>NC_139229.1:132502815-133135586 GCF_977018435.1 Lepisma saccharinum
AGGATAAAGTGCCTGTAAAAGAACTCTACTAGCAACTGTAACTGGGTTACTTTCTGAACAATGTAACAACAAAGTAACAAACTGTAACCCAGCTATATTTACGCACCTAAAATGTATAATCTTTAGTTTGAAGTTCTCACTAATGTATTTCTCCCTGTATCTGCTTAGGTGGCAAAGGGAATAAAAACAAGAAGAAGGGGCCTGAAAAGCTTTCTATTCCTGAGGAAATTACATGTCATTTGGGGATTAACTTAAGGCGAATATGATCCACATCGAATCTGCAGTAAAGATGTTTCCTGGGAAAATATCAACAAGTGTTTACCCAGAAATATGTTTTGTTATGTGTGTGTGGACAATTGTAAATATATCTATATACTCTTCCAAATATTTTACCAACTGCATATGTTATCATGGCAAATAAAAACCTTGTTTATTGTTTGAGATAGATATTTCAATATCAAATTCAATTGTTGTATTTCTGCTTTTATTTGAGAAGTAAGTATCACACATCGAAATCCCCTGTGTGCACATTGTGTATTTTTTTTCCAGTTACAATTTTCTTTTATGGAAAAAAAAATAATCTGTGATTTGTTTTCTTATAAACGTGTTCATGGGCAAAATTTCAATATTTTTATTGGAGGGGTCGAAAATCTTCATTACTTCATTTTTCATACATGAATTGTTTATTTGGAAATAAAATATTAGGTGCTTATTTATTTCAAAAATATAATATTTTGATTCTGAGTCAGCATTTACTAGAAATACAGCGGTTTCGGTATAATATTTCTCTAATTTTTGGGGGGGGGGCTAGTTTTCTCCTCTACTGCCACTACAGTATTTTGCTAGAGGCCTAGGTGATGATACTAGGCATCATATTCAATTCTAGTAATTCAATATTCTGTAACAAAGCAGACAGACATTCTTGCACTTCATTGCAACTGACAACGAAGCAATGGAAATAATTTTTAATATATGGAGATAATTTCAACCAGAGAAGAAGATGGACCAGTGGCATCTGTTACGTACCCAATGAGTCTGATGCGCATGGGTGATTACGAATGTTAAACAGGGATGGCAGCACAAGGTGTGCAAGACAGAATATTGCTGTAATATACGATGAACGACAGTGTAAATAAGCTTGAAAGTGAATTAGGAAAATGAACAATAATAGAATACAATATAAGATAACAAAAAAGATATAAAGATAATAAATTAATAAAAATACTTGTGAAATGAAACACGTACTCATTTCTAAATAGACAGGAAATTTAAAGTAGTAAAGGTTGTCATTGTGTAACAAGTATGGTCCGTATCTGTGTACGCATTAGTTCCAGAGCCTAAAAAAATATATCTATATATCTATTGGTGATCAAATGGAGAATCCCTTTGTAAGGATACTGCTCGTTACCCAGAAATATCAAATGCTCTACGGTAATGTATGAGAAAGGCCATCATCATCATATGTATAAAACTTCATATTCATCTCATTAAAGCGCCCGACACACATCGTAGCAATAAACGAATGCGAGCGAAGCGAGCAAGAAAATTTTTACATCCATTTCTTTGCAGGCTTTGAAATGTAATGTTCGAACTCTCTCTCCACTACAGAAATTCCTTGACAATCTAAGATTTAACACTTTATCAAGACCTTTCTATCCCCCCCTTTAAATTTCATACTCAATCCCACCACCAAAATTTCCATGCCAATTTTAGACTTACTGTTAATATTGAGAAGTGGATATTGCCTCCTCCAAAAAATTAATTCTCAGTCTCCACACCAGAATTTCCGTCTAAGACAATAGTAATTCACAAGAATTGGATACCCCCTTCAATTTAATGCTCAATCCTTCTCTAACTAAAGTACTCGCCATAATCTAAGACCTACAGTTGGATATCCCCCCCCCCCCCAAACCCACGTGTCAATTAAGGCCTAACATGTACGAGTTCGATATCCCCCCTTCGATAATGCTAAACACTTTCATTTCTCTTCATGTAATGGATTAAGTATGGTGCATTTAAGGTGTAAAATTTTTACATATACTTTGGAAAAGATATAAATGTTGAATTTTATATTATTTGAAGATCTGGAAATCTGAAAAAAAATCCCCCCTCCCCAAATCTCGATGGCGCAACCTGCGCCATAAAACCCCCCTGTGGCCAGCCCTGGGCTGTGTTCAGAGAACACACGATGTGCTAATAACGGAGGGCTGCTCCTTTGAGAAGACTCGAGGGGGAAAAAAATATAACTGATTTGACAGTCTCAGTATCGCATAAATTCCACAGCAATGGTCAATAGTCAGGGTTAAAATATGTGCTGAACAATGTACAAAAATTGCTTTTGGACACTTCTCTGAAATTATCTATCTATCTCACCCCCTTAATTCTACCACCCATTACATCAGCACCATCATATTCTTCACCAACTATTTTTTTTTCTAAATCCACACCCACTTAACCCAGATAGAGTAAAAGTACTACTAATAGCTGAAACTAACCCAGATGCAGTTATAATCTCCAATAGGGACAAGTTTCAAATTCCGATCTAGAGTTTGGAAAATGGTTTATCGACTTTCGGGATTATCAAACAGTTGGGAAATGTCAAATTATCAAAAAATTAGAACCTGAGGAATACTTAAATCTTGAATGGTAACAAACCATATCGGGAACTTCTAATAAAATTATAATATTAGCGCTATAAGTTCACAAGCAGCTGCTTCGGGCAGAAATTACATGTGGCATTATAGAATTTGTGAAATGTCGGGAGACTTCTGAGTATTTTCCAGAGAAATTCCGAAACGACCAGGAAAGTACAGACATTTGCTTTGCAGTCCCATCTGGTGTGTGTAATTAATTTCTTTTCCATCCGTATCCCGTTCTATACGCTTGTAATTTACGAGAACAAAATAAGTCTGAATTTTTTTTTAGGAAGAAGTCTCTGCGCATAGCGGGTAGAACAGGTAATTTGGTAATTTTTCTGAACCAAAGGGGTGGGGGGTTGGACCCGTTGAACCCCCTTAAATACGCCCATGGCTTGCGCTTAGCCTATCTGTGCACAAAGTGGATTTAAAACAATAGCTCAACAACAACAATAACTCATTGCATTATAAAGCCTATCTAGGTAGCGTACGTGCAGTTAAGATAGCTAAAATTTTCATAACAACTGAACTGGCAAGGAAATTAATGTCAAAAAATTAAAAATATATATATTTATTGGATAATAAAAAAGGATGTTATGTCCAGTTGATTAAAAGTCTTATGATTCCAACCAATCTAATCCTTACCTTTGCGACTGCGTAAGTTCGGCGGAAATAAAAAAAAATCTTCGATTATATAAGACAAATGCTAAACAAGCAGATATATTTTCATTTTAACGTTAATAATAAAAAATCCGTTGCGCAACAGCCCTGAAGGGCCTAGGCTTATCTACCGACTGCCGGTCTCCCTCCCACGCTTTCCTTCGTCACCTCTAAGCGTGGAAATCTTCAACCAGTATAGTTTATACATTAAGACTTTCGGGGGGAGGACGAGGTCCGAGCCCTCTGGACCCCCTTCTAAATACGTACTTGAATAAAAGGAAACCGAAAGAGAAGAAGAAATAAATAAAAAAGAATCATAATCTACCTGGCGTCGTCTCTGATTGTGAAGGAATTAAAAGTGCATTTACAAACATGAGGAGAGAGTACTGCATTTTCTCCCTGCAACAACGAACAGGGGGCAATTCTTACGTCAGTCTCATAGCATCCTTCTATGCACAAACCGAAAGAATTATAGTTGCACAAGATGCAACATAATAAACTCCACGTGCATACACATCGCTAGCACGCATGCCGGTATCCACCAAGGGTAGGAGCGCTCCATGCTCGTCAGCCCCTGTGGCCTAATGGATAAGGCATCGGTCTCCTAAACCGGGGATTGCGGGTTCGAGTCCCGCCAGGGGTAGAACATAATTTTTTTCTTAGCTTTAACATTGAAGTTTTGTTCTGAAACACGTTTTAACATTGTAGGTGTACGAAGAAATCAAGTCCAACAGTAACGTGCAGATATTCTTGCTTATCTTTCAGACGTTACAATTTTCTTTTAAAATTTACTTATTTTTCTAAAATCGTGCGATTGAGGGGGGAGGAGTGAAACTTGCAGAGGAAATCCTTTTTCTTCACATTTTGCGTGTATCATAGTATCGAAATGAACTCCCTAAGGTTAATACCCTTTTACAACTGCACCTTCTGACGCCCTGTAAAATCATTACCAACAACGAAGAATATTTACATGGTCATCAGCTCTATTGTTATTATAACAATATCACGATAGATATGTATACAGTACATCTTGTGATAACGTAATGTATTTCGATTTTTGTAACAGAGCTCGAGTACAAAGTAGTTTGTACACAACTACACTTATTTAACTATCATTGAAAATCAATTCATAAAGTGTTCAAAACGGATTCTTGCTTTCAGTTTAAAATAGTTTTGTCTCGTTTTACGTATGTTTTGGTCATTTTCTCTATTTAACTTTCAGTTTAGGTTGTTACATGCATTTAAATACGTTAAATACAGTTTCGAGAGAACACACGCTCCTTTCATCGGACATTTATTTGTAGTTTGATCCGGTTTGATCAATGTTACAGTTATGAGTTTAGAATAGATATTATACTTTAGTCTAGGAGCTAGCTCCACTTTCGTGTGCACTGAAATGTACCCTCAGTTTGACTTCACAGGCTTTTAATAGGTGGTCCTAGTATGTAGAAAAAAATTATCACATGAATTGATTTTTGATCGCTTAGGCACCATATTGGATTCAAGATGGCGGAATTCGAATTTTTAAATCGCTCGTTTCTCGGCAATTTACCAACTGATATCAATTTTTCTTCTTTCGTTTCAATCCTCTAAATAAGATCTTCAATTTGTGTTCTTATTATTTTTTCGTTAAAATCAACAATAATACATAAATATGAAAAATATAGCTAAATTATGTACAAAATTTACAATAATATAATCAAATTATGGTTTATGACAGAAAATCACCCATTGTGCAAGGTTATCTGGCTTTTTAGATGAGGTAAATACTTTGTCAAACGGAGGAAGCTCATTTATGGTGCAGGGTGCCTCGAAAGTAACGGGTTCTGATTCCGGACTTCCGCTGTTTCGGTGGTAGCGATGACGGAATCAGCTGCTTTCAGTTCGTACCAAAGGGATTTCTGGGCACAAATGAAAATGTGGGATTAGGACATGTACTGTATACCAGGACCGCCCAAACTACAGCTAATGGGTCATATCGGGTTCGTCGTTACCTCTTTAGTACTTTTTAAGTAAGTTTAAGTAAATACGATGTAATATGTCCCCGATCAGTTGCTCAAGTACAAGTAGCTACTGGCCCTGTATGCCAAAAGGTTTGCTCACCCCAACTCTAATGTGCAAGAGAAGATGAACAATTCATTCCTGTGCTCAGAGACCTCCCATGTTCTCTTCGAGATGAAAACTGGGAGCTTCATGTAATATCTGCTAACTTCAGTTTTGACAAAATTAATTACTCACATTGGGGTAGTTTAGTTGTTCACAATTGATTGAAGCTGGCTGAAAATTTCCCTGAGTTATAACAGGAGTTATACTATCTGAAGTGTTTATTGTGACCTCTTCGGTAGACACTTTAGTAGTATGCCCATGGATAAAAAAATTAAATCGGTTGGGAAATAGCCGAGAAACAAGCGATTTAAAAATTCGAATTCCACCATCTTGAATCCAATATGGTGGCTAAGCGATCAAAATCAAGTAATGTGAGCAATTGTTTCTACATACTAGGACCACCTATTGAAAGCCTGTGAAGTCAAACTAAGGGTAGATTTCAGTGCACACGAAATGAACACTTCGTCACGCATTTTACAATAAGATGATATTATTAAATTATATTCTAAAATATGTTTGGACCGTTTGAAGCACTTAAATGAAATTAAGATTATAATATTTCACGTCAACGTTCAAGCACTCCGTTCTTGTATGCTTTTAATGCATTCCAGCAAATGGATTCCAGTGTTGCCAAGTCACATTAAACGAAAATAATTAAGTCGTACCTAAAACTGAGCTAAAAATCACATTCAAGTAGGTCCACGAAGGTGTAGAAACCTGCTACCATGTTTCAAGGGCATACATAAAATATATAGATATTCTCCATTATGCGATTACATTTCATTAAAATTCAGTACCCTTGGCGGGATTCGAAACCGCATTCCCGGTTTAGGAGACAGATGCCTCATTCACTTTTTTTTTTTTTTTAAAAAAAGGAATACCCCTACACGGTACTATCTCCCCATCATTTACACATTTTCTCAACTTTCACTAACATAAACTTTTAATATATTCTCGGTTTTTCTCATTACGGACAAGCACAAACATCCATGTCCTAGCCGGGATTCGAACCCGGGACGTAGCGCGATGCGCTGACCACTCCGCCACGGAGGCCGACATCCATTAGGTCACAAGGGCTTACACGTAGAGCGTTTTATTCATCTAGCATAATAGTGTAATAACAAGCCATTGTTATTTAAATTCTTTGGCAAATTTTCAATACATATAGCTTCAAAGTTGTAACATTTTTTTTAAGGATCGTAGATTAATGTTCTTGTCCTCCTCCGTGGCCGTGCGGTCTAAGGCACCATGCTTTGGGCGGCGGTTTTGGGACGGCATGGGTTCGATCCCGAGTTCAGTCTCCGGGAATTTTCCACCTGTGTAAGGTAAGGCCGGTGGCAACCCACCATCGTGAGGAAATTGGGGAGCTCCCAGTGAGTGAGCGTAATCCGGTAGCGAAGTCCTACAACTGCTTGGGGTTGGTTGGTGTTGGTCGGGCCGACCAACTGTCTGGCTGCAGATCTCTACGCCCCATTGTGGCCCACGTGGGAGGGAGGCCAGCAGTCGGCAGGTAAGTCAGGGCCCAATATTGGGCTGTAGCGCTATATGATTAGGATTAATGTTCTTACTTTTAGTGCCAAGAAGAAAGAGATATTTCACAATAAATATAATTTACGTCGACTTCATTGAAATCTATTGTTTCTTTTATAAACACTCAATTAATAAACGCCGAATAGAACATAGATAATAGAATTCTTTAACATTAATTGCGTAATTCCTCACCAATAAATAGTAGGTTAAATTGACTTATTACAAAGTTACGAAGATATCAATAGGATTAACATAATTACGCATAAAAAGCAATCAGCTCCGACCTTAGGGAGGGGCAACTCGGCCATTCGCCCGAAGTTCCGCTCTTCAGGGGGGCCACGCGCCAGGTAAAAATAATTGTTTGTGGACGATTTATAAGAGTTTATAGGACACTGGTGCTTCGAATTAAGCAACTAATCTGTTTTTCACTACTTCATGGATTGTAATTAAAAGTATCCAAAATTATTGAAATCAAATTCTCAACAAAATACATGAAAATCGTGTTCAAACATGTCAATCAAAAATAGTTAATAACTTAATTAGAGAACGAAATCATAAAGTGGAAATCTTATTTTGTATGATATAATGTAAATTCACTACAGCGTTTCCCTGCCACAATCCTACCTGATAATGGGGTGACGTGGGGTCAGCACGTCGAACCTTCAGCTGTTATAGGAGAATTCCGAGACCGGATTACGCTACTCACTCGTAGCTCCCCAATGTGCCTGGTCAAAGCAAATTAGTGTAGGTGGCAGCAGCCTTTCTGTGTCCCCACGCTTTTGATAGGCATTTGTTCTCCCATTTAAATATATGGGGAATTTGATGCTGAACGTGCTGCTATTACATTAAATTGCAAGTTTAATTTCATCTTAACCTCAGAAATTATGTCGGAACATGAGAGATAAATATTCAATGCTGTGATACTAAGAATTTTAATAAGACGATCGTCAACAACAGAAAAGATATCGGAACTAAAAAAGAAACTTAAAATTTGCACAGCACTTGTAATTTTCACAATTTAAGTGCTTTATTCTTGTGAAGAATAGTTATTACAAAAGATATTTTACATTCTGTCTCATGTCTTGCAAACTCTAGGGCTTTCTTATTTACAGGAATTATAATTTAAAAATTGTTGTGACTCAAAACAAAAAGGACGAAAATACCTGTTCAATATAAAGGCAAAATATGTTAATATTAAGTTATCGGATAGGGCATAGTGTATAATAATAAATATCATGTGCTTACTCACTTAATACATTTTTTTTTTTTGTAATTTGGTGAGTTTCTCCGATTCCTACTCCCGCCGTTGAATTACATACTCGCAAGTCGCAACATGAGGAAACATAAAAGGCGTAGTGTAAAAATCTAAATTTTTCTATTATAGACCCATAGCAGCCAGGGACGACCAAAATTACGTCATTGTGCATAAACATACTTCAGCCCGCCTGAGCTGCCCTGTTGTTTAATATATTAATTCTTACGTAGGTTCAGGAGAATGTAATTTTCGGAAACTTATGACTTGCTACATAATTTTAAAAGTTTGCTAAATACATTTTTGTTATCGATTTACACGAGAAATTCTTATTTTCGTTGAAAATAACGTTTGAATAGCCATCCTATCACGCTCCAATGTAAAACTTAGGGTAACCAGATGACGAACGAAATTCTTTAGAGACACACACGCCTCTAGCGGAAAAGTTTGGCAATGAACAGCTGCATACCCTCTCGATGGTGGGTTGCCACCGGTCCTGTACCCAGAGACTGAACCCAGACGGACTCGAACCCATGCCGTCCCGCAGCCGGAGCCCAAAGCACACTGCCCTAGACCGCACTGCCACGGAGGAGGACATGGTTTGATATTGAACATATCCAGTATTGTAAATAATTATAATGAACATCGCACCAGTGCAGTGAACAGAAACAATAGTTTAGAAACTTTTATTAGTCTCATCTCATTCTTGGTTTTAACATTCAACAAATTCTGCCCGTTCTCTTAGTTATTAATATGAAATATATAAACTGTTTATTAATTGTAATAATGTTAAAATTGTGATTACATAAGACATCTGTATTTCAGACTAAGGAACAAAATTCTATTGTTTCCTCCGACCTCTGAAAAACTTTGGTTATAGGGACCGCGTATGGTATATATCCCAGGCCCCGAATTCACCTAAGCCGGCACTGAAAACAACTATCAAATAAATAAATATTACTAATGAGCTGCATAATAATTAACAATTACCCAACCTCCTTGACGGAGTGGTTCGAATCCCGGTCTGGGCATGGTGTTCTTTGTGAGTGTCCCTTCAACAAAATCATAACTCATCCTCATGTTCGCGATTAACCAAAAGTGACACAAAAGTGAAGTAAAAAAAAGACAAATCAATTTACAATTTCTGCTGTAGTCGATAAGAGATGTAAGATTATATGTATTTCCCAACGAAAAGGTTATGTATGTATAGTTTTCTTCGTTATCACTAAATGAATTTAAATTTAAATAACATAAACTAATTTTGCCTTGATAATAGTAATAATATAGAATATACTGGCAAAATTACTTTATTCTAGTGTAATTTTATGTATACAAATTCGGACAAACAGAACCTGCAGTTTTAATATATATTTCCCTCCGCATGTAAGATCAAACCAAGAATTTGACAACAAGCCAACGGGGTCTGCAACGGTTGTTATTACACATCACTAAGATATTCGGCTAATTAAAATTCAATACCCCTGGCGGGATTCGAACCCGCAATCCCCGGTTTAGGAGACCGATGCCTTATCCATTAGGCCACAGGGGCTTACGTGCATAAGAGAAGCAGAAGTAGGTATAAAGCCTATCGCGAGTTTTCATTCAACTTTTGTTCATGGACAACTTCAAGGTAGAATTTTTCTAATTAATTCAGCTTTTCTTTTCTATATATTCAATCAAATATCTCCACCGAAGAATACGGCCCAAGTCCCATTTGTTTTATTGCGATTTCATGATGCTACGTATGTAATTTTAACATGGTTCGATTTCCATTTAGTTCTGTTAAAAAAATATCTAACACATACTGCGGAGTTTTAGCGATTACTTAAGATTTTGTTCAAACTTGTTTCAACTCCAATATTTAAACTTCCGATTGTTGAATAATTAAGCCTTGTTTCGATCGCGTAATAACAGAGTGAATATCAAAAATACATATTTATTTGAAAATGTGACTCACCTGCTCCAGATTTTTGATTTGATTTGATTTAGTTTATTTTACTTCGCGTTTTGTGCCTCTTGGCTAATTTGCGAAGATGGGGATGAGTGATAAAATGATGAAATTGATGAATGGACATTCACAAACAACCAAGCCCGACCGGGATTCGAACCCGGGACCCTTGGCGTTGCAGCGCGATGTGCTAACCACTTTTTTTTTTTTTTTTAAGGAAATACCCCCTACACGGAGGTATCCCCCACCATTCACTCTTTTTATCACTTTTACACTTTTCAATTCTTACATTTTTCTTTGTTTCTTATCAACTGGACGAACACAAATACCCATGCCTTACCCGGGACTCGAACCCAGAACCCCTGGCGTTGTAGCGCGCTCTGATAACCACTACGCCACGGAGGTCGACACCACTCGGCCACAGGGTCGGACTCACCTGCTCCAGAAAGGTTGGCGCCGCCACGGAACAAATTTCTCCAAAAGGCACAACTTGTCAACAGTGATGGACTGAAAATAATTTGTCGTACGAATGCCAGGGGCCCAAATTGTCGGTTTTATGTATATAAATATAATTTAAAAAAATTTAAAAACTCCTCTGGAGACAGATCGACGTTTCTAATCGTTAGCAGTAAGGCGGAGTCATGTATATCCAATTACTTGACTCTTTTCAAGAGTCAGACATATTCCTAAGAATAGGCTACATTATTTCCTCTCTCCTATAAATTTGATAAAATTAGAGTTAAGCCCCTCTGATTCTCACACGACGAATTCTACCTATGGTAAGTGAAAGTGGGCTGGTGTTAAATTGGCTAATGAGACGGAGACCAACTAAAATGCATTACCCCTGGCGGGATTCGAACCCGCAATCCCCGGTTTAGGAGACCGATGCCTTATCCATTGGGCCACAGGGGCTTACGAGTCAAGTGTTATTATTCATCTATTATAAGTGTACCGTAACAGTGAAACTGTTCCAGTGGCAAGAAAAAAAAAATGTGTATTTGAATTTCAATTCGAACTTTTGGGTGCGTCAGCACTTAAAGGTTATTTTGCACCCGTCACGTCCAGCCCCTTACCTTACCTAAATTAACTGTAATGTCGTTAACTAAAATATTAAAACATTCTGACTTCGGTTAAAAGCTGAGGCTGTAAAGGAGCATTCAGCACACATAAGTACAAAACACAGACGCCAGATGCAAAATGCAATCCAGGGTGTACTACGTGGAAGTGAGGTTGACAATTGGGTGTCCTATAACTTGACAAGTTTAAAAACAAGACGCTGCAATTAGCTGTTGCGCATCTCACACCACATTTCCCCACTGCATTCTCCGCAGCAACGTTGGTTCGAAGTGTTGCAGCCTGGAGGGAGCGGGATAGTCTGAGGATTTTCAACGAAATTTGTATTCGCGTTTTCCTGCGCTGTTTTCTACCTGTCGGAGTACAGAAATTCAGCTCACCTTTCGCCAACGACACTTTTCCTTCTTTTAAAATTTGGCCTCCTCCAATAATTTCTAATATTGTTCCTGTATTTCAAATTATTGATATTATTAGGTGTCCAACTATTATATTTGCTGCTAGTCGTACTGATAGAGTTATTGGACGAATTGAATTTCTAATTATTTCAATACCTACTATAATTGGTATTAATAGATGGCGCAGTGGTAGCGTCGTCGCCTTGTAATCAAGGAGTCCCGGGTTCGATTCCCGGTGAAGGCACATAGTAGTTTGGATCCCACTTTAAACTGAAGGCCCAGTCCCGATTAACGTTACTGTGTATAAAGTGGACTTAAAAAAAACAATTCAATTCGTTTAAAACTTGAGAAACCATCCACTTAGATACTCCAGTGGCAGAATATCTTGTTGACTCGACAACATTATACTTAATTTTACGTAACTCCTTCTGATTTCGCAACATTGTAAACAATGTATCTGGCCTGTCAACTAAGGGGCTTTCCAGAGCAGATTGTGTATTTCGTTGGACCCGGCATGATTTGATTTTTGCATTTCAAAAATATGCAGCCAGGAGTAAAGAGCAAGAACATTTCAATGCTTTAAAGGACACATGCAAGCATGTTATCATATTGCCTTCTCGTAGCGATTGTTGTACGATAAAGAAAATAACCCCCACCCCACTCGGCTTTTAAAAAAACCAGGCCACTGCTCGATGTCGCATTCAGAAAATGAAGTCATTCGCCCAGTAGTTTCTCTTTGTTATAAACCTTAACGCGCGTGCGTAATACTACAGTTTACGATCCGCGCACCACACGCATTTTCAAAGACCGGATTAAATCAAATGAAACACTGATAAACTGATACGAGCCGGCATCGTCAATCTACACAGTAAAAATAGTTTGTCATATTTGTTTTAGCTTAATTTTGCTGAGTTGGCACCACTCGTACTCTCAAGGCCAGACTAGTTCGTAGAAGAGAGACGTAATAGGAAGTGCTCCGCAGCGATCTGCGCATATCGAGACTTAACTTGTCAGGCTTTTTATACGTGGAAGGATCACCCCTTTACACCCCAAGAAAAAAATGTGATTTTGCAGAAAAACTATCGGCGATTGGGTGCCAAAACCAGTGGGGGGAGGTAAGGAAGTTTACGGGGGGAAAAGTGGTGGGCAACTGTCCCCCACGCCCTTCTAATCGCCGCTAATAACAATAGAATAGTCCGTGGTTTGACAGCCCTGCAAAGTCTTTGAGCTATCTCCCGACTGCCAGTCTCCCTCCAGCAATCCTATCTAGAGGTGTGGAGTTCTTCAACCGGTAACTAGGTGACGTGGGGTCAGCACGTCGAACCTCAGCGGTTATACGAGATTTCCGAGACTGTGTTACGCTACTCCCTCGTAGCTCCCCAATTTCCTCACGATGGTGGGTTGCTACCGGTCCTATACACAGGCCGAAAACTCAGAGACTGAACCTAGTCGGACTCCCGCAGTCGGAGACCAAAGCACAGCCTTACACAGCAGGGTAACGGAGGAGGACACTCAATATTAATAAATAACACGCGTAAAAATAATGACGAGGGACTTTAATTTTCATCTGCTGCGCCTAAAAATCATTAAATTTTTCTGGGCAGCTGTTTATATGCACATTCTAGAAATCTTAAGTAGATATAAACTAGATAATGAATACGTGTGATTATATCTCGATTCTTAAATAATGCTTTACCTCTTTATGTAATAATAACATTCATAGTTATTTTATCATTACTAAAGAGCAAGTTATGAAAATGAAGTGGATGAAGGAATAGCGATAATTTGCAGATCGGGTTTTGAATGATACTTCCAGATAAAGTTGAAACGAACATGATTATTGGTTGGTTAAAATCAATGCTAGTTCCTAGAGCTGCCACAGGTTAGCGTGGAAGGTCACTTCCTGTTATTCAGATGTTGAATAATACTTTAGCGACTAATCATGTTGATGCCTTTTTTTATTAGTGAATAATATATTAAGGATCCGCGATCCAAATGTTTGGGGATATATATATATATATATATATATATATATATATATATATATATATATATATATATATATAATCTTGTGTAGTAGTAGTTGTGCATTTGTGTTTTTTCTTGTGTAGTGGTTGTTGTGTGTTTGTGTCTCTTGTGCAGTAGTTGTGCTGTGTAGTGTTTTTGGGTTTGTCTTGTGTAGTAGTTGTAGTGCCTAGTGTGTTTGTGTTTATTTTGTGTAGTAGTTATGCTGTATAATGTGTTTCTGTTTGTCTTGTGTAGTATCGGTGGTGTGTGTGTATGTGTCTTGTGTTGTAGTTGTGCTGTCTAGTATGTATGTGTAGTAGTTGTGCTGTCTAGTATGTTGGTTTTGTCTTGCGTAGTAGTTGTGCTGTCTAATTTGTTTGTGTTTGTCTTGTGTAGTAGTTGTGGTGTGTTTGTGTTTATATTTTGTTATAGTTGTGATGTGTTTGTGTGTGTCTTGTGTAGTAGTTGTGCTGTCTAATGTGTTTATGTTCGTCTTGTGTAGTAGTTCCTCCATTCATATTGGGGGTTAGGCGTAGAGCTGACAACTCTGCACTGTAAAAACACATGTCAAGAAACAACAATATAAGGCCATGGATGTTCCCAAGGTAAAATATTCCGGAGGTAAAATAGTCCCCCGTTCGGATCTCCGGGTGGGGACTACTTTGGGAGGTCCCTGGACTAAGGATAAGATCTACGTTAGGAATAAGAAAAATATTAAATTAGGCACCTGGAATGTTCTGAGCCTTTACCGGCCTGGGGCATTTCAGTGTACAGTTAATGAGATAGTTAAGTATAAATTAGATGTAGTAGCTGTCCAGGAAGTTAGGTGGCCAGGAGAAGGGAATTGTAAAACTAAAAATTATACTTTTTTCTATGGTGGTACTGAAAATCATAATTTTGGAACAGGCTTTTTCATAAATAATAGAATTATCTCGGCTCTTAAAACAGTAGAATTTATTAATGATAGGATATCATATGCAGTTTTACAGGGTAGGTGGTGTAAAATTATTTTAATAAACATACATGCACCAACGGAAGATAAAGATTATAATACTAAAGATGATTTTTATGCAGAGTTAGAACAGGTCTTTGATAAATTTTCTCAGTATGATATGAAAATTCTGTTAGGTGACTGTAATGCACAAATTGGCAAAGAAGAGACATTTAAACCCACGATTGGTAAAGAAAGTCTTCATGAATTAAGTAATGATAATGGTATAAGATTGATTACTTTTGCAACCTCAAAGAATTTAATTGTGAAAAGTACCACTTTTAAACATAAAGATATCCATAAATATACCTGGTCTTCTCCAGATGGTAAAACTCACAATCAGATAGATCATTTTCTCATTGATAAGAGAAGGCATACTAGTATAATTGACGTTCGTACACATAGAGGTGCTGACTGTGCTAGTGACCATTATTTAGTAATTGCTAAATTAAGAGAAAGACTCTCAGTGATAAATCATAAGCAACAAAATCTAAAAGTTCTAAAATTTGATACAGGAAAGTTTACTGATGAAAGAATTAAGAAAGATTACCAAATTAAATTGTCAAATAGATTTGATGTTTTGCAGGATTTAAATGATGATGAAAATATAAATGAAACAGACGTAAATAAGAATTGGGAGCACATACGTAATGCAATAGAATCAGCAGCTAAAGAAAGTATAGGATACCATAAACCGAGAAAAAGTAAGCCATGGTTTGATAATGAATGTCATAATCTAATAGAAATAAGAAATCAGGCTAGACTTAGGTGGTTAAATAACTCTGATGATACAAATCTAAACAATTATAATAGAATAAAGCGAGAAGTTAACCGCACGTTTAGAAGTAAAAAAAGAGATTACTTGAAAACCAAAATTAACGAAATTGAAACAAACAGCAAAAATAAAAATATCAGAGATTTATATAAAGGTGTAAATGAATTTAGAAAGGGGTGGCAACCTAAAGTAAACTTGATAAAAGATAAAGATGGTGATTTTCTAGCTGACCCAAGTGATATTCTAAATAGATGGAAGAACTACTTTAATGACCTTTTAAATGTCCATGTAGGAGATAAATCAGAAGTGAATGAAGTACACACAGCAGAACCTTTAGTTCCAGAACCCAACTTGACTGAAGTTAAAGATGCTATTAAAAGGCTAAAGAATAACAAAGCACCTGGCATTGATTTAATACCAGCTGAGTTAATTAAATATGGTGGAAATTCATTAATGTATCAAATTCATAAATTAATCTGTTTAATATGGAATAAAGAAGAAATCCCTCAACAGTGGAAAGAATCCATAATTGTTCCTGTGTTTAAAAAAGGTGATAAAATTAACTGCAATAATTACCGTGGAATTTCTCTACTCTCAACAACATATAAAATATTATCTAACATTCTTTTAACAAGACTAACCCCATATGCTAATGAAATTATAGGTGATTATCAATGTGGATTTAAACGTAACAGATCAACTACAGATCAAATTTTTCACATCAGAGAGACACTTGAAAAAAAGTGGGAATATAATCAAAATGTCCATCAGCTATTCATTGATTTCAAAAAAGCATATGATTCAGTCAAAAGAGATAAACTATATAATATATTAGTTGAGTTTGGAATACCTAAGAAGCTTGTTAGTATGATAAAAGTATGCACCAGTGAAACAGAAAGTAAAATTCGTGTGGGTATTAATATGTCTGACAAATTTACAATTCATGATGGGTTAAAACAAGGAGATGCATTATCTCCATTGCTCTTTAATTTTGCCTTAGAATATGCTGTAAGGAAGGTAAAAGAAACTAAAGAAGGACTAAAATTAAATGGTGTGACTCAGTTGTTAGCATATGCAGATGATGTAGACTTACTGGGGGATGATGTGAATACAATTAAGAATAATGCTAAAATATTTTTCAAAACTGCTAAAGAGATAGGTTTGGAAGTTAACAAAGAGAAAACTAAATATATGCTTACAGGCCGAAACCAAGTGTTAGGTAATAATCAAAATCTAATTATTGATAACAACTCGTTTGAACCAGTTTCCAAATTCAAATACTTAGGAGTAATATTAACAAATGAAAATTATATTAAAGAGGAAATAAAAAGTAGGCTTAATTCAGGAAATGCATGTTACTTCTCTCTTCATAAACTTTTGTCTTCTCGTTTAATATCTAAGAAACTAAAAGTTAAAATATACAAAACAGTAATTTTGCCTGTAGTATTATATGGATGTGAAACTTGGTCCCTTACATTGAAAGAGGAACATAAATTGAGAGTATTTGAAAATAAGATCCTTAGGAAAATCTTTGGACCTAAAAGGGATGAGGAGACAGGTGAGTGGAGAAGGTTACATAATTTAGAACTACATAATTTGTATTCATGTCCAGATATTATTAGAATAATTAAATCAAGAAGACTTAGGTGGGCAGGCCATGTGGCACGAATGGGAGAGGAACGAGGAGTTTACAGGATTCTTTTTGGGAAACCTGATGGTAAGAGACCTGTAGGAAGGCCAAGACGAAGATGGAGGGACAACGTTGAGATGGACCTAAGGGAAATCGGTAGGGATGGAAAAGAGTATATAGAACTTGCTCAAAATAGGGAAACATGGAAGGCCTGTGTTGCTGCAGCCATGAACCTTCGGGTTTAAGAAGGCTAGAGAGTTAGTTAGTTAGTTATTTTATAATAATAATAATGATATTAATGCTATAAACAGACACATTAATATTATTAACCTATTATTTATAAACGTCCTCCTCCGTAGTCGAGCGGGTTAAGGCGTTCACTCGTCTTGAGATCGTTCGCTGCGGGACGGCGTAGGTTCGAATCCGGCTCTGGTCGGAATTTATTCGGCCTACATATAGGGCCGGTGGCAACCCACCATCGTGAGGAAATTGGGAAGCTTCGAGTGAGCGTAACCTGGTCAAGAAGACCTACAACAACGGCTGGGGGTTCGTCGGGCTGATCACCCGTCACCCCAATACTGGTCTAAGATCTCCACGCGATAATAGGTGACGGAGGAACAGTGTGGGAGTGAGACCAGCAGTCGGTAGTCTTCAAAGGGCTGTAGCGCTGTGGGTTATGTTATTAATTATAAACGTTGTTGTTCATATTTTTATTATTACTGACATTTGGTACGGACCCCTCCCGAAACATAGTTCTAGAAACGTGTCTAACTATGAATTACAACTATCTCTAATCTTAACAATATCTATTGTGATCTATAAAAGAAAGAAATAAAGTGATGCATATTCTTTTCCATCCCGCTAAAACATATATTTTAAAATGACATAAACAGAGTTTGTCTAAATTGTACAGTTCAAAAGTATAGCATACAAGTTACTAATCTCTTTTTTTTTCCTTTAGTCGGACAGAACCATTGGTTTCCTTCCGCGTGTAAGATCGAGAAGCAGTGCTGGATCTATAAGGAAATGTCAAAGCTTTTGTTGTTAATCAGTTTCTTCCGCGTGTGTAAACGCACACACCTCTGTAAAAATTTTACTTTTGTCATTTGGCGTCGCTTTTCTGCCACTTTTGATTAATCGCGACGATGAGGATGAGTGATGATAGGATGACATTGATGAAGGAATATTCACATGGAACAACCACGCCCAGGCCAGGATTCGAACCCGGTACCCCTGACGTCGTAACGCGCTGTCTAAGCTGTTAACCACTCCACCGAGGAGATAGACACGCAACGACAGTCACATCGAAGATTATACTGAGTGTAGGTCTAGTCAGCAAAGTGTACCACTAGGTAAGCCTACATACTCCTGGAGAGCTGTAGAATTGTATCGTACTTCTAATACAGAAGTTTTGCAAAATCACGTGCAGAAGTAAATTTTCATAAGTCGCTTTTTTTCTGTCTTTCTTTCTTTTTTTTCTTTTTTGAGAACAATTCAGCTGGAAATGATGGACTAATACCTGCTTCATAATATTTCTGTAATTTCTCTGCTTTTGCTATCAGTTCGTCATGCCTTGGGTTGGGTATGCAGTGGTGATTAGGCAAGCAACTCAGGTTTGTTGGTCCTCAATAAGTAGCAGCTACTTAGCAGTTATCCCACCATCGTGAGGAAATTGGGGAGCTCCGAGTGATTGAGCGTAATCCAATCCGGTCGCGAAGTCCTATAACGGCTGGGGGTCGGTCGGGCTGACCACCCGTCCCCCTAGTCTGGCTGCAGATCTCCAAGCCCGCCTGGTGGCCCGCGTGGGTGGGAGGCCAGCATTCGGTAGGCAAGCCAGGGCCCAATATTGGGCTGTAGTGCTATAGGATTATTACTGAGCAGTTATTTATGAGGTATTTTCTCCTCTGCTCTGAGGTGCTGGACAAATTACAACGTTTATTGTTTTAATACACATATTTGAGTATATGAAGGACATGGCATGGCATTGATCATCCCCGGGCCACCCCGCACTGCTGGGATTATATATCCGGCACTGTCGACAACAGAATATCCAGATTGTACGGTTCCAATCACACAACACCAAGATGTTAGACCCATGGTAACAGGGTCTTTATTTCGACTTTACTTAAATTATTCCTCAACAATAAGATTAATTGGAAAATTTTAAAAAGAACAACAAATGAACTCTAATATCTCGCAGAAGACAAGAAAACAATTTTTATCAATGATTTCCAAGAATATTCACGTGACTTTAGAACAAATGTAACACGTTTTTCGTTGTTAGTAAACTCTATAATCGTCGATAAATTAGATAAATATTGGATTTTTTAATCCAAATTAATGTATATTCTCATCAATTAATGAATCTTAAGATCTTACTGTATTATATAAGCATTGGATTTAATGGACTATATTGTTAGGCAAGAAATTAAACGACATGAAAATCATAAAACATTAGAAACAATTTGAGCAGTAAATTAGAATATAAAAGTAATTAAGTTGTTGAAAGTTAAAAGTCATGTAAAAATAATTTATGGCAACTGAGAGCATTTTTTTATTATTATTATTCATAACTTGATTTTTCCGGTTCTGATAGTTGACGAGTGATTCACGGCGCATGTCGGGAAAGCCTTTGAGGTTATATTGTTTCGTGAATTTCGGGAGTGCATTGCACACCTTGGGGGTTGCGTAAGTGAATGAGGCCGGCTGAACAGGTTCAGCAACGTTATGTTTGACAATATATGTAGTATTTGCTGGTAAAAGTAAGTAATTGTCTTATAGCAGTTTTTAGCCGGAATCCTTGGTTTACAGGACAATCATCAACTAAGGAGAAACAAATCCATATTCGGAATGCTCTTACATGTGTTCAAGTTGTATGTCAGTTGTTTGCAGATGGAAGTTATTTAAAAATGTAAGTACCCCTGGCGGGACTCGAACCCGCAATCCCCGGTTTAGGAGACCGATGCCTTATCCATTAGGCCACAGGGGCTGATATCAGGTGAGTGAAAGTAACGCACTCATGCGGAATTTTCTTGTGCGCTTTTCAATTTTGTTGGAAAAGTTCCCCACGTCTCTGAAATTAGGAAGGTAAAGGTGAGAGAAGACAATTAAGCAGGTCTTTTAATAACGATACACTACTTAGAAACGGAGCCAATGACTTAGAAATGAACAAATTCATGGGCATTCTAGCCGCGTCTAGTTCGCTGCACTCAGGAACGTCGGAACTTATCTTGGAGTGGGGGGAGGCAGGTTTTCAAGTCCGTCAACCAAATTTTACAATCTCTTCCCCATATATATATATATATATATATATATATATATATATATATATATATATATATATATATATATATATATATAGTTCTTGAATACGGATTATTTTATTACTTATAATTCAATTAAACTGTGCTTAATACAAGAAAACTGAAATATTATGTCTTACGATACGATAATTATCGCAAATTTCCATCCCTGCCTGGTACTCGATCTTCCCATTATATCAATATAATGAAAATGACATTGATATAGGAGCCATTTGGCAAGAAAACTTTAGAAAATAAGCAGTAATATAATAAGAAAATTTTCTTTTTACATACATTTTTCTTTATGGCAATTAGAAATTAAACTTTGTTATCTTCCTATATGTGGTTTATATTCCAATTTTATATAAAACCCTAAATTCTGTAAAAAAGATGAAGATATTAACTTATTTCTACCACAGTAAAACATTCACAAACAATAAAGAAAAATGATAGAATAATACTCATAAGTCCAGAGCCATCTATTGTTCACCATAGCAAACAATATCTCAAATTATAGTAGCGATTTTTATAAACATATTTTTCTTCCAAAAAAACTATTCAAATTTGTTAATATAAAACTTTGTAGAAATTATGTCAACTTGTATTCGATTCTGGAAAGAAAAAATATCAATAAAGAATGAGGTGAAAAAATTATCATCACCACTACTAAAGAAAAGATGGTAGAAGCCTATAATTGAAAAATTGTAAATAATTTCTTATTTCTTTATCCCAGGTTGCGTTTGTGTTTCACCGAAACAATGAGACGTGTAATATTCACATATTATGCCCAGAGTGCTTAAAAAACGTCAGAGCATGCAGTTAGGCATGATGGTATTGAGTCATTCTTTTTTTTCTTTTTCTTTCTTTTTTTATAATGATTACTGACATAACTGAAAACGCGCTACTTTTAAAAGTGGATGAAGTACAAATGCAAACGTATTGAGAAAATCTATTTTTCTCAAACTTTCTGATCGATGTGTTGCAAAGAAAGTCGCCCGTGTTCTCATTTACCATTTCATCATTTCATAAATCGTAGAATAATTTTAACAAAAACGTCGCATACTATATAAGAATTACATGAATGAAAGAGTTAGAAAGAAATAACTGATTTAGTTTATTTGGTAAATGTCTGTTATATCGGAGACACATTAAAATCGGATATTTTTTTTGTTTCGGATGGTTCGTACTTACCAATTGTGTATTGCGGAACATAGTTGAAGGTGCATTATGCTTTTTTCACGAAAATAACATCGATTTTTCACATTACGAGTACTTCTTTTGGTTACTTTCTTCCGTTGCGAAACATACAATATGGCACGCACAACTGTGGATCATCGCGCGTCGTGCTTGTGTTTTGTCGATTTGGAGTGGGTATGCAGGGTTTCAACCTTCTTAACCGAAAAATACCTACTTTCGTGTTCATTATGTCATCACAAACCATTGACGGATAGCCCCAAAAACCATTCACGATAGCCCTACAAACCATTGACGGATAGCCCCAAAAATCATTCACTATAGCCCAAAAAAAACATTCATAATAGCAATAAAAACCATTCACGATAGCCCCACGGACCCTTTAGGTCCCACGGTTAGGTTAGGTTGGGTTAGGTTAGGTAAGCATAGTTAAAAAAAAATATCGTAAAAAAAAGGCACGTTTGGAAACACTGGCGTTCAGCGTGACTTTCGACGCTCGAGCCATCTGCAGGTACATAATGGAAACAGCGGCATAATGTTGTCGCTTTGCACAAAATACAAGTTTATTATATCAAAAGTGCTTATTTCTTGTTGTGAAGCATTCTACGGTAAGAAAATACCTCCACGAACTTTCAAAATGCTAAAGAAACTCATTTCCGTAAGTAGTTTCTTCTGTAAAAATGAAGAAATGTGTCTCCGATATAACAGACATTTACCGTGTATTTTACTTCACTTTTCTTCCATTTTTGGTTAATCGCAAAGGCAGTCGATGAGATTGAGGCAATATGGTATCTTTTATTTTGTAGGCGCTATATTTTTAAAATTTTAACAGATAAAATATTTCTGCTTCTGAAAAGGCGTAAAAAAATATTATTTCACCTTTTAGGTCTACTGATATTTGCAAATGTCAGACTACTATTCAGAGATTGAGATTAAAAAATGAAACTCTCAGTAATTTTAGAACTTTTACTAGGCTAAAGTGTTCCAATGAAGACTTTCAAATGTAGTGCATGGTTGGAGAGGGTCGAGGTATCAAATATGGGTCAAGTCGCCACGCCAAGCCAACAGCTTTAAAATTAGATATTTTGATCTGTAATTATCATAGCAGCTATACCCTGTCCCAGCTAACTTTGGAGCAAGGCCGCGCATAGCGGAAGAGAAGGGAAGGAAATCGAGTGGCCAGAGCGAAGCAGTAGACACTGATGGGAAGGTTGGTAACTGCAGTCAGTCGCAATCCCCACTCCACGCAACTCCGTTCATTAGTGGAGTCGTCTCCCGTCATTACTTGCGCAGAGACTTGATTTCGTTTGCCTGCTCTACAGTTAGCTCGGACAGTATAGGTACCTGGTATTGCATTTGAATGAAATCAGTCTGAACTTTACAAGACTGGATACGTCAGGGGAGATCATCCCCGTCTCACCCCAGAGAGGTCTAAAATATCGATCATGCATCGATGCTGTCACCTAAAACTAAACAATTACTACTCCCAACGTAAAAATAAATCACCTGCTAACATATGAATAAATGGTGTTACCTCTCTCTGATGTCTAAAACTAAGTCATCAGTCCTGAACATGACGTTTAAAACAAACAGTAAACTTTTAATAAAAATGTTCAAGGAATAAAAGATCCTCCCTTCCCACGAGAGGAGGTCGTTCATACACTCCAAGGTTTGCAGCGTTAGAACCCGAAAGGGCAGATGGTATATCGGGACGATACTTGTCTGTCTCAAGTCTCGTCTTTTTCTGCCCTTTCACACGGAAAATATAAATTACTAAGAAAACGTAAGGAGAGAAGTAAAACTTACCAGTCATTTGATTCTATGTCAGGCGACTAAGTGCAGTGCACTGATCTTCCGACGACACCTTGCAGTCGGTGTACTTTTTGCAAATGATTTACACGTACATGTGCACAGTTATGTCGCTTGGTGCGGAAAGAAATCCAAACTCATCACTACATTTTCCAGAGTAAATGCCGAAACACGCCTTCTGCAGTTGTTCTACTCTGAACAATAACGGTGTCGTCTGACCAAGTCCAAATTTGGAAAGGAAAGGAGAGATTAGCCTAGACTTGAATTTCCAAGAACTTGCAAGGTGCTCCTTTTCTATGGTCGATGACTTTTTTGACAGCAAGGGGTCCTTAAAGAAAGCTTGTGTTCGGAAAGTGCACCGGAAGATTTAAAGTTAAGCTGTCCTCTTCCCTCTACCCAGATGCATTGTTATATGCGAGCTTCTAAGCAAAACTGAAAACAGAAGCTGCGAATTCCTTCGGGGATACTTGCTTTGCAGAGACCTGACTTTGATGTCACGTTCTTCTTGCTGTTAACGGAAACTTGAGTGCACGTTCACAAATCTAGTGCAAAAATATTTTTCCAAATATTCTTCAAAACCAAGATAAGTTGAAATAGATGTAGTCTCATTTTTAGGGAGTGACAGGGGTGGGGGTGTGGTGGGAAGGGGAGAAAAAATACAATGTTGCCCCTTCTCTGTGGTGTCTTCACATCAGGCAATAACGAAAGCAATTGTGGGTAGTGGCGGAACAACCAAGGAAGGAACGTTTGTTTCTTGGCCATTTAGATTTATTAAAAGTTTACTGTTTGCTTTAAACGCCATGTTCAGGGCTGATGTCTTAGTTTTAGACCTCAGAGAGAGGTAACACCATCTATTCTTATGTTCACGTGTGAGTTTTTTTTTTTACCCGAGCATATAGCACCGTGCCATGAAGCCACATTTACGAAATGTGGGGGTAAGGTCCACACATTCATATCTCGGACATTTTGGAGGTGATTTGATCAGCACCACGCTCCAGCTGCCTTTACTCCCCAAGGTTGCTCCCAGGTACCTATTCATTTTAGGCTGGGTGGGCCTCGGAGCCGCTTTATGCTGGGAAATGGCCGGAAAAAATCCGACTTTAGATCACCCATCCCGGGAATTGAACCCCGCTCTCCCCGTGACAGTCAGACGCCCTACCGACTGGACATCTGCGTCCTCTCGCATTCGTCTCGAATTCTTTTCAACTTTGAACTCAAGGCTCAAGCTTCATCTGCAACCCCCCCCCCCCTTTTTGGAGTCCTTGCATCCATGCAATGTACTTGTAGATGGAAAAGAATAGATTTAAAATCAAGCTGTTCTCTGCCCCCTCCCTTCCCATCGGGGTACTCTGGGTTTATTGTTTCACACCGACCGCACCTATACATACGAAACCTTGTACATACAAAGGGAAACTGGAAACCGAAGCTGCGAATTCATAGGGGGATAATTCCACCTTATGCTTGATTTGCGGAGACGTGGCTGTGATTCTTATCTGCACGTAAATATTTCTGTCACATATTTCTTGCTGGTAGCTAAAACTTGAGTCCGCGGTCATTTAACTTGTGTAAAAATATTTTTTCCATTTTCTCAAAACGAAACACAGCCTAAGCTGGAAAAAAAAGTGTCTCATTTTTAGCACGCGACCGGGAAGGGGCGGGGGGGGGGGTAAAAATACTATCTTGCCCCCTCGATGATGGGTGGGGGGCAAGACACCCCAAGCCCCCCCCTCGGTTCCGACGTCCCTGCCTGCACTTTTTGACTCTCTCTGCACTCGCGCGTCTAGTTGGGTGCACGCTGCAACACCGACTCGTCTACTTCGTTGATTTGGTGTCAAATACAGTAGCGTATTTGGTGCGTGCACCCTTTACACTACCTTCTGGAGCGGTGTTATTTGTGTTGCACTGTCACACGGTGTGTGCTAACCAGTGTTGTGCGTTTACGCGTAAACAACGATAGTCTACATTCTACACGTAGACTATTTCGTACACGTAGATGACGTAATCTATGTAAACAACGAGAAAAACTTTTTATACGCTCCCTTTCAAATTCGAACAATTTCTCACCAAGGAAAAGATAATCTAACATAGCAAATATTCTAATGATTTATGGGAAAAAAGACTAATTTTGCCTCATGACTGCCATCTGTTGTTTTCTTTGCATACTATTTATCTTCTTCCATAGTTATGATGGAAGAGAAGATAAATTTTGTTGTAAATAGGATCCTTTTCAGTTCGTTAGGCGTAGGTTCGAATCCGGCTCGGAATTTATTCGGCCTACGTATAGGGCCGGTGGCAACCCACCATCGTGAGGAAATTGGGAAGCTCCGAATGAGTGAGCGTAACCCGGTCAAGAAGACCTACAACAACGGCTGGGGGTTCGTCGGGCTGATCACCCGTCACCCCAATACTGGTCTAAGACCTCAACGTTATTACAGGTGACGGAGGAACAGTGTGGGAGGGAGACCGGCAGTCGGTAGGTAAGCCAAGGCCCTTCATGGGCTGTCGCGCTATGGGTTATAGAAACCAATATAGTTCAAAATGTCACTTTCCTTTCATGAAAGCCTTGAAAATTAATTTTAATGCAATTTAGATTTACTACGTAGTCTATACGTAAACTACAACCCAATGTAATCTACGCGTAAATTACGTGTATACAACGCATGTAGACGTAAACTAATAGTGTACGGCACATCACTGGTGCTAACTCATCAAATGAACGCTTAAAGCAGCAGACAGGCATTTGTTGATTCTTACACCATCTATCATCTACTTTGTTGAACGCCATTTCCTTGCACCAGCCTGGCACCGGGATACACCTGCACTAAACCTAATGTCAGCGAACTAGACGGGGCTAATACCAGACAAAAGAAACATTCGACGACGAAACAAACAGAATAAATCTGATAAATCTGATAGGCAGATCAACGCATTCTACAATAAACTTCCTTTTTGGCTATAATAATGATAGTAAATATAATAATAATAATTTATGCAGTTAATCTATACCCAGCAAACTAACCCCAGGCGACCGTTCACAACGCAGAACATGTTGACAGAATCGTTTCCCTACTGCCCCTTCGGGGAAGAGTGATTCCAAGGTTACCGCTTGTTGCACAAACAGGTAGGCAAAGACCCGTAACCAGACATTTATTTCGGAGGGGTTCATCCCTTATCAGCAACCGCCATCTAAAGACGAAAATTTCGAAGGGGGTGGGGGTAGAAGAAGAACTGAAAATGAATTTCTCAATATATATTACAACTTATTATGCAAAATGTTTAATCCTGCTAACGAAGTAAAATTAATTACCAATTAGATATTTGAAGGATTTCGGGGGGAGGCTTCAGTCCCCTGAGCCCTCCCCCGGGCTACGTGCCTGGCTGGCATAATCAGTTGTTTGACTGCAAGTTTCTTAATAGGTAAACGCGGCAACATAGGGTACAGCGCTGGAAGAAAGATTGGATCGAGTCGAACAATACCTCACAGCTTATCTTCGGTTATACCTCTAGTAGTTTATTGATGGGTTATACCTTCACGTCCTCTTCAAATCTTCATACCCATGTTATCTCATAAATATTAAAAAAAATCTTGATATACTACATATTGTAATTATATATACAGTACACGTATTTATTATTGTTCTTAATATAGGAAATGTAATATACATTTAAGTCCTCCGTAGTCGAGCGGGTTAAGGCGTTCACTCGTCTTGAGATCGTTCGCTGCGGGACGGCGTAGGTTCGAATCCGGCTCTGGTCGGATAGGGCCGGTGGCAACCCACCATCGTGAGGAAATTGGGGAGCTCCGAGTGAGTGAGCGTAACCCGGTCAAGAAGACCTACAACAACGGCTGGGGGTTCGTCGGGCTGATCACCCGTCACTCCTATACTGGTCTAAGATCTCCACGCGATACTAGGTGACGGAGGAACAGTGTGGGAGGGAGACCGGCAGTTGGTAGGTAAGCCCTGGCCCTTCAAGGGCTGTAGCGCTGTGGGTTATTAATATACATTTAATGTAAATTGGTGAATCACATCCTATAAACTGAAACTATGGTATATGGGAATTTTGTAAAAATCATGAATGTTTTTCTGACGATCTCCATACTATAACCATGAAATATTGGGTCAACGGGTAAATAAAAATTAAGATTATGACATCTCATGGAGGAATGTGCAAGTTTTGAACTACGCAATCGGTTAGGGAGAAGCAAGGGTCACTAATAACATGAAGCAATATAGCAATTTATTTTAGTCATTGCGTAGTGCCGTGCCGACGAAATTTTGCGATTCTACACTTGCACAAATTTGAGAATGCTGATTCTTTCTCGTTCCTTAATATATTTGTTTTCGACTGTGATTGAATCATGAGAAAAGAAATTGCTGTGTTTGAACTTGCGTACTTACTTATTTCAGATACATGGAAATATCAGGCTCCCATTAGTTTGAGTAAAATCTTGAATCGAAATAACTGATGTTTGTTTCGCTCTGAATGAAGCGTATGTCATTATTCCGGCGATTTCTGCAACCTGGATTATACGAGCAAGGCTCGTGCTGCCATCTATGAGCATAGTTCTGAACTGCTTGAAGCAAGCAGCCTCAAAGTGGCAAACTTCTTGTAGCGCTTCATACGAACAATAAAATACAATTAATTAAGCCCATTCATTACTCCAATCAAAGAGAAACAAAATTCAGTTTCTGGCATCCGGACCCTAGCTGTCTTGGGTGGAGGGGGGAAGCAAAATCCTTCCTGCCTCCTTAAAATTCCTGTAGAGGGGAAAATATTTTATGTCCATACAAACATGGGTGTCCGGAAGGGGGAGGGAGAGGGTGGCGTGCCCCCATGGAAAACGATAGTTAACCAATAATTATATATTTAACACATATATTTTCATTTCAGCTACAATAATGTGTGTTAATTATTGCACGAACATGATAAATTCAAATTTAAGCAATGTTTTTTTTTGTGGGATCAACACTATTATTGGGGAAAATATGCCATGTTGGTTCCCCGCGGAAAAAAATACCTTCCTTGCCCCTCCCTAGAAAAAATCCTGCAGACGTCCATGCATACAAAATATAGTTTTTTTTGTCTATCTCGCCATTTATTTCTTTATTTCGTGCTGGCGCGACTGATGCAGACTATATTTACATTGGTTATTAGTTTCTTTCATCCATGAATAACTTGTTTGCATTTATATGCTGTGATATCGGACATGTCACCTTGTGTTTACAATATCATAAACAAAGCAATATAATAATACAATGAAATACAATTTATGGTTAGTGAATGGAGCAGCTCAGTTGAGAAGGTACGTACTAGGCACCCAGGTTTATTCATTATTGTTGGCTTTGAATAGCTAGGAGCAACAATTCCATATATTAAGTAAATAATCTATGTGCATCTAACAAGAATGAAAGAAGACTATAAATATGCAAATAAATAAGAGAATTGTTTACATGAACTCTCTTTGAAAGGTATTATATCAAACAAATACCACATACAGCCTGAATCGAGCAATCATTCTGTAGACGAACTGCCCACAGAAAATAAATGTAACAGGAGAGAAACTATAGACATTGGAATGCCCACAAGAGATTCATCAGTGAAAGGTGATTGATCTCTCGAACCAGATGTAAGCAGTAGGAGCTCCACTTCAAGCACATATTCCGGATTACCAGAACAAGTAATTCAAGGTTGCTTGAAGAGTACAAAGAGGAAGCAATGGCAAATGGAAACTACAGAAAGCGTGTCCACTGTCGTAAGATTCAGGCAAGAAGTCAGTGTGTATTCTATCAGTAATGATGCGAGATTCATTCTTACAGAATTGAAAACTAGGGTAAATGTATTGAAATTTTCTTTCTGCATTCACATTGTTTGCTAATTTAAATCGTGAGTTTTAGGCTTGCTATATCTGATTCTGAAAGAAGTTGTTTATTAATATAAGTTGATCTGTGCAACTGCTTTTTTTTAATACACGTTTGTTAAGAACAAGTCAACAAAAACATTTTTTGCAGTTCACTTGAGGCATCATATTGATAACATAAGATTTATTTCATTCCTCAATCACATTTACATCTGCAATGTCAGACATGCCAAAGTAAAATATGCAGAGATGTGATTACATAGATATTTTAAAACCATAGATTTTCTAGTGTGTTGCATGGACATATAAGATATCTTAGCCTATGATAGGTCATTCATACTTACTTTAACATTAATTGGTATTTGTATGATTTGTTTACTTAAGTTTCATTGTACTACAGACTTAGAAATTTGTTTACCGAGTAAAAGTAACAATCTAGTATATATTTTTCTTTTATTCTATCTTAAAATTAGGGTTTGACTTTATTAACTTTATGTGGTCAGGTAACTTGTTAGTTAGTTAGTTGTAGGTGGATGCCTGTGAGTGGGGACCATCTTCAAGAAGAGCCATCTAGTGGGTTGTCATATGAGGTTAGAGTTTCTTGCATTGTATTGGTGTGCTTGGAGAAACTAAGCAGGTCTTACCATAGTAAGTGAAGAATATATAGACAGGGTAGTGTTAAAATGCCAAGTTTCTTAAAGATTTCTCTAAACGATTCATTCCTTCTCTTCCCTTTCATAATTCTTAATGCCTTTTTTGTGTAAAGACAGTACTGTTTTTTTATATTTCCTCAAAATATAAGACTTTTGGTTGATTCTGACTGGAAAAGACTAAACTGTAATGTTCCTACTGTTTAATTTTTTGTTATTTTTCATGATTATAATGCCATGTAAGCATTTGTTTAATTTTCCAGCTAGATAATCAATATGTGTCCCAGTGTGCCATGCATATTTCAAGAAACTTTATGGTGTGCTTGTATTTGATGTTCTAATTTTGTATGATTAAAGTTGTTTCATTGTTACTTTTATTTCTCAAGTGGTTAGTTTGTTACTGCAGAACCACTCTGCTAGCAATTTTTTGTGTTTTTGTTACTAGATATAAATTGTTGTTCATGTTCTCCATTTTGTACCATCCTGTGTCGTCTGCATGTAGTTTGGTTTTGGCTGAAGCTAGGTTTAGTGGTAAGTCATCACTGCAGTGACATCTAATCTTTAAAGCATTGTGCATTGCAGCGTGATTTGATTTCATTTATTAGCATCCGTTCAACTTTTACAAAGTTTCGAATTGTCACAGTCGAAAGAATTTAGTTATTTCATGGAACTGATAATTTAGAATGAAACCTGAATATTATATATCTGTAGCCACGTGTGCAAATATCTGAATCCTCTACGGAGTTTCACTTCAAAAATTAAATACGATTTGCATCTAACAGTAGATTAGTCCTCACAGTCACAATTAAATAGCTAGAACAGAGATGCTAAATAAACAAATACAAACTGGAAAGGGGTGCTGTGGTGGTCATAAATCACACTTTGAATATAATTTTCTATAAAAATAAATAATTCTAATAATTTACCCCCATTTTCCTGCCAATGTTGACATTCAAAATACTTTTTCAGCAGCCTGACCTCCGTTAAAAACTTTCTGGTTGGGTCTATGCAAGCACACGCACACGCACACACACACACAGAGAGAGAGAGAGAGAGAGAGAGGCAAGGCATTTTAAGAAAGCCCTCCTTGAAAACAATAAGCACGTGGAAGAAAGGTCTCGAGTTCAAATTTTGAGTACAGTATGAATGTTTATGATTCTCCCTCATCACTAGCATGAGTTTTGCTATTTTTATTGTCGCATTGCAATTAACGTTTGAACCAGAAAAGTTATATGAAATGACAAAAATGTAAATTAGCACAGCAGAAAAAACTGATAAGAAGTTTTGTGTAATTTGCCCATTGCATAGTTTTTCACTGAAACATTATTCAATTATTTCACTACAGACAATGTACAATACACCACCCCTCCCACCACCACCATCGCACGTATGTATTTCAGACTGTTACGCTTATCAGAATGTATTGATCAACTAGTGGCAAGAAGTTAGTGCACATTTAAAGATAATACTACTAAAACGAAAAAAAAATAGGATTTTGTATTTTTGTATTTTTTATAATTACATTCAATGGCAGCGATTGGGTCCCAAAACTAGGGGGGAGGGGCAAAGACAGTTTATTTCTCTTTGTAGATAAGGTTCAGCATAGTGTAGGAACAAAAGTGGAAAAAAGGTCGGAGCAATTGCTCCCCCTCGCCGCCACTGATCACATTCCTTACTGAAGAAAAAGGAACTGTTTCCAGTAATTCGTCTGCACCTAAAATATTTACTTTCTCATTTCATAAATAATAAGTCTTGAAGCCATATGCTATTATACATAAATATAATGTGTAAAATTGGTGGTGTAATTATTGGAATTATTCCCCCAGAGTTTCTCGAACAACATGAAAGGGAATTTGGGGAAACCAATCCTCTATCAGTCTACATAGGTGATCAACTAGGGTACCTGAAACCATGAATTTTCAACCATTGCACTGGTCGGCAGGTTGGAGGTGGGGGGAGTAGACTCAGAAAACTTCCCCTTCCCTTTCCGCCGGCAGCCTCTAGCTAAAACTGGTCAGGCGGTCAGAAATGGGGTGAGAAGTGCATGACAAAAATTGTTGCCTTTGAACCCTGGCTTCTAGAAGACAATAAATATTGTGATTTGTAAGTGATTAGAGATCATTGGTCTATGACTGCTAGACTCTCCACTCATCAGTGCATGTCAATGTAAGTCATTGATATATGTGATAAAAGTATGCCAGGAGACAGCCTTGGGGAACTCTACTTATTACTTTACGAAGTTTGGATGTGTAGCTGGATACCGATGATTTTTTTCCTTCCACACATCATATCCACAGGTTGACTGCAATTCAGCAGATAGGACTTAAACCAGGAACTTAGAAGACCGTCATATTAGTTTAGTCTTGTTATGTTATAATTATGTCATGAACAGATAAATAAATACTAATTTTTCATTTAGGCTATTATCGTGGCAGACTACTATATTTCATGCTATAGTGCGCGTCAAATCTCCTGCATATGGCGATAGCCAATAGCAGCGCACTGCAGCGGTGCCATGTCGAAATCTCACACGGAAAAGAGACAGCGTGGTTGAGCGAAACGCCTTGTCACGGAGAGCACGGAACATTAGATAATATAACATATAATAAACTTAATGGGAGAAAAGAACATACCTGATTATGCCAGAGGGACTGCATAATTGTTTCAATATTCTCAAGGTGGAAGTTGTACAGCCTTTGTAAGATATTTTGTCCCGTAAAGAGTACGTTATCTTTTTGGCAGTAGAAAATTCGCCACAATCGTAAATTTCAAAGACGGTTCTACGAACTACGTCTTTTTCAAAGTTATCTAAGTTTGTCGTTCTTTTTTGGTACGTTAATGTGCTTTCTAGGTGATTGAAACATTGGAGCAGGCCCCGATCCACACTGTTTTGCCCCCGATCATATCCGAGAAACGGTAGCTTGATTCACCACACGCTCGAGCTGTTAGAGCCGGGCACTTCTTAAAGTCAATTTTACTCCTCTCTTCTTCACTCGAACATTTTTTTTTTAAAAATTGTACACCTGAAAAATCACCTGTCGTGCCTGGCTTCGTACAACACTGTATTGTTCTCTCTTCTCTCGCTATCACTACCACTTGGTTTACTCAACGACATGCTGCACACACACACACTAAAAACGTGGAAAAAACGAACAGTGACGGTATCCTCTTCGTCAATTTCTCCTTCTACCATCACTGGGAACGAACCTGCCCTGTTCCCTTCGCTAATCGGAAAGTTTCGGAATGCAACAGGAACGAAGGGAGAACAAAAACGATACAATGCAAATACGTTTATAATAACATTGCTTCTACAGAGGGAACGGTATAAGCTACAATCACGCTTGTTTTTCGTACATACTCGCAAATTCATTATCTTTCCATCTGTTGAACTACTGACACTTGAAATAATATATTTATATCCGAGCGCCAGGTACACGATTTAGTAGCGAGGTGAAACAGGTTCTGAACTAGGCAACGCCGCACGTCTGTGATTCGCTGGTGCTGTTCAGCAGTTCAAGGCCATATGCAGGAGATTTGACGCGCACTCTAGCTAGTGGGCACTCCTACTACCTTGGTGGGAAATCCAATGTTGTATATTTATTGCATTTCTTCTCAGTTTTAAGTGTATACATTAGTATTCTCTTAATTCTATTAATTATTAATTATTTACATAGTTTATTTTGAATATGGTGAGAGGACAATAACTATTTATGTCAGTAAACAATACAGCCTGATGTAAATGTATGTACATTCAAATACCTACCAAGCCAACAATCCTTGTATGTTAAACTATACATTGCCAGTATATCTCCTTAATTTACAGACTCGAATACCCAAATCTGTAGGTACTAATCCTCCAGATGTACACAAACGAGAAGATTGTAAATTTCTGAAAAATCTACAGGTGTTATTTTATTATGTATGCTATTTATTTGGACTAGGAGGCATATGCTTTTCTCAGTTGCAATTTTAATTTGCTTGTTATTGTTATTTATTGCAGTTGTTACCAGTGTGATACTTGAAAAAAAATCCGGTGCGGGATTTATCATTATATATATTACACATGCAGGCACATAGTCAGGGGGAGGGCTAAGGGGGCTGAAGCCCCTCTGAAATCCAACAAATATCTAATTAAATTTATTGTTAATAACATAAATAAAGTTACAACCACAGTATAAACTGCATTACATGGGAGAAAGTTTAGTATATAATAGAGGAACCAGGTTGTACATTTTTATATTCTACCATTTAATCCAAAGAATAAATGGATCCACAGCTTCCAAAACTTATAGTTTTGTTTGTGAGAGGTCACAGAATATAAATTTTATGAGTAAAATTAACCACTAACTGTTAAAGCCTCTTTTGAACGATTGTGTAAAAGGTAATAACAAAACACAATAACTATGATTTTCAGTGCACTAACTGTACAAAATATAAGAAAAATAATGGACAACAATTGTGACAGATATTCACTGATATGGTGGATGGAGTAGCAAAGTCTCTCTAGTTATGTAATAATAACAATAAATTTGGATTGAAATTGGTATATTTTTAATAATTTATAATAGTTATTATTGTAAAATAACTATTATTATTGTCATTATTATTTGTACTAATAAAGTTTTATCTATGGCCTGATCCCCTCTACAAATATTTTTGGCAACAACCATGCTGATAATGGATGAGCTCCCCCCTCCCCCCTGAAATAAAATTCTGTCTACGGGCCTGTACACATGTAGTATATCTCCCGTCGAGTGCCAGAAATAGCAACCAGAAGAGGGGACACAGTATCCAGAAGGAGTGAATTCCTCTCATCCCTTCCTTTAAGTCAACCTCTACAACAGAGTGGTGCCACGACATCTGGTTCGATCAATTTCATCATGTCATCAGTCATCGTCGCAATTAGCCCAAAAGTGACAAAAAAGCAACACTAAATAAAAATAAAATCAAACCTCCTTTCACAGACCTCCCTGGCAGTTACCATCTTAACAATTAACTACTAAAGTCTTCAGTTTGTTGTTTTCTTTCGTTAGGAGCTTTACACTTATAATGTGTGTGCAAGAATCACAATGTCACAAGACAGTGCCTTCCAGACCCTACTCTCACACCTTATTATTTATTTTATAACTTCAAACATCATTTTAAATTCTTAAGTAGCTTTTATTAAACACCAATTTTGTTTATAAAGATAATTTGAAAGGAAAATACAAATTTAATCTATATTTTAAACCAATGAGGGGTGTATATGTTTTCAACCTCCACTCTACACTACCAGAAAATTCTTAACTGAATCTTGTTTACTGTTTATAACTCTTCTATTAAAAATTATCATGCAATGATATTAAACCAATTTGCACATTAACATACACTACTTTCTCAATATTATGTTGATGACAATACCTTGGGATGTTAAAGGAGTGCATCAAGTGATAATGTACCAGATTCAAGTATATTTTTACAAAATATCATTTTTATAGATAATGTACAGAAAATAAAATAAACTACTATTTATTTTTCACACCATATTTGTCAGCATATTTTACTATTTACAGATTGTACACACAGTGTAAGAGTGCTCTAAATGTTTACCTGATTGTTACGTAGATGTTTGTAGCTCTTAAGAAAGCTGCAGTAGTGCATTAAAATGTCAAGAAAATGAAGAGGTTTAACACGGTGCTACTTGCAGTCTGATCTGTCACATCTTTACTCACAGGTGAGCGCTCAGCCCACGTATTTTCGTTTATGTAATAATTTTGTTTGCTAAATTTGACTCAGATCAGGGAGTTTATGCAACATATGTATATTTTGTTTATGAATAATACACATTTTAATGCTTCATTTATTTTATTTAAAAAAAAAATCAATTGTAACTCATTACCAGGCGAAAATGCAGTCGTTCGCAGGAGAGCACGATGCTTCCTTCTCCTCGTGCCTCCGACACAACTGAAACAAAGATGGCTCAGAAAGCGTTAGCGAAGACTCATACTTCGAATGGTGGTATTTTGTTGAAGAGAATACTCGGAAAGGAAGGTAGATGAGAGTTTGGTTCTCACACTTCCAGGAAGCTTTAATTGCAAGCATTTGGAATTGAAAATAATGGCGGGTTAAGGCACTACAGAAACAGTTCTTATCATGGGTATCAAGAGGAGAGGTTCAACATGTCAACTGACCACTGACAGCCTCCCCTACCCCCTCAGTGGCAGATACAGAAGTTATAGTTGGGAAGGGCAAATTTCAGTCGGTTACTTCACCTTATTGAGAATCATTTCTAACCTGCACTCGCATTGTTTTATATAAACAATATGTGGTTCTGTTCTGGAACCAACTATGTTCTAGTGGTTTTTTTTTTTTTTTTCAAAACTAGGTGTCCAGGGTGGAATAGATAGTTATCATAATTCCTCCCATTGTCATGGAAAACTGAACTGAGGAGTAACATAAAGAAACAAATAAACTATACACATTCTCTCTCTGCAGGGATCTTGGGTTCGATCTCCTTTGAGGCACCTTGCAGAGTGGGTCAAATACAAATTTAACCTTTAGGTCAATGTGGACTTAAATCAAACTTAAAAAAAAAATCGAACCTGTTAAACTTGTCGATAAAAGATAGAACAGTTGAGTCCTGAAAAATATCAAGCATAATAATATATCCAAAAACCTGCCAGTTGAGTATCATTGTTCTTGAAGGTTCGCATAACCACTTTTTGTACGTGCAAAATAATCTATTTTTATTCGATTTTACCTGCGGCGTTTGGTTCTGGTTTCCCAGAACTTTTTCAAGCTACACATACAACAACACAACCTCACATGACTAGTCACTCTACACTTCTGCCAGTTGAGAGGGGCGATCGCCCTCCTATGAATTCGCACTACCCAGAGCTTATTGTTTTGATACTTGATAACAGAAAAGAAGTTCTATTAATTAGAATTCAGGCAGAAAAACTGAAGGAAATAGTGAGTTAGCCAAAGAAAGAAGTAAGTGTTAAATGAAGGAACCAGGTGAGAACGTATTTTTTTTTATCATTAGTTTTCAGAATTCAAAATTAGATTTTTATGTGAGATACCACCAAATGTAAACTTCATGACTAAAATTTCCCCCTCAACAGTTCAGGTATTTTCTTCTATGAGGTGTGTTAAAGTTAATAACAAAATTAAATAACGAAGTATGCATTTCAGAATTGTAATGGTATGAAATGTGCAAGAATAATGAAAATAAAGTCTCTCCCCAAGACTGTAATAATAAAAATAATTTGGCAATAAAATAATTAGCTTATAACAATAATTGTTATTTTGTTATTATTATGACTTTTTCAATTTTATATCTTAGTTTACTTCTTTATTTTCATAATTTTAAAATTTATTTTAGTTGAACTCCTACAAAATTTCTGGCAATGCCCATGATTCTTCTTACTTACCTCATTTCTATTCATCAGTATTACATATATTTTCTAACTTAAGAATGAATATTAGTGTTTCAGTTGTTCTTAGTATGCTGGCAGCAGTGGCAGACACTCCATATACCCAGGGGTAGAGTGCACTTTCCTGTCTAGGAATTGGGTGGTCAGCTGGTATTCAATATTTTTATCAATATAATGTGAAATAAGAGATAAAGTGTCTTAAATTCTAATATAACATGCACATACTTAATATATGAAGGGGTAAATGGGTGTTTTGTAGCTCCCGCTATCCCTCTTTTGAAGAAAATGTTCATCACTATATGGATTCTATTAAAATAAAAATCATTGGAAGTTTAATTCCTAAAATTATCTTCTTTTCATAGCAGAATTTCTCATCGCGTATTTGGTGATGTTTGTACTTTGTAGAATGCTCTTATTTTACATGGAAAGTGTTCTTGCGCAGTTCACTGGTGGTGGTATAAATAAAGTTTTAGAAATGTGTCCTTTATTTGAAGGTAAGTTTTTATACATGTGCTAAAAACATGTTCCTGTACCATAAATCCACCCAAAAATAAATATTTTTCTAGCACCCATGGGAGAGTGGTCAGCACAATGCACTTTGAATCTAGTAGATGTCTCAGGTGTGAACGAACATCCATTTCATGACTTCATCATTTATCCTCATAGTAGTAATTAACCAAGAGGTGGAAAAACAACATAAGATAAGCAAGTGTAAATAGAAATAGAAGATAAAAATGTACTTTGAATAAAGCGCACAGTGCATTCAAAAAGTTTTGGGACTATTGTTGTAGTAATTTCATTGCATTGGCCTCATTCAGTAGTGACAGTTGAAATTGTGCCCATTTTCTTTTGTTGTTGCAATTGGTGAGATGGAACAAAGAGTTGGAACCATTTTTTTAAAAAAAATTGGAAAATGTGTCTCGCATCATGGCCATGCAGGCTAAGGCATCAGGCTTTGTGCTCAGGCTATGGACATGTGCTGGTGTGAGTCTCTTGGGGGTAAGCGTAACAACTTCTCTAATGAGATTTCAGCCAGTGTATGGGACTGGTAGCCACCCATCACTGTGAGGAAATTGGGGAGCTATGAATGAGTAGCGTAACTTAGTCATGGAAAACCTACAACAACGACTGGAGGTTCATTGTACTGACCACGCATCACCTTGTAACTGGTTGGATGATCGTCCATCTCTGCTGAGGCATGTGGGAGTGAGGCCGGCAGTTCGTAGGTAAGCCTTGGCCCTCAACGGCTCTTGAGATTATTATTATTAATTTGCAACAGAGGCTTTTTAGATTATGCAAATCTCCAGTGGAAATGACTGTTTACATCGTGCACACGCCACTCAACTTCACCACTATGTAGTACACCCCGGTAACTGCAATAACACTCTGGCACCTTTTGATCCCATGGCCTGGATAATCTTTAGTGGGGTTGTGATATCCTGTGTTTGTCCTTCTGTGTGCCGACTGCCCCTTTACAACCTTTCATTCAGTGTATGGTAAGGGGGTGTTGTACGAAAACCTGTTAGTTTTGAATGTTTTCTCCTCTCTTCTAGGTGTTGCATTTGCAGTGGTACTTATCCAATATCTATAAAGCTCCAATCCCACCACTCACTCACTCACTCTATGACTGACATAAATGTTCTCCATGAAGGAAGCCTCGGAGGCAAAAAATGCCCGATTACGACCTTCATGAAATTGTCCCAAAAGACCGAGAAAATTAAAAAAAATCGCTACAGCAGCCAGAACAGCGATTTCATTTCCGTTGTTAGTTGCTGTGTTTGTACGTTGACACTTTCTGGGAGCCCAGCTTCCTGTTTCGACGAGACTTGTGCAGATTTTGACAATGACATGAGGTGAAGGGCACCATCGATCTGGGTAGCATTCAGCATACAATGTCACAGCTGTGGTTGCATTTCAGTGACATTCGCAATAAATTAAAATAATGTATAGTTTTTCTTCATTACTGAAGACCGGCATATCTACGTACTAGACATAATAAGAGAACACAGTGGTAACAATAAAACAGGGTTCCAAATATCAACATGGCGAGTAATAGCTGAGAATAGAAACCACCAAATGCGTTAGAGTACGTACCATTTCCCTGTTTGACACTTACAGCAGTACATCACACCTGATCGGGAGACACCACTAAACTGAGACGTGACCCGTGATGTGTTATTTTCTTACAGTGGCGCGACAAACGGTGTCCACGCTGCCAACCTTTAAATGTTTCATTATCTCTGCAGATATTTGGTGTAGGAAGGTGAGACCAATTCTGTTATCCATAATTTTACCTCTAGTTTTCATTTTGCCAGAAAAATCATGCATGTTCCATAAAAGAAAATTAACTTCGTGTTGGATACAATAATTTCTGAATTTTCTGTATTGTGCATATTCCCTCATTTTGTGAGACCCTGACGTGGGTACATTTCCATGCAAGTAGATTTTCCATATTTTGTTTCGTATCGAAAATATTTCAGGTTGCAAAGTTAGATGAGACACCCTGTATAATCTGTTTCCTGTCAAAGGTTATGTGGGAGAACAGCACATGCTGAACCGTGCCCACTGAATAGATATATATTATTATTATTATTATTATTGTTATTACTATCTATTATGAAAAAGTACATAACAAATTTTTGTTGCACATAATAATAATAATAATAATAATAATAAATTCTTTATTTCCGTAGACCCATATCCATGGGTGTGGAAAACATCATACAATACTAAATATTACAAATGGAGTAGGATTACAATAAAAAGAACAAAATGCAAACACAAAAATACAAATAAATCATATGGGTTAAACATAAACAGTTATAAGTGTCACATACTAAACTTGTAAAAGAGAAAATCCAAATATAGGAGACATACAATATCAAAAGAATTTAAATGTTTCAATTTACTAATCCAGTTTAACTATTGAAATTCATTGAGATTATATAGAGGTATATCTGTTAAATACTGTTTAATTGCTTTCAGTTTCTTGTGAGTTTCTGTAATTTGTTTAATGTGTGTGGGAAGTTTGTTATGGTATTTTATTCCTGCAACATGAGGTGATTTGTCTAAGAGAACAAGTCTGTGTGCTTGCATGTGGAAGTTATCCTTTTGACGTGTGTTGTGCTGATAGACAGTCAAATTCTTATCTAATTTACGGTTGTTTTAGTACATATTCAATTACTTTGTAAATATATAGGGAATATATGGTCATAATTTTATTTTCTCTGAATAATTCTCTACATGAGTTTCTAATTGGTATTTTGAACATAAACCGTATTGCTCTTTTCTGTAGAGTAAGCAATCTATGAGTGTATTCCTGCGCAGCTCCTCCCCATGCTATTATGCAATATTCTAGGTATGGATAAACAAGTCCATAGTATAGATTTGTGTTTATTTCAGACACATGATATTGTGTTAGGAGTTTTAGGAGATATAAGTTTTCCCTACTTTTTTTTGCATACATGGTCAATATGATATGTCCATCTTAATTTGTCTTCAATAACTAAACCTAAAAATTTAACTGGATTTTCATAATTGATTTGATTATCATCTATTTGTAAGTTTATATTATCAAAATTGGGTTTATTTCGAGGATTGAAAGCCATATACATTGTTTTTTGATAGTTTACATTCAAGTTATATGAATTTAAGTGCTGAGTTATTATATTTACTGATATGTAGGTTTGTCTTTCTAATTGTTCTTGTGTATTTGCACTGCATGTTATGGTTGTGTCATCTGCGTATGTTAAAATATTTGTATTGTCTGGGGTGGGTAAGTGGTTGGTATATAGTATGAACAGTAGCGGGCCTAGTATGGAGCCTTGAAGGACTCCTGTTTTTGCATATTCAGTGTCAGATATAATTTTGTGAACCACGGAGTTTTCAGTATGTAGTATCTGGGTGCACTGTGGTCTATCCGTGAAAAAATATTTTATCAGTTTGTATGTATTTCCTCTAATGCCAAGATTGTATATTTTTTCCTTGAGCATAGAGTGGTCTAAGCAGTCAAATGCTTTGGACAGATCCAGGAAAATAGCACAGGGTATCTCATTATCTTCTAATGCATCTATAATTATCTCAATAAATTGAGAAGTAGCTGTACTTGTCGATTTACCCTTTTGGAAACCATGTTGTATTGGACTAATTATATTATATTTGGCACAGAATTTGTATATTACAAATGATTTTCTCTAACAGTTTTGAGAAAGATGATGTGATCGTTATTGGTCTATAGTTTTTTTATTTCTGTCTCCATTCCTTTTTTGAGTATTGGTTTGATTATACTTTTCTTCAGTACTTTTGGGAAAATTCCACTATTGATAGAGGCATTTATAGCATACTGTAGTGGTAATGTAATGTATTGAGAACATTTTTTAATTAGATAATTTGACCAACCATCTGGACCTGCTGATTTCTTATTATTTAATTTTTTTATCGTAGTTTCTAGTTCATTTAAGGTTATTTCATCTAAATAAATGGATTTCAGTACAGTATTTGATTCAATTTTAGTTGTTTGGGCACTTTTGGGGTCAATGGGACAGTTTACATAGGAGTTTGAGAAATACTTATTGAATGTATCCACAATGTGTTTAGGGTTAGTTATTTCTACTTTATTTTCAAATAATGTGGTATTTTCATTACGCTTATTGGGTTTGTTGTCTCTTTGCTCATTTATGATATTCAAAATTGCCTTTGATGTTATTATTGTATTATCACAAAGTTTGTTTTCCTTAGTTATGTGCATTATGTCATAAATATCTTTGAGGTCATTCTTTTTGTGTATTATTTCATTTGTGACCCAAGTTTCTGCTTTTTGGTTTGGTTGAACATGCTTTATTTTTAAGGGGCATGCAAGATTTATGAAGTAAGTTAGTATGGTCATGAACTTCTCCCATATGTTTTTGGTTTCACTTTCTTGAAATATTAGAGTTCAATTTTCTTTACCTAACAGGTGTAACAAATAGTTTACGTTGTCTTCTCCCATGTTTCTGCTTTCTATTCGTATAGGTTTTTTTTTGCGTTGTAATGTGGTTTGATTATACTAACTTCAACAATTTGTGCTGTGTGATCAGATATTAAGTTGTGTATCACTTCTGCCTGTATTGTGTCAGAAAGTAGATTGGTGATAACATGATCTAGCAGCGGCGTGCATTCAGGATACGCAAGGTACGCACTGCGTACCCACAACACAGTAAGAAAACAAACATTTTTTCGTCTTCCCCGAACATGAAAATTCAACAATTATCGCTCCGAAAGCAGTTCCACTGCAAGAAATTCCGATTTCCACACGAACACGCTGCTGCCTTCTTGAAGGCAGTCCCGAATGATCCCGATTGTGACTTTGGCACCCACCCGATCCGCGTTGCCGATTTCCGCAGAAAGACGCTGTTTCTTCTGCTTGGTACCCTAGAAATTCGGAAGGTAACCCCATTGGCTCATATCAGCCTCGACCACGTGTTTGGGTCTGCCCGCGCCTACCCTCTCTCCCACTTCTTTCCCGGTTCTAAGCATCGAGGGTACCCAAGATTTTGACAGCGTATGCGTGTTGACAGTAGTCAACATATTTTTTTTCTGGAATGCTTAGCTTACTAGCATTTAGCAGCCACGCGTAGATAGATCACTGTTGGGTTGCAATCAAAATACATTATAAAAAGTGATGCAGGAATCAGACAGGAGGACAAGAATATGTAGTGGTGGAAGATCATATTTAATATACGCGTAAACTATCACATATAAAATATTTATGTGAGGCTAAAGTTACACTAGCAAGTTTTTTTTTCGTATAGGGAGGTGAGGACCAGAATGGACTGTCACTGTGTCGAGGGGAAAATATGTGAACAATTTGCAAGTTTCGCACAATTCTCAGAGTATGAAAGTATCTGTTTATCTCCTTTCGGGATCAACATTTCCTTTGAGTTCCATAGCATGGGTGTTGATTGTTGACCCGAGGATATGAATGAATGATAAAAGAAAAACATAATAAAACACAATGCTTACAATGGGATCCCTCCCACCAGACATTGCAAAGTGATGTACGGTAGTTTAGCTTTTGAAGTGTTCTGGGATGTATGCTGACGTATTTTCTACTTGTCCTTAATTATCTCCCTTCTACAAAATACTTTGTCGACCGGCAACTCCGATTTATTCATCCACAAGAACGCGTGGTTTTCTGGCATAGCGGGACCGCACACAACGTACCGCGTGAGGTTGTCTTTTGCTTTCTTCTGTCGTGTGAAATTTGCAGCGAGTGTTTCGTTCATATTATTTACATTACAGGATCTCTATTGTTTGTCGGTGCTGTGAAGTGATAAAATAGGGGGACCGGGAGTTATTGATGACATACTGGAGAAGGGATTTTCGGAATTTACGAAAAAAGTGTAAACAATCCGAAATGGAAGGTCTGTTCCTGATTTGGAAAAATTGTTTCAGGCAGGAGTTGTGAAGGATGGGTAAGCAGTATATTAGGCATTTTGATTTTTGAGAAGAAGAAAAAATATCTCTACAGAGTGATTGACTGAGTAGAAAAACAGTGAAACTTTATTGTTGGCCTTATTCGTTGGTTTCCTCTGCGAAAGGTGTGAAATAGTAGAGTATACTGAGATTTATCAAATTTATTACATGAAATTTGAAAGGACGGAAAATGATTGAGCCATTTCCTTCCCGTTCAATGTTCATTGCACTGCATGAAGGAAATAAACAAAGGTGAATTGTTGGACTCTACGTAGCCACTATCAGAATATATTTGCAAATATAAAATATCATACATATATTTTACCTCGTTACATTTGGATATTGATACAAGGATGAGAAATTTCCCATTATAAAATTGTAGAAAAAAGTTATTTTCTGAATACCATGATGGCCAGGGAGGGGGGGGGGGTTCTGGCCCCCATAATTCATTTCGGTTGGCCCATGTTGCGTACCCTAGTTTAAATGTCACCGCACGCCACTGTGATCTAGTAGACTTTCGGAGTTACATGTTATTCTAGTTGGATCTGTGATTATCTGTGAGAGTCCATAGGACCTAAGGAGATCAATGTATTCTGTATTTTTATTATTGCTCTTGAGGAGGTCAATGTTAATATCTCCCAGAATAATGATTTTGCAATTTGATTTTGTTATTTTTGTTAACATGATTTCTAGCTTTTGATAAAAGAGTCTTAAGTCAGAATTTGGAGAACGGTATAGGGTTATTATCTTCACAGATAAATTTCCCATATCAATTTCCATACCTGCTACTTCAAAGACCTTTTCAGTGCATAGTGCATAGCAATGACCAAAATACAGAATGTGAAATGAGACAATAACATATTAAGGAATAATTAATTTATAGGAAGCTAAGGAATTAATTTGTGAGTACTTTAACATAAACTGTATTTGACCCTTCATCCATTTCATACTTTGTCGTTCACCCTCATTATTGCGATTAAAAAAAAAGACAACAAATACACAGAATGTTTCCTATTTCTTTCATTTTATAGTTTTGCTGACATCAATTGATAGCTCTTGGGAGACCTTTTGGTGGTGTTGCAAATGTTTTCTTTAGCTTAGATAGTAATTTAGACAAATTATCTTTTACAAGTTTTCATTACATTAATCTGCTACTAGAATATAACAATAATAATGGTAATAATCCATGGCATAACAGCCCGTAAAGGCCCGTAAGGCCTCTGCCTTAACAGAGGTGGGAGATCATCCAATCAGGTATTGTGTGATGTGAGGTCAGCACGATGAGCCCCCAGTTGTTGCTGTACGTTTTCTATGACTAGGTTACGTTACTCCTTCGTAGCTTCCCAATTTCCTCATGATGTTGGGTGGCCACCGCTCCCATACTAACTAACTAACTGTACGATGTTAATTAGGACAGCCCTTGTTGAATGACCATTTTAATTAGCACCGCCAAAGAACAATACGCCGAAACCCTTTTAATTAATTTATTGGACTATATTATGTAATCCCTGGAAACACATACCTGGCTGGTGTAATGGCCTGCGGTGGTGTCCTACCTAGGGCTGTTGGTGCTCACTCACACACACACAAGTGTTTACTAAACTTCAATGTCTGCCTTGTTCATGCACTAAGCTGTCTATCGCAATCACAAAACTGTTCATTGCAACTATCACAAAACCTCTCGCAACTTTCTATAAACCGTCTATCATAACCGTTCCGCAAAAACTGCCTTTTCCTCTCCCCCGACCGCACTATATATTTCTTACCAATATCCTCTTCGCGGAAGTAGGAGGACAGGCACCTTTAGTAAAATGCTGAGTTGTCCCTAGGCAGGAAACGACTCGATGGAAACTTGGCAGGCCATATACACCACACACCCCCTCATGCCAAAAGCGAAGCACACGGGTGCGAGCGGTAGTGTTTCCTGAAACAATATAACATACAAATATACAAAATAAATTAAAAGTTAAGTCGTAAAATGGATATCTCATTTGGTTTCTGTTCTCACATACATGTCACTAAACGTAGATTATATATACATTCGTCAATCACCATCACCACAAATATTCACTAATGTAAAACTTGAAAACTCTGCACCAACACAATTGCAATGCACTGTAAGAAGGTGCTTTTAAGTTTATACACACATATTATATTGTCGTGAAGAGAATATGGATATTTGAAATATAACTTATGTCCTATATAACGACTGTTATTTCCCAGCACCAAATCCATCAATAAGTATAATAGAAGTAACATAATGTCATGTACTGGCTAAATTCATAAGTTTTTTATTTATTTATTATTATGATTGTATCCAGTACGGAGATCTTTCATGTAAAGTTTATTATTGCACGTCATAAGAAAGTTTTGTTTCTTTCGTTCTTCAACTCAAAACTGAAAGTTCAAAGACCGAGGAATACTTATTGTTGTGTGACGTTTCAAGCTGGAACAGCGGCGTCTCAGATAACAGTGAAGGCACGCGTCGTCAGCATCTCTGCAGGCGGCTACAGCTGTCTCTATACCGCGTTTGGTAGAACCTGTCCCGCTTCCCGCGCTAGGGAGCGCTCAACAGAATCGGTGCCAATGAGAAACGAGGAAAAAATCGTCTGCTGGGCAGCGAGGAGCGAATGAAAGCCAGAAGAGAGGCGCTTACGTAGACGCTGTTGCGACGTTGCGTATTTTAATTGGCTGCCTGGCTTTGACTTTCCCCAGCACCGAGAAAAGCCAGGGAGCAACTAGCGCGGGAAGCGGGACAGGTTGTAACAAACGCGGTATAGTCGTTGGACATCGGAGCTGCCGTCGTACTCTGCGCCATGATCTCTGGCAAGAAACTCAACACAGGGTAAACAACACCACATAACTAACTCTCTAGCCTTCTTAAACCGGAAGGTTCATCATGGCTGCAGCAACACAGGCCTTCCATCTGTCCCTATCCAAATACTCTTTTCCATCCCTACCAATTTCCTTTATGTCCATCTCAACATTGCCCCTCCATCTTCATCTTGGGCTTCCTACTGGTCACTTACCATCAGGTTTCCCCAACAAGAATCCTGTAAACTCTTCTTTCCTCTCCCATTCGTGCCACATGGCCTGCCCACCTAAGTCTTCTTGATTTAATCAGTCTAATAATATCTGGACATGAATACAAATGATACCGGTCCCATACACAGGTCAAAATCTCAAATCTCAGGAGAGATGTACTTATGCTTCCCCAGGGAGACTCGAACCAGTGTGCATCCCGTAGCTGGACCAAAACTTGCACTTTAGACAATACAGCCATGGTGTGAGACTCTACTAGAGTATGCATGAAATTAAGAATAAATGAAAAGTTCTTAATGTACTTAACTTCCAGGTGCTTTTAAATAATTATTTGTCTAATTTAACAGCTCAAGTAGGATCATTAATAAACACATGTGAGCAACCTCATGTTTTCTTTTCGATAGCATGTGAATCAGCATCAACAAATGCAACCCCCTCGTACTTTATCACTGTCTACCACTTTGACTGCCTTGTACCAAGAGAGGAAATGTTCGTAAAGAAAAAACAGCAAGCTGATAATCAATCCTAAACCCAAGATAATGAATGCACCCTTTAAACGATGGAAAGAAATGGGTGCTAATTTTGGTGCACTTATATGTACAACAGACATTCTAAATATATCACCTTTCCATTTGTCAATGAACCCATATTCAAATATTTTCATTGTTAACACCCTGAAACTTTCAGTAAGTATGGAATTATTCTGCAAAAGCATTGTAGTACAGTATGTTAGGATTACCTCCTTTATGGCATGAACCAAGGGGGTACCACTTCCGTCCAAATATTTTTGCATTACAAGGTATTCAAGCTACACAGTATTCATAATTGTAGCAAAGTCTCTTTTGATTGCACATCGTTCTAATCCTTGAAATAAATTTTGTATATCAACATATCTTTGTTCAATTTCGTTTGAAACACGGTCACTAGAATTTTGGAAGAACTTACGTGTTACAGGTGATCCTCCAAAGAGAAGGCCAGACTGCAGCAATTGCTTCATTGTGTTAATATCAGGTTCATAATGAGGAGCTGTTATGAAGCTGAATAACATGCTTGCATAAGCGGTGGTTGTCACAAAAGAGCACAGTACCCAGCTGATGAAAAGAAACCTTAGAACCATCCATTCTGGTTGCCTGGTAACTGATATACCAAGAAGAGAACTTAATGTGTACATGGCAGGTGTTTCCAAAATTCCTGTTTCCTTCTGCTTCTGGAAATCTTTGACTTTGATGAGAAGCAACGTGAAGCAACACTGGATAAGAAACAACAGTATCCACAAATCGAGTGTGAAAGGAAGAAATACATTTTTCCAACTAGCCACTGGCAAGGACTTTGGGACAGCCCAAACCAACTGAGTGAAATAAAAATCTGTTACCAAATCAGAAACTTGTAGTCTTTCAACTGTAGGTACGAAGGAACCGACTGCCATGTCTGCCCTATCATACATTATGTCTCCTAAAGCACCAACATAGGTTCCATTTTCATGCTTATAGCCTTGCGTCAGTCCATCTAGCGCTGTGCTAATGTCTAATGTGAAGTTGAACTTTTGCGCCAAAGTAATCAAAATTCTAATTTCTGTGCCTTCTAATGTTTCTGATTTGGGCGATTCTAGGATTATACTTGGGGGGAAATTAAATGTAGTGACACGTAGAGGGCACTGATGTAGATTGATTCTCCTTCTTGCAAACAGATGAACATCATGTATTGTTTGTGCTGCATTCGATACATTGAGTAACTGAGAATTTCCAACTTCACCACACTTCTCCGTTGCATGTAGGAAGTATGAATAGAATACAATATAATCATTTGTATACAGTCCAATTATCAGTTTCTTTAACTTTAATTGCTTCATTAAACTAAATGGCACATGTACTTTTTTCATTTTTATTCTCCCTTGTGGCATCAGTATTATAACTTTGCACCGAGGACGAAGAATGTCTAGACTTATAATATGATTCAGAATGTCTTGCAAGTTATCTTCTTGGCTGAATATCAATAATCCGCTTCGAGCACAGTTCATTTGTAACATTTTATAAGCTGCAAAACTAATCAAAATTGTATATGTTGATTGCACATGTTTTGTCTCAACATAACGTGCTGTTAAATCAGTGAAAGTACTATTAACAATCACTATACAGTTTTGAACATTCAACTGAGAATTGATAATTTCAGTGAAATATTTCTCAGCTGTTGCATCATCAGTTTGTATTATCAGATCATCCATATTTCTGGCAGAAAGAGTTGAAATGACATCAGCAACTAGCACTATAAGAAGTAGAAGTGAAGGCATATCTAATTATCCTGAAAGAAAAAGTAAGAGAAGCATTCAGTTAAGAGAAATGCATTTAAAAAGTATTGACTGCAATCAGAGGAAAGTATAATGTACACTCAAGATGGAAAGAATGCCTCTATAGAAGAGAGTAAATTGAGTTGGAAACACTTCAGCTTCAATGCCAAAGTAGTTTGAGGGAGATTTCACACCAAAGCAACAAGTGACATGGAGAGTTTCACATCAAAGCAACAAACAAGTGACAGTTGCTCAGGCGCGGAGCGTCCATGTAAGCCGTGTAAGCCGGGCTTACACTTTATTAATTCTAGTAAAATGTATGTAATTATATGGCAAAATTCCCAAAAGTTCAACTCGGCCCGATACCAGTCTTCGAGATCCTGTTTGTTAGATTGCAACACTTCAGCACCAGGGGACACATAGGAACTCCCGCCTTCTGCTTGCGGAAAGTTGTAAGCAGTCTGAATGTTGCCTTACAATTTTCTGACCGCGAAGGAGCAGTGCCTACTGTATCTGGATGGAGAAAAGCAAGGAATATCTTGATAGTGACGTCAACTGGGACCGCACTACAGGTTGATGCGAAACCATTGTATCACTCCGCGCAAAGCATGAAAGATTCTCTCCGTCACAGTTGTGTCTCAGAGTCCGCAGAGAAAGCACACAGGAGGAACGGAACGTTTTTGTGTACAGCTGATCGAGGGTTGGGTCGGGTGGGAGGTGGGGGAGTAACAAGGACTGCTCGACTTCTGACACCCTTTCAATGTTGCCAAACTTACATGGACGAAAGGTCAATTGAGTTCGAGTGCGTCTGTTGTGTATGTTGTTTATACCGAAATGAAGGGCAAAACCGTACATAGTGAGAGCCGAGAGGTGATTTCGAATGTTGTTAAATTTTTTGACAACGAAGCAAGAGAAGGATGTTACACGTTTCCGGTCAATGAAACTACAAAGCGTGCGGCGGCTGCCGTTCAAATGTCGGACACTTTCATTAAGAAAATTAGAAAGGAAGGAAATTCAGGGGGAAATTTACGACACCAGCTAAGCACAGGTCTGCCGAAAAGCGTAGAATTGTTGTAGACGACTTTGACAAGTGTTTGATTAGAAGAACTATTGGTAATTTTTATACGGTTGAACATGAAGTGCCAACAGTAAAAAAAGTGCTTTCGAAATGAAAGAAAATTTAATTTTCGGGGTAGTCGTGAAACTCTTCGCAACATTATTTGCAATGACTTAGGATTATATAATATTATATATTATATAGTCTTATATATATATATATATATATATATATATATATATATATCAACTAATCAAAACAAACAAAAAGCCCCCGCAATATCGGGTCGACACTCTTGCAGCAGAAAACTGCCACACCGTACTTCGTCTTCCACCTTATCATTGCGATTTAACCCTATTGAGTATGTTTGGGGTATCATAAAGGGTCGTATTGCATCACAAAATGTGGATCGTAATTTGGGCAGAGTACTGGAAGTTGCAAGAGAAGAATTTCAGAACTATCCCAAAGAAGGATGGAAAAGGTCTTGCGAAAAGTAAAAGCGAAACAAGTTAGCGTCTCTGGCCTGGTACCCCCAATCGCCGCCACTGTCTCTGAGGATATAATTATAATTAATAATTAAATTGAAGATAAAATCTGTTTCTAAGATAGTAATATTTACTATCGCATAGTAAGAATCACAACCATGACAATAGATTTTATTGTCATTCATTATTTAAATCGGGAATCGTCACGAACGCTATCCATTCTTCTTCAACCACTGACCGCGCCACACTGAACGTCGCGTTTTGCGGCAGGTCCGCCAGAATTTCATCTGTCAGAGAACAGCTGTGAGGCATCGTGGCAACAGCGTGCCATTTGAGAGCAGAGGAAGGATTCTGGTCTGCTGCCCTTCACCGCGACAGAAACAAGTGGGGGGTGGATTTTAGTTCGCATATTTTCAGTTTTTTTTTTCTTCTTTGCTGAGCAGTATATATAATTTTAACTTTGACTTGTAGCAAAATAATCGTGCCGAATACTCTACATTTCAACAAGTTTTTAAGTATCTAATATTTTTAACACATTTATATGCTCTGTATACGCTGTAACGTGTTTTCATTAAGGAACTATATTTTTGTGCTCAAGCCTCCCTAACTTTCCGTTCAAAGGCGCGTTGCCATCTCGTATTCATTATCCGATTCCGTTCATTATCTTGTATACATCGTGCTCGTTTTAATTGCTCTTTATTTTACATGATTCCATTCTAAAAGAAACCTCGCATTGCGACATATTGGACTTCCTTCCCTTGCATTTCAAACTATTGAAATTCTTTCCCTTGTTTGTCTTTTTTCTTAGTGCAGACGTGAAAGTATCAACGATGGAAGTTTGCAATGCTGGTACTACGTCACTGTCAAGATAGGTTGCACCCGAGTACAGCGCCTTGAATAACGTAGTGTGGAAAATGACCCAAGAAACTGGTTCCCCGAGACGATGACAAGTAGATGGCAGTGCGATCGACACAGCGGCTAATTTTGTTATGAAAGTAATGCGGCTTATAATGCAGAAGGCCTTAGAAAGTTCGCTTCGCGGGCTTACAGCAGACAACAATATGGGGGTGTGTCTGCGAGAACCAATCAGGTCCGCGAATGAGCGAGCCCGGTTGTCACAGCTAGCTCTCGCTGCACCCTTCTGGAAGGGTGAATGACCTCTGCCTCTTGCTACCTCGGCCTGTTTGTTCGGCGGAGGAGCAGACGACACGAGAGTATCGGCAATAGTGTGCGAGTGACGTCTGCTGTTAGCCCGCGAAACGCTCTTTCTAAGGCCTTCTGCATTATAGTTAGTTTTTGGAATATATTGTGTAGATTTGTTTCTCTAGAAAGGCGGTAAGTGAATTGATGGAAACAGTTATATTTGTGGAGTGATTTGCAGTCACGAAATGGTATTAATTTACACAGAAAAGTAACATAAATACGTTTTATGTGCAACGCAACTCGAGCATCAACATATCGCATGTGAGGCTGGACGTCAAACGTTGGATTGTGTACACAAGTTTATTTTTGTATACTAATAAAATTGAAATAGTGTCATGAAGGGGAAAAAATGTTTCGTGGCGTACATATTATGAAGTCATTTTCCCGAAATGCAGATATTCGAAAGAATTTAATTTCATATTCCATGGAGTTGAAATAACCGATTACGATGTACCTTGTCATCTCTATCAACAAATTGCTTTACATTCGTGTCGATTGGTAAGTAGAACTTTGGTGTTAAGGACTGTGCATTTTTACTCGTGACTTGGCTGTAAAATGTCTACCTTGTACTTGATGAAAATAAACCGCAAATTAATTAAATTAATTAATAATAAAATTAATTAATTAATTAATTAAAATAAACGAGTATTGTCTGTGTGAATTTCCATAAAAATAATATTTGTGACAATGACAATATTAATGAACCTTTCACGATAATGCATACACAATACTAATTCTCGCAGCAATTGTCATGTTACGTGTTACAATCCATACCTATGTTTTCTTCCGTATTGTTAATAAAAAACTCAAGGACAGGTCATGATAGACGGTTCATAATATTCTTTAATATTTTCGCGACTACTGTACCAAATATCATAACAATTTTCTGATGCAAAGAAATGTTACAAAGAAAAGAATCAGACGTTGCAGCAAAAACCCCATTTACTTCCATTATAAGCAGTCGAGCGCTGTACCCCGGTGTCAACACCAGCGCCTCTAGCGGATTTCATTTTCGAGTGGAACCAGCGAGAGAGAGCAAAACCATGCCGTTTTCCATACTACGTTATTCTAGGCGCTGTAACCCGAGTTTAGGGCCACAGGCTTACAGCAGCGTGGCAAACCTCATGTTTAGAAAAAGTGTTGTTCATGGACGTCCGCAGTATTTCTTTCCACCAGGAAGGATTAAGGAAAGTATTTTTTTTTTTCAGGGGTTGGGGTAAACTTGGTATATTTCCCTTCTCAAAATATACTAATTCAATTTGAAGTTAACATTTTTCTGCAACGCCCTTACAATAATTAACAATTTGATGTGACTGAAATGAAATTGTATGTGTGAAAATGGTTGACGTTCATTTTTCAGGAAGTGTCTCCTTGCCTTGCCCCTTCTGGACATCCATGGTGTCATTTAAACTCCAAAATTATGCTACATACTACTAAATTGTTCTGTGATTTTCATATTATCATATTAACATTAATTTATAACAAAAACATAAATATAAATTCGAATGGTTCAACCAACGGCATGGGTTCGACGTTATAGGTGAAAAGTTTGAGAAAATTCAACCACAACGAAAAGTGGCCCTCTTGTTTTATTTATATCCCCAACTTACAAACGACTTTTTAAATTTGTGCGAGATTTTGCACTATTATGCTTGGGTTGGCTTCACTGAATACGCGCCAGCGAGACACAGGTCCTGCAAAAGGAGGGGCTCCAGCGTTGTCGGGTGTGAATGGTTGACTGCAAAGGAAATTTGAGCCGGTGGTGCTTCAAGGAGTTGTTTTTTTTCCAGGAACAGGGAATTCTGAAGCAAAAATCTAACAGGAAGGGGAAAAAGGAGAAACCTAAAAATGAGCGGGATACGGGAAAACTAGATACACATTGATGTGCTAAATTCTTGTTTCTGTTTTTAGCTTGTAGGAGAGCATAAACATCAGAAATATTAAGATCTCTGTTTCCCGTTTATGTATGAACTCAGCTGGTAATAATTGAGCTAAAAAATTGCAAAAATAAATAAATAAATAAATGTTAGTGAGAGCTGAAGATTGAACCAATTTTACAAATCTCATGTCAAATGTAAACCAAATATTATTAATTACGTAGTCCGTGATTCAAACACTCTTCGAACAGCATTCGAAAAGCCTGTTTATGATCTTTTAGGTGCTAGATTTGCTTTTACAGTATCCTAAGAAAGCACTTACATGTCCTTTGATAGAAATTTCTGGATATGTCCCTACAATTAATGAGCATTTTTTTAATAATTAATACTGTATTTTTTTTACTAAATATAGGGAATTTTAAGGCAAGAGAGGGAATTTATTTATATCCGAAAGGGATATTCCCTCTCACCTCTCACAGTCCGAAAGATCACTGCTTTGAGCAGTGACCAATTTTGGATCTGGTTTCTTTTGTTTCCCCGTTCTTGTTGTCGAGGTATTGCTTTTGCGAATTCCATCTATTGAAAGCGGACTGTCGGCCCTGTGCTGTGGTGTGATAGTGAAGTGCATTATGGAATAAAATGAGTGTGATTGCGCGGTGGGGTGGAGAACTTGTTGAAGACACCGTTATCCAGCAAAGATTTTGCTGCCAAGAAGAAACTCGTGGATGTAGATAGGCCCACCCCTTCCTTCTCTAGCAGGCATAGTAACAGAAACGAAAAATAAAGTGCGCCAATTTTGTGATTCAGGGTACGAAGCTGATTCTTGGTTATGCGGTTGTAAAAAGTATTCAGCACTTTTCTGTTTCCTTCTGTTTTCGTTTCTTTATTATTAATATTATTTTTATTATTATTCATTTTATCTAACTTTGCATATTTTTTATCGTTACGTTACTCATTGCGATAGGAAGAATAAGACTGACTTAATTATCAGTTGAAATGTAGGAGATACACAGCCTAGCAAAGAAAACACCAATCCCAGGGATTTATCCATAATTTTTAATTTGGTGAAAAAATCCAGGGAAGTGTTCTGAAAAAATGGGGGGGGGGGGTCGATGTGTGTGGATAAATCACTAACCATGTCGGCCCAAAAATAAACACAACGGGAAATAACCTTCATGATGATAGGCTTACACTATTGGAAAGGTCACGCTCCGCCACTGCAGTTGCTTCTCCGCTCAGTTTGCATGATGTCAAATTGGGTGATGATACCGATATAATTGCAATAATCAGTTTATTAGTCACCAGAAGAAAATGTAAGAAGAGACATTGTTGTCCATGAATAGACGAAGAAATCATATGATCTCAAACTGTATACGCTAGACTTTTCGCCTTCTATTCCAGTTTGGATAAGCAAAGACCTAAACACTAGAACAGTGGTTCTCAATCTTTGCGAGACGGTGGCTTGGTTATTATTTTTCTTTTAAAGTCCCCGATCTCAAGAATTTTCCTTATAAACATCTTTCCCATTTTTAAAATGTTATCTTTGTAACAGCCATAAATTACGGGAGGAATAGTTTGAAATAAGAAGTAAATGCTTCAATACTACATTTTTTATATTCATATAGATACGAGATTGAATACAAAATATTTACATAACGACATTATGATACATAAAGTTTCAATAACGTGAAAACTGTTACTCATTTTACCCAATATTTCTTTATACGAGTTATTTCAATACTCATAATACACTTGCACTCTTTACGAATATGAGTATTTACGTATGAAATATCTTGAAGCAGTTGCTATTTTGGTTGAATACACTGAACCCACAATGGAGCGTTAATGCAAATTTCTTACAACGTTCCCTTTTTACTGTCCATTCTGGCCAATTCAATTCAATCTTTTCTCGCACCTTGAAGTGGTCTGATTTTATAACCAGCAAATCTTCTAGCTTTTGATATTAGTCCATCTTCAATGCCACTGTTTGAAGGCCAAAGTTGGAAGTAAATTGATCGATTTGTAATGATACCAACATACGGCCACCATTTCTATACCATTGTATTCCTTCCTTTTTTCCTCAGATCTTCATCTTTTGACACATTGCACCCTGCAAGTCTGTAAGCAAATACCATACTTTTTTTCTGTACAATGTATGCCGAACGGTTGGGCTATTTAAAATAGTTGTCAAAATACAGTTTAGTTTATAGTTTCCATGACTAGGGACACTTATTGACAACATAACAATAATTTGATGCAGCCCCCAAATCAGGTTTCTCAATTTTCTGGAATATATTTCCCGATCACATACAATCCCACTTATGCCAGCAAAACAATACAAATTGCAACTCCACTTATGTGGCTTCTTTACATTGTACTGTTTTAGCCTAGATCGTCCCTTGAAAGGAGCTATTTGTTCATCAATACACAGATTTTCATCCTTACACAGATTTTCATCCTTCAGTACACTCAACATTTTTCCTTTACCCTTTCAAGAACAGGTTTGATCTTGAAAGCTCTGTCATCATCAACTTCTAAATTATTACTAAAATGTAAAAAATATTTTTATCTTCTCCCATAATGCAAGAGATATTGTGTCAGCTACCTGTGTGCTGTTAAACCATTAATCACTGGATCTGATTAATTTTATTAGTGACATACACACAGTGGCGTGCCCAAGGGGGGGTTGATGGGGGTTATAACCCCCCCCATATCGCCCAGTATTCATAAAAAAGAACATCAAAGGTAAGAAAATATGACAAAATGAGGGCTGACTACCAAGAGAAAGTTTACATAACCCCTCCCTTTCGAAAATCCTGGGCACGCCACTGCATACACAGCCATGTTCAAACGAACTGTTCAATCTCTTTAGCTGTTATATTTGCAGACTTTTCTGGTCATTTTTGAGTCGAGCAAAGACGTAAGTTCAAAGAGTTCATCTGTGAAAAAATAACTGAAATATTCCTTGGGAGTCTGCAAAGTTGTAATGTTTCCATCAGTGACTTCAGAGTTTCCAACATAAGGAAAGTCTTCAGAGCTCTTATACAAAGTTTTGACCTTCCAAACCAGTCTTCCCTTTTTCGTGGAAAAACCGTAAATGTAGAGGTGCCACGATCTCATTTTATCTTATTCAGTCTGTGACATATCACTTGAATGAATTGTAGCAGCAGGTACATCTGAAAAAATAAATAAATAATCACAAAAAAGGATATGTGTTTGTGATTGTCCTTTCAGACCCATTTCAACTTATCCCCTTTCACCCTCTTTATCATGGTTAGTCAAATTTGGCAGAAAAGCAACATACAACCTTTGTCAGAAAAGTTCCAGGCCTAATTTTTTTTATTCTTTACCTGTGATATTCAAACCCAAGGAATGGGTGTTATTCAGTCACCTGACATGTGTTCTGAACACACGCACACACACATCTTATAATTTTCTCTCATGTTTCTATTTGTGCACCTACATGAAAATGATTATTTGTATTGAAAATGAAAACAAAACAGATGCCAGTGACCAGATACGAATGATAGATATAGCACACATTATTTCAGAAATGTACTAAATCTATTACTATTAGTTTTCATGACAATTTGGATGACAAGAACAATTGTTTCTCTTCCACTAAAAACTATAATGCTTATAATAAGATTAGTAATTTCTTACACTTGCATTCATCATGGTCATCTTCATCCATCATGTCACTGTACAATGGAGTCTCCTTTGTATGTACATGAATGGGCCTGGCTTCCTTTCAACAATACACATTTAGGTTCATGATGCCTGAAAGAAAAGTTGGAAAAAAACCCTGATATAATCAGATAAGCTAATAAATACAAACAATATGAATGCTGTGTCCAGGGGGTGGGGGTGGATTTTTTATTTTCTAATAAGTTGTACATTTTTTCATGTATGATTTTTTCAAATGGGACACACAGAGAAAAGTGGCTTCAAGGCAAAGTAAAATAAAGCATTCATTCATACATACAATTGACCCTGGACAAAAACTGAACAATATACATATTAACTTACACAGACACACATCATCCATACAATAATATCAATTTTGATGGATTTCACCAATTCAGGTAACAGTTCCGAATGCTTAATGACTTTTTCAAAGTCTCATAGGACAAAGACGAAGTATCGCAGAATTGTAGAAATGATTGATTGAGTTTGTGTTTTAAGTCCACTTTACGCACAGAAAGGCTAATCGGGACTGGACCTACAGTTTAAAGTGGGATCCGAACCACTATGTGCCTCCACCGGGTATCGAACCCGGGACCCCTTGATTACAAGGCGACGACGCTACCACTGCGCCATCGGGGAGGCCAATTGTGGAAATGATTGTTACAGTAAATGTCACCTTGATGTAAGTAATTACCACTGTTTGAAGTTAGGAAAAGTGCAATTTATCGGAAAAAGACATAAAAACTACTTTGCGCAAACTTCCACGCTTCTCACCGTTCCCATTCTAACCTAACTACGAAAACATTTATTGACGGTTTTGGCAAATGTAAACTACACAATAAATAATAAACGGACGATTCAGAAAATCCCTCACACCCCACACATATGACCTAGATGGCAGCAGAAGTTCGTAACTTAACGACATTAAATGAATGGCTGCTGTCACGACGAGTATTATGTAGGACTATACGAAGTGAAAACCCATTCTCAAGCAAACAGGCAGTAAGTAATCGCTAAAACTCCAAGGCATGTGTTAACAGACACAAATAGAAATCGAACCATATATATAAAAATGTGTGCGTAGCATGATGAAATCGCAATTAAACAAAAGGAACTTGAGCCCAATATTCTTCAAGGATTGTAAATTTGAAGTCAACACGGTTTTTAGAAACAAATATTTACAAACTGATATAAATTAGTGCAATTGATATAACATAAATTTAATCTTGACTAAGTATTCAAATTCAACACAGTAATTTTGGATGTCATCAATACCTACTAATTACTAGAAAAAAATAAGAAAATACATACCTGTAGGAGACATTCACGCAACCACGTGAATCTACGACCACGACCATCACTTTCTTTGCGTACTTAGTAGGTAGTTCTCCCGACTCACACTAGATGTCACCAGCAGGCAGCAGCAAGAAACTTGACCGAGCTTAGCGATTAAAAAATCACTCTGATTGAGCATATTTTTCATCACCGGAACACAACGTAAGGATTGATTGATTGATGAGGTGTTTTAAGTCCACTTTATGTACAGTAAGGCTAATCGGGACTGGATCTACAGCTTAAAGTGGGATCCGAACCACTATGTGCCTCCATCGGGTATCGAACCCGGGACCCCTTGATTACAAGGCGATAGAACGTAAGGCCTTGAGCTCACTCGCGATTAAGAAAATTCCGTTTTTCAAACTCTGTGTAAGTACTTTAACTTTATATTTATGTAACTTTATAATATTCTGTACAGGGTCAACGAAGTTAGTAATAAGGTGTTTTATACAGCTTATTTTTATTTACTTGTTGATTGAATTTTATCTTCTGTAAATATGCCGTATAAAGAAACAACCTGCAGGACTACTAATTGAGGTGAGTGTACAGGTATCCAGAACTGTCACGTGATCAACTGAAACTTTGTGTAAAAATATATGTTAATACATGACCGATAGCTACAGAACACAAGTTTAACATTTTTGTTCATTTCTCGTTTTACAGAGTTTGAAAAACGGAAATTTCTTTCGCCGATAGTTTCCGATTTTTTCCAGCTCTGACTTTTTCCCGATATTTTAGTCGCAATCAGGGGGGTCAATTGCCCCGCCTCAACTTTTGGCCACGCACTATTCTAAACCTTATCTACAAAGGGAAGTAAACTGTTTTTATCCCTCCCCCAGTTTTGGCACCCAATCGCCACCACTGGTCGCAATTAGTCATAATGCAAAGTCATGATCATATTTCAAAGAACGCTTCCTCCACAACTACTTCAGTTTGACAAGAAAAGTCAAATCACACAACTGTTTTATGGTTAACGCGCTAGGGCTTAGTGTCGCAGCAGTATGACTGGGGCCTCACGCAGGTAACATCTTCGTGTTTCCACGTCAAAGTTGTCTTAGCATAAATAATACAAGCCCATATGAGGCCCCGCAAAATTGCACAAGTTTCACGAAAACCAAACATTTGAAAATTCTGATGCGATCATCTCTGGTTTCTATTAGAATTTGATTTGATTTGATTTTTATTATTTAGCGTCACTTTTCTGACTTTTCTGAAACTTTTGACTAATCGCGACGATGATTGACTGATTTGCTTTATTTTGTTTCGCTTTTTGTGCCACTTTTGGCTAATTTGCGAAGATAGGGGTTGATGACATGATGAAATTGATGAATGGACACTCACAAACATCCATGCCCAGGCCGGGATTCGAACCCAGGACCTCTGGCGTCGTAGCGCGATGTGCTAACCACTCCGCACGGGGTCCGGATTTTTAGCATTGTCTCTGTTTTTGTAAAGCTTTGGCTAAATATTTGAAAATAAGTTTCCGATTTTGGTCTCTGAATCAGTGCTCGAAGTGAGGGATGATATGGAGGAATGCTAAATCCCCCAACAACCAAAATCTTCGCAATGCAACCCCCCCCCCTTCCCCAGCTATCTCATTGTCACCATGTTAAAACATAGGGGCATCCATCCAGATATGGTGACCCAACTTTCGGCTTTGACTTTACAGGAGCCTCGCCGAACTCGTATTATATCGGAAAGAATTTAAATATTGTGATCTTGATTGTTTATTAAATATAAGTGAGAAATTGAATGTTAATATGGAAGTCAGGATAATAATAATAATAAATAATAATAATAATAACAACAATAATAATAAAAATATGATACGGTAGTTCTTGGGAAATATGGGAGAGTTGGTCATCCTATCCCCAGCTAACCCCAAGGCTTGGCCAAACATCCCTCCATCTAATTTCCCACCTCTGAATTTGCATTAATCCAACATACCAGACGTTTCAGGGGGTGTTTGAACCCTAAAATACCGCCTCTAAATACTTCCATGCATGCTCTATACAACAAAATAAAAAGAAATAAATTGAGCATGAATGGTGTTTGAACATATCACGTTACAGGAGAATGACAGCGAAGTTTGAATAGAATAGAACATTTAAAGTCTTTGAAGAGACTAACAACCTGCATTAACCAACAACTCAAGCTGCATAGTTTGAATAAAAAAATAACTACATTATAGTCTTTTGAATTGAACATTTGTCTACTATCTATGCCCATGCATTACAGAAAACGCTGCGTGCTAACTATTGCTTCTTCTGCAGACAGGTGAAAAAAAAATGTTGGAACCAATTGACTGATGAAAGCCACCCTACCAAATACTGGAAACGCTTCAAGTTATTTACTGGATAATCCAGTAGTACTCAGTTATCCACTTAAACACCGACACGGAGAAAGCACATGCATTCGCAAATGTCTTGCAAAGCACTTTCACACTAACGCCACAGCTTGCTCCAAATCTCCGCCTTCAGGCCAAAGTTCACAGCCCAATCCCAACCTAGTAATACACACACATAGTAATGCTCTTACTGTTCCCATTACTACAGGCGACATTATCAATAATGTGCGTGGGAAGAGAAATATGCTCCCGACTTGGACAATGTTTCACATGTACTGATTGAACAGGCCCCACTTGTATTTTTCCATTCTGGAAATTATGTACAATTTTATCCTCCTCACAGACCACTACCCGACAGACTGGAAGATTTCGAAGGTTCTAATATTCCCAAAGCCAAACAAAGATAAAATCAACCAGACAAATTATCGACCTATTCAGCTCCCATCAACTTTAAGCAAAATATTCGAACGCATCATTGTTCGACGCATTCATATGCACTTAAAAGCTCATAGTTTACTTCCGTTGCACCAAACAGGCTTTATACCTCATCACAGTGTTCTAGATAGGTTATTAAAACTCTAGACTCGCATAACAAACAACTTTAACTCTCTTAAATTATTCTGTCTGGTGTTATTCAAATTAGAGAAAGCTTTCGTCAAAGTATGGTATACTGGTCTGATTTAAAAGCTTCAGAAGTTCCAACCACCACCTTACTACATCAGATTAATCCACAGCTTCTGACAGCTACAAATATGTCGCTGTTAATGGAACGCTATTCTGGCGTTCCACAGAGTACTGCTTTATTACCATTATTACACATCTTACACGTTGTAGGCATGCCAAAACCCCCGCAGGTTTCTGTCTATCAATTCGTCGACGACATGGCTCTTCTAGCCGTTTGTTTAACCATCAAAACTATAAACGAAGTTCTCCAAACAGCTATAAACTCCTTCCAACGATGGTGTAACACATGGTGTCTCACACTTAATGGCCTCAAAACACAAGCATTAGTTTCTCTGCAGACAGGTTGTCGTTCCAAGATCCAAAGAAACCCGATATTACTAAACATTAAAATACGGGAAACTCCTATTCTACCAACTACCACTGCTAAATACTTGGGAGTTATATTCGACTCCAGATTAACCTGGAAACATTTTTTTTTCTCTATCTCTCTCTCTCCCGCCCACCGTGGCGGAGTGGTTAGCACAGCACGCTGCGACTCCAGGGGTCCCGGATTCGAGTCCCAGGCTGGGCGTTCTTTTTGAGTGCCCCTTCATCAATTTCACTATACACCATATCGCTCAACCTCATCGTCGCGATTAGCCAAAAGTGTCAGAAAGGTGATGCTAAATAACAAAAATCAAATCTCGATCTCTCTCTATCTAACAGTCTGCCTTCTTTATTTCTCTCTCTGTATCGATTCATTCAGTTCTATTTCTCTTTCCCCTTCTGTCAAGCTTGTTTATTTCTCTTCTGTGTCTGTCGTAGTGTTGCCCACGAGACGAGACTTTGGCCTGTCTCGTCTCGTGGAAATGCTGTGAAATGCTGTCTCGTCTCGAAAATATTCGTTTGTCAAAGGGACACATGATCAATCTCGTCTCGTCTCGAATTTTTAAAAGCCTGTCCCGTCTCGTCCCGTGGGCAACACTAGTCTGTCGCTTCTATATTTTTCTTCTCTTTCCTTTTCTCTCTCTTTCTCTGGGTCTGTCTTCCCTAATTTTCTTAATACGCCTCATTCTCTAACACTTCATTAATATCGCTTCCGTTTCTCTTTAAAAACTTTATTATTATTATGGCGTATAATAACAACTTAATGATGACACAACTTTCCAATTTTACCACCCCCTTTATCTTAGAGAATTTTCTGCTGGCACAAATGCCCTTTCATATACTCACCACTATCATCGCTAATCTCCATCATCACGATTAACTTCAAGGAAAATAAAAATATGTCCAGTTGTAAAAAAAAAATATCAGCAAACACAATACATATATGCATTGGCGGATTTAGCAGGAGGGGCGCGGGGCACGTGTTCCTCCCAAAAGAAATAACTAAACACGAACCCTTATTATAAAATGGGTTGATAGCATTACGTATATTGGAACGAACAAAAAATGTTCGAAAAATCTTTGTCCAGACGATTAAAAAAAGTTAAAATATGAATCTTTCAGCTACGTCACAGGCTCGGCCCTATGGGGGGAGGTCAATTGGAGGGCAATGGGGGCGAGGGCACTCACCAAATTAAATTAAATCAACCGTAATTTTATCACTTTAGATTCTGAGTGAAAATCGGAAAATGCGAACTGATCTGATGCACTTAAAGTATCGGAGATTAATAAGAAAACAAGTTTTAAGCAAATAACACTAGGAATGTACACTACATAACTAACTCTAGGACATTTCTAAACCCGAAGATCTCTCATAACAACAGCAACTCGGCAAAATCAGTCCACTTTTGACATTCTTACCAAGTTTCATTTAGGCCCATCTTAATCAGTAGCGTATACTAGAGTTTGACATGGTTTACCGCAACAATTCTTATTTATTGGACATATTTATTAAACATCAAAGGAGGAATAACAAAAACAGAAGTCAGACAACTTCAAATTTTGCTTTAATTTCTCGTATACTTGAAAAAAGTTGATTTACATGGAAGAATAAGCCACTGATTTTAATATTGTCTTTGTCTACCCATTCTACAAATCCCTTACCAGCAGATTTCCCAACAAGGATCCTGCAAACTGAATTCATATCGTAAATACCAATCAAAATAGTGTACTGTTCATTTTCACGATGATGTGAAAATAGGTATAAGCTTGCGTTAAAAAAAAACAAATCATTAATTCCAGCTCCTCACGTAAGGAACTGGCATGTACATTCACATTGGTTGTGATAGAAATAGTGATGAAAATATTATTAAAATTGAAACAAAGATGCGAAGAGTATTAAAGTCATTAAAAGCTGTTTTGTAATTAAATATGTGTAAAATAAGTCACACTCACATCAGCGATATACTTTGAAAATTGAAAGAAAAATATCGTTTCGAATTTTCGTAGACTTTCGGTTTTAAACGAACTGCTGAACTTCCTCTGTTTGATGGATTGTCCGCAATGTACGAGTATATATCAATTGTATAATGAATATATCATGTTAGAGATACTATGTCCTATCAATTCATTATCTTCATCTAAATGTTGCATAAGTAGATCGGATCTACACCTGCGTATATCTGACTCTGTCATGCAATGCGTATATTAGGGATATGCCGCTTTTTAACCTGGCAATGTATCACAGTGGAAATTTCCTAGTACACGTAACACGACAGTTGCGTGAAAGGAGGGACTCATCAAAAATTTGTACGCATCAAGCATAAGGATAAAAGGCCAAAATTCATAACTCGGAGGCAGGGCATCAAAGATGTTGAAACTTCAACCCAAATTAAACCGCCATGATAGTCTTTGTTTTATTTATCATTCTGCTTTGTGTGATACCGCAGGTTCCAATGCTTTCAGACTGAGAAACTAAGTTATCAATCGTTCAAACATCCTCAGTTCCTATGAAAAAATACTTATACAGGCTACTCAAAATGATTGTCGGAGTTTCATTATTTCGAAGTAAGTTTTGAAGCATACATAACAATTGTAGCTAAGCTACTTAATGGAGAATTTCTCAAAGTTTCTTTCGTTACAGTAGTCACGCATTCGGCCACTAGGAGCCTGTTTTTTTAAGATGGCGTCAAACGGCAAAGATAAGGCGTTTTGTGTGCTCGAATTTCATGAAAGTCGACTACTGTTTAGCGGCACTTCCGCAAAAAAATTGGTATGCACCAGTTTGACGAGACGGAGCGCTTGCGTAATTGTAAAAGTGGTGGCCATCTGTCTGTGACAGAAGCGCAAGTGAAGCAGTTTAGAGACTTTCCAAGGGTATCGTAGATCATCAACCGTAAGAGGTAGCACTTGGCATTCTCTCAACAGACAGTTAGGCGTACTTTACGGAAGCAACTAGGAATGCAGCTTTTGTGCATTTTTGGCTAATTTGCGAAGATGAGAATGAGTGATGATATGATGAATGGACACTCACAAACATCCATGTCCAGGCCGGGATTCGAACCTGGGACCCCTGGCGTCGTAGCGCGATGTGCTTATCACTCCGCCACGGGGGCCGGCGTACCACCCTATCAGAACGGCAATTGAAACTAACACCACCGACATGCTGCCACGAGTTTGAGACGAAATGGACAATTGTGTGGTATCTACAGTGACGAACGGTGCCCATATCTTAAAAGTTACCTGAAGAAAAAATCCTACGAAATAAAACAACACCATATAATCATATCTAAATGTGTTACGCCTGACAATGTTTAAAAATCCCGACAATGATTTTGAATAATCCTGTATTTTATTTAATGTCTTAGTGGTAGTGTTGCTTACCTCTTCTTTCAACTGTTTGAACCATCCTAGTCTTCATTAGGAAGACTAGCTATTGCAATTTCACTGAATATTAAACTGTTGATAAAAGATATTAGAGTCGAATTACTTTCGGAACATCTCCAGCGGACTGAGCGGGTCTGTCTAGGGAGCCTACTGGGCGTGTAGAGCCTGAGCAAGGGGCTTAGCGATATGCTCTGGGTTGAGATGACGTCAGTGGCTCGCTTAGTTGATTGGCTGCTTCGAGAGTTATGACTCGTTTCGAAGCTTCAAATGCATAACAGCTAAAGATGTTATGGAAATAATCTCCCTCTACCCAGCAAGATTGATTACCTTTTGATACGTAATATTCTGCACGTGCATCACATTTGCCAGGTCAAATCGTTTTTCGCTCATCTTTGCTTCGGATCTCATCCGGTTACATGCGGTAAACAAATAGACCTTTACTTCAAAACGCTGTATAAACAAAGGCAATTGGCAGAATGGAATGACACGAGTAATTATGTGTCAAGTAGTCACTTTTTGTTTGATCAGAGTGTTGGGTATATCTCTTATTCAGATAATGTGAAATCGCTTGGAGACATCAAGTGTACTTTCCGTGCAATAGCAAATGGGAAAATGATTACTAGTGTTGAACGAACTCCAACATAGATAAAGAATCTAATAATTGTTGATATTGATCGCAGGGTGACTAACACGAAACGAAATTGTGAAACACGTCAGTGTAAAGGATCCTCTCATTGCTTCGATCGCGATTAGCCAAAAGTGGCAGAAGAGCGACGTAAAATAGCACAATAATCAAGCGTCAATAAACTTTCAACTAAAGGGTTTTCGTAAAGTGTAAAAAATATCTGGAGAAATAAAATTCAAAATTCTGAAAATTGGAATAGGCAACATGATGAATATGCCATACAACTTCGGTGGTCTTGTCACCGATGTGTCTGAACTTGAGATTTTGGCTATGCATGTGTGATTACTTAATTTTGTTTTTATTCATTAGCGTACACTGGATTCCTTTTTCATGCGGAGCTGGAATTGGAAATGTGGATATTACAGCTGCATTCTAGAGAGGGAGAATGATACACTGTCAAATAAAGGGTGATTCAAAAGTCCCTCAACACCCCCTATAAAATGTAAAGGAGTTAGGCTGGATGCAATTGGTCATGATAGAAACAGGTTAGGCCTAGAGGACGTCCGCCATATTGAATTCAACTCTTTTTCTTTAATGGGAAGGGGGTGATGTGATATATCAAATCAGGCTAGAATTTCACGAAATTTCAGAAATGCAATGGTGAAAGTGTTTCCAAACTATCTTTAAGCAGGGAAAGGTTATGCTCCCACAAGAATGATCCTAATGCGTGAGGAATGTATCCAGATCGTACTGCTGTCTAGGGAGAGAAGTACACGCGCAATTACAAATTAATTATTTCAATCAACGACACCCCCAAGGAGATCCAGTGTCCATGGACGTCCGCAGGATTTTTTTCAGGGAGGGGCAAGGAAGGTATTTTTTTCCAGGGGGGGGGGCGAACGAAGGCAAATTTTCCCAAAAAATTGTCACAAGACGAGAGATCAGGGCTTCTAGGAGGCCAATCCAGAGGCGCCGGATGATGTACCGATCTGCGTCCTACCCACCTATTGGGAAACACTTCACTTAAATATTCCAGGACAGCGATGGCATAGTGAGGCGGTGCTCCATCCTGTTGAAACCAGGAACGTCCCAGGAGATTCATTCTTTGAAGCTGTGGAACAAAAAATGCCCGTAACATGGCGAGATAGGAGTGTTGATTGACTACGCCATCGAAGAAACAGGGAGCTATCAAGTGTTTAGCGGACATAGCGACCCAGAGCATCACATGTGTGGGGTTGTTTTCCAGCTCTTCGTAATAATGTGGATTTTCCTTGGACCAGAAATACACATTCCTTGCACGTGCACTTCGATATATTGCTCATTCATCGGAGAAGAAAAGGTCAGCCCGCTGCGGGAGTGTCGGAAATATCTCCAACATTCTTTCTCATGCTGCATGTCGTCTACGCATGTCATCATCACTGAGCTCGTTGACGCTTGCTGGTTTAAAGGATTTCAATCGAAGATCCTTCTTCGTGTGTTGTAACATTGCTGTTTTCGGGATTCCAAGCTCAGCAGACCATTTGCACAGTGACTTCTGTGGTGACCGAAGCACAGATGCCTCCTCTCCTGCACATGTGTTCTGTCTTTTGGTTGGTGCCAGGCCTCGGTTTGTCTTTGATACATCCCAACATAAACAGTTTCTTTTCCCAACGCAGTATTGTCACTTTTGGTGGTGCATTTTTTTGGAATCGTCTTGTGAAATCTCGTCGCACATCCTCCATGGTCTTGCCGGTATGTGGACGTTCATGGGCCCAAACACTGACAACAAGACGCTCTTCTACATTGTAGGAGCTTGTGTCAGCCATCTCTTCAAAATAAACACTGAATTAGAGATGATAAGATATTGATTCGAGGGGGTAACAAGACATATGGACCACCCTGTACATATTTTTTGGTTGACTTTCATTTTCCAAGGGGGCACGGCCCCCCTTGCCCCCCCCCGCCCCTTCCGGACGCCCATGCCAGTGTCGCATGTGACAGTTGCACAATCACTCCAAAAGTTCCGGGAGATAGGATCAGTCAACGACAGGCGACGATCAGGACGTCCCAGAACTTCCATCGCCGAGTTAGGAACATTATGGCACTGTTTTCTCACACCTGGAAAATGAGACATTTGTTACAATCATGCAGTCATAACTTTTTTCTGATTAAAGATAGTAGGTTGAAAAAACCTTCACCATTGCATTTCTCGTGAAATTCTAGCCTGATTTGACCATATCACCCTTTCCTATTTTTTTTTAGTTTAATTCAAAATGGCTGCCACCAATATGGCGGATATTTGCTTGGAACATACCAATATGGTTCAACATAGACTGTTTCTAGCATGACCATTTGTATCCAGCCTAACTCCTTTACATTTTATAGGGGGTGTTAAAGAACTTTTGAATCACCCTGTATTTCACAGCTACCATTTTAAACCTTCGTCTTAAAAATTGTTCAAGAACAAAAATGGTAATCGGGGGCCATATTATGGGGAGTTTGCATTTACCACTTCGGTTTTGCCCGAGCTGAAGGAGCTACAACCCCTCTCGAAACTGAATAATATTTTTGTTTTAAGTCCCCTTTATGTGCAGATAGGTCAATCGGGACTAGACCTACAGTTTAGAGTGGGATCCGAACCAACAAACATTGTGCCTCCACCTAGTATCGAACCCTATTTGAAATTAAAACAGTAAAGAACTTGGGAGAAAACATAGTGAATGCACTCCCCCCCCCCCTCCTTTAAGATGAGCTGTGATTACCATTGGTGTCTTGGAACAACTTTTAAAACGAGGTTTAAAAATGATAATTACGAAATATTTTTATCGTGTATCCCGTCCATTCTCCTGAACATGGCTATATAATGTTCGCATTTACAATTTCAGCCCTCTATATTGAAGTTGTGTAACCTTAATATTATGAGCGGTGCACTGGAAAGCGCAAGAAGTGCTCAGCAAGTTGTCCATGACTATTTTCATTAATTTTTATCTTGCAACCTTACGCGTTTTTAAGAAATATATTTTTATGTCTGCCGGTGCAGAAGTTGTCAGCATGTTTGTTTTGCGTTTTTCTTGTAAATTATCACTGAATCTCTCATTGCGTGAAAAGAAAAGAATATACCTTGGTGGACAATTTGCTTGGTAATATCTGCGCATCCCACAATACAGCTACGACCAATGAAAGAAAGGAACAAATCTCAGCAGTCGCATTGTTTTGTTTAAAATAACTTCTTTCTTGCAGATGACGGAGAATAGATTAAATGGTTTTGTTTACATTAACATCTTTCTTGCGGTGGATGGAGAATATAAGTAGTTGTATTGGCCCTACAACCAGGACGAGAAAGTACGAACCCCTCTCAAGCAGCTTTGCTATACTTAAAACTTGCTTAACATGAGCATATGAGCTTTTTGAGCAAGTGTGGAATCTTGTCTAATCCAAGATTTTTGTAAAAATGCCCTCGGGAATTTTTCAGAAAGTACGAACCCCTCTCAAGCAGATTTGCTACGCTTAAAACTTGCTTAACATGTCTATTTGTTTAAGTGTAGCACCTGCCTAACCCAAGAATTTTATAATTCGGAAAGTATTAACTCTCATCAAGCAGATTTGTTAATATTTACAAAAATTGCATCAGCCAGTCTATAAACTTGTATCCATACCCACCTATACATATTTACTTCAGGTTTAAGTTCAATTGGATACTATTTAATTTGCTTATCTAATATTAAAACAATGCAATATGCAGAGCCTACCTCTAGAATTGCTTCGTGTTTGCATGTTTCTCGTCTGCGTCAGTGTGTGGAATTCCCGAGACGGTAGTATTGATTTTTTTCCTCAGCGCCAGTATTTACAGAAATTCCCGATTATTGCATCAGCCGGTATTGTGAGACTGACTGAGGGGAACAGACGTGTTGATACAGTGCTTCTCATACTTACTGGTTTAAATTTATATTGAACAATATAAAATCTGTTATTTGTTGTAATCCACGCATATTTAGAGTCAAGCTTATATTTGTTCCAGCCTGTTATACATAACAAGGTTATTGCTGTTCAAGATATGCATGTCTGTGCAGGCATTTGCGCTGGGTCAGTGTGAATAATTTTCCACTTGTGGGCTATTGGTTTTACAACCTGTCATAAGATTAATATTAATAATATTAATCCATAGAGATTAGATTTAAAACCCAGGAAATTTTATATAAATACCAAAAGCAAAAATATTAAGTGTATACACACATACACACATACACACACAAACAAATTACACAGCTGAACCCAACTGATATTTTTTATTCAGTATAAAGTTTTGAATTGAAGCCCAGGAAATTGTATATAATAAACAACAGCAAAAATGCCGAATCAAAAATATTGTAATCAGTGCAATAAGAATATATCCAGCTCTAATTGGGCCAAACATCAAAAAATTTGTAATCCAGACAAATACAAAACTCCCACAAAAATTTGCCCCAAATGCAATAGAAAATATAACATGGAATATTTCACATATAAACATAAAGATACTTGCTCTGTACAGTCATCAACATCTGGTCTGAAAAGAAAGTACGAAGCACCTCTTAATGCCAGAGCAGCAAAACAGCCACGCCATGCACCTATCCGTAGCAGTTTTAATGCCCAACTTAGGGATTACCGGTTTGTATCAGAGCCAAGATGTGGTATTAATAATTTTTTGAACAGTGTAAATCCTGATGTGCAGGCAATTCTAAATGCACAAAATGGCTCTTATAAGCTCTCCCTCAAATTGTTTGTACAATATAAGAAACCAGACGGCACAAAATTTACACACCCCCACGTAACAGAAACTGTACCTGTATATTCAAATACAAATTCAGACAAAATAATAAGCAGCTTGATAGATCAATTGAATATTAAACACTCTGAATTTGCAGCAAAAGAGTCCGGATGGAGCCTATGCGGTTCATCACACAAGTTATATGTTAATATTTCTGAATTCAGCCCATTACAAGGATCTACATATCTGCCATTACCTGCTAATATTAAAAACAAACAAGCCGTGGTCAATATAAAAAATGCCGACCAGAAATGCTTTTTGTGGTGTATATTAGCTGCTTTGTATCCAGTTTCAAGCCATCCTGAGAGAATAACTTATTACAAACAACATGAACATCTTTTTGACGATGTAATGGAGGGTTTGGAATATCCAATGTCAGTTCAGAATATTGATAAATTTGAAAAAAGGGCCAAGCACATCAATGGCAAACAATTATCTATTAATGTATTTATTTGTTCCACTGGCAATTGCCCGATAGCACCTCTCAGAATCAGTACAATTGATGATGAAGCTGCAATTCCGATTGATTTGCTCTTAATTGAAGGAGATAGCACATATCATTATACTCTGATACATAATCTTGAAGCTTTAGTGAGAACACAACTAGACAAAACTCATACAATATTCAAGTTGTGCAGAAGATGTTTGTCTGTATTTGATGGTAGAAAAATGGTGAATGGGGTTCGTGAAAAAAATGCAGAAATTGCTAAAAACAAGTTAATTGAGCATCTGAAATACTGTGGGAATCATACACCTGTTCATATGGTAATGCCCAATCCAAGTGAAAATTGCAAATTCAAAAAGTATGAAGCCTTGTTGGAACACCCAATATATATTGTCTGGGATTCCGAATCGAATCTCAAATCTCTTGCATCCTGTAATCCAGATCCCGAAGAATCTTCAAGTACACCATACCAGCTACATGAACCTTCCAGCTTTTGTTTTGTGGTTATACGGGATGGTGTTGTTATTAAAGAATATTCATACAAGGGACCAAATGCCATCAAAATATTTGCATATATAATAGAAAATGTGTGCCGTGACATAGCATCTAACATCTTATTAATATCAAAGCCTATGTTGCCTTTAACAGAGGAACAGATTGAGGATTTCAACAATGCAGAAAAATGCCCGGTATGTGATTGTGAATTTTCAGATACAAATATCAAGGTACATCACCATTCTCATACAGATGGTAAATTCTTAATGGCCCTGTGTAATAGCTGTAATATTAAGATCAAGAGACCAAGATTTATCCCCATATTTTGCCATGGAGCATCCAATTATGATTTCCATCATCTGATCAGATACGAGGGGTTTGAGAAGCAGAATTTAAATATTTTAGCTGAAAATGATGAAAAATATATATCTATTAGCAAGATAATTAAAGTTGATGGTGTTCCTTTTCACATAAGATTTCTTGATTCTTACAGATTTTTATCTGCTAGCCTGGCCACACTGGTCACTCAATTATCTGATGATCAATTCAAAATCACACGTGCATTGTTTCCAAATCAGGACCTGAAATTAATTAGGCGGAAGGGTGTATATCCATATGACTATGTCACAGATTTTTCTAAATTTAATGAGTGTTCCCTGCCACCACAAGAAGAGTTTTACAGCAAAATCAGACGATCTGGAATTACTGATGAAGATTATCACCATGCTCAGTTGATGTGGAACAATTTAAAATGCCAGACATTTGGTGATTATCACATGGCATATTTAAAACTTGATGTAACCCTTTTAGCTGATGTAATACAGGCATTCAGAAAATCTTCCATGCAAAATTATGGACTGGACCCAGTGTATTTTTACAGTGCCCCGGGCCTAGCATGGTCTGCAATGTTTTTGAATACCAAAATGCAATTGGATCTGATCCACGATCAAGATATGTATCTGTTTATGGAGAAATGTATAAGAGGAGGGATGGTGCAATGTTCCCAGAGATATGCCAGAGCAAATAACAAGCATATGCCTGATTATGATCCAGCACGGCCATCAAATTATATACTTTATGTAGATGCAAACAGCCTCTATGGTCACGCCATGATGGATAAACTGCCATATGCAGAGCTTGAATGGGTTGAAGATTTCAATATTGAGGATCTTCAGAATTTTGATGACAGTGAACATGGCCTCTTCTTAGAGGTTGATCTGATAATTCCAGATCATTTGCACAATAAATTTTCTGATCTGCCTCCAATTCCCGAGGTTCAGTGCTCACCTGGTTCTAAACAGAAGAAGCTCATGATGACTCTGGAGCCGAAACAAGGATATGTCACATATTACAAAAACCTCCAGTTCCTGATGAATCATGGTGTTCAAGTGACCAAAGTTGGCAAAGTTTTGAGGTTCAGGCACTCAGAATGGTTGAAACCATATATTGATACAAACACGGAGCTTCGAACATCTGCAAAGAGCCAATTTGATAAGAGCTTGTTTAAATTGATGGTCAATTCTGTGTACGGCAAAACAATTGAAAATGTCAGGAAACATACCGATGTTAAAATAATTACTGACCCCAGCCTGAGCAAAAAATTGGTTGCAAAGCCCAACTTCAATTACAGAAGAATTTATGATGAGCACATGGCACTTTTCAACATGATGAAAACAAAGATTAAGTTTGATAAACCTATTTATGTAGGGGCTGTGATATTGGAATTGTCCAAATTACATATGTTAATATTATATTATGATGTGTTGAAACCTTTTTATGGTGATCGTGTAAAATTATTGTACATGGACACGGATAGTTTTATTCTTGATATTCAAACAGAAGATGTTTATCAAGATATGTCACAGCCTGAATTGTTTCCATACTTTGATACCAGTGAACATACATTAGTTCAACCCCACAACAAAAAGGTGCCTGGCAAGTTAAAAGATGAGACACTTGGTGATGTTATTGTGGAATTTGCTGGGTTAAGTGCCAAGGTGTATAGTTTTAAAACATGTAGTGCTGTTGTCAAAAAGGCCAAGGGCATTGGCAGAGTAACTGTTGAAAAAGAGCTTGTATTTGAAGATTATAAAAATTGCATCAAATCACAGAGTTCAATCAGAACATCAGAAAATAGAATTCAGAGTGAGAATCACTTGCTGACTAGCAATATTGTAACAAAAGTGGCTCTGGACTCACATGATGATAAGAGATGCATTTTATCATGTGACATACATACTTTACCTTGGGGGCATTGTGATTTGAAAAGTGGCAAACAATGCCCAATTACAGAGCATGATTTGAAATAAATAAACATGCCTATGAACTTATTTGGGTTCAAAAAACAGGCTATTATGGACCTGCCCACACCACAACCCTCTCCTGATTTACAATCTGTAATGTCTAAACTGAGTGGCTTGTTAATTATTCATCTGAACAGCATACTTACAGATAATAATGATGAAACAGGTAAAACATTGTACATATTTAACAATAATTTAAATCATTACCAATTACCTGTAGGTGGGCAATTGCAATTTATTACAACCCCTGAGGGTGATGTCAAGATTTCAGTAGGGAGAAATATTTACAGAATTAAGCACTCAAACATGGTTTCTGGCACTGTTTATACTGTTTCTGCTGGTGACTGCTTATATATTGAGGTCCCTGGATCTTATGACAAGCTTATACCCTTTTTTATAGAATTAAGAATCAGATACTCTATAATAAATAACCACTAAAACAAAATGCCTAATGATATATTTGGCCATACAAGACATGAAGATCACAGTGATGAGATTCTGATGCTTGATGTCAGAGTCAAGAAATTAAGAAGTGATTTACAAGCTTTACAAACCACACTCAATGCCAGTCTTCAACTAGAAATTACAAATTTACAATCACAATGCATGGACCCTCTTCTTAAAATTGACTCAGAACTCAAATTATTGCTTCAGAAATATACTGATTTGGCCACATTAGATAATTTTCAAAGTTTAGAAGAGGCTGTAGCAGCTCTTCAAGCCAAATTTAAGACCCAGGCCACCAATTCTGAGCAATTGAAACAGCAATTGGAAGAGCAGATAAATAATGTCCAGACACAGCTCCAAACAATTGTCAAAAGCATAAAATCACAAGAAGATTTTGATCTAGTCATTTCCACTCTAAAGGAACAGATTCAGTCACTCCAGATACCTAATCTGGATCCTCTGCACAATGCCATAGCCGAGGTTAAAGAAAAAATTGAGACACTTGAAAATTTTATGAACAATTTGCCATCTTCTGATGCTTTAAATGCAATAACTCGGAGTGTAGCAAACATTAAGCTGCAACTTGAAACATATGAAGATTTTGGAAAAATTCAAAGTACCATAACCCATCTTGAAGGTACAATAGCAGCAGTGCAAAGTGATTTGGCAAATGTACAAGAAACTCGCCTGCCCGGTATTGTAGACACACTTGTCAGTGTCCAGCAACAAATCACAAAGCTTGAAAACCTCAACACTGAATCTGAGCTATCTCATTTTCATCACTTGATCGATGATATCCAAACAAAACTTGAAATTTTACAACAATCCACACCCACTCAGGCAGATATAGCCCTGCTCCAAAATGCTATGCAAAATGTGGCTGATGCATCTGAATTAAACAATGTGAAATTGGCACTTGAATTTTTGCAAAATACAGTATCAAATCTTCCCACATCACAGGAACTTAAAAATATTAAGAGGGCAGTGAATAGGATATTGAAATCAGAAGATATCAAGAATATCCAGACAGAGATCAAACAACTCACTCAGACAGTGGCCACTCTACCAACCAATCAACATATTAATGAACTGCATGCCCTGTTTGAGGATATCAGAAGACAGGTCCATGATCTTACTGCTCAAAATTCAAAATTGGCAGTTGTTGAAAATTTGCAGCAAATTGTAGCTAATATCAAGCAACAGCTAGGAACCATGGAATCCAATCAAGCAAATGCTTTGTCTGTTTTTGCCACCCAGCTTCAAGAGATTGTGCAACAATACAAGAAACTTATTGTGGACATAAAAATCAAGCCAGGCCATGATGATGTTGTTAGGACCATCAATGAGCACCTTGAATCTGTAACAAGCAGATTGCTCACAGCAGAAAAGGAAATAACCGGCATAATCGAGAATCCAAAACATACAGTAATTCTTGAATTGTACAGCATCCCCAACAAAGAATATGATTCTCCATTTACACCAGGTGGCAAAATATATATGCTGTCCCCTGCACAATTTTATTACCAGTTTTTTGTTGGGGGCACATTGAGACCAATCAAGATCAAATATTGGCATCAGCCACAGGCACACTACTACCCTACCTTATCAATAACAAATGCTGACAACAAAGTGAAAATCACCAGTGTAGAGTTAGAGGATTTTACAGATCCCAATACATTAGAAACATCTTATGCTGAAGATGATGGCTCTCTGGAATTTAAAATACAAATAGGGGACAAATTATATTTAGAAAATCCTGCAGTCTCAGCTGCTGAACACCCCATAGTTGCAATATTCTTGTTTTCATATTATGTCTAGAGAAATTATTGTTGATGAATTACACAGACAAGCCAGACATAATTATAAGAGACTGCCAGTAGTCACAAAGGGCATAGATGATTTATGGCAGAGCGACTTGATTGAAATGGCAACTGGACAGTTGAAAAACTTAGACAAAATCAACAAGGGCTACAAGTATCTACTTACTGTGATAGATACATTTTCAAAATTTGCCTGGGCTCTGCCACTCAAATCCAAGACTGGAAAATGTGTTACAGAAGCCATCAGGACAATCATCAATCAGAGTGGAAGATCACCGCGCTATTTGCAAACAGATAATGGCAAAGAATTTTATAATTCAGTGTTCCAACAATTTATTAAAAGCCAGGCAATAAAACATTACTCGAGTTACAGTGATCTCAAGGCCTCAATTGTAGAGAGATTCAACAGAACCTTAAAAAATCTTATGTATAAACAATTTACACTTCAAGGTAATTATAAATGGCTTAATATTCTTCCAGAACTTCTACATAAATATAACAACTCGGTCCATTCCACAATCAACATGAAACCCTCTGAAGTAACTTCATCTGATGAGCAAAAATTGATCAGGACTGTTTATTGCGGACATTTGTGTTTATCAGTTCTTAGATATATGTCTCAAATAAATAAACCATCAATTGAAAATTTTCAAAAGGCCTTGTGGTATCTGAAACATCATGGGGGTATTCCATCTCACCAGCCAAAATTCAATATTGAAACTCAAATTGCATGATGACATAGTGTATCCCAAAACAATAGCTCTCACAGCATTTTACGGCATGTACCTAATCCCTAATATTACGCACCACAACAACAAAATTGCAGTTGGGGATCAAAAAATTGTCATCACTCCAGGGCAATATAATCTGTCCACTCTAAATGCTCAATTACCCAGAGGTGTAGTGTTAAGTCAAAATTCTGTCACTCACAGAGTAGAGATTGTGTCTGCTACAGAAACAGTGGATCTGGGTACTATAGGAGAGCTGTTAGGCTTTGAGAACAACACAAAACTTGAACCGGCCATCAAACACACTGCTATGAATATACCTAAATTCTTAGCCATAGAGACTCTGAATATTCACTGTAATGTGGCCGAGGGTATGATCACCAAATCAAATGGCATAGGCACTCACAAACAAACTGGCATCATTGCAACATTCAAACCTAATTCCGAATTCATGGAGTCAATCATCTACAATCCATCCCCAACATTATATTTTCCTGTGTGCCATAATAGAATAGATTACATTGAATTGATGGTCACTAATGAAAAAGAAGAATTAGTTGATTTTGCTGGAGCCACAACAACTGCTATCATAGAGATTAACATTTAAATAAAAATACATACAATGGAAAATATTGAGAGTTATGAGCTACAATCATTCCCTCCAAACAGGAGGACATTTGCAAATTTAAATCAACCCAACACAGAAATAGAGGTTGATCTTGATGTAGGGGACGGCTTTATACACCCCCACAGAGCAGATCTATACATCAAATTTGATGTTGTAAAGCTCGATGGTACAGATTACCCGGCAAATTCAAACATAAGACTTGTAGACAATTTTGTACCGCATCTGTTCTCTGAAATTGAGATCAGAAAGCATGGCGTTGTTATAAACAGAATAGATTATCCCGGCATTACCTCCACGGCTTTGGCCACTCTAAAATTATCCAAAACCGAAGCTTCTTACTACAAAATAGGCGGATTTGAGGCTGGTGATAAGATATTATCTAAGAACCACACAGTGCTGTTCCCCATGCGCCTGTTGCCAGGATTCTTCTCGGATTACAAAGAAATTATGTGGAAGGGTGGGTTAAGAATTACATTTAGAAGAGCTGCAAATGATAACAATGCATTGATGAGGTACAGCACATTAAACTCTACAGGAGAAGCTCTGCCCAATACCTTACCAGATGCAGGCAAATGCATTATTCAGACTATGGAGTTAAGAATCCCAGTTGTTGAATATGAGGCCAGTTACGCTCTTAAATACAAAGCAGATATAGTAAAAAATCCACAGATTCCTCTGCAATTTTACACATATCAATGCGTACAGAAGGTTGCCTCTGGTACTTATTATGAATTTGATGCCACAAATTCATTCTCTAGTATACAATTTGACATGCCCGATTTTGTGGTGGTATTGTTTCAGACTGGAAGACACAACAATCAGGAAAAAAATTCAAGTAGATTTGATAACTGCAACATCAAAAACATATATCTTAAAAATGGCAGAAATGAGGTTTTTCCTAGAGAAAATTACAATTTAGACATGTCCAAGGATGATTTCCTCAAATTATATGAAGCTTTTTCGGCTTTCAAAAGAGTCACTACTGGCAGTACTGACCTGTATTATGCACCAGATGAATTCAAAGCACAGAGACCCATGTTTGTAATTAACGCTTCAAAAAGAAAACAAGTTGTGGTTAATGACAGGACAAACATTAAAATTATCTGTGAATTCCACGAGGCATTACCCGATGACACCATTTGTAGTGTCATTCTCATAGGGGAAAAATCATATGTTTATGATGTAAGAAATGAAAGAGTCACGGAGCAATTCTAGAAGCACGATTCAGGGCTTCCCCCATGGCACAGTGGTAGCGTCATTGCCTTGTAATCAAGGGGTCCCAGGTTCGATACCCGGTGGAGGCACAAGTGGTTCGGATCCCACTTTAAAACTGTAGGGCCAGTCCCGATTAGCCTTACTGTGCATAAAATGGACTTAAAACAGCAACTCGAACTAAAAGCACAATTCAAACACAAAGGCCCTTTGGATATAAAACAATACTTTACCGTCAGTTACCTACCCATTTTATACCACGTCTGTTCGTAGCAGATACTTACCCAAAATACAATACATTTGCCAAAAGCTGAAATACAAAAATATTGTAATTCTGTAAGTTACAGACTTGTGTACAACAAGATCAAACCTGCAATTCAGTTTGCAATGACAATATCCAGAAATTTCCTCAATATGATGAATAGTCCCTGAAAGGGGGCACGGTATAGATAAGAATTTCTCTTTGAGTTCCATGACAAATGACATGTAATTTCCCTCGGAAAAGGCACAGTATAGGTAATATCAATAGATATAATCATTCAGGCATACAGAAAGAGGGCATTTACTCTTTAATAATAAATAACTCTCTGAAAAGACGCAGTGTAGATTATATCTATTGGCATACAACTCCCGGGGCATGCAATAATTTATTGTTGGGCGAAACATGGGACTGATTAAAAGATTGGAAAGAACATGCAATGTTTACTCGACCTCCATTCTATTGTATTGATTATGCAGTTTCGGCCGTATTGTTGTTACCCAGATAACAAAACTATGGTGATTCTTAATAGAGAATAATTTTGCTAGTTGATAGCTCCCAGATCTTAAATTTGGTAAAAAATGTTATACAACAGAGCAAAATTATTCTCAAAATCTCACGTATGGAGTACCACATCTCTCAGGACTCGAACCCGGAGCCCCTTGTTTACAAAACTACAATATTAACATTTTGCCATCAGATTTTATGAGGACTCAAACCCGAACCTTTTGATTACAAGGCAATGCACCACGCTCCACTCGGTCTCAGAACCCAATAGATATCAATTCAAGATTCCTGGGATTTTAACAGAAAAACATACTATAAGCTTAATTTCTGGTGTAGCCAAAAATTGACAAATTTATGAACAAAAATCTGGCTGATGCAATTTTTGTAAGTATAGCAAATCTGCTGGAGAAGGGTTCGTACTTTCTGAAAAATTCCCGAGGGCATTTTTTACAAAAATCTTAGATTAGACAAGATTCCACACTTGCTCAAAAAGCTCATATGCTCATGTTAAGCAAGTTTTAAGTATAGCAAAGCTGCTTGAGAGGGGTTCGTACTTTCTCGTCCTGGTTGTAGGGCCAATACAACTACTAATATACTAAATGGTTTTGTTTACATTAACTTCATTCTTTCAGTGGATGGAGAATAGATTAAATGGTTTAGTTTACATTAATTTCATTCTTTCACTGGATGGAGAATAGATTAAATGGTTTTGTTTACATTAACTTCTTTCTTGCAGTGGATGGAGAATATATTAAATGGTTTACATTAGATTAACTTCGTTCTTGCAGTGGACGGAGAATAGATTAGATGGTTTTGTTTACATGAACTTCTTTCTTGCAGCGGATGGAGAATATACTTAATGGTTTTAATTACATTAACTTCTTTCTTGCAGTGGATGGAGAATATACTAAGTGGTTTAGTTTACATTAACTTCGTTCTTGCTTTGATTGATTGATTGATTTAGTTTATTTTACTTCGCGTTTTGTGCCTCTTGGCTAATTTGCGAAGATGGGGATGTGTGATGAAATGATGAAATTGATGAATGGACATTCACAAACAACCAAGCCCGACCGGGATTCGAACCCGGGACCCTTGGCGTCGCAGCGCGATGTGCTAACCACTCGACCACAGGGTCGGGCAACTTCGTTCTTGCAGTGGACGGAGAATGTATTAAATGGTTTTGTTTACATTAACTTCATTCTTTCAGTGGATGGAGAATAGATTAAATGGTTTTGTTTACATTAACTTCTTTCTGGCAGTAGATGGATAATTGATTAAATGGTTTAGTTTACATTAACTTCATTTTTGCAGTAGATGGAGAATAGATTAAATAGTTTTGTTTATTAACTTCTTTCTTGCAGTGGATGGAGAATAGATTGATTTTGCTTTATTTTACTTCGCTTTTTGTGTCACTTTTGGCTAATTTGCGAAGATGGGGATGAGTGATAATATGATGAAATTGGTGATTGGACACTCACAAACATCCATGCCCAGGCCGGGAATCGAACCCGGGCCCCTGGTGCCGTAGCGCGATGAGCTAACCACTCCGCCACACGGGCCGGTGGAGAATAGATTAATTGATTTGTTTTACATTAACTTCATTCTTGTAGTAGATGGAGAATAGATTAAAGGGTTTTGTTTACATTAATTTCTATCTTGAAGTAGATGGAGAATAGATTAAATGATTTTGTTTACATTAACTTCTTTCTTGCATTGGATGCAGTATAGATTAAATTGATGAAGGCACACTGATAAAAGAACACCCATGTCTACGCCAGTACGCGAACCACTCGAATCAGTGGAGAGATCATGAGACCAGCACTGGTATTGCCCATGGGACGATTTTGGTCTGTCTCGTCTCGTCTCGTCTCGTGAGCAATACTACCCAACTCATTCGGCCACAGAAACGTCAAATGAGTAATTTAATTCGAAAATATGTACTATACTACGCCTTAATAATAAAGTTCATTCCAATTAGGGAATGAAAAATCGTCTAATTCCTGAATGCATATATTGTTACATATTTATTCATAACCTTCACGAAGAATTGAACATTTTGTTCTACATCTGGATTCAGGTAATATTTTATTAAATTTATAAGTAATACTTGAATCTCTAATCGTTGCTAAAACTCAATAATCTTAAAACTACACACATAAATATTGAAAATAAAATTAACTACAGTAAGTTTTCATTATGCCCCTACATTTATTGTTGTTGCAGTTCAACAACAATGCTTCACAATTAAATATAATTTGTTTAAGAAAATTATGTGGTTAGCGAAGTCTGCTTTTGACATGTTCTTTGAAACCTTCTCAAATTTTGCGAAGGGAGTACTCAGTCAGTGGCGTACTTAAAGCTATCAAGCGAGAGCTTGTCTTCGATCAGCAAAGTGAGGCTTTACATACTATAAAAATGTCAAAATATTGACTTCAAATGCCAAATTATAAGCTTTTAAAAAGCAAAAAAGGTATCAATTTTCCTCTTAAATGCCAAGGTGAACTGAACTGCATTTTCATACAAGAATCATCCTCAGCACTAAATTCCTCGAATAATATTATTTTATATAATATGTATATAAAACTTCACTAAAGTAATTCGGACACACATATTATAAATGAGCTTCTGTACTGTACTAAGGGCTTATAAATTTTCGCGAGAAATAAAACATACATTTTATTATTATGCAAAAGTCATCTGCTGGTTATAACTTTTTCACTTATTTCGTATTATTACATTTGTAAGTTATTTTGAATGTCATTATTCTTTGGCTAGAGCTTCGATGTAACCGTGGAGTGTCGCCGTCGAAAAATAATAGCGCTACTGAAATTAATTCATAAATATGAAGCTCATATTTTGTGGTGGTCTAAGCTCCATATTTCTGTTTATGCCAGGAGCAAGTAATTTATCACACCAAAATAAATTGAACACTTCACTGGACATAATTACACTGAGCAATCAAACTTGTGTCAACACTATATTATTCTCAGTACCGCAAGTCAAGCGAGAAAATGAATTATCGAATTTTTTCTTGTTGGGTAATATTTTTCAATAGAACAATAACATCATTCATTCCAAGAATCAATTGCGATTAGTTCCCTCTATGAACAACCTCAAACTTGTGGTAGCAATCTCACTTTATGAATACACATAATATAGTAATTTTCAAATGCGTCTCATTCGGTGAGAAGTACAGTAGAGCGTCGATTATCCGAAGTAATTGGGGGACATGGGTCTTCGGGAAACTGGTTTATTCGGATAATCGAACTGTACATGTTTATTTGCCAAAAAGAAGTACTGTACAGTAAATTTATTCATAAAAACAGGCATCTCTTTAAGTATTACAAAGTAACGTACAAAGGCAACTTTAGTAGGAATATATAGTATGTGGTACAGTTTATTAAACAAAAATATGTACATATTACATACGCATTTTGCATGAACAATACATACACCGACAGAAGTGTGCTGATTGTTGAAACACAGCGACTGGCGGCTTGGCCGGTCAGCAGCGCCTTATGAAGGCCCCATTAGAAGCAATGTTCCGCCAGCGGTGGCTCAGTGCGGCGACTACTGTGGGAAACTTGGTTTGGGAGTGAGGGGGATGATGGACGGTAGGGTGGGAGAGTAACAGGTGCGAGCGAGTACACAGTTCGGTTAAGCGGTCGTTCGGTTGACCGACGTTCGGATAATCGACGCTCTACTGTACCTAACATATTAAGAAATATTTCGCACTGTTTCTATAATTTCGATCCAGAAAGAGAGGAAGAATAAGCCGCAGGGAAGAAACGTTCGATGAGGCAGAACACCGAACTAACAAGTAATCCTATACCTAAGATAATGAATGCACCCATCAGGTGAATGGCAGACAAAGGTGTCGGTTCGGGATCATTTCTATGGATTATAGATGTCACTGACATATCGGTCTTCCATTTGGTCATGAACCCAGATTCGAATAGTCTTAATGTTAACTTCTCAAATACTTCCGTAAAGAAGGAATTCTTTTGTAACATCATTGCAGTGTAGAAGGTTACAATCACCTCTTCCACAGCATGGACCAAGGAGGAACCATCTTCACCTAAGTACCTCATATTTATAAGGTATTCATACTGGTTGTTGTTGATGACCGTTGCAAAGTCTCGCTTAGTAGCAGTTTGATACAACGCCTGCATGCTACTTGGTATCACAATGTACCTCTGTGAGATAATTCTTGATATGGTGTCACTAGAGTCGAGGAAGTAATATCTAGGTATGGGAGTTCCGCCAAACTGAATCCCAGACTCTATCATCTGTTTCATTGTGTTCATGTCAGGCTCAAAACCGGGTGAAGTCAGAAACCCATACAGCATGCTTCCGTAAGCTGTTGTCAGCACAAGGGAGCACAAGACCCAACTAATGAACAGGAATCTCATAATAATCGTTCTTGGTTGACTACCAATCGAAATTCCAAGAAGTGTACTTAGCGCGCACAAACCAGGTGATTTCAAGAACAAACTCTGCTCTTCTTTCAGAAAATTCTTAGCGCTGAGAAGAGAAAACGTCAAGAAACACTTTGTAAGAATCAGCACAACCCATAACTCAACTGTGAACGACAGAATGACACTTTTCCAAGGCGCCAAGAGCAAAGACTTTGGAACAGCCCAGATGAACTGTATTTGTTGAAAATTTACAACTATATCTGTAACCTGATATCTCTTTACTGTCGGTATGAAGGAACCCACTGCTAAGTTTGCTCTGCCGTACACCACATCCCCAAAAGCTCCCAAGTACGATCCATTGGTATGTTTGAAACCATGCTTCAGTCCGTCCGTTGGGGATTTAATGGACAACGACAAGTTTAACTTTTCTGTCAAAGTTACCACCAGTTTACCTTCAGTACCATCCAGTGATTTTTCAGAAGTATCTTCTTCTAGTATTATATTCGGCGGGAAATGAAAAGTACTGATTCGCAGAGAATTCTGCTGGAAATTAAGGATTCTTGATTGTGGAATTACCTCGAAAATGTTCGGTGTTATCTTTGTCGAATTGAGAAGTTCCAGTTTTTCTACTTCATGACAAGTATTCACTGCACGTCTAAGGTACGCATAAAGAAGTATAGACTCGCTAGAGTATAATCCAATTACTAGTTTGCTTGAACTCAACTGATGTGCTGAAATCACTGACATTATAATACTTATATTTAATATATTTTGCTGAGGAAACAACACAAGTACTTTACAAGCAGCTGCGAATATATTAAGTGACTTAAGAGCTTGAATATTTTGAACAAAGTTTTCCACATCTGTAATTATTATAAATCCATTTACATCACAGCTCGGTCCTGATTTCAAACACAAATCGTTGTCCCGTAGCAACGTATTAGTTGGTCGTAGATTGTGGTGGCCTTCAACCAATATTGCTGCTAAGTCGTTGTAAATATTGTTAAAGATGATAACAATATTGTCAACTTGAAAGTGTGATGTGAGAGCACTCAGATATTTTTTGTTTAATGCTTTCTTGTCAGTTACTCTTGGAAGTAAAACATCGATTATTGAAGCAGAAGTTGTGCGCATGACCACACTCACAGTCATTGAAAGCAGCAAACATGTGGACATATTCATCTGAGTCTGAAAGTAGAACAATGCGAATGTAATACATTTTTACATGGTTATTATCGCAAAACATATACTATCAGCTGATGTATCTTAATGTTTGCATAAATTCATACGTATATCCTTATTGTAAACTAAGATTTTGATAGTTCACTTAAGAAATATGGAAGGAAAGTTTGGTTGTGGAGTAGGATCGCTCATTTTGGTCTGCGAATAAAAGTCCACATCATTTTGTGGTTTTGAAGTGAATATATACGTATTTTATCTGTAGATATGAAGTGGCGTAAGTGAAAAATAATATACTTTGAGTTGCTACACTACACCTTAATTAGCACTATTATTTTGTAGTCATTTTTCAATCGTTTCTGTTATAATGGCTTATTATCCATCTTAACACATTTAGCGGTGGAAAACCAACTGAACTGCTCTTTCACAAAATGCATTTACCAGCTATAATCTCTTGAAAACTGTGCGTGTAAGACTAACTGTTTAAGAAAATTCAAGACAGAACATATAATATAAGCCAATCTAACTTTTCAAGGTTACTCATCAATTAATTGTAAATACGTAAACCCATATCTATTTGTTACCTTGTGTAATCACATTGGTTTTCTCAATATTGAGTACATATCTTCTGATTATTTCCAAAGATTCCGTCTAACATGAGCGGAAAAAATCCTGAACCAAGCATATACTTACTTTTTCTTTGAACCTTAAAATTATCACACGTGCAGAAGTCAACTTTACTCAAACTAAGAATATAGTAAGTCACACAAAATGTCAAGTTTGTTTTTAAAATGTTCTCTATTACAGTAAATATTAGTACAAGTATTAGCAAAGTGACTCATTGCTGTGGAATTTGCAACGTAATTGTATGTTGGTCTTCTGGAACTATTTCAGAGTTCCTTCTTCTGCACATTTTATCGACAGGGATAAATATCAGTATCTATATAGTTATTATCAAGATTCCAGTCATATTTGAACAACTATGATAAGGTCGATATAAACAACCATTTGATTAATGGTCTGTTTACCTAGTCAGACAAACAAGAATGGGGATATTTAGTAATAGTAAATCGAAGACAATGGTATGAGGCACATTAATCTTCTCCTCGATTTGTAATGGACTTTGGTGTGGTAGTTACAAAGCGGAAGGTCATTCGTGCAAATAATATTGACAGCTACAGGGAAGAAAATGTCATTTGTAATAACTTTTGGAGTCAAACAATGAAACAAGTCCACGAGAAACCTATTAAAGAAGAGCATTTTGTTCATCAGGAACCCTTTAAATCAAAACATTTGTTTCAATATAGGATTCTGCATGTGACCTTATGTCTTCAATTCCTAGATTTGAGGTTATAGTATATGCTCAGATAGGCTAATCGGGACTGGGTCTAGAGTTCAAAGTGGGATGCAAACTACTGTGTAAATGTGCCTCCACCGGAGATCGAATCCGGGGCACAATGGTTACAAGGCGTCAGCGTTATCGCTATGCAATCGTGGAGACCCATAACTATTTATGTAAAAGCGAAAATGATGTTGCAATACGAAGATGACTAAGTGAAACAAAAATGGGTGGGCTAAAACACTTGAACTGTAAGTTCACAAATAATCTCGTAACTCCTCCCTCCCATGTATTATGATATTAATGCCCAAAACAATCTTTATTTTTTAAAATAATATGTCGTTTGCTATTTCAATAAGCACTCACCACAAATCACAACGACAAATTATGGAATGGCGACACTGAATAGGTCTAAACAAAGGGAAAATAGTAATGGTATTTTCTATGTACTACACACTACAAAAATGTAAAAACAGTAAAAAAAAGTGGATAGTAGCAGGGGTAATGCGTCACCACAAGCACTCCAAAACACACAGATGCAATGACACACAAGCAAGTCGGAAAGTACATAACTTGAAGTGAAAGAATAGTTAGGAGATCGAAACATATGTGCAGTGTTGCAAACTACACGAAAGAAAAATATACCTAATCTGTTACAGACAAGAAGAAGACAATGAAAAATCTTGATATTACTTATTTGAAACTATCATAATAAATAACGCAGCATATACCCTGAAGGATGTTCAATGCAGCTTTCGTTGAATCCAGAGGTGTTCGGTGACATTTTTCTTTCGTGAAGCGGATCCAGAAAAATCAATAATTCTGTGTTTCTACATACTAGGATAGACTTAGGGATTTATACAGAATGATCCGTGTGGTAGTGTGTAGTGGGTGTATAAGTAAATTTGTAGACAAAATAACCATAAATTAGGCTTTTTGAAAAACTTTAGGCGGATGTGGACTGAAATAGAGAGCACTTTTAACTGTCTGTTTCCTTAACGTGTCTACTGCTTCAAGATTATCTGTAATCAGTGGCTATTTGTATGTGAAGGGTGAATGTTCTGGCGCAGTTGTTCATTTATTTGAACATCACTTCGTCTGTTTGCCAAACGTCTTTAATGCAACAGACGAACGTAGATGATTGAGGGAAATATCATGTTTTAGCACCGATTTCCACAAATTGCCCTTTCTCACAAACCCATTTTGTTGCTACAATAAAGGAATATCTGGAGTTGGTTTTCCTTTGTAATGTCTTCCTTCTCTTCAAACGTACGAGTCGAGAATGATTTCTTTTGAAGCTCTTGAATTACGTCCACTTTACGTTTCATATTGCACTTCCTCCCACCCCATTACCGTACGCACCCACACGTACTTGAGCGAGCACAAACATATCTAGGTACATCCGAGAACAGCTTGACGTGCCCAGGAAGGAATGACTTTCACCCTCGCAAAGCATTTGTAGAAAATATGAACCGCGGCGACCAGCTACTGTATATAGCTAGTGTTACCAACTATTTTTGACGTATGGACCTGTTAGATGTCCTATAATAGAACCAAAGCTCCTACGTAATGCTTTGTAAAGTTTACCCTCTTGTAGTAGAATATGCCATACGTTTGTGAACAATCACATTAGCAGCTGCAGATTGGGGAAAATAGTTCAAGGTCACCTATGTCATTTTTTAAGCTCTGCTTCCCCTGATGTTTTCTCAACAAGTCACATTGGTGCCAATGTGGCCATATCGGAGAAGGACGAATGTATATCGCGGTATACAGGTTGATTCTATTGTGGTAGTATAGAAGAAATAAATAAAAATTAAAAGTTAAAGAAGGTCTATTGCATCTGTAATGTTGTGAGCCAGCACGCGAATGCTTGAATCTAAGATTGACAGCAGGAGAAAGTGAATATTCTCTACAAGATATGCGACTGTCCCTTAACAACCGATGTATCAAAGAGTAAATTTAATGTAAGCAAAGCAGGTGTTTGTAAGAGTTCGATTCTCGTTTTTACTTTGAGAAGAAAGGTAGGTAATACATTTCGCGCGAGGCATTAAGGGGGAGAGGAACAATTTTCCCCAGGTACATGTCTCTTCGGCAGCTGCTGATCAGTGCTGCCAGCTTCGTTCTTTTGGAGCCAGATCTGGCTCTTTCGTGCACTCGTTTGGCTGTGAACTATGATGCCATCACTGGCTCCGGCTTACATAGGCAACTTCTGTCATAAGTATATATGAGGCTCAGCCAATAAATAACGAGGCAGAGGATATTACACCAAAACTATGGTAGTTAGAAATGGTCGACGGGTCCGAAATGGAGGTTCCGGTGTGACGAAACTGATTCGCGCGCGTTTTCCCGCTAGATGGCGTTACGTGTCTGGCAAGATATGCGCAAAGGATGCTAACGGAGCAGCGGCCGTGTCCAGTCAGATTTCCCTCCACCAAGAAAGTTCAAGACCCTCCACACTACTGCCGGTCACCGTTCTTCTTCGATCGCAAGGGACCGCTCCTCGTCGACTTCCTGGAGCATGGAGCTACGGTCAATGCCCAGCGGTATTTTGGAACGTTAACGAAGCTGAGGAAGGCAATCAAATCGAATCGTCCCGGTCACCTTTCTCGTGTCAACGCAACAAAGGAATGTCTGAAAAAATTCAAGTGGGAAGTCCTGAGCCACCCCACCCTATAGTCCAGATCTGTCCCCGTGTGACTTCCACATCTTCGGTGAGCTGAAAAAAGCACTGTGGGGACAACGGTTTCAATCGGATGATGACGTCAAGGAGTGCGTGCGCAATTGGTTCCAACAGCAGACAAGGGAGTTCTACGAGCATGCCATTTTGCGACTGGTGTCACAATGGGATAAGTGCCTAAACAGTGGCGGACAATACTTCTGAGGTTCGTTACGTAAGTACTGTGAAATATCCAATGCCTCGTTATTTATTGACTGAGCCTAATATTTTGCACGTGATATTGTTATATTTGTTGCGTCGCCCCACCCTCTCTTACATCCCCAGCTACTTTTCTTTATAGTGCCTTGGATGACGTGAAGAGGACGTAATATTGTCATCCGGGAATACTTTATTTTCGATTTCACACGACCATCGGTGGACTATTGAGCTGAGGGATGGCGGCGGATCTAGACGGTGAAAACTATGAATAAATTGCCATCACATCAAAGCTAACGGTAATAACAGCGCCCCTCGCCCACACCCCCACTCATTTGACACCTAAAATTACCCCAGGAGGCACTTTATCAAGTTTCGTAAATCTAGCTCCTTGAGTGTTTTTACCCTGTTTACGGTGAAATTTAGCTCTTTTATGTGCATCAGGTTTGGCAACACTGCCAGGATGGCCGTAGGAGGCAAGGAGAAATACATTGCTCTTATGGAAGTATTATTTTATTTGTTCTCTTGGGAATATCAAACTTCCGATGGCATAGAAAAATATATCAACGGAAAAAGGACATACTGAAGTAGTAATTGACATGCGGAAATGCCGAAACTTCCATTTGATTAGCCGTAACTTTAAGTTGAAGTTGATTCCCCATAAGAATACATGGGTTTCTGAAAATTCTTATTCATCATATTTTTCAAACATCGTATCTAGCTTAATAATGAACTTTAAAAAAACACTTTGACTTGCAACATGTGGATAAATTCATACTCTATTGAACACCAGCTTTTTTCCTCAGTAGCATTGGCCATTCGGACGATATTGAAATAAATGCACAACTGGTGCGAAATTGTCCATCAGCCCCTTAAGATAATTTAAGAGGGGCAAAAGGTACACAGCTATGTTCCTAGGTATGTGTAGATTTAGAAGGTAAATTTCAAATGGCTCATAAATGTTGCTAAAATTATTACAACACTTGTAAGTGCTCCAAGGGAAACAAATAACATACCATAAAACTTTATTTTTTCAGTCAAGTGTTTGAAAGCAATATAATGGTAGACGGGGACACCGACACAGGCAAGGACCACCTATAGAGCAATAAAGAGAACTTAACTTTTCCCTTTAATTTATCCACCCTGTTCTTCTCTTCCAGTATCGTCTTTTCTCCATCTAAGTATGCTCACTTCTCTTCTTATTATTTTCTATATTTTCCTTGTTTTCTGTTCCATTTTCTTCTTTGTTCTCTCTCTCTCTAGTTCCTATATTTACTTAATTCTTTTTCCCTGCCGCCTCTCTCTCTCGTTTCTTTATGATTCTTTCTCTCTCTGTCTTGAACTTTTTGATATATCTTTTCCTTTTCTTTCTTTCTCGCTGAGTATAGAAGGTATAGAGAGAGCCCAAGCGTGTTTTCTGGGCGAAGGGAATGAAGCCGTGAGGGGAAGGGGGTAGTGTTGCCCACGGGACGAGACGGGACAGGCTTTTAAAAATTCGAGACGAGACGAGATTGATCATGTGTCCCGAGACAAACGAATATTTTCGAGACGAGACAGCATTTCACAGCATTTCCACGAGACGAGACAGGCCAAAGTCTCGTCTCGTGGGCAACACTAGAAGGGGGTGAGGTAAAATTCACTACGGGACAAGTTTCTTTCTTTAACCTCAAAACTACATCTTGGGATGTGCTACAGTTACAGCTGATACTACAGCGCCTTGAATAACGTAGTGTGGAAAACGGCACTGTTCTGGGCTCTTTTGGCTAGTTCCACTCGAATATGATACCGCTAGAGGCGCTAGTGTCGGTACAGCTGCATTGTATTCGTCTGCTTATAATGGAAGTAAATGGAGTTTTCCATGCAACGTCAGGTTCTCTTACATGAAGTATTTCTATGAATTTGATAATTGTTATGATATTTGGTACAGTCGTTGCGAATATATTAACGAACATTCTAGACAGTCGACCACGTCCTGTTATCGTTAATTTCATTAATAATACGGGACAAAATATACGCATGAAATGCTCTTGGTAACTAAATTTTTGTATATAAATTAGGTTCATTATTACTATCATCATTTGTTTTAAAGATATACACACTGAAGTATTTGTATTTTTGGTCTCTTTTCTTCCGTTTTAAACTAATCGCGGCGATGATGAAAATTGCATGAAACGACAAGGGGAAACCCACAAAACTTCCTTAGTGCCATCGACATGAGCGTAAGGAAACCTTCAGACCAATGGAACAAGCGACACGGGATGTTCACACTGATGTGACTAGTGACACAGACACTTCCAGACTGAAAAATACCATTCATTGCGCATGAGGGTCCAAACAGCAAACGACACGTTCATTGCCGTATTCACGTACTACATGTTACTTCAGTCTGAAAGCTCCTTAAAGGAAGGGTGCTCAGACCGAAGCGACGCGCTACAGGGGGAGTTCCCAACAAAGTGACAAGCGACATGGTGCCTTCAGTCTATTAGCAAGCGTTTGCTGCTAATTATGCGAACAGCAGATCTAGGCGACACGATAAACCGCATGTTACAACAACAGATCTAGGCGACACGATAAGCCAACGTGTCGCTTTGTCGCTTGCGTGTCGCTCATACTGGGCCCTCTTCCTAAATAGCTTGCAACGTTGCCGTGGTTTGTTGTTCGCGCATGCGCGATGCAATGAGTGTCTTGCTTTAGGGACATTGCATGGCGCACCAAAGCGACAAGCGGCACGCGACACTTATCGTTTGAGGATTTCACCAACCGAACGCTGGCCTCTGCTGCCCGTCATGCCGCTACGATGCGAAATGTTGCTCTTGATTGGCTCGTTTCCAAGTGACATGTGTCGCGTGTTGTTTCGGTATGAAAGTTGCCTTGGACAGAAGAACCCGTGTCGCTTTGGTGTGAAGTCCCCGTATCGTTTGTCGCGTGTCGCTTTGGTCTAAAATCTCCTTGAGAAAACGGTGCAGTCAGAGCTTGTGTCCCTACGGTTCGAAAGGCTGCATTGATTACCGACTGCTCGCTTCCAAGCGACACTTGTGGTTTGTCGCCTCGGTATGAAATATCTCTCAGGTACTATTTATATTCTAATAACTTTGAAAAATAAACTCTAGTACACAATCAAACACCTGACGTCCGGGATCACTTTGCGATGTTTCTTCTTGCGTTAAGCATGCTATTTATTTATTAATTTTATTTTACTTTTCTTTCCAAATTAATCCCATTTCGGACTGCAAATCACTCCTCAAATATAACTGTTTCCACCAATTCACGTACCGCCTTTCAAGACAAACAAATCTACACAATATATTCCAAAAACAAACTAAGCCGCATTACTTTCATAAGAAAATTAGCAGCTGTGCTGATCGCACTGCCATCTATGTTGTCATCCGTCTCGGGAACCAGTTTCTTGGGTCGTTTTCCACACTACGTTATTCAAGGCGCTGTCGTGCGGTGCTAAATGAGGCAGGGGAACAGGTGACCTGCACTTGCCCCCTCCCCTCCCATACTTGTCGTAATATAATACAGTAGACCAAGTAAAATTCAACCCTTGTTGAAATGAACCAAATAAACATATGTTACAAATTGTCAGAAGTTACATACATGAAGCGCGTTAAAATTATTACAATACCAATGTTAAAGCAAATATGATATGTAAAGAAAACATTAAAAACAAAATTGTTGATGCGCAACAAAGAAAAATTAATAAAAGCAATTTATGAGTGATAAGAGGAAAGAAATGTTTTGCCGAAACCTGTTTCATCTCTTAAGTAGATTTTTTTTTCGTACAGTTGAGCGTGCATTCTTGTAATTCAAACGTCCTCAATGCAATAATGGCAATCAGATGGTCGAGTTTTTTCATGACGTCCACTAGATTTGTAGAATTGTGACAAAACCCGAACTGTTCCAAACTCCCTTCTCGGGAACAAACAAGAACAACAATAATTTGCCACTGGAAGAGTATCCAGTTAATGATTTTACAGAGTTGTAGTAACTTGTTTGAAAATGCCTTGTGTACGATTTCGTTTTTAATTCGGTTAGGATAAGTGTTGGTTTGCTGTCATTTCTGTAAAGTTCAATGAACTAAAAGCTTTCGTCTTCAGCCGGTCGATCATAGAACCATACAACATTCGCTACCCTACGCTCATGGGCGTCCGGAAGGGGGGGGGGGCCGTGGCCCTCCCCTGGAAAATGAAAGTCAATAAAAAATTATGTATTTCACACATATAATTTCATTTTAGCCACAATAATATGTGTTAATTATTGCATTAACACCATAAATTCAAATTTAAGCAATGTTTTTTTTAGGGAACTACACCCTTTTGGGGGAAAATGTGACTTGTTTGCCCCCCCTGGGAAAAATACCTTCCTTGCTCCTCCCTGAAAAAAAATCCTGCGTACGTCCATGCCTACGCTCGCAACATTCGCTTTCTTGTCCTGCGCCTGCCGCTGAGTGCGTCTTGGGGCTGTTGGAACAGGTTGACGCGAGCTGTTCCCTCGGAAACTATTTCGCAGCGTTTAGCCAAGGCATTTAGCAGACGCTTAGGCTGTAGAACATTTTTGCAGTTCGTTATGAATGGCAGACGCAATTTTGCAATGAGATTAGGAAAATATAGACTTACTACACTCAAAACTATCACTACGACGCAATTAAACTTTCGCACATAGCAAAAACTTGAAGGAAAACGAATTCGCTATGTCTTTCGTAGGGAACAGCTAGAGAGGTCAGCTTCCGTGGTGGTGGGAGGTGGCACCATGAGGATCGTTTACCTTCGCGCGTGGTCGGAAATACTCGGCTTCAGACAGCAGAGGGTGGGACGACGAGGGTAGGTGAAGTAAACAAACGTCCAGTCACTGTGAAAATTTTTCTTCGGCGTGTTGATTTCGGAAGAATGAAGTGTTCTTATTATGTTAATATAGATAATTTAAATAGCTAAAAAGGGCGATAAGTAGAAGGGAACAGCCTGTTCCCTCTGTTCCATGGAGGGACCGCCACTGCGCTGTACTGATAGCTGATACAGTGGTGGAAGTAGGGATTTGAGCGTGGAATGTTCGTTTATAGTACATACTATCTGTACATTTCAGTGACACTGCGAGTAGATTAATAAATAAAAAGCTATGCCTCTGTGCGCAGCTTTCGAATTCAACAATAGAAGTGGCAAGAAATGTTGAAAAAAAAGAAGGAATTGAGAGGTTCCCAGATAAACATGCTTACAACATATTTACGTTAATTATACACGCATTTCTGTTGTGATTTTATTAGTAGTATTGTTATTAACGGTGTGTATAAAATTTTTAATTCAAAATTGTGTCATATCGGAATAGCAAAAATAATTCGCAAGTTTCCTAAAAATAACTGTTGCAAATGTTGAGAACTTTGTGGAATGTAAATTCATTGAACGAGCAAAGATACATCACATGGAGAAAGAGAGACGTGTCGATTGGAAACCAACCATCAGAAATAAATGAGACCTTCCGAACCGAAGCGACACACCAAGCTGCACGTGTCGCTCGGACTGGGCCGTTTTCTTAATACAGTCCATCGTGTCGCCTAGGTTTGTTGGTGGTGTATGCACGGTTATTTTTATTATTATTTTTTTTTTTTTGCTTCAGACTGAAGAGGGCCGTGTCGCTTATCGAGTCAAATAATGAAGTTTTCAGATTGAATGTACACGCGACTCATATCGCGTCGGAATGAGCCAGCCAACGTTTACATTGGTGAAATCCTCAAAGTGGCACGTATCGCTTGTTGTTTCGGTATGATATCTCTCTATTGAGACCGAAGCGACAAGCAACACGTGCCGCTTGGAAGCGAACCCTCAGAAATCAATGCAACATTTCGAACCGAAACGACACAGCAAGCTGCATTTGTCAAGGTGTCATTCAGACTGGTCCGTTTTCCCAATAGCGTTTATCGTGTCGCCTTGGTCTGATTGTAGCGTATGAGCGGTGAATGCTTGCTTTTAGGGAGATTTTACACCGAAGTGACACGCGGCATGTGTAGCTTAAGGATTTCACCAATCGAAGGCAGGCTAGTGCGAGTGCGACCTGTCACGCCTCTATGTTGATTGGCTGGTTCCCAAGCGGCGTGTGCCGCGCGATACCCTGAGAATTCACACCGGAGTGACAAGCGACAAGCGACATGGGCCCCTTCAGTGTAAAGGAGAATTCACACCAAAGCGACAGGCGACACGTGTCGCTTTCACCAACCGAACGTAGGCTTGTGCAGCCTGTCATGTCGCTACGGTGTGAAAAGTTGCTGTTGATTGGCTTGTTCCCAAGCGACACGTGCCTCCCCGATGGCGCAGTGGTAGCGTCGTCGCCTTGTAATCAAGGGGTCCCGGGTTCGATACCCGGTGGAGGCACAAGTGGTTCGGATTCCACTTTAAACTGTAGGTCCAGTCCCGATTAGCCTTAGTGTGCATAAAGTGGACTTAAAACACCAACTCAAACCAAACCAAACCAAGCGACACGTGTCGCCTGTCACTTGTCGCTTCCGTGTGAATTCTCCCCAAAGCAAAATATTCACCCCAGGTGCGCAAACAACACACCGAAGCGACACTGTGTATGGTATTGGGAAAACGACCCAGTCCAAGTTATACGCGAGCCACAGCCGACACGTGCAGTTTGTCGTGTCGGTTCGGTTCGGTTCGAAAATGAACAGAAATGAATGCAATTTTTTATTGCATTCATTTCTGACAGTCAGTTGGCAAGAGGCACTTGTCGCTTATCGTTTGTCGCCTTTCGCTTCGGTCTGAATGCTTCCATTGAATGAACGGGCTCCTGTCTTTTGTCGCCTATCGTGTGTTTCACTACCTATAATCTCGGCTTAGGCTTACTTATTGAGGTGGCGTAAATTGTGTCATTAAATCGTGTTATAAATTTGTACAAATCATATTTTTTTATATAATAACGTTTTGTGATGCATTTACGAGTGTAGGCGTTAAAATGCAACTCCTATTTTGATTCTATTGTTGTTTCATTAAACTCTTTGTGGTGTACTAACGAGATACAAAAGAGCATTACATATGATAAATGAACACGCCCCTGCACAAAAAAGTCTAGATCTGTTTGTTTCTTTGTCAAAATTAGTTACTAAGAACTTCGTGTTATTGTTTCTGACGGTTTAAACATAAAGAAGCATGACAAGCAGCCTTATTTTTCACGACGAAATTCCTTTCAGCTGACGTCACACACGCTCTCTCTATTCCTTCTATACTCGAAGTCTATTCCTCTTCTCTTCTTCCATTCTCTATAGATTCTTTCATCATTTATTTTCATCTTCTCTTAGGAAGCGCTTTGGATTAGGAAAAAATAGGAACAAAGTGAGGAACATTGTATTCAAAATTTTCGCCAACTTTGCTATGGATTCCTGGGCACTCGCCATTTGCATGTGAATATTAAATACGATAATGATAATATTTTTGGAAAATCAAACATGAGGATTCTATATCCGGTTCAGGGGTGCCGAATATTATTCTTGCTGACCTCTGTGTCGGAGTGGTTATCACAGCGCGATACGACTTCAGAGGTCCCGGGTTCGAATCCCGGCCTAGGCATGGGTGTCCTTTGCGAGTGTCAATTAATCAAATTCATCACTCATCCACATCTAAGCGATTATCCAAAAGAGGCAGAGAAGCGAAGTAAAATGTATAAAATCAATCAATAGGCTACATGTTGGAGTTCAGCGTTCAAAATGAAAAAAATCCAAAAGCATTTTACCACTATGGATTTTTTCAGAGAGACAGGCAAGCAAGAGTATCTTTTTCTATTTTGAAAATTCGTGTTGCCTCCGCAACAGATTTTTTGAATCTGAAATTGTTGTATTCGTATCACCAGCCTGCATAAGGTTTTACTTGTATTTGTCAATCGTATTGTTGAGATTCATCCAGCGGGCCTCAGCCTCCTACAAGATTTTCTACCAGTTGTCTCGATTGCAGGAGGCTCCTCTTTACCCAGAAGGTTGTTTTAGGCCGTCCTTTTGAACGTTGTCTTCCTGGTCCAGGTAGTAATGCCTTCAATGAAAGGTCATTCTAATTTCATCTAATTACATGCCCTCCAAAATGAGTCTACTTAACTTTATGAAACCTGCAAAATTGACATCTCCTAGCAATTCATGCAGTTCTTGATTCATTCCACTTTCCTTCTTCAAATCTGTTCCCATAGCAATTGCTCAGAACTAATATTCAAATAGCGCTAGTGTCTCTATAGACTTTGATAGATCCCGCCGGATATGTTAATATTGGTCTAATCGGGGTCTTATCGGGGAGTGTTTTAACATTTTTAGGTATAAGTTTTGGCCGACCTCCGTGGCAACGACGCCAGGGGTTGTTTGTGTCTGTCCTCTAGAGTAAAAAATGATATATGTGAAAACAGAGAAAGATAATGACGAAGGAAACTACAGCCTATGGGGTTTCTTTAATAATAATAAAGAAGAGTGGTGAGCACATCGCGCAACGACGCCAGGGGTACCGGATTCGAAACTCGGTCAGGATATGGATGTTCTTTGTGAGTGTCCGTTCACCAATTTCATAATATGATCGCTCATTCTTATCGCCGCGGTTAGCCAAAAGTGGAGGAAAAGAGACGCTAAATAGTTTTGATATCACATGTTTTACAAAGCCATAACAACACTTATTGGCCAATGCACAGGACATATATTTCAAGAGTCCTGTTATTGTCTTTATTTACAATAGCGGCACAAGCCTCCTCGATGGGGTAGTGCTAACATAGTCACCTTGTAATCAAGGGTTTCCGGGTTCGATAGCCTTGAAGAACTGGCTTCTTCACTACCAGTGCACATGAAGTACACATAACTAACTGATTCAAACTGCAAATAAAATTAGAAATATCACCAGCAGATATTTAATCAATATTTCTCCCAACTTACAACGTATACTTCATTTGGCATTTCCGGGATAAAGATTTACATTTGCGGTTTGTAGGTGCTTCTCTTTTAGCAACTTATCTCCCCTACTTGCCCGTTCTCTCTCTTCCAGATACCCATAAGCCTTAACATCACTACCCAGTTTTTGAAACTCGTAGCTTCCTCCCCAGGCTGCAAAATGTTGATCACAGAATAGTTCCGCATGTCGGATTCATTCCCTGAACAGTTCTTGATCTTCACTTTACTCGGAGCTCCATAAAAATCTGTCAACTGGTTACAGTCGATCACTATTGTCTCCTTCCTCAAGTCGTTCTTAACCTTGACGTCCCAGGTTTTAGTCCCGTAAAAGCAGTTCCTCGCTGGCTTACCCAGAGCGATGACGACAACGCTGTTCATGGAAAGATTGTTCCTCATGGAATGTATCTCGGCTGCAAAGTCTTTGGCGAACTGCAGCGCCATGTTTTCGCAGTCGACAGGGACAGGCAGTATGATGGAGGTGTGCCTGCTGATTTTGCACAGCCGTAGGACTTTACCGAGAGCTGTCCACATATCGTTGTTCTGTGAAGGATGACTTTGCTTAATTCTGTCGAGACACTCATTGATGTCATCGTCGTCATCTTTAGTGAAAGCCATTGAGAGAACAATGGCAATGGGCAAATTCACCAAAAACAGATTTTAATGCAGAACCCGTGGTTGAGAGTGGTAAGTAATCATGTTGTGTCCATACTGGTGCTGAAATTTTGCACAACAGCTTCGACATGTTGCTAGGATATTTGGAATGTACTGTTGACTATCAACTGTCACACACAATTGTCGAAACATTTTCACGTATTATCTTAAATTCTCTCATATCCGTTTCCTTCTTCTTCACCGTTAACGGTTTTATCTATAAAATTGAAGCCGATATCAGCCAAAGATCCTGAAGGACTGTATAGGTTTGAATTCAATATCAGACCAAAGAAAATAACTCTTTCTCCTGTCACCAAAATAAGCAAAGATGCCTTTTGCACTAAGATAGTTGAAATACACTAATCAACTCACACGAAAGCACAAGACAAACCAAAATTTTTCATGGGATTTCTTCATTCTCTTCAATCGTCATTTCTATTTGACTCATGACTGTTATTGATTTATTCCTCTAATGATAACTTGGGTTGACTTACGACCAAGGGCAGATATAGAAACTTTTATCATTACTATTATTATTATTATTGCTATTATTTTGTGGTTATTATTATTACTATTATTATTATTGTCCTCCTCCGTAGTCGAGCGGGTTAAGGCGTTCACTCGTCTTGAGATCGTTCGCTGCGGGACGGCGTAGGTTCGAATCCGGCTCTGGTCGGAATTTATTCGGCCTACGTATAGGGCCGGTGGGAACCCACCATCGTGAGGAAATTGGGAAGCTCCGAATGAGTGAGCGGTATCCCGGTCGAGAAGACCTACAACGGCTGGGGGTTCGTCGGGCTGAAGTCATTCGTCCATCTTTTTATCTTGTCTGCTCTGCGCAATGCCTTGTGTGAACAAAAATCTACTAATAAGTACGGTAATGAGTATCGTGTGAGGCAAAAACTAGCAGGTGAGACTGTACCGATCCAATAGTTGATGTCGAACTGGAGAATCCAGTAGCAAATCTAGCCTCGTGTGATTCAGCCACAAACAACCTTTGAAGCGTACAAATGCAAACCATCCCTGCAGATGTCATGGACACCTTCGTTATCTTCGTGTGTGATTGTGTGGTCCCATTTTCCTTCTCGGAAGTAAAATACGAGCTGTTTGCTTGTGTTGTGGAAATTTGTTAGTAGTAATTCTGTCTATTTTATTTTATGCCAGCCCCCGTGGCGGAGTGGTTAGCTACGTCGCCAGGGGTCCCGGGTTCGAATCCTGGCCTGGACGCGATTTTTTCTTCCAGTCAACTTGTGAATGCGGTTTCATTTCTTGCTCTCTGATTGGCTGTTGGAAAGTTACGGTGATGTGATTGTGAGAATGTCTTATTTCCTATTTTTTAGAGCAAATTTGCTGCTTTCTAATCTAATCTAACCTAACGTACAGCGGAAACAAGATATTCTCACAATCACAGCACCGTAACTTTCCAACAGCCAATCAGAGAGCAAGAAATGAAACCTTATTCACAAGTTGACTGAAAAAATGCGCCGCCTGGACATGGATGTTTGTGAGTGTTCATTCATCAATTTCATCATATCATCACTAATTATTTTATTTGGAAATTATATGGAAAGTAAAAGCATGGACGAATGCGTCATAAAGAAGAAAAAGGTAGATTTGAATGTGACAGTACCCGAAGTGCAGAACAACAAAATGGATGTTGTTATTAGAGTTTAGAGTACCTGATATGCCTGATATAACACCAAAAAGCAAGTGATAATGCCTTACTTGGAGAACCTGGAATAAGTGTTGTGTCTTGTGATAAAGTGGTACTTGAAGATTCCTCCGATTAGAACAACGAGCACTCTACTACCGTAAGTACCAAGGTAGACGCTAATAACAAACCAAAGAGCTTCTATAAATTTTAAAATTCGTGGCTTGCAGTTTCCGAGTTGTAACGACCGCCATGTTAGGCAGATTTAAGTTGTATATTGGCATTTATTTTATTTGTATACTTTCAAGTTAAGAACTTGGATTAAATTATTTATACTTAATTGTTTTTATAATTCATGTATATATTTACGTTTTATCTTATGTTATAATATTATTCGCGTAAGCACAAGTTAAATACATTTCTTCTTAATATCGATTTTTGTTCAACAATGTACAAGATTGAAGTAATTTGTCTTCGTTATAAACTAAATCTTTATTAAATCATTTTTTTATGTGCAAGGGCAAATATGATTTATTTGATAAAATCAGTTTAGTTATTTCTATATAGTTTAATATTGTAATAGAGTAAGGTGGGGTAAGACTGCGCGGCGGGTAAGACTGCGCACCGGTTTTTCGAGGTGAAAATCACACACAATTGACACCACTGCCCCACCGTTACTTCGTCCAAGATGGTAGCTAGCTGTGGACAGTGGTGAAGATACGTTTGAAATTCGTTGTGCTGAGAGAGGTAAGTGAAAAGATTTTGAGGGTGTTTCCTATTTATTTTGGTTCCACGTGTTTTGAGTACTACGTCACTGTGAATGTATACAATATTACGATGTTGATGGATAGAAGAAGCTGTGTTAATGCTGAGTCCACCTGCTTATTAGTTTCCATTGCTTTGTGCAATGGCTGGGCAGCATCACGTGATTTGTTCAGGAATGCAGCACGGGGCACGACTGCGCACGTGCGCAGTTTTACCCCACATGTGTGTGGCTTGCAAGGCCCAGCCATTAGATAGATCATTTTTTCGTCCACTGAAGTCGTTTTATTCATCTGAGTGTGATAAGTGGATGAGTAACCATCCGGGTCGCCCAATCACAGTTTTCCAAGTGGCATCCATTTTTACAAAGGCATATGGGAAGGCAGCTACAGTTGGGAATACCATGAAGGGGTTTGAAGTGACTGGATTATGCCTTTTCAATCAAGACATCTTCACTGAGGACGAGTTTCTTCCCTCTACTGTGACAAATGTATCAGCTCCAACTCCAGGTGAGCAGCCTTCAACAAGTGGGGTTAACAATACTGGACCATCCACCAATGACGTGCCACAGCAGGCAAATGTGGCTCATGCATCAGCTGTAACTCCAGGTGAGCAGCCTTCAACAAGTGGGGTTAACAATACTGGATCATACGGGCACATTTCCGTTAACCAGATGTCACCACTTCCACGTGCAGAGCATATTCAGCACCGCCGACGAAAGGGAAGGCAGTCTCTGGTGTTAACTGGATCTCCATTCAAAGTCAACTTGGAAGCCTCGTTGGCTGAGAAGAGTAAGAAGAAACTTCAGTGGAAACAGAAACGGAACATCGTTGTTGAAGAAGATGTAGCAAGCAGAAAACGCCAGAAGAAAGAGTACAATTGCCCAGGTTGTAATGAGAAGTACAGCGATCCTCCAGTAGATGATTGGATCCAGTGTTCCACATTTGACGAGTGGTGGCATGAAAATTGCACCTCGTATGAAACAGGAACCTTTATTTGTGATTTGTGTTAGCGATTCCTAACCCAAGTGAAGGACGGGATTCACTATGTCTACTGTGAGAATGCCACGAGAAATGTATCCCATATGATGGAAGAACTTTTTTAGGTGATTTGTGTTTCTTTTTAGATAAATGTGACTCTGTGTAGAAAGTGCGCATTCTTACCCGAACTTGATCGCAGTCTTACCCCGCGGTGCGGGTAAGACTACGCATTTGCATGGTCACGGTTTTGTAATTGTTTCATGTAGAAATATTGTTCATTCAGCTTTCGTAAATTTACTGTGAGTTAGCAAAGGATAGTGCAATGTGTATTGCTTTTTTCATGTGTATCTGTAGTTTCATAGCTTGAATATAAAATTTTGAACTCAAACTGCGCAGTCTTGCCCCACCTTACTCTATTATAGCAAAGTATTTCTCCCTCGTTTTCAATAAAATATCGTATTCCTATTGGCTGTTTATGTTAGGAGTGGGGGAACCACGCTTCGTGTTCTTGGCGATGTAAAAACTTCCTTTGGCATTTTTAATTGTTGCCAACCTGAACTTTAGCTTACTATCGCTAATTAACATTGATGTGTTATATAAATTATCAGTTTTTCTTGTGTTATTTTATGTTATGAGTTTGTATTGTAAGTTAGAACAATCTGTTATGCTGCGCCTCGCGCTTGAGGTAGGCAGTTGAGGTCTTGCTATTAACTGTGAAGGCGGTGCGCGGACTCTCGTGTTAAATAAATTGCTTATCACTGCCTGCAAGCGTGCATGACTCAACAAATTATAACTTTTAACTTGTGCGAATCAGTATGTACGCGCGCGATTCGTGATTAAAGATTTTGGACATTTTAATTATAAAGTACAGTAGAGCGTCGATTATCCGAACGTCGGTCAACCGAACGACCGCTTAACCGAACTGTGTACTCGCTCGCACCTGTTACTATCCCACCCTACCGTCCATCATCCCCCTCACTCCCAAACCAAGTTTCCCACAGTAGTCGCCGCACTGAGCCACCGCTGGCGGAACATTGCTTCTAATGGGGCCTTCATAAGGCGCTGCTGACCGGCCAAGCCGCCAGTCGCTGTGTTTCAACAATCAGCACACTTCTGTCGGTTTGGCACTGGCTGTAGAAGTAGCGGCAGTATCAAAGCTGTTCACAGCAACAGCTGCGCCAGCTTAGAGTTGAGGCGTGCCGCTCCGCGCAGTTTGAAGGATTGCGCGTCCCCAAGAAGAGCTTCTCACGGTGCAAACAGTAACCTTCTGTTCTCTGTTACGACCACTTGTGTGCTGCTGCGTGAAGAAGTGAACTTGACGATACAAAATGCTTAAACGTAAACGTGTTGTCCTTTCTATGAGGGACAAGTACGAGATTATTAAAAGGTTAGAAGAAGGTGAATCTGCAACCACTTTATCCAATGAGTACAAGGTGGGGAAAAGTTGCCTTTGTACGTTACTTTGTAATACTTAAAGAGATGCCTGTTTTTATGAATAAATTTACTGTACAGTACTTCTTTTTGGCAAATAAACATGTACAGTTCGATTATCCGAACAAACCAGTTTTCCGAACACCCATGTCCCCCAATTACTTCGGATAATCGACGCTCTACTGTATTTGGAATTTTATTTACTGTCACGTGTCGCAATTCGGTGGTTTCCTTCCTGGAGGAAGGGTGGATCGTCTTATTCCCGATCCCTGGGTGAGAACTGGTGCCGGAGCAAGGAGCAGTGTGTTTGTTGCCAATTCGGATCTCCATACCCTGGAGTTACGAGTGGTGGCACGTTGCGTTGCATTTTGTGGTGCCGCAACGTGGGGCTTTGCAGAGTTATGAGACTGCCTTTTGAAATCAAGTGAAAAGAGTAAAACTAACTAGAATTATATGACCTTATGCAAAGTGTGAGGCACGGAAATTTTCCGTCCCTATCCCGACTTCGGGAAATGATTTCCCCGCCTTTTCGGGATCTCGAACAGTCGGGAAATACCAAGTGGTCATTTTTAAAATTGGTAAATTCTCGACGTTTTCTGTATTGTAAGCGTGTGGCACTTCTCGAGAATTGTTAGTTTTTGTCCTAGAAATGCAAAAAAAAAAAAAAAAAAAAAAAAAAATCACGGAGTGAAAAATGAAACTGGGAAATTTTTAACATTCCCCATCCCGAAAATTTTCCGACTCGATCTGGAAATTGTAAAATTTTACCGTCCTGAACGTCGGAATTTAAAAATTTTCCCACTCCGGCCAAAAAAAAATTGTCCTGCAATCCTCCAGTGGAATATGGGTGTGTAATTGACCTGGTCAAATCAAGCTGTTGTAGGTGGCAGCATTCCTGTTGTATCCCCATGCGTTAATTTGCAATTGTTCTCCTATTTAAATATATGCGGAATTTGATGCTGAACGTGCTCGTATTACATTAAATTGGAAGGTTAATTTAAACTTAACCTCAGAAATTATGTCTGAATATGATAGATGAATAATCAGTGCTGTAAAACAAAGATTTTCGAAAAGACAATCGTCAATAGACAGTGTCTGTCGTTTTAAAGTCGGAGCTGGCGCACTCGTCCTGTTCCCCTCGAACATCTGGGTGCTATGGGCGTTAAGAGGAGACAGCGAAATGAGATAATTTTGCAAGGAAAAGGAGTGTCAGCTGTTTAGCATACGGTTACGCAGTTCGATCGGAAACAAATTTATTGAGTCAAGTATCACTTCGTAGGTTTCCGAAGCACATAGCGAGAATAAACCTGTGGATACAAGCGGAACAAGAAAGGATTGGCACCCGGCTCAAGACAGTCGTTTGTACGACTTGCATTTTGTTACAAGCATTTGGATCTTGGATCTGTCTATGGTGTTGTGCTGGCATGAGCGACCAATGGACTGAAGTAACACGATGCACGCCATTTGGAGCCTGAGCGACAAGCTACACTTACCTCTTGGAAACCAACCTTCAGAAATAAACAAAACCTGCCGAACCGAAGGGACATGACAAGTTGCACTTTTCGCTTGTCGCTCGGTGGGCCGTTTTATCAGTACCCTGCATCTTCTCGCCTCGATCTGTTGCTTGCGCTAACGTCGTCGCATTGTCATCAAGGAGTTTGGAATTTATATAATGAACGAAACATTGTATTTTGGTTTGGTGATCGAGTAAACGGGGCACGGAAAGTAAGAAACGGAATACCACAGGGGTTCCCCCTCAGCCTCCTATTATTCAATATATATACCAAACAAATCCAGCAATTAGACCACGCTGAATTTAAAATATTACAATACGCGGATGATTTATGCTGTTATAAACAAACTTCAGATGTCACTCAAGGCATACTTGCTCTGAAAAGAGCTATCACTGTCCTTCGGGAAAACCTCCGAAGGATAGGATTAACCTTCTCACCCTCCAAATCAAAAATCATTATTTTCAATTACCAACAATCCTTAACTTATCCAAACAATATTCCAAGCATCCAAAACATACCCCTCATAGATTCCCATAAACATCTCGAGAGTCTATTTTGATAGAAAATTAACGTGGACACCACACATTGAATACATTAAAGCAAAGAAGAACAAAATCATTAACATATTACGAAGTATATCCACCACTAAGTGGAGGGGTCATCCATACATCATGATACTATTTTATAAAATTTGCCTTCGATCACTATAGTAGAGTTAAATAGGGCATTCTGGCAACAAATCCGTTTGATACCATAACCTATTTGGGTTAAAATTAAGCTATATTTTCATATCTTCTGGTGGATTTAGCTAATTCATAGGTGTAGCAAAATGGTCTAATCATGCTACGAATTCTAAAACCCTCGTACCATGATGATTAAGATTATTGAATATCTAGCTTGGGAATTCTACCTCCAGAGTCACGTGACCCCCACTGTTGATCTACTACCAGGTGACTAGTTTTGTTTGAGAATGATACCAAGGTAGTTTTTTAGATATAAAAACTACTGACTACTTGATTAATAGTTATTTTTGAGACACTCTGCTTTGCTTATAAATTTTATATGTAAAGGTAAAAAAAATGGTAAAGTGCTCCCCTGTGCTTAGCACCACGCCATGAAGGCATATAGGGGGTGTGGGGGTAACGCCTCGCACTTTCTTGATCCACATCACATCACGCCCCTGACCGCCTTTACCCCCAGGGTTTCCTCCAGATAAATTTTATATGTACTTTGACTATTTAGTATTAAGAAAAATAAATATTATTTTTAATGTATCCTGTAGTATTGTTAGAACTGAGTTAAAAATTCAGATCAGACAGTAATATTGTGGTCTAGTAATAGCAACTAAAATTGTTCTGTGACTCTCATTCTTCACATCATATACAAAAGTCTTCTCTGTAATAAGAATAACACTACATAAAGTGTTGTCAGGCAGAGGCTCATGGAATTCACACACAATTTTGATATTACTTCTATTATTGACTACCATTTCTTTTCTTTTTGATGTGTTAATAACAAACATTGGTCTGTGTGCCTTGAATTCACTAGGAGTGTAGTATACATCTATGTTTCCTTCAGTTACTCTCTTGTAAGGAGTGTAAGCATCATATAATTTAAGAAAGTCATCTTGTGCTATGTCCAGATTATAATTTTCACGAGGAAAAATCTCATTACGTCCATTTTTCACATAAATATTTTTAATCTTGCAATTCAAATTTGCTAGAATCTTTTTCTTAACTGTTCTCTCTCCCAGTCTGGAACAACACAATTACAAAATCTTGCATATCATACTGTATACTACTGAATTGATTAGTGGCGTCAAATTCATAATATCCACCAGAGGCTAGTTTTTGAACACACTGGTAAGTGTAAAATCCAATAGAAACTTGTGGATTTTTTGAATATTTGCTTTGTATTTGAGAGCATAATTAGTTTCATATTCTACTATTGGTATCCTAAGCTCCATGGTCATGATGATACACTTGGCTGTTTCAGGTAAGGTGTTGGGTAATGTTGTACCATCTGCATTTAAGGTACTATAACGCATTAGTGCATTATTGTTATTAGCTGCCATGCGAAAAGTGACCCTCAGACCTCCTTTCCATATGATGTCCTTCTAGTCTGAGAAGAAACCTGGCAGCAGACGCATGGGAAATAGTACTGTGTGTTTTTTTGTCAGAATTTTGGTTCCTGATTCAAATCCCCCTGCCTGGTAATATGTTGCATCTACTTTGGAAAATTTAAGTGTTCTTATGGCAGTAGAAGTAATACCAGGATACTCTACTCTATCTATCACAGTATCATGTTTTCTAATTTCTACTTGAGAGAACAAGTGTGGTAAAAAATTATCTACTAGTTTTATGTTTGCACCAAGGGGATATGCTTCATTATTATAATTTTTACTACTTCAAATTTAATATACAAGTCACACCTGTGAGGATGTACTAAACTGTCACCCACGTACGTCAAATTCAATTTCACGTTGGGTTCATTGAGATTAGCAAATGTACGACGATAGGGAAGAAAATATTGTAATTCATAACTTTCAATATGCTCCAAGTTAATGGTTATTTTATATATTAATTTCTGGCCTCCCCGATGGCGCAGTAGTAGCGTCGTCGCCTTGTCATCAAGGGATCCCGGGTTCGATTTCCGGTGGAAGCACATAGTGGTTCGGATCCCACTTTGAACTGTAGGCCCAGTCCCGATTAGCCTTACTGTGCATAAAGTGGACTTAAAACAACAAATCAATCCAAATATATTAATTTCTAAGATTGCTGATGTAGAAGCACCAGCAAAATCTACTACTTCTCCTTTTTCATTGGTTATCACCAACTGTATATGGTCTATACCAGTGTTCCGCATCCTTTTTTTTTTTACTCACGGCACACCCCAGACGGGCCTAGACTCAACACGGCACATCGAAATGTCTGTCCCCTCAAAATCATATGAATCTTAATATGATTACGAAATATTACGTCGTTATGTAATCAATTATTATTATCATTGTTATTATTATTATTATTATTATAAAACATGAATAGACTTATGCATTTATTAAAAATTTATTAACTTTAATTCACTGTAGAAAATACACATTTCTAATACGAATTTTAAATTAAATAACTCTACTCATTCCTTCAATGTGATACTTGAACCTGCTTAGCCGCACACAGACGGCTGATTCGTGGCGAAATCGTTGACAAAACAAGCTTCATTTCTTCATCGATGGATTTGAGTCTCTCTCTCTTTGATGTTTTAATTGCAGTCAGAGTCGAGAAGCCCAGTTCACACAAATAAGTAGTTCAAAATGGTAATAACACATTAACTGCCATCTCGGAGATAGCCGGGTATTCACTGCTTATTGACAACCAAAATGTATCCAAAGGCACTTCGAAAAAATTTAATTTCAATGTTCTGTATGCTTTCAATTCTGCCAGTTCCTCTTGTAAGCGTAAATTTTTCGGAAGATATTTCGAATCCATACTGAATGGATCACGAACCCAGTCAAAATCTTCAACGCTCTTTCCAAAATATTTTTTGAAAGTCTGCTGCAAGAGTATTAAATGTTCTTTAATTAAGTCCATCAACACCTTGTTATCGTCAGCAAGGGGCCATACAGTATGGAACATCTCACACGATCCATTTTCAATTGTCTGTATCCACAAGTTCAACTTATTAATACATTCTTGAATCTTATGCATACTAGTCAGAGTATTTTCGTTTCTACCTTGCATTTTTCTGTTTAGTTCATTCAAGTGTACGAAAATATCGGAAAGATATACCAACTTAGATACCCATTCATCATCTGCAAATAAATCCGCATACTCATGCCCCTCAATAGTCAAAAATGAAAGTACCTCCTCTTTAAGTTCAACGCGTTAACACTTTACCTCGAGATAACCATCGTACTTCAGTATGTAGCAGAAGTGTAGTGTGCTCTGATCCCATTTCTTGACACAAAACGTTAAAAAGACGCATATTTAGGAGCCGCGATTTGATGAAGTTCACGACTTTTACTACTTCGTCCATCACAATTTTCAGAGGAGATGGCAAAGACTTAGCAACAATGGCTTCGCGGTGAATGAGACAATGGTCGGTCGTAAGTTAGGATTTACTTCGCGTACTTTACCCACGAATCCTTTCACTCGCCTGTCATAGAAGCGACTCCGTCTGTGCAAACACTAACGCAGTCCTCCCATGTTAATTCATTACGGACCACATATTCATTAGTCGTACGAAATATTTCTTCACCGGTTGCTCGCTCGGGTAGTTCTTTGCAAAAAAAAAGAAATTACTTGCAATTACATCCCCATCAACATACCTTATGTAGGAAAGAAGTTGTGCGTGACCGCCAATATCGGTGGACTCGTCGATCTGAAGTGAGAACTTTGGACTGCTCTTTATTTTCTCCTTCATAATGTCTTCGATATCACTGGACATGTCACTAACTCGGCGGCTGATTGTGTCAGCAGAGAGAGGAATTTTTGAAATTTCAGTAGCAGCTTCTGAACCCAGGATTATTTTTACCATTTCTTTACACGCGGACATTAACAACGTTTCTGCTATAGTGTGTTTTTTTGGCCTTTACGATAAGTTCGGCTACCTTATACCTAGCTTCCTGTAACATGTACCGCCGTTGTCATGAGCGTCACTTGTTTTTTATTTTGTTCCTACAACCGACGAAAATAATTCACATCTTTACATAACAGAGAGGAATGTTTTGTTGACAAATGTCGTTTTAATTTACTGGGAACCATAGCAGCATTACTGAGTTTTTCACAACACAAAACACACTCAGGGATTGGGCATGTTTGTCACCACACCAAAAAACCCGTAAGATAAATAGTTATCACTATAGTACCGGTGAACTACTTTCTGTTTCTTTTTTTCGGGCTCGATGGTTTCACTACTTGCATTCGAGGACGGACCATTCCGTACAAGGAACTTATCCATAACGGAAAAAGAAAATAGTAAGACTGGTGTAGCAATCCAATGTTCGCACTACTGCAGAACACAGCTGTGATAGAACTGAACTGAAATACTGTAATTATTGTCTGACAATGTGTGGGTCCTTCGGCGAAGGAAAAGAGCAATAAAATTTAAGAAGCGCCGACAAACAGGCACAAAATAGCCAGCCGTACACAAAACATGCAGTGTTACAAACAAAGAACTCGCTTGAATAGCTCTATTGTATAATTGGTGCGGGCCGCTAAAAGGCTTGCTAAAAGTCTTACGCGGCTTTCTTTGCGGTGAACACAAAACGTGCCGCCTGTAACCCATCAAACCGGCCCAATATTACAGGCGAGAATACATATAAGATGAGCAAACTATAACAATATTGAGTAAATAAATTACATTTAATTTCTATGAAAATATAACAGTTATCAGCAAGAATAAACAAGCACTCACCTTCTTACTTAAAATCGACAATTAATTTCTTACAATATTACAATAGTAGATAAAAGTTCGCGTCACACCTTTCACCTTGTGACGGCACACCGGTTGCAACACTGGTCTATACGATTGTGAGATACTGGAAAATAGATAGGTGAGGAGGGTGTGTCGATGATAGGTTCCATGAACTCAGAATTTGGTTTTAAAGTTGCTATGATTCCAGTTTGTTTGGGACTACCTATGTTGTCATCAGAATTGGTAATCATTCCTTCTGCCACATTACAATGGATGTTCCAAGTCTATGGATAAGAATTTAGGAATATTGCCACCTATGTGTTTGATGGCAGGCTCAAGTTTTGTGTTGTTCTCAAAACCTAGTAGGTTACCATGTGAACCTGGATCAACTGTGTCACTTGCAGAAACTAATTCTACTCTGTGTGTAACAGAATTTTATGATAGTAACACTCCTCTAGGCAGATGAGCTTGTAATGTTGATAGATTATACTGACCAGGAGTAATAATATTTTTTTCATTGCCTACTGCAACCCTATTATTGTGTTCTGTGATATTGGGAATCAGATACATACTATAGAAAGCACGTAGAGCTATGGATTTAGGATAGATAATATCATTAAGTTTTAATACTGAAGTCTCACTGGTAAGATGAAACACTCCCATGATGTTTTAGATGCCACAATGCTTCTGAAAATTTTCAATTGTTGTGTTATTTATATGTGATAGGAAGGCCAGCATTGAAACACATAGGTGGCCACAATTTACATCCTCAAAACCCTGGATACACTATAATAAAGATTAGAAGTATTAAGATAACTAACTAAGCCTGATGGTGGTATTCCACCAAAAGAATCAAAAACAAAAGCTATGTTAGCTTTTTTGTAATAACAAATCCAGTGAGTGCCTTGATTTTTTGAAACTATCCAAATTGACTACTCCACACTCTATTTTATATGGTCCCTTGATAGGTAGAGAATCTGACATGAAAACAACACCTCTGAAGTCTTTAATTTTCAATAACTTAATCATATTTTCAATATCATAGTTGGATAATGGTTCTATTTTTTAAAAATATTTTTTCAAAGCATTAATACCCTTGCCTTTCTTCTCCATTGCCAGATTATGACGTTTTTATTGTTTTAGTTCAGCTTTGTTCTTCTTTGCGTCAATTACTGTTTTTGCTATGGCTGCACTACCCCCTGCTAGACTCCCCACTGCACCCAGAGCTTCTAAAATAGCTGGAATACTGCATATGAAACCACCAGTGTGTTTCTTTTTTCTAGAACTTTGTAATCTATTCAACTGAGATGTATGTACGCACGCGCCGGCCACGTTTACAAATTGTATTCTTACACCCAGTCTCACGAATATTTCCTCGACGGTACTTTTCGGTTTCTCAAATTTAGATACTGAAGAAATGGAAAGCATTCCAAGGTGCCGCTCTTCACCATACAAAGAAAGGATGGCGTATTCAGAACTCTCCATATACCGATTGCATATTGGGACGACCATTGAACTATATAAACTGGAACGCTCGCTGCAACGCTGATCGGCCGCGAAAACTGAAACCGCTTTTGCGATTAGTTTCTCCAGGGAAGACGGGAAGAAAACGTGGTGATCCCATAAGCTAACATGTATTTACTCGCCTCTTTGCTTTCGTATAGCACCAAAAGAAACATAATTTAACCATATTTATGCATTCAGTGCTATACATGAATGTCTTATTAAATGTTTCATCGCTACATTAATAGTTGACATGTGTTTTCTTCGAACAATTTATCCCGTCTTAAGTGGGTGGAACATATGGTACGGTCGTGTTCGGCGTTTGGATGTAGAAATCGTTTAGACAATTGCCCGGGTGTAAACTTTTATATGTATCATTCTTAAAATATGTGAATATTACGAATAAATGTATTTCTTAAAAGTTGATGACGGTAATTAAATGTTACAGCGAAAGCTTTACACCCACGTGTTTCATAAATAGTCGACTGTCGCAACTCGCAAGTGATTAAATTTTGTAAAAAACCAATTGGAATAGATTGAGTCATGGAGAGAAGCTAATCAGAAGTAACAAAGCAAATTAAAATAATTAATCTCCGAATAGATATTTTGCTGTAAAATATTAGTTTTATCTACATGTCATTCTTATGAGCAATTTGTGTATATTGATGGCATGTGAAGCAGTAGTTACTAAATTTTAATTGTGCACCCAAAAAATGTCTCGACATTATGGCCCAACTTCCACACAATGTATGTTTCTCACAGGAAGAAAAAAATGTGTGGAATCTTAGAAATGAGTGTTAAATATTGTTTGAGATTTCTTGACCGTGATTCATTTTCTTTGTACTGAAAGTGTTAATTGTGTGCCCAAAAGCATGTTATCAGGGTGTCTACCATCCTGGAAATCCTAGAAAAATCAGGGAAATTTGCTGTATTTGTGGAAAAATCAACGTTTTCGTAGTAATGCACCAAAAGCAGGTTTTTGAAAAAGGAAAAGGACAAGCAATACATTTCAAATTTATTGCGGGCAAACTCTAATTCAATCTGATATACTGAGTATAACTGGTAATTATACAGTAGAACATGTATATTAAATACTTTAGGAGAAGGTAATGTTTCGAAATTTCCCACTTTGTTTTGCAATTTTTTAGGTTGTGTTTGGTTGATAGGAGGAATAAATATTTCAGATACTTTTACTCAATTTTACTGTAATTATGCATTATTTATGCTATAATTTTGGATATTTATGTAAAAAAAATATTGCGTTAATCACAAGTAAATACATGTCAAGTATTACTTAAAAGCTCACCCCTGTTAACCCTTTCCAACAGTCGGTTTGTATTCAATTTTCCTTCTTGTTATCACTTTCACATGTTAAGCGTTTTATATCCTTTAAAAGGTATTTTGCACACGTTTTATTCACAAGTAACAAGAATATGCATAGAAAGTGGTGTCTGAATCCAGGTAATGTACTCATAATGCTTTCTCATAAATTATGGCTTTTATTTCGGAAATAATCTGCCTTAAAAATCCATTTGCAGCCACAGGAAAAGATCGTCTGCTTGAGCTTTTCTTCCTCCGTTCCCTGTCGTTACTAAGCGAGAGAATGGCTTCACTTTTGCCCCGTAAAACAGTTCTTCCATGTTATATATAGTTCAATGGGGACGACGCGACCAACAAATATAAAACACACGAGGATGAACAATTATCCGTTTTTGACGTCGAAAGTGGAAAAAGACTATTCTTCGAAGTCAAATCTCTTACTCGATGTCTAGGCAAGCCATTGTTGACAAGCTGCACAAACCAGCACGTCGCAACTACGAACGCTTGCCTGTGGTCACCAAGGGCATCGACGATCTGTGGCAGGCGGACCTCGTCGAAATGAACAGCGGTGATTTGAAGAATTCACACAAAGTCAACATAGTACCTCCTGACCGTCATAGAATTATTTTCCAAATTCGCGTGGGCCGTACCGTTGAAACCTAAGACGGAAGCCTTCGACTCGATCAGACGTACAATGGTAAGGAATTAAACAATTCGACCTTCCGCGAGTTAATGCAAAGAACGGCATCCAGCATTATTCTACCTTCAGTGACCTGATAGCCAGCATCGTGGAACGCTTCAACCGCACGTTGAAAGCACGCATGTGGGAACGGTTCACGCTTCAGGTTAATTACAAGTGGGTCGACGTGTTGCGAGAACTCGTGGACGACTACAACAACTCGGTCCACCGCACGATACGCATGAAGCCTACGAACTTCGACGAATCGGTGCTGCTGTCGCAGAACTCCGTGACCCACTGGGTGGAACTGGTTTCTGCTACGGAAACCGTGGATTTAAGTACTGTCGGAGAGCTCCTGGGATTCGAGAACGGCACCAAGCTCGAACCTGGCATCAAGCACATTGATGCCAACATTCCTACATTTCTAGCCATCGAGACTCTGAACGTGCACTGCAACGTGGCGAAAGTCATGGTCACCAAGTCCTCGGACGGAATCCCAGGCAGCCACAAGCAGACGGGAATCATCGCCACGTTCAAACGGAACTAGGAGTTCATGGAGCCAATCATCAACACGCCCTCGTTTCCGATATACAGGGGATGGACAAAAATATGGAATCACCTGCAGAAATGCACTTTACCTTCATTAGTATCGAGTAGGACCCCCTTTGGCACGCAGAACGGCCTGCAGTCGACGTGGAATGGACCAATACAGGTCGCGTATGGTTGTCAAAGGGATGTTGTACCATTCTTCCTCCAAAGCAGCTGCAAGTTGTTGTAGAGACGATGGTGGTGGGTAGCGGACTCGCACTTTGGTCTCCAAAATCGACCACAGGGGCTCAATAATATTGAGGTCTGGCAGTTGTGGAGGCCATGGCAGATGTGACACTTCATCCACGTGCTCATCAAACCAGTCCTGGACGATGTGAGCTATATGAACAGGGGCTCTGTCATCTTGAAACACGGCATCACCATCTGGGAACAAAGTTTGCACCATGGGATGCAGCTGGTCACTCAAAATGGTTCCGTAGTCCCTGGCAGTGACATCTCCATGCAGGGTGATGAAGGGTCCGGCAGAATACCAGGAGATGACTGCCCAAACCATCACTGAACCACCGCCATGCTTCACTCTCGGTAACAGACAGTCTGTATCGTACGCTTGTGCTGGCGTTCTCCACACGTACACTAGGCCAGCAGTTGGAAACAATGTAAAGGATGATTCATCCCACCAGATTACAGTCTTCCACTGCTCCATTGTCCAATTTTTGTGGGCGTTGCACCACTGTCAACAGCGTGGTCAACAGTCACGAGTGGTTTGGGAATTGCAGATCTGCCATGAATTCCCTGCTTGTGGAGTTCTCTTCTGACTGTTTTGACACTAACAGGGTTTGTAAGCACTGTATTCAGCTCAGCAGTGACTTTTGGAGCTGTGGTGATCTTCTGCTTGTTCACAATCCTACCCAATGTTCGCCTGTCTTTTTCACGCAACACACACTTGCGTCCACGCTGGTGCTTCGCTGATGCGGTTTTTCTGGAAGACTCGTAGGCAGTCATAATCTTCGAGACTGTGCCTCTTGATACACCAAACATTTCCGCTACTTTCGTCACGGAAGCTCCCACCATACGCGCACCCACAATTTTCCCTCCTTGAAACTCTGTCAGCTCAGACATGATTCACGATAACCTGCACGCACCGGTCGCTGAACTGTAACTGGCCCAACTGTCAGGTTTGCCAGGGTGTACACCTCGCAGGAAGTGCCAGTGACCACAGCGCCACCTACCATTCAGACGCAAATCGCAAATGGCTACCTGTTTTATACCAGGTGTTTCCATATTTTTGTCCATCCCCTGTATTTTCCTGTGTCCCGCAACAGCATCGACCATATACAGTTGGAGGTGACCAACGAGAAGGGCGAGGTGGTAGATTTCGCCGGAGCCACGACCACTGCCGTCGTAGAGATCAACGTGTAATAAATAACCATCATGGAGCAAATCGAGAGTTACGAGTTGCAGTCCTTCCCTCCCAACCGTCGCACGTTCGCGAACCTCAACGAACCAAACCGAAAGTTCGAGTTCGACCTGGACAACGGGTATGGCTTCGTGCATCCTCACAGAGCTGACCTGTATGTCAAGTTCGACGAGGTGAAGAGAGACAGCGGGGAGGTGTTACCTCCCAACGTGAACCTGAGGCTCGTGGACATCTTCGTGCCGCACCTGTTCTCGCAGGTGGAAGTCAGGAAGAACGGCACGGTCATCGATCGAGTCGACTACCCCGGTATCACCTCGACAGCCGTTGGAACATTGAAACTGTCCAAGGCCATCGCCGCACACTACCAGGCGGGGATTCGAAGCGGGCGCGAAGATCAAAACCAATATCCACACGGTGCTGTTTTCCATGCGACTGCTGCCCGGTTTCTTTTCCGACTACGCGGATATTATGTGGAAGGACGATTTGCTCGTCAACTTTTGCAGAGCCGCCAACGACAACGACGCTCTGATGCGCTACAGCACCTTGGGTCCGGATGGGACCACCCCGCTTCCCAACACGCTACCCGATTCTGCATGTGCCTCGTAAGGTCCATGGAGCTTCGCATGCCCGTGGTGGAATACGAATAGAACTACGCCGACAAGTACAAAGCCGACATCCCGAAGAATCCCTAAGTACCCATCCAGTTTTACGGTTACCAGTGCGTGCAGAAACCTACTTCCGGCAATCATTTCGAATTCGACGTGACCACGCAGTTCAACAGCATCCAGTACGACATGCCCGAGTTTCCGACCGTGCTCTTCCAGACCGGGAGGAACAACAATCAGGAGAAAGATTCCATCCAGTTCGACAACTGCAAGATCAAGAACGCCTACCTCAAAAACGACAGGAACGAGATCTTCTCGCGCGAGAACCATAACCTGAACATCGCAGACGACGACTAGCTGAAACTGTACGAGGCGTACACCGCGTACAAGAGGGTGATCTTCGGTAACATGGACGTGTACTAAACCCTCAACGAGTTCATAGCTCGCAGGCTCATGTTCGTCATCAACACGTCGCAGAGGAAGCAGGTGGTGGTCAACACGATCGCACCAACATCAAGATTATGTTCCACGACCTCCTGCCCGCCGACACTCTGTGCAGCATCATCCTCATCGAAGAGAATTTGAATTTGAATTTAAAATTTTGGGTGCATCAGCACTAAGACTACTTTGTACCCATCACATTATACGGGGTCCAGCCCCTTATCGTTACACATAACAACACTAACGTTGCATAACTAAAATCATAAAATATTAAAATCTTCTGGCTTTCGTTAAAAGCTGAAGCTGTAAAGGAGCACTCAGCACAAAGAAGGACAAAACACAGGACAACACAAACAAAATTATACTGGCCGTGGGGCCAGTCGCCAGAGCCTCGTTAGTCTGCAGTCCAGGGAAGTGAGGTTGACTATTGGGTGCACTATGTGGAAGGAGCACCCCTTACACCCACCTCATCGCAGAGAAAACTTTCGTGTACGCCGTGAAGAACGAGCGGGTGACCGAACAATTCTAATAGATAGAGGTGAGCACATGGACTATACGCTGAGTACAAAAAAAAATCCCACCTCTCTGCGATCATTCGTTCGAATGGTATAAGAAATCGTTGTATTGAGACTTTTACTCACATGCAATTATATATTACAAATCTGCAACCAGATTTTGTCTAACCCCTACCGTTTAAGGGATAGACCTACATCCGGTTGTCATTTTGGAATTCCGAAATTCGACTGCAAGCAGGTTTAACGTATATCGATTTTTTGATTTAGTTTATTTTACTTCGCGTTTTGTGCCTCTTGGCTAATTTGCGAAGATGGGGATGAGTGATGAAATGATGAAATTGATGAATGGACATTCACAAACAACCAAGCCCGAGCGGGATTCGAACCCGGGACCCTTGGCGTCGCAGCGCGATGTGCTAACCACTCGGCCACAGGGTCCGGCTTAACGTATATCGAGTCATACAACAAGAATCCACAAACAGATTTTGACTAAGCCTAATCGTTTTGGAGATAGATGTTTTACAAGTTCAACAACAGTACCGACAGATGCCATCTAGACATCGATCGCGGTTCTTTCGCTTGCTATGGTAGCATGAGTTGGCAACACTGATTCGGTTGCTATGGCAACGTGTCAACTTTTTATAGCTATACCTTAACTACAGCTGCCTTACTCTGTAAGTCTATATGTGGTTGAGTGAGTGAGGTTAGTTTAATTCGTAATAGATGTGCATGATCGAATCAGTGCTGCCAAATCACTAATTGTTGCTTAGGTTAACCTGTGAAAATCGTAATAGGGAAATTTTCATGGAGGGAGTTGGCAACACTGTCTGAGTCACGTGACCTGTCTCGACCAATCAGAGAAGGCTCATTTTCTTGAAAATTGTTCATTTTCTGTTGTAGAAAGGGCCTTTATGCACTACTCCGGCTTGACTGTGTTCATTTCATCCATGCACGATGATCTTTCAATCCACTCTTCATTTTCTTATGAAACTAACATAAACTCATCCGAACTTTACCAGAATGACCTATTTTCCCTACACATGTACATTCTTGCATTCCATTAAGGGGTAAGTGCTGTGTTAACTAAGCAAGCTGACTAACAGGTTAGTTCTGAGGTACAAAAATGTCATGCTGGCTGGTGGAGGAAAGTGTGCATACTTTCTGTCGCCGATGAGTCAGTTTTTTTTTTTATTGTAAAGAAGGAAATACAGTTTCCGAAAAGTTTCAGATAACCGTGTCGCTTACTGTTTGGTACACACAGCAGTTGTACTACTGCCTAAGCCTTGTGGGTGTGACAAAAGGAGAGAAGAGGAATGAGAATTTTTCAAGTGAAATAGAAAATTGCCTATTTTTGTTATGAATTGTACAGTAAATATCGTGGAAATTTTGTTCCCTGATAAAGTTAATTCATTCAGAAACCATTTTTTGTTACGAAATACAGTTGCTGGCCTCAGTGGTGGAGTGGTTAGCTCTGCGGTCCTGTGTTCTAATCCCGGCCTGTCATGGGTGTTCTTTGTGCCCCTTCATCAATTTCAACATATCATCACTCATCCTCATCATCGTGATTAGCGAAAAGTGGAGGAAAATCGACGCTAAACAACAAAATAATAAGAAAGAAACTGAAATAAGTTGAGGAGAGAAAATTACTTAGCTGGCAATATCAACGAACAATTGACAGAGAAAATTACTGATTTTGTTGCATTTTCGCTCGCAATAGATGAAAGTACGGACGTCTGTGGGGTAGCTCATTCGTGGATGCGATTCTCAGACAGAACTACTTGACGCGATTCCTCTCCGTGGCACAAAAAGTTATTTGCAAGGAAGTGTAGGAAATTTTGCAAAAGTACGGCCTTCTTTTATCTAACTTAGTAATACATATAATTTACAAATGCAAGTTACAACTTCAGTCATTTCCCAACTTGTCAAGAACACCAATGGTCAATCTGTGAACCTAAATTAAGCCAATGTTCGTTCAAGGTAAAAATCTTTCCTGATGAATTTGAAAACAGGTTTAAAGACTTCAAAGAATGAGAATGGCAATTTCCTTGTTCACTGTTCACTTTTATTTTGACAAAGCTTGTCAAGTCCCGACCTTCAAATGGAACTTATTGAATTACATTGCGACTCAATATTGAAAGATAAATATTACGAGGTGGGTGAATCTAAATTTTTCTAATATCTCTCACAGCAACATGTGTTTGTTGTCTGCTTTAAGAGTTTCTTGCTCACACAAATATAATGCGAACATTGAGAAGCTAGATTCTAATAAAATAAGGTCTCAAATCTCTAGGAAACGAAACAATGATTAAAGATTGTCCATAAACGGTTCATTTAAAAAATAATATGTCAATTTATGTTTAAAACAAGCATGTAAATAAAATGTGTCACTGACTACGAAAAAATATTTCATTTTTTTTATTTCAATAAACTATTATGGATTCTAATTAAAATATGTTTCTTTCAATTACAGACACATGGAATCATAACTAGGGTGGTGTGTGAAAGGGGAATTCCCCCTTCTGTTTTTTTCCATTCCCTTGCGGTTGCTAATTTTGATGCGTGGGAAAGGGACTCTACATATAATTTACATAATATATATCGATGCTGAAAGAGTAATCACTGGAATCCCCCCTTGAGACTGAATCCCTTAGTTTTGGGCTTCAAGGGGCTGAGGTTCGAGATGTGCGGCCCGAAGAATTTTGACATTGTCGTTATGCGGCCCCACTAACGAATTGAGTTTGACATGGCTAATGATTGTGTTCACCTTGAGAATGTGCAAGGGTCACGTTCACGTGAATCAACATTTGGCACGAATACACGCAGTACCTACAACTTCCTGTCAATGCGGAGAACCCAATCAAACAATAACGCATTTACAAACGCATATGTTTCTCCAATGCCCCTTACGACAAGACCATCGGGAAACGTTATAACCCTACTCCGACTAGGTATTCCATTTCCGGTGTCAATCCCAATCCTGATAAGCCTCGAACACCCATCATGTGCACAGAAACGCAACACCCCCTTGTAAGCAACAAACACAGATAAGGAAATCCAAAGTGTAACATACCCACCAGGATACCCTCCCACAGTGCAAATCACATGTGAAAGTGTCATAAGGAACAACGAGGATGAAGACAAGAAGACACGGAGAAGTAGGATCAAATAAAGCAGTAACGTTGGCTAAAAACCGCAAAGGAGAGGCGGTCTGAGCCACTATAAAGCAACAACAACCCACAGCAGCTTCCGTGGATTCTGTACGCATATCTCTGGCAACGCTGATTTCCATATGTAAATTTTTATGCTTCCCGGCGAGAACGAATTCCAATTTACAATTGGAAGTAAACTATAGTTAGTATTGTAGTTTTAATACATTTTTAATATAGAATGAATATATAAAGTTCTAGTTTCCTTTCTCAGATGGATAACGCGTAGTTATTGAGTTCATTTGATTTAGACGCTTCATAAATATTTGCATGTTGAAAGTAAATTTGTTGCAGAAATCCAGTGTCATAAACAAGAAAATCAGGACCTATCACTATCAATAATTATACCTGTCAAATTGACAATTTTACAAACTTCAGAAAATAATTAGGAAGCAATTCAAGTATGTAGGGAGGATTTGTCGTCGTCAAAGATATTTCAGAAACTAATCCCAAGTTATACATGTGCAAAGTAAATTTATTTAATACCGAATATTATTATAGGTGAAGATGTCAAATCAGTACCATATAGAAGGAACTGGGAAACGAGAGCGAGGACATAATCTCCTGAAAACAGGATTATGGAGTGATTGTGAAGTACATGTTAGATCAGAGGGTAAAGAGAAGGTATGCCATTTATACAATACTTAAAAGATGGTATGAATATCATGATAGATTAACACAGAAAATGTATCGAAATATGTAGAGGAGACCGGAGTTGGTTCTGACAAGCACTGTTCCGTGTAAAGTATTAGTTTCTTGTTGGCACTGCTGGCTCATTTAGCCCCACATTTCTTGCCCGTTGTTTGCTTCTTGGCAAATAAAAGCAAAAGTGTTTTGTTTTTATTTAGTTTTTCAGCTATTATCTCTGTTAAATATTATTTCGGTAACAGTAGTATAAGCCGGAGACACATTAAACTAGTTTGTTTTCAAATAAAAATCATTGCTACTTACCTCATATGTATAGCGGAAGATTTTTCAAGCTGGGGATCACTTTTTTTCCATGAAAAAAGCGTTATTTTTAACATTATAATCATTTATTGGTCGTTGCTAATTCGGCGGGCAAATTTTGACTCACGTTGTCTATCATCAGCTGATGTGCAGTGTTTCAAAACTTATGAACCGATAAATGCCGCACAAACTATTCACAAAAGGTTTTTAAGCTAAAATTGAGGCTAGACTCTACTTTACGTCCTTATCTGTATGGTGATTGCTTCTTTGCGTTCGCGGTACGCGATCGTGGTGCGGCACCCAGCATCTCTTCGGGTAAGTACCTTTTTCTTTTTACACTTTCTGTTCACGATAGCCCCACTATCCATTCACAGGGTCGAGGTATGCCTACGAGGTTAGGTTAGGCCTGTTAGGTTAGGTTCCATTAGCACTCATTTCACCCCTAAATATGTGCTTCATCATCTAAAAAATCCTCAGTACGTTCAATTGCGCATATCCGGACAACATCGGTTTTTCTCGATTTACTCCTTCAGGAAATTTTTGCTCGCTTTGGTTTACGTTGTTGAATTCCTTATAAAGTAAACTTTCCAACGATATATGACACGTATTCCTAATGAAAAGGACGTAAACTAGAGTCTTACCTTACATTGGGGGGGGGGGGGGGGAACCGCTCACACGTCATCTTGTCAAACTTCCGCGTGGTTGCTACACTGTGAGGGGGTTACATAACCGAACGCACGGAACATTTGATTCACGTAGTCGACGGTAATGGCGGCACAAGCTATCGTACAACGGAGATGCATGATTGACGAAAAATACCTTATTTACAAGCAAAATACGTTGCAAAGGTAAAGTGTTCCCCTGTGCTTAGCACCACGCCATGAAGGCGTTGCACGATTCTAAAAAACAATTTCTCCGGCTTCAGAAAGTCCTCAAGAACGCAATTCCGTAAATACTTTCTCGCCTTTTCTCCTGTAAATTTTAAGAAATCCGTCTCCGGCTTATACTACTGTTACCATTATTTCTTCTCTACAGTTTTCAGTATAACCTCAGATAGCAGTAATATATCCTGAGAATTCTTTCATCTATAGTCAGTATATGAGAAGTTTTGGTAAATGTAAACTTGAGGTTTGAGATTCAAGGGTTGGAAGTGAAAAAGTACATGTGGGGCTAAGTTATTTAAAGCTTAATTTAAGTAAAGTAGCCTAACTGGCAAACACTCTGTGTACATAGCATTTCTATAGTTTTTTTTGGTATCAGTTCGTTATATCGGAGACACTTCAAAATCGGATATTTTGCGTTTCGTATGGTTCGTACTTACCAATTGTGCATTGCGGAACATATTTGAAGGTGCCATTAAGGTTTTCAAACGATTAGAAACATTTTTTACACTAAAATAAGCCGTTTCTCGAAGTGTTACAGAATGCACTTCTTGGTGTGAGCCCCATGAACCATTCACGCATAGCCCCAAAAACATTTGGGATCGTATAACCATCCACGAATAGCCCCAAAAACCATCCCGGATAGCCCCACGGATCATTCACAGAAGGTTAGGTTAGGCAAACATAGTTAAAAAACGGCGTGGTTACGTTTTCGCTGAAATTGAAGAAACAGAAATTGATTTCCGGCTGAAATAGATTGAAAGATGAAATAAAATACCTCGAAGAACTTCGACAATGCTACAGAAACTAATTTCCGTAAGTAGTTTTTCCTGTAAATTTGAGGATAGGTGTCTCCGATATAACGAACTGTTACCGTTCTTTAATATCTCTTTGGAATTTATGAAGTATTTTGTGAAACAAACCCACTGCTCGAATCAATATTATGTCCTATTCTTACTCGATAACCACAATTCTCATATCCCGGTGAAAGTAATTCAATATGCATTATTCTCACCCCACAAGTCCCATCAATTACAACTTCTGGACAAAGGAGAAGAGATTTTGTTTTGAATGCTAGTAAAGGATGGATGAAAAATAATCCTGGGTGAACAATTAACATTTACAACGTTCCATCCATTGTAAAAGTAGCATTTCCTCTTGGTGTAAATTGAACAAATTTTCAAATCAAATAATTTAACGGAGACATGGGTAAAAGTTGTCAATTGGAATAATGGATTTCTTCATTTTTACACAAGAAAGTACTGACTGGAATGAGTTTTTCTTGCATTTGGATACTTCGTCGAGATATTTTCTGTCATCGTAGAATCTGCTGGAGTGGTAAATGATGTGTTTTTCACGAAAAATATCTCTCCAACGCACAATTGCCGTTGCTGTTGCTTCCTTGGTCTACATGAACTGGATGATGATGATGTAATCTCCTGTCAGTGTTTCCAATGACGCGGTTGTTTTGCAAGAAGATGAAAAAACGAAAAATACATTTTCGATATTACTATGACCCAAAATTTTAACTATGTTTGCCTAACCGAACCTAATCTAACCTTACCGTGAATGGTTTGTGGGACTATCCGGGAATGTTTCTTGGGGCTATGCGTGAATGGTCCGTGGGCCATTTTTTGGTTAAGAAAGTTGGAAACCCTGTATACCCACTGATACTACTGAAGCTGTACCCGCCATATTGTGTCTTAAGGAAGCGAGAAAAGGACCAACAATAATTACTGTTATTGACATTATTTTCGTCAGAAAACGCCAAAAAAATCAAAATGCCACCTTAGAGAATGTTTCGCATTGCACAATAGGGAAATACAAGTATAAAATGTAATGAAATAAATGAGTGAGAGGTGTTCAGCCGATCGACAACATTTGATTTGTTCACGGATAGTGATTTTTTTCCATCCTATGTAATAGATCGTTTTGTGGACAATGAAGATTGTGATCACGTTATGAAGATCGTAGGAAACTTTGCTGTAAGTCTACAAGAATGATGTACCGTGATGAGCTATGCTAGTCAGACAAAGGATCGAATTGTACCACCCTCTTGAGATGCAGTCAACAGCATCTACTTTTATAGAATCCCTGTCTTGGCGGCATGGATGTTCTACAGTAGCTAAGCCTGGTCTTAAGAAGAAGGCAAGCAATGCAATATTGCGAAAAAGGGAGGGTATTGCCCCCAGTTTTTCTAGGAAAGAAAGGGCATTTTGACCAATAATAATACTATATCCCCCAAATCCTCATTCAACGGCCATACTTCTTATTTCAAAATTATTGGTCACGTTATTGATATAAAATATTTGCTATTATATTACTTACAGCTTCCCGTACACAATTTGAAATATTCATGTTTGGTTTAGTAAATTGATTCACAACACACCTGACAAAAACAGAACACTCACTTAAACCATTTATTCTTCCCACACAAAATGGAAGATGTTCGAAACTAACAAAAGTGATACCAACCTCGTACAAATTATTGTTCACGGGAGAGTAAAAGAACTGACTTGAAGCTTAAAATTATATTAAGCTTTGGAATAATGGGTCATTACAACAGGAAGAAGATGCACCCGGTACTACTTTCTTTATAGATGACGTACCATATTAATAAAATTAGTATTTCGAGTTTGATAGCATTTAGGACTTAACATTTATGCTATTTGCAGGTCTCAGAAGAGAGTTTCATTGCTTTCTTTACATAAGTTTTATTGAAAAAAAAAAACATCAATCAGTTTATTGAATTTGTTTGCATGGAAACTCACGATAAATATCGTGTAAGTTATTTGGTTCTTTTCAACACTGGCGTTGCATTGTAATTTGAGATGAGAGGTGGACAACAGCCAGCTGTTCTGCAGATTCCAGCGCTCTCCAGTGCTGAGGACACTGTAATTGTGAACGTCGATATTATTGACACGTTCACAAGTCGTGAAACTTAAAGTAATGCTTTAAAGTTTGTCCACATGGAATTTGGAACAGTTGTAATAATTTATTTCAATAATTCTGTGTTTATAATAGGTAAAGCAAATATTCACCTTCAAGATCGTGTTAACACTTATATGCTTTCTGCTCTTTTCAAGAAGCCACCGAAAAGCATAGCTTTTGTTAGTGGTTTGGGGCCTTCACCAGCATCTACCCTTCGCTATATGATACTTCAGGAGTGTTACTTTCCCGTGCAGTGGCTGCAAGTAGAGAGTGTGCTGCTCGCCAATGGGCTGCTGAGGGAGTTTGCGGCCATGAAATGAAGTGCGATAGAAACCAACTATTATAAGGCACTCACCCAACGTTAAGTTAAAATTAAATAATATTTTAATAGTGTAAGCAGTCTTGCTGTGCTTGTACTATATCTTCGCTTTGGGTGTTCTCTGTGAGTGTCCTTCATCAATTTAATATCATCTCTCATCCTCATCGTCATGATAGGCCAAAAGTAGCAGCAAAGCGAAGTAAAATAAACCAATCAATTGATTAACAATGGGAGGGGTGGACACGAAACCGCACTGACTGGTGAGGTCACAGACCAGAATTCTCTAGTTGAGGCAGGCTAGCACCAAACAGCAAGTACACCAGATCAAGCATATCCTTATATGGTGTCGATCCATCTACACATGTTCTTCCACATGTCATTCATCTTGTACCAAAAGCTGGGCCCAGAAAAAATAAACGAGGAAGGAAAAGAGTGTGTCAGCAATACTCTCTGATACTCCTGTTAAAGAAGTACTGGAAGTTGAAGAAACAACCAGAGTTGCAAAAGCTTCAAAGAGTGGTAATTAAACATCAAATTACAGCCATTTATGTGAAAAACGGGAAGTACTGAAAATGAGCAAAGTTCAGATAATAATGATGATGATGATGATGATTTTGTTTGACTTGCGTGTATGGAGTTATTTTCCAATTCGAAATCTTAGAGAAGTGGCTCCAGTACCTTGAGTGTACTGAGGGTAAACCTTTTTTATCTGTTAAAATTGTGATATATAAAGCATCTTGAATTACACAATTCATTACTTCATTGTATTATTATGTTGTTAACGATTATTACATTTTTATATTAGACTAGACCTGACATCATAATTATCTTGATATGGTGTTAGAGTTATGAGTCACTTGATTAATAATTAGAAAATTGGTGATGCAACTTTTTCATCCTAATGGTGGCCTCCCCCATGGTCCAAGTGTTGCATCCTTGCCTTGTAATCAAAGAGTCCCAGGTTCGATACCCAGTGGAGGCACATAGTGGTTCGGATCCCACTTCAAACTGTAGGTCAAGTCCCGATTAGCCTTACTGTGCATACATTGGACTTAAAACACCAACTGAATCATTCAATCAATCATTCATCCTAATGATGTATTTAATTATTGAACTAATTTTTACTGCACAGTGATGGTACATAATTTGTCTATACTGTGTATTCCAGAAGTGCTTGTTACTGTCAGAAATTGCCTGTCGTATGTCACAACTAGCCCCACACTTGGACATGTTGTGACAAAACATTTCTCCTTCCTTTTTTGCACTTATTGTTCTTCTGGTGTAATTTGAACAAATATGAAATATGGTAATAGCTAAATGTATAGGCTTGCATTTAAAACAAAAAAAAAAGATGTGTTAATAAAGAAAATGTTAAGCGAAAGAAATTAAATCCTCACTTTGTCACAATGAACCCCAGTCTCCTCTATATCATCGTTTGGGAACCAGAGGGACGTAACTCTAATTTTACGGAAGAGAGGAAATTATATATTCTTACAAATATGAGTGGCTCATAAAAAGTGAGTAAATTGGAGATACATGACTCAACCTTACTGCTAAGGATTAGAAGTGGTGATGTGTTGATCTCTCTCCAAATAGAGCTTTTCAGAAGACACACATTAAACAAAATCAAAAACTGAATTTTTGGATATACGTTCCTCTGGTTCCCATGTGACAATATATGAAAATACAAAAAAATGGATAAAGTTTTAGTTCAAATAAGCAAGTATAAACACTGAATTTGACACTTACATGCTGGATGATATTTTCAAAGGTGAGTAGGAGTCCGAGGAAAGTGTTTGTAACTTTGAAAGTGAATGTGAATTTGAAGCATGAATCTGTCATTTTGAAGTCTCAGGAAACAGGGGAAAGTAGACTTGTACATGCTATTTGAAGCATGCTTTAAAACATCCTTATTGTTCTGATTAACACAAGAGATGGGGAAAGTGGTGTAAAATAACAAAATAGAAACAACTGTATTTGTATATATTTTTGTTAATTATCTGGCTATTATCATATGAATAATAAGCATAGCAGAAAAACAAATTGGATGCTGAACTGCACTGCGACAACACTTACAATGCTTGCTGCTGACTGTGTATTGCCTCTCACGTCATTCATTCTCTTACAAGTTATTTGCTATTGCCCTTGTTACTACTTCTTCATTTCAGAAAATGATAAAACAAAATTGCATTGTACTTGTAGTAGTTGAACAACATAAAACACACTGACCCAATGCATCCACAGGATATGAGATAAAACCGGGTGCAGTGGGCCCTGTAGCGCACAAAGTAGTAATGTGTGGAGTATTAACTCCGAGAATGAATGCTAAACAATGGCTTTACCTTTCTGCAAGTTTTTCGCTCAAATTTCTGCAATTTCGGTAATGTATTCGAGGCTGTAACATGACAAATTAGTTTGCTGAAATAGAGAAACCATGAGCCAGCCTCGCTGGTGCAGTTTCTTATTTGAACCCCCACAGGACAACCTCTGCCATGGTGAAATCACCAGAATGCAGGCAGAAGCTCGAGGTGGGTATATGGGCAAAATACATACAAATGATATTACTGAACCTTCATATCCTTGAAAATATGTTCGATGTAAAAAGATACATGGATAAAAGATAGCTATGCAGTCACTTGCAATAATTTTCAATGTGCTCTGATGATCTCTGTGGGTGTTTATCGAACTGATAAAAAGAATGATAATTTTTTTTGCATACAGATGGGATTAAGTATGGCATGTTTATAAAATAGTATGTTTTTCTGAAATTTAGAGGTGTACTGGCAACATGCTGCTGTTAGAGGGCAGTACCAGGTATGCCCAACATTTGCCTATGTTATTCAATCAATATGCAAATGATAGATAAGAGTTTAAAGTTATTGTACAAAAAAATAACCCACCTATATTTTTGTTCAAGTCCTGGCCTAGACATGCGTGGTTCTGTGTTCACTGTGCATTTCCGGTAATTTCTTCCTTTTTTCCTGTCAGTATTTGCGTGCACATGTGCTTTCTGAATGACGTAACTGTCGTGTCCCTACCTACATGTGCCATTCTATGCCTGAACTGCCTGTCGCATACATCACTTTCTCCATGTTATGGAACTAGTTCTCTGACTCCCAGCATTACGGCATGCTGTGCCATCTATCTTGCAACACATGCATTTCTGGACATACGTCCATGTGGACTCTTTTGTTCTTTGTTTTGTCAGGAACTGCCTGAAGTGTCCCACTGTATGTATTATACGTGGTGCAATCCAAAAGTTTGGGGGAATTGGCTCATAGTTCCTTACCATGGAACCAATGTATAACCACCTTCAAAGTAATCGCCTTGGGCAATGATACACTTTTCCCAGCGCTGGTAAAGCTGCTGGAAGCTGTGTTTTGCAACCTTCTCCAAGGGGGTGGGGAGAGACATCCAATCAAAAAGCTGGCAAATCATCCTCTTTTTTTTTTTTTTCAACTACTGCTTATGACTATATAAATTCTGCATTGAAAGCTATATTTTAAATTTAGGAATGCAAATGAAAGCACCAAACGAAAAATGCTGTCAACTAATGTATTTTCATTAATTTGAAACACTTTGGGCAAAAAGTCCAAGCAAAAAAGCTGCAGAAATTTTTCTTTTTCAGAATAACTGCTTTCTTTTTTTGACCACTTCGAACTCTGGTTCTGAACCTGTACTTTCCTCATTTCTTTCGCATTACATTAGCATGATTGTAAATGACCATAATACATCATCTTATTTTATCAACAACGTATTCCAAATAATATGTATTCATTGTGTTCGTCTTTCTTTTATAGATATTCAAAGTCCATAGGTTATTTTTAACATGGGCTAGTCCAGTTTTTGGCATGATATTACATGCAAAAAGCAAAAAAGAAGTCGAGTTTACGGACATGGATCCAGATATATTTGAAGCGGTCTTACAGTAAGTATCTTGTCATAGTTTTATAGACCTTCTCTTCTAAATTAATGCTTGCTGAAGTATTAAATTAAAAAAAAAACTCCTTTGAGTAGGAAGTTATTTTCTTCAACTATATGAAATTATTTTATTATGTATGTTACATATTGTTTGATGTATGCTTAATATTTTTAGACACATACAGATAGTGTCACCTCGATACCATAGTGAATATACCATCACATTCTAATGAAGGATTATTTCTCTTCTGGTCTATGGTTATTACAAGCATAAAAACACAGTTTTTCGTTGCGACGTTGCAAGAGAACACATGCTCCCTTCATCAGACATTTATTTTTAGTTTTATTAAAGATACAGTTATAACAATGGTTAAAAATTTTTAACAAAATCGAATCGGTTATACAATGGATGTTTTCAATGTTACAATGTTGTAATATAGCAACTTAACTGTGAAATGAGCGGTCTGTTTTATTATTATTTCAGATAAAAGAAATTCTGAGGCTCCTATTTTCTGTAATGCTGACAACAGTTGTTGTCATGGTACTGTATCAAAAGCTGCCTTTAAGTCCAAATAGGCTACAAATAGTTCTTTTTTCTCTGCTAAGAGATTTATCTATGACTTGTCGTAGCGTGAAAATGTGATCTTGCGTTCGTCTTCCTCTTCTGAAAGCTGCTTGTTCTTCTTCTAACTCCTCCTCTACTTCATCTCTTAACCTTCTTTCTAAGATTCTTGTGTATATTTTTAGAGCTACTGAAGATAGACAGATTGCTCTATAATTTTCACATTTTGCAGTGCTACCCTTTTTGTGAATTGGTATGATCAGGTTTCTTTCCCAATCTTTGGGTATTTTAATTCTCTTTCATGCTTCATTACAAATCTTCCACAACCATTGTATAGAAAATAGGAGCCTCAGAAAAACTAGTAAGAAGAATACAAAGTGTCTACAAGACAGTTAAAGGAATAGTGTGAATAGGAGGCGAGAAATCAAAAGAATTTAACATGAACAAAGGAGTTAAACAAGGAGATACCTCAGTCCCTTACTATTTATAATACTAATAGATCAAATACATAAACAATGTAGAACAAGAACTCAAAAATATAAGGTTGGAAATACGAAACTGAAACCAGTTTATGTACAGTCACTTACCTGTATGTATGCTGATAACATAGCATTAATAACATCAACTAATCAGGAACTACAAAATAAAGTAATAGAATGGGCCAGCTCAATACAAGATAGAGAAATGATAGTGAACCCAAAGAAGAGTAAAGTAATGTATAATATCAAAGCATGGAAATGAAGAAAGATTGGAAATAAAATGGCAAGAAGAACAGCTTGAACAAGTGAATAGATATGAATAATTAGGAACAATAATAACAGGCAATGGAAAATTAGAAGAAGAAATAAATAGCAGGGTTCAAAAAACAAATAAATATATTACCAAATAAGTAATACAATAGTAGGAAAAAAGGAGGTACAAGAAAATACTAAATTAAGGATTTATAAAACCATAATTATACCAACAATGCTATATGGCATAGAAATCTTACTGCTCCAAAATAAGCATAAAAGTAGATTAACAGCAACAGAGATGAAATACCTCAGAAGAGTCGTAGGAAAAACCAGACGAGATAGAATCAGGAACACTAAAATCAGGGAACAGCTACAAGTAGAATCAATTGAAGAGATAATAGAGAGAAGAACACTGGGCTGGTATGGCCATGTCATGAGAATGGGAGAAGAAAGAAAACCGAATCAAGTGATGGAAGCGAGACCAGAAGGAAGGGCAGGAAGAGGAAGACCTTGGATAGAATGGGAACAATACCTGTCGGAGATGGTTACTAATGGAAGTTAAGAGAATGGCACAAGATAGGAAGAGTTTTAGCAGATGGCTGAAGGACCTCGACTCCTAACAGCACGAAGGGGAAGAAGTAAGTTAAAAATTTTATCACCTTTTTTTTTTTAAATCCACGCCATGAAGGCGTATAGGGGGTGTGGGGGTAACGCCCCACACTTTCTTGATCCGGTCGTGAGTGGGGATGATGTGATCAGCATCACGCCCTTGACCGCCTTTACCCCCCAGGGTTTCCCCCAGGTACCCATGTTATTCGACGCTGGGTGGGCGCCGGGGCTGCTTCCATCGTTAGAAAAGTTCCCGGATTTGAACCGGCCGGGGATCGAAGCCGGGACCTTGAGCATGGTAGTCAGACACGTTACCGACTGAGCCACCGCGTCCACCGATGTTTTCTGTTACATTAAATTTTAAAGATGGTGGCCTACTCCACTTGTGAAAAGAAAACTTCATAGTTTGTATATGTTACCATTTTCATTATTTAATTTAGGCCTCCCCGATGGCGCAGTGGTAGCATCGTTGCCTTGTAATCAAGGGGTCCCAAGTTCGATACCCGGTGGAGGCACAAGTGGTTCAGATCCCACTTTAAACTGTAGGTTCAATCCCGATTAGCCTTAGTGTGCATAAAGTGGACTTAAAACACCAACTCAATCAATCAATCAAATCATTATTTAATTTATTCCAGTGTTCTTATGCAATGAACGAAGCTTCCTAGACATTTAAATCGATGTTTCCTGTCAGTCTTTTTAAAACCCTTCTCGTTTTAATCATATGCTTCTAAAGGATGATGTGAGCTGACAAACCTGTTCTTGGGTTTAAATTTGTAATGTCCAAATCGTGTTTGTGCCATCTTATTGCCATTTTCCTCATTGTTTGTCCTACTAATCTTTTAAACATGAACAACTTATATTATATATTCCTGTGGTTTCACCTCTGGTACAGATTTTCTATTTTGTATTCATTAAATGTACATTCCAATCTCCGTGGTGATTAAATAACAATTTTGAAATTAAATCTTCTAAAAAAATTTGCAATTTTATGTGAGACTCCCTTGTGGAATGGAATACAGACATTTTTTTTATCTGAAATAATAATAATAAAACAGACTGCTTATTTCACAGTTAAGTTGCTATATTACAACAGTGCAACATTGACAACATTCATTGTATAACTGATTCTTTTTTGGTAAAAAAATTTAACCATTGTTATAACTGTATCTTTAATCAAACTAAAAATAAATGTCTGATGAAGGGAGCATGTGTACGTTACAACGTAAAACTGTGTTTTTATGCTTATAATAACCGTAGACTCCAAGAGAAATAATACTACAATGCACGCTATGTGTACATACAAGAAATATTCTAATGAAGGGTTCACAAGTTTGATTCCCCACAGAGGCACATTCCACAGTGGCTCAAATTCCACTTTAAACTGTAGGTCCAGTCCATCTGAGTATAATAAAAGAAGGCCAACTCTTGACATGCATACGTGAATGGTTTTTAATGCTGCTTGATTATATGCTCAATGTTTAACATCAAATTTTATTTTTAAATTTATGACCCATTTTTTTTTTTGCATGTGAATTTCTCACTGCGTATATGTCATGCTATGCATATGTATTTTTAAAAAAATAATCACTACATGTCATGATTTGTCTATTGATATAGTATTAATAATTGTATTTTCTTACTTTGTCACTTTTTGATTCTAAGCTAATAGCAATGATGAGGATGAATGAAGATTGAATGAAATTTTTGAAAGGATCACAAAGAAATACTCAGACTAGGATTCAAACCTAGAATCTTGAGTGACAAAACCAATCAAGGTGTTCGACTTTATTAATAATTGTGTTTTGAAAGATGATCAATTTTCAAATGGCGCAAATACAGTAGAACCTAGATTTTACTTTTTTCATGGAACCAAGCTGAGAAAACTTAAAATGCAGAAAAATGTAAAATCGAGGAAAATTTTGTAATATTTTCTGTGTTGGAACTATCAAGATTGAATGTTCAAGCGGGAAAATGTAAAATCTGGGTTCTCAGATCTCCTTTCTCTAAGCCTATGTTTTCTTGAAGTAAGCAGTCAGTCAGTTTGTTACTTGCTTGATTACTAATATGAAGCACAGTGAAAGCTATCCAAATATTTAATGTTCAAAGTACACTAACTGCATGTAAGCAATAGCTTTTTAAGGTTCAAAGTATACTAAGTGTATGTAAACAATGGTTTTATTTTACTTTACCAGGCACATTTATGAAGGATCAGCAAATATCAGATCATACGAAGGTGCTCTAGACGTTTTGAAGCTGGCTCGGCAGTATATGATGCCAGAGCTTGTCACAGAGTGTGCGGAATATCTTGCTAAAGACATTACAGTGAGTAGAGCATGGCCTTTGCTTGACCTTGCAATAAAACTGAATGTGCCAGCTCTTCAACAAGCTACATTAAAGGTAGGTGCTACATCTAAATTTTTATTTATACACACACACACAGTGTGTTTCAGAACAGTGGAGACAATTAAAAGGAGGGGATTTCTGAAAGAACAAGGTACAAAAGAAGTCCATGTGAACATATATCCAGAAATGCATATGTTCCAAGATAGGTGAAACCACCTGTCATCATGTTCCGGAGTCCCTTGTAAAAGCACTAGTTGTCTAACGTGGAGAAGGAAATGCATGTGATAGGATATTTTTGCAAATTGACCAAAATTCACATTTCCAACTGCTCAAAATGTTGATTTTTGACATTTTGAGGAGAAATTTTATAAAAAGCAAGAAGAGCATGAAACAAAATGCAGAATGTATACTTGTCTCCTATCCATTGCAATCAGGTCCGTCTCGATGGCCGAACATGTTGAAAGGGTCAACATCAAACATCTACTATAAATGTGTCTGAACACTGACATACTAGTGTCGGGCAATGGCATATACTTTCATAATGCTTATGCGGACTCACTGTGCATTTCCAGACATTTCTTTTTTTCTGTCAATATTCCAAGGGGTTCCAGGTTCGATACCCAGTGGAGGCACATAGTGGTTCGAATCAGACTTTTAAACTGTAGGTCCAGTCTTAATCCCGATTAGGCTATGAGCAATTCTATTGTGACATAGGTGTGACATTCAGACAAATTTACATTCATTTGTAAATTATTTTTTCAGCACCTTCAAATATGTAACTCTTTTGATTCATGTAATTTCATTTTCCTTGATGAAAGGTATTTAATTGCAGAATATTCCTCCCCCATCACAATTTTGCAGCTAAAGAAAATACATTTTTTTTTGTCATTGTGAAGGTGTAACAATTCCGAAACTTCGACTTTAGGAACTTCATCATTCTTTCAGAAAACTCTTTAAAATATATGGGTTTACTGAAAATATTTCATATTTTCACAAAGCAAACTTTACTCGACATTAATATGCTTTTAGTTTTTAAAAATAGTAGTACGAGGGCAAATCAAAAAGTCTTTGCCCCAATTTTTTTTCAGCCGAAATAATAAACATGCATGTACATGTTCTATGTACCTTGCACTATTTTTCCACATAGTCACAACAGCAGTTCAGGCATTTGTCACATCACACCCTAGTTTGGAGATGCCACTGTCGTAGAATTGGACCGGTTAATCGTGGAACCACTGCCGGATAGCAGTCTTCGCTTCGTCGTCGTCTCAAATAAACCTCTGTCCCTGAAGGAACTTCTTCAGTGGACAATATCGTAATCACTGTCATATGAAATGTCAAGCTCCTTGGAAATGTCCTTCAGAAGCACACGCCGATCTGCTTTCACCATTGCATCCACGCGGGCAAAGTTTTCCGTTGTGAGCAAGGATGCCCTGACCACTCATTGTCATGATGGTCTTCTTGGCCATTTTTGAACTCTCACAACACCACCACCGCACACTTCTCAAAGCGAGATACTTGTTCCCATACATCAGCTGCATTTCCCTTTGAATATCGATGGGCTTTCATCCCTTGCTCCATAGAAAACAAATAACACTTCACTGCTCATACAACATAGACATGTTGAATACTACAGCCATCTATGCAAACTGACAGCAGTGCCGTGCGGAGAGTTAACGCTGGGCTGATCCAAGAAAAAAATAATCTCGGTTTCTCAATCTCACTAATATTTCGGCTCAAAAAAAATAGGGGCAAAAACTTTTTGATTTGCCCTTGTACATACTTTTTTATAAACATTTTTTGCCTGTGACTGGTGTGACATGATGCACATGTAGGATTATGAAACAATGTAAAGGCTATGAAAATTATCATAAAAAATTCTACAATCGAAGGTTTGTATAAAAAATGAAGTAGGATACTTCAGAGCTTAAGATATAAATACAAATGAGACAATTAGAATGAATTTTGAATTAATTTAGTTTTCTTGTGGTATAATACTGTATCATAATGAAACTAAATTAAGTGGAAACACACCAATTTCTACTGTAAAAAAAAAAAGTCTGAAACAATGTTATTTAAAAGCCATGAAACTAATGTTTGTATTAATAATTCCAAATTCTGCATAGTTTTCCCTTTAATTTCATATATTATAAGTGACATTTTCAATAGAAATTAATTAACCTTGTTTGTCCATTTTCACATGGAACTGCTTCTATCTGTATATAAATTGGACTTTAAGCATCAACTCATCTCAACTCAACTCCTGTCAATATTCACGTGTACATGTGCTTTTTAAAGAATGTAACTGTTGTGTCCCTACCTACCCTTGCAATTGTGTGCTTGAACTGCCCATCGCTTGCATTTCTTTCCCCATATTAGGCAACTAGTGCTCTTAAAGAGAGACCCCAGCATGGTGATGGGTGGTGCATCTTCGAACACATGCATTTCCGGACATATGTTCATGTGGACACTTTTTTTTTTTTTTTGTCAGGAATCGCCTCCTGAAGTTTGTCCTCATTGTTCCAAATCACCCTGTATACATATCTCATTTTGCAACTATCATTCTTGCTCTCCAAGTTCTTGTCCCAAGTCTGGGGAACAGGGACCCAGCTTTGCAAGAGAAATTATGCCCCATAACTAGTCTTTGAATCTAAGGTTCCTAATTTTCCTTACCCTGACTTTTGGAAAGTTCCATGAATCTCAATTTCTGCATTGTCAAAAATTTTGCTTTGAAATAAAAATAATAATTTTCTAGCAATGCATCATAATTTTATCAAAACAAGAAACAAAGCCAACTACAGTAATTTTACTTACAGCAGTTATATTTAGGAATTTATAACTTTACTGTTAGAATAACATGTCCTTCATGTGTATTAACATTTCTTGAATTATTAACATACACGTTGAAACATTTTTCTGGATAGATTATAAATTACTCGATTAAATTAATAATGTACATTATTTAAAAAGGCACAACATATCAGAAACTGATATGTACTAATGACCGTTAATAATGTGGTCTTAATCACTGTTCACACAGCTTCACCACCAAAATATGTGTGTGTGCCAAATCATGCATTGATATGGAGATTTTCAGATATTCAAAGCATTATTAGTTAATATTTATTTTGTGAAATATTAAATTATTTTTTTACTCATGGAATACATGAAGATTTGTACTCCTTGGTGAGGTTTTCTGGAAGCCAGGATAACATGTAATTTCATGGGTTTCCCAGTCAGGTATATATCTAGAAAAAGGTTAGGGTTTGTACCTACCGACTGCCAGCCCCACTCCCACATGTCTCAGCAGAAATGGGCGATTATCCAACTACTTACTTGGTGATGTGTGGTCAGCATGGCAAACCCCCAGTATTCGTTGCAAATTTTCCATTATATAGATATGGCATACAATTTAGTGCAAAATTATGTCGTTTTGTTGTTATTTTTATATTTATAAACCTGTAAGTCACATGCACTGGTTTTGTAAAGTAAATGCATACATACTTAGTATTTTCTTTTATATTCAAAACCCATTGCAAAATTGTGTCATGCACTAAATACATAAATTGGTGTCCACACTGTGGCCATGCAGTCTAGGGCAGTGGTTCCCAACCTTTTGGACTTGCTGAGCTTTTTTTAGAATCAATTTCTATGGCAGAGTCCCTTAGGCCTACCATACCCTATGTCTTACAAGTTAATGGTGTTCAGAAATAATATTACAGAACGGAGGAAGAAGGGGTAGATAGCAAATGTAAAGTAAAGAGATATCTAAACAATTGCACAATGTCCATGCAATGAAATTATATTTTCAAAACTTCGAGCTTTTGAGGGGCTTCTGTATTTTGTTTTGGTAGCTGTATAAGCTGAGAATCCCGATTTACATATGTAGTTGAGAAAGGCAGCAATACTCATTTCTCAGACAAGATTTTGAATTCATCTTGTAAATGCAGCCAAAACTCCGGTAGACTTTGGTTTTGAAACTAGATTTTTAGTTCATTGTGAGATGTCAAATCTATGATGATGACCTAGTATTCTGCTGAGTTTAAGCTGGGTGTTTTTTGTTCACAATGAACACATTCAATACCCATTTAAAGTCATCAAGCACCTTCTCTCGAGCTGTTTGAAAATAATGTTCAAACAAGTCTTTCAAACGTAGAAATTTTCAGCGAGAAATGCAGGCTCGACCAGGACTGGAACCTGGGTCTCTGGCATACCATGCGTGCCATTGTTCTACCACTGACCTACCGAGCCGGCCTGGCCTCGCCTGGTTCTTCATCGCTGACACGGTATGCCAGACACCCGGGTTTGAGTCCTGGTCGAGCCTGCACTTTTGCTGAAAATTTCTACATAGTACATCTCCTGTTGTGTCTAATCTTCAAGTCTTTCAAAGCTTCGATATGCCTTAATATTTTTCTATATTTTTTCTTGAACCTTGACGTTATTTTCATTCAAGAAGCTTTTTGTAAAGGGGAACCAATCGATATCTTTGTTTTCCACGCACTCAAACCAATACATAAGTTTTCTCTTAAAAGAAGACACTTTGGCATTTGCATCAAAGACTGTGGCAGTTTTTTCTTGCAATGATAGATTCATATCGTTCATTTTGTTAAAAGTGTCGACCAAATATGCCAGTTTGCACACCCAGTCTTCATTATTTAAAACTGTCATCAATAGAGCGATATGGTCCATCAAAAATGTTGCTATTTGTGCACACTGTTCCATCAAACGTGTCAACGCTTTTCCCTGATACAACCACCTTGCTTCAGTGGGTAGCAGGAGGGACGTGGTGGCTTCCCATATCTTCACACATTAGTTTGAAGAGCCTGATTTTAAGAGGTCATGATTTTATATAGTTTATTATTTTTGTGGCATTATTCAACACTATAATAAGCTCAGAAGGGATTTATCTCGAGGCTAGTGCATGTCTCGTGACTAGCACCCCACTCTCTTTCGTTGTCTGTCCGTTTTGCTCTTGCACTACAATAATTTTGGAGCTAGTGGCAGCAGAATAACCAAGAGGAGTCTGCTAGAGGAGGTGTGAAATTCAACTTGGCAAATTTCCATGCAGTTTTCTAGTTTTCTTATTTTGTTTCTTAATCTTTAATTTCATTCCATTTTTATTTATTTTCCTGGAGCGGCCGCTGATCCCCTGGGAAGTGTACGTGGAGCCATTAGGGATCTGCAGAGCACAGGTTGGGAACTGCTGGTGTAGGGCATCAGGCTTTGGACTCAGGCTACGGAAAACATACTGGTTTGAGTCTTCTGGAGGGAAGCATAACAACTTTTCTCCTGAGATTTCAGCCAGTGTGTGGGACCTGTGGCCACCCAATATCATGAGTTAATTGGGGAACTGTGAATGAGTAGTGTAACCCAGTCATGGAAAGTCTACCACAACGGCTGGTGGTTCATCGTTCTGACGACACGTCAATCAGTAACTGGTTGGATAATCACACACCTCTGTTTAGGCTTGTATGAGTGAGGCTCTGGCCTGTTGCACCGTGGATTATTAAATAAGTAGGTTAATGAACCTTTCATGTTGTTGGAGTATTTCCAACCTTGTATTGGTTATCAGGATTACTACATTTTATATTAGTGTCGGCAAACTTTCAACTGAGTAACCATTCTCCATTGTAAGAAATAACATGAGAAGTTACATGAGAATGCAGTTAATACCAGTCCATTGCACCGTTGTTACTGAAATTGCATCTGCTCTGCAGGATATCAATGAGTTTGCTTAGGTTCCATTGGCTGTTCCATACTCTGTTTTATAGTAGCCTGCCAGAAATATCATTCCCAATTCTCTTATCTAAATTATGACTTCATACAAACATTTTGTATGCGAGATACTACAGTGTGTTTGTAGGATTCTAAAAACCTATAACTTTTAAAGTAATAGTTTTTTTTTTACAGTGAAATATTGTTTGTTACACAGAGGAAACTTGAAAATTAATGTTTGATGTGGTTTGGTTCATCACCAGATCTCCAGCTGGGCACCATTCATGTCCAAACACACTTGCAATCTTTGTTTGAATCCGAGAATTGTGTTCTGACTGTGCTAGTCCGGAATGTTGTGAATCACATCACGTATCTTGTCAGTTTCAGTGAATACACCTGGGTCTTAACATGTCCCCCACAGCCACTAATTGCAAGCCGTAAGGTCTTGTGACCTTGCGGGCCAAGGTGTGGGTCCTCTGCGGCCAATCCATCTCTCCCAAAATTTACCATCAAGAAACTCACGAACTTCAAGGGCAAAGTGTATGGGGACACCATCTTGCTGGAAGTGGACCTCATTGATGATGTCTAACCTCTGAAGTTCCAGGACAAGGAATATCTGTAATATGTTCAGGTAGCTGGAGCCATTCACTGTGTCCTCCTGGAAGCGGAATGGACCAATGAGGTGGTCCATGGAAACTGTGCACCAGTCATTAACTTTGGTGCTATCCTGCTTGTGTGTCTCGAACTCGTGTGGATTCTCAACCCCCAAATTTGGCAATTGGGTCTATTCACTTTTCCTGAAACATGGAATGTGTCCTCATCAGAGAAAGGAATGAGAGACGGAAGGGCATCACCACCATCACCATTTAATCGGGTCAACATTAATTCATAAAATTCCTTCCTCATGTCAAGTCCTCTTCTATCAGATCATGACAAATCTCAACTTGTACGGCCTGGCTTTCACTTTCATGCGCAATATACTCTGATACTGTGTAACTTAGACCTCGTCACTCCCACTTCCAAGGATCTTCGTTTAAGAGATTTCATTAGACTCTGTTGCACACGATCCTGCACTGCATCCATCTAATCATCACTCATTCTAGGCCTCCCACTATGTGGCAAATCTGCTACACTTTCTGTAGCCTTATACTTTTCGTACCCTATCTGGATACTTGTCTCTGCTGGAGGTGTTTTTCCAAATGTTGTTTGGAACCTTCTATGCACCAAAACACAATTTTTTTTAACTCTGCAAGCCATAACACACACTGAGCTTTTACCTGCATCGACACTATCTTGGAATCACGTTATCGCATGATCACCTGCACGCACGTCATTCAAGAGTGTGGGCAGAACAAAATTTTAAATTTTCCTCTATGTAAAAGAACAATATTTCATCGTAATAAACCTATTACCTTAAAGTTGCAGCTTTTTAGAATCCCGCAGGACATATAAAATACACTGTATTTCCACGTGTAAGACTTAAACACATGTTTATTTTCATTCTTTCAGTTCATAAGGGACAATAGCTCTATCATTCTGAGCTCAGAAGAACTTGAAAATGTGAACAGGTCAACTTTGGAAATAGTTCTCAAAGATTGTAGACTTAAGCTTCAGACCGAGTTGGAGGTGTTCGAAGCTGCCCAGCTATGGGCAAAGAAGGAATGTGAGAGACAAAAGCTTAGCGTAACAGGAAGGAATCAGAGGAAGGTTCTTGGAGGACTGATCAAACACATCAGGTTTCGTACACTTTCACTAGGAGAATTTTTCAAAGGCCCTGGTGCTTCAGGTCTATTGACGGACGATGAGGTCTCTGAAATGATAATATGTCTGGATACCAATGGTGCATTTGAACCACCAAAATCTCTAAGTGACACCTGCGAGCACAGATTGAAATCTGGGCAGCGGATGCAGGCTCCAGATGTTCATTTGATGTCTCGCAACTGCCGTGGTGTGATGAAAGTTCAGCGCATTTCTGACATATTTCCCTCTGTCTTGCTTGGCGGGTTTTGTGAAATTGAAGAGAAATTTCAATGTACTGAACAAGTTTGCCTCACAGGCATTACAATTGGTGCACAGGAGAAACGACAGAATGAAGCGCTGGCTTTGAACTGCGAGTCCTCCAATGAAATGGAGATTCATCTGTTTAAGAATGGCCGGATGGAGGGAATTGCATCGTACAGTAATTCTGTTGTTGCGTCATACACAAACAAGAAGAACTGGGGCTGTGATGTACATGTGAACCTGAACAAGAGTATAGTGTTTAATCCAGGTGATATCTTATCTGTGGTGATAGAAGTGAAAGACGATCAATGGTACCCCAGGTTCTATGATGCTTTGAAAATTAAGGGACCATTTCAGCCACAAAGACTGGATAGCACTGGATTTGTAGTTGGGTTTATCTACACAGAACCTTTTCGATCGTGAAAACAAATCTTGAGCCAAAGGTTAACTGTTATGAATGAGCATATTCATCATTCAAGACGGTCCTCTAAAAACTGCATAAGTGAATCATTTTTTAGAAATCAAAAAGTTTATGCTTGTGTCTTTTCTAATACATGTTAATGTGCTCTTAGTCCACAAATTATGAGTTCCTAGACTATTTATAACTTAATTCCCACGGTTTATCTTCGCATATATGTTCAGATCCTTATCATTAATGTTTCTCGCTGTTAAAGCAACATTAACAAGTTTAATGTTGGAAACTTTTTTTTTTTGCATGATGATATGTGATAGGCTGTTCATATTTTACACTTACTATCATTCCATCTCATACATTTAGTATACTGAGAAATGAACTAGTGGCTTTTAGTTAAAGAATTGTACAAAATGTCATCTGGTACTGCAGGTACATCTTGTACAGTCGCGGATGCTTCTGGGTTGTAACAATTCCATTGACTTTCAATGAATTTGTTACAACCCAGAAGTGTATGTGACTATACTACTTTTTCTTGTAGTTTGATAAAGAAAAATGTACTGTAAAACTGCTTCCATACTTGTGATAATATTTTTTTTTATCAAGTTATGAACATGAAGCTGAAGTTAAGGTATGTTCTTCAAATATATTTCTGTGTGTAATTTGTATTAGCTTTACTGACCGTAGGCTTTAAAAATGTTTAAAAGCCAATGATTTGAATTATTGTATTTGTATACATTTCTTCTCTTGAAAGCCACTGTGTATTTTTCTTAATTTATTTTATTTCTTCTGTTCTTGCTTTACAATTTAGATTATATTTATTTTTTTCTAAACTGGTTACAAGAGCATGGTATCCAGACTTCTTCCTTCTAAATTTTCAATATTTCATGTGCAGTGTGCAATTGAAGTTCCATCTTGAAATATCAGTATGTACCTACAAATATTAATGATTATATCTACATTGAAATTAAAGTGCAAATATGTTTATTTTTAATGAGACAATTGATAATTTTATCAGTCAGTCAAGTAAAACAAACATCTGTTTTTAAGTAATTGATTATCATGGTATTTTTTTTATTTCTATGTGTCAAAAAATGTTGTGAATTACATTGTAACAAGGTTATGTGAACCAGTTTATGAGAACTGCTTTCAAAATTTTTAGAAGCGTAAAATTGAAAAAAAAAAAAATGGTGATATTTTCTCAGAGTATTGAGTTTTTCTAAATATTTCTCAGAAAGAAATTGCTACTTTAGAAATTACCATGAAATGCTCTTGGATGCATTTGTATGCAGAACTAAAATTCGTTGTGTTTGCCTCATTGGAACATGCAATTTTTTTTCTGTGCCCTTCTTGTACACTTTATACTCTGTTAGTGTTTTTAACCTATAATTCTTAATAGTTTTAAATTAATAGTGTGTTGTAATGAGACTCCTGATTGTGTATATACATATTGTTTAAATAAATATTGAAAGAAGATCATCACTGTTACATACGTTCCGTTGAATATTTTTAATAATATAAAGTATTAGGCCTACGTATAGGGCCGATGGCAACCCACCATCGTGAGGAAATTGGAGAGCTCCGAGTGGGTGAGCGTAATCCGGTCACAAAGTCCTACAACGGCTGGGGGTCGGTCGGGCTGACCACCGTCCCCCTAATCTGGCTGCAGATCTCCACGCTCCCTTGGTGGCTCGCGTGGGAGGGAGGCCAGCAGTCGGTAGGTAAGCCTTGGCCCAATATTGGGCTGTTGTGCTATTGGATTATTAAACTGTACAAAGTCATTATATCATTGTATGAGAACTAGTTATGAAAACTTTCACACTTTAGCCTACTTTATTATCTCCAGGTTGATCCACACAAAGGCAATTCCATTGTAACGATTGTGACATTCAGAGAAATTCATATTCAGTGTTCAATTATTTTCTTAGCACCTTCAAATATGTAACTATTAACTCATGTAATTTCATTTCCCTTGAAAGTTACTTAATTTCAGAATATTCCTCCCTCCTCTCAATTTTCAGTTACAGAAAATATTTTTTCTTTTGTAATTGTGAAGGCTGTTTACACTTCCAAGACTTGGCTCTAGGACTTCCTTAGTATCTCAAAAAACTCTGTGAAATATATGGGTTTACTAAAATAATTTCAATTTCACAAAAAAAACTTTATTTTACATTTAGATATTTTTGGTTCCTAATAAAATTACTGCATATCTTTATCATAAACAGTTTTTGCCTGTGGTGGGTGTAACACCATGCACATGTTTAACTTTTGTAGGATTATCAAACAATGTAGAGGCTATCAAAAGTACCATAAATAGATTCTTCAAACTAATGTTTGTTTCAGAAATGAAGTACGATACTTCAGAGTTTAATATATAGAAACAATAAATGTAGGCTTACCATATTTTTTTGGGTCCAACCCAGGACATATTTGCTATGAACTCATTAGCGCTGAATTTCAGTTTTTTTTTACAAAAATAACTTGAAACTACTTAAAAGCTTTAACATTTTATTGGAACATTATTATTGTTATTAATTATTATTATTGTTTCTACACAACTCTAAGTATTGGATACTAGAATTATGAAAATTATGCTTGAGAAGAATATTTGTTCCTGAACATCATTACTTTCTTTTAAAATGCATAGCAAATTCTTTGGCTTCCAATTTCAAAACTACGTTATTAAATAACTGTAGAGAACCATGAAAAAATTTCAAATACAATTCACTTTCTGGATTTTCAAAAAAAATCAAATACTCCCTCTGTCCCATAATTATTGTCCGGTACACTTTTGTTTGTGGTCACAAAATACTTGTCCGATATTCAAGCTGTGACACTTGTGTATACAGAAGAAGAAAATGAAACACGGGAATGAGTCATACAACGTTATTACTCAAGGATCAGTACAAATTGGCCTATCAAGTATCCAAAAGAACATAAATAAAAAGTTACCATTTTGGCATACCGGACTATAATTATGGGACAGAGGGAGTAATAATTTTGGGCGTTTGTCACAAGAGAGGAAGTATGATTTTAGCCCATCAAAAATGGCAAGAATTCTTTCTATTGCAGGCAACAAACTAAGGAACCTTGTGCTACTAGGGGATAATACTTTTTTGTTATCATTAAATAAACACTTTCTTTTGCCCATTGCAAAATGCAAAGCCCTTGTAAATACTTATAATTATCAAAAACGTGTAAACGAGTTACTTCACACACTTGCAAGACCAGCAAGATGCTCACAGAAATATGGAAAGGGAACCGCTCGGAATTAGATATCTCGAAGAAAGAAAAGGTATAATCGATTCTAGCCAGGCATAAATTTTGGTCGTGAGTATTCAATACAATAAAAAACAGACTGGTTGAGCAACTGACTCTTCCTACTGAATTCATTGTAGACAATTTACACTCTATAAGTCTATGACAAACGATGTATAAATTAATGACCATCTGGGATCAAGTTAGTTTATTTGGCATTTTGGATGAGGGCTACATGTCAAGTTGGTTGGGCCCCTCTGGCTGGGCCAGTACACTCCAGGTTGTTTTTCTCAGATAACGTCTTGTAATATGTCACTGGAAATCCACTTGACCATCTTTCAGAATTCTACTTGACCAGTTTTGTATCATCTCGATCAGGACCACTACGCTTATTAGGAAATGTGAGGTTCTATGCTAACTATATCGACCATGCCATTTCTCATAAAAATTCTACACTTTAAGCAACATGGGGGGGGGGGGGGAGGGTTCTTTCTGATGGTGTGGTAACATCGTTGCCTTGTAATCAAGGAGTCCCAGGTTTGATACCCAGTAGAGAGACATAGTGGCATTGACACAACTTTAAACTGTAGGTCCAGTACTGATTAGCCTTCCTGTGCATAAAGTGGACTTAAAACCAAAAAACTCATTAAAGCAACATGGTTATTAGTATTATGCAATTATTACATATAATTTTAGTAGAACTAACCCATGCAAATTGTAACAAGCCTTGAAAGGCAAATGGGGGCATGTGAGGTAATGTAATGAGCACCATTAGAGGCTGGATGAATCCCAGAGCTGTTTCATGTAGAGACATTGCCTGAAAAATTCCCAATAGAAATCACCCACACCGGAATCAACCCAAGTCTCTTGCATGGCAGTCAGACACCCTACTGATTGGACCACAGCGGCTCCTTTGTGTGTTATGACAGTCATAGAAGGTATTAGTTCGACTGTGTCTAGGCTTCTTGACAAATATAATATTTGGTTTAAATTAGTTGTCAGCGACTCTATCTAATGAAGTCTTTTAGTTTCCTATGGCCAATATCATTAAAGTAATTTTGTAAGTGCTGATTTCGATTGGCATGTCCATTTCAGACACTATATATATACACAGGGTGTTTCTAAAGTCCGTTTCCAACTCGTAGGAGGTGATTCTACAAGTGAAAATAAGCACAGAAGTTCATGTGACGAAATGCCGAAAACTGCACCCATTCAAATTTATTGAAGTGGGAAAAAATGCGAAAATTATCTTTACAAGGAAATAGTGGCACAACGGCCAACCATATGACCGCAGCGAAGGGCGTTCCACAAAGTAATGCGACATGCTCTATTCAAAAAGCACATGGCAGATGTGTGAAGTTGATGCGCCAGGAATTCTTCAAAGGAAGCGAACGGGTCTGTTGGAAGTCATGGGGGTAGGGAAGGGTTTTTTGGAGTGATTAGCATGGGCAACCCGGGCGTTTGTTTGGTCGCGATGTTGTGTTGTCAATATTTGTACGTACCCACATGCAGAAAGGCCGAAGCGTGACCTTGACTTTGGCATTTCCCCGCTAGGGGCGCTAATACAGTAGTTTTCTTCTGACAGGAAAGCACCGGTCGCTGCCATTCGTGCTTCACGTACTGCAATATTAGCATCACCGCGGATCATGTTACCATCACACGTTTGCGGTTGAATATGTACGAGTGGAAGGACGTGATCTTGACGAATTGGACAAACCTCGCAATAGTCACTGCTAGGTGTTATCGATAGGCACGGCCCATCGTGTACAGTACACTAGTGCTCGTCGTCCCTGGTCGGCAGATATCCAGGAATACACCGCAGAGGAGCTGGCAGACATGCATGTAATTTATGGCGAGACAGGAGTAAAGGAACGTGAAGTCATATGCTTCTTTGTCTGCGGTCAGATATGTATTATTGCTTTCTGTGTCATTGCAAACGTTAGACACATTTCGTGCCTTTTCACTACTGAGCATTAAAATAAAGTGCTCAGAAGAATATATGTGTAGGGCTATATTAGTCCATAGTTAATGGATGTTCCCGGAATTTTATGTAGGGGTGGTCAGGCCATTGACAAATTTGAATAGTAATAGTACTACTACTACTACTACTAGTATTAGCAGTGCTTAAAGTGGTTTCATTCAACCGCGAACCACAATGAATAGACACCACTACTGCCACTAGGCCTACTCCAAACAATAATAAATACGTATTGCGGTAGCAACGGTATTATTATTAGCATTAGTACTGCATCCAAAGTAAATATACGCATATACACACAAGTTCTGTCACGTCTGCCATTTCAGGTAATTAGGTTCCCATTTACATCTTAAAAGAATAGCACTTACCAAAATATAATATTTTTCTAAATTTCCAGAAATGCTGAATAATCGTAACTCGTAAATAAACGAATACTAACCGGAAATATTTACTTCCATTTATTATCAAGGATTGACATAAAATAATGTATCTAGTCTTACCATAAATACTGTCACAAAGTTTTAAGTAAATTGACACAAAATGCTGAGAGATATTTTAATATCCTAATAACATTACTGAAATGGATGCATGACAAATCAAAATCACAAATCATTATTCAAAATGGCCACGCTTAGCATGCGCACATTCCGTAAGTCTTTGTGGCCACGCATCAATTGAATTACGCAACACATCAACTGGAAAATGAGCAACTGCCTTCAGAAGAGACCGCTTTAAACTTTCAATATTGGGATGTCTCTTCTTGCAAGCCATCTCCTGAAGCTTGGACCACAATTTGTAGTTCAAAGGGTATAGGTCCGGACTTGCAGAAGTCCAATCTGAAGTGGAAATGAAGTCTGGTACATTTGCCTCCAGCCACTGCTGTGTTGTTCGGGCCCCATATGCTGGGGCTGAATCCTGCTAGAAGCTCCAGTTCTGACCATGGAAAAGAGTGTTGTTGACATTCTTGACTAGTCTCTCAAGCACTGTCTGCTGGTACACTTTGGCTGATGTTTTGACCCGTTTTTCACAGAAATGGAGCGTGCCCTCATAGCAAATGTTCCAGACTTCATTTCCACTTCGGATTGGACTTCTGCAAGTCCGGACCTATACCCTTTGGACTACAGATTGTGGTCCAAGCTTCAGGAGATGGCTTGTAAGAAGAGACATCCCAATATTGAAAGTTTAAAGCGGTCGGTCTCTTCTGAAGGCAGTTCTCATTTTCCAGTCGATGTGTCGCGTAATTCAATTGATGTGTGGCCACAAAGGATTACGGAATGTGTGCATGCTAAGGGCGGCCATTATGAATATTGATTTGTGATTTTGATTTGTCATGCATCCATTTCAGTAATGTTATTAGGATATTAAAATATCTCTCAGCGTTTTGTGTCAATTTACTTAAAACTTTGTGACAGTATTTATGGTAAGACTAGGTAATTGTTTCTAAGTAATTTTATTTATCACAGTACAGAACTGACAATGGTAAACTGACAGCAATAGGAAAAAAAATCTCCTCTAGAAGCTTATCTTCTGGCTTCTGGGAAATTCACCCCTCTTCCAAGGTATGCATGTAGCTTTGGGAATTTGAGGACTACCCAAGGCAAGATTAACCATGTGATAAACCTGTTGCCCTGAAATGCTGGCGCCTGGAACCTCCTGACAGCTCACCGCCAGGAGACAAATTTAATACAAGACCTGTTTCTGTTCCTCTTCATCTATTGTTTACAATAGGAATTCACGTTATAAAGGATTGACTTTGGTACAGTTATGAATTAAAAAAAATAAATGTCTAATGCCGCAGCAGGAACTGATTTAATGGAATGGAGTTCCGATGCATTCCGGTGCCCTGAGTATTAGTAATAATTATTATTATTACAGTTATGATTGTTGTTATACATTGACTATTATAAACTCATGGATATGAACCAATTTTATTCAATAATAATAATAATTATTATTATTACTATTATTATTATTAGAGGTAAAGGTGGTATTATGAGCCATTCATGTATTATGAGCCCCCCAATATCTGTTCATGGAGTGGCCTCAACCTGCTGGCGACGATTTGAACTGCTAATTTAGTAACGCCTTTTGCCGCCAGAAAGTTCTCGTTCAGTTGTAGCTGATAGTTTATTAGTGAACGTGTTCTCTCTGTTTTCTCGATCTGAAAAACTTTGAAAGGTAAGTGTTTTGCTTTTAATTGCAGTACTTATTCATTTAAATTCATCCTAGTGCATTGTTGCATTGGATAAAGCATGTTTAAAAGATTGTTTTTGTGTAGATACTATGTAATTTTGCAAGTAACAAAGATTCGTTATGCATGTTCCAATTCCAATATGGCAAGGGTTGTAAAATGAGCCCCCATCGTGCTTGGTATATGAGCCCCCAAACTTTAAGGGGCTCATATTATACACTACAGGAGTGGTTTCAACTTTGTCTTTTCAGATGTCACGAAAAGTGATAGGTCCAAAAAAAAGCAAGACCAAAAGAAAAAAACTGGAATACTGAAGATATGGTTAAGGCAATCAAGGCTGTAAGAAACAAAGATATGGGATTGAAAAAGGCATCAAAAATATTTCTTGTTCCAAGACCTACTCTTCAAAGACTTGTTCGAGTTGACAAACCACCGGAAGAAGCCGCTTTAACAAAATTAGGGAGAAAACCTATAATGGGCGAGGAGCTGGAAACGGAGTTAGTCGAGTATTTACTTATCATGGAAAGTAAATTCTATGGTCTTACCAGACAAGATGTTAGCTTACCAACTGTCTGAAAGAAATGGAATTAATCACCTATTCACAGAAGAGGGGTTAGCTGGTAGAGTTTGGTTCGACCACTTCATGAATCGTCATAACGATGTTTTATCTCTTTTGAAACCTGCTGCAACATCGTTTTCTGGAGCAAATGGCTTTAACAAAAAGGCAGTCGACAATTTCTTTGATATCCTGGAAGTCGAGTACGCCAAACACAACTACCCGGCAGATAGAGTATTTAATGTCGTTCAAAGCAAAATCCCTCGAATCATTGGGTTGGGTTGAGAGGAAAAAGACAAGTGGGAACTCTGAGTTCTGCTGAACGGGAGTCTCTCGTGACAGTAGTCTGCTGCATGAGTGCAGGGGGAACTTTTGTACCTCCTATCTTCATTTTTCTTAGGAAAAATATGTTTGAGCTTCTCATGAAAGGCGCTCCACCTGGGGCAATTGGTAGATGTCACCCTACCGGATGGATACAAGCAAACATTTTCACAGACTGACTAACACACTTTATTGACAAAACTGAACCCTCAAAAAATTACCCTGTGCTCCTTATTCTAGATGGCCACAACTCCCACACCAAAAACATTGACATTGTGAATCTTGCTCGAGAAAATGGCATATCCTTTGTAAGTTTACACCCACACACATCGCATAAACTGCAGCCTCTTGACAAAACATTTCTTGGCGTTTTGAAACATCACTACAGTGAAAATATACGCAAGTGGATGCTTCACAGTGAGAGACCTGTTAGACCCTATGATATGGCCGAACTATTGGGAAAGGCTTATTTGACTTGCCAGACCGGATCCATTGCTGTTAATGGGTTTCAGGTTACAGGATTATATCCATGTAACCAGAATGTTTTTTCGGCTGTGGACTTTGCACCTTCCTCTCAAGAGGTACTGGATTTGGAAACCCTGCAAAAAGGCAAAGGGAAAATACCTAAATCCTCCAACAATGCAGTAAGAGGACAAAACACAGGTACCGAAACTCCACAAGAAGATGGTCAAAATGCATCTGGGACGAAAATTGTAATATCTAACCACGCTGGAACTGCAAGTTCACCAGTTTTGGAGAATGTGCAAGTAACAAGATTGCAACCAGCTGCTGCAGATTTGGCATGGGCAGGGCCTTCCGGTCTGTGTAAAAATAAGGAGAAGAAGATTCCCGGACACACTGTGTCTCCAAAAGATATCTGGCCTGTTCCCGAACCAAAGAGGAAAGTGACTAACAAAGGTCCTAAACCCTCCAAAACAGCTTTGATTACATCGTCTCCGTACAAAGATGCTCTGTTGGCTACTGGCGACTCAGCTGGAGGGAAAATAAAACTGAAGGATAAAAAGCAAAAGATGATCAACAGCCTACTGAAAAAACACAAACTAAAACAAAGCATTCAGTGAAACCGAAGCTTCATCAAGATTCAGATGAGGAATTCTGTGAATCAGATATCGATTCTGGGGAAAATGTCTTAGAAACACCAATCGGAGTGGAAAGTCCCGGTGATGAAGAAGCAGTTTGTCTGTTCTGCGAGGGTCTATTTTCGGCAGATGACCGAGGAGAACTGTAGGTGCAATGTCTCATCTGTGAAATGTGGGCACACAACGACTGTGCTGGATGCGAGGATATTTACATTCGCGGCTTTTGTAAATATACATTACAAAGAAACAAAATAAAACTTTTCAAATGGTTTGTTAATGACCCTTTCAATTCATTTTTAATTACCCTTACAATTGGTTTTGTAATGATTTTTTCAATGATCTTGTTATGAACTCTTTTATGGTATTTCACATCATAATATCTTTTTTAAGGTTTTGTAATGAATAAAATGTTGTTTGTATGATTTAATAAGTCATACACTTTTGTAAACCAGTTATTATATTATTTTTTCCTAGGGGCTCATATTACCAGCACAAAACTTTTTTTCCACAAATTGACTTGTTTTGTATTTTTTTTCATATCCTTAAAGTTGCTCAAATTGGTTTATATTTTAACAGTAGTTTTATGAAATGTTGTAGTTAAAGTTATCATAAGAATCTGAACAAAAAAGTTAAAAATCAAATTTAAAAAAAATACAAAACAAAATGGGGGCTCATAATACCACCTTTACCTCTACTATTATTATTATATCCTTCGGAAGATTATTCTACTTGATCCACCAGATGAGTGAATAACTAGCACAACTGTTTATCATATTTTTTTCCACATTTCCTGCAGTTGTTGTACTGAAATGCGTAGTTATTCTAGATTGTTACTAAATTTTACCCACAAAAGTTAGGGGAAATTTTAGTCCTAAAGTTTGTGTGATCTCTCATATAAAACTTAATTTTTGGAATTTTGGAAACGGTGAAACCATTTATTCCATGAATTAAATTGTAGAATGAGAAAACCTAACCCAATGCAGTTTTTACTTTGGTTATTCTGCTCTCTATTTCTTTTAATCTAGCAATTTCGTTCGCTCTATTTATTTATTTATTTATTTACCAGAGAATTCCAAATACAGCGTTGGCCATTTTACATTGGAATGTAAAAACAATGGAAATAAACATCAAAAACAACAATGGCAGTAACAATAAAGAATAATAACATAAACTAATATACAGGGTGAGTCACCTAAAATTACCACCGGAAATATTTCGTGAACAACAATAAATATTGGAAAACTGCTTTCGCAAATATATACGTATGAGAGGGGCTCATGAAATTAGTGGACACAATACCTTCAACTACGTAAGGAAGTACGATTATCAACACAAACTTAGTTTTTCTTAATGGAAACCCCATTTTATTTTCAGCTCATTTGAAAGTACGGAAAAAATCATTAAGTATGGCCTTTTTTTACATTGTAATACATCAAATAGTTCTGAAGTAATTGTAACCTGAAGTTGACGCTTGAAACAAACGTTCTCACAAGTCGATTCATGTATCGTAAAAAACATGTTCCTCTTCTGCATACTATGCGTTGTGCTTAGGAAAGTTGTTACGTCGTTCCAACAACTGCAGGTTACAATAAAATGTGTAGTTTGTACATAACTAAGCTTTGACAAATTATCTAAAAGGTTCTAATACATCTTTCTGAGTTAACAAATAATTGTTAATTAAAAATTATAAATTTTAACATTCCGGCATCAGTTACATGCATAAATGTTAGTACATTAACATCTTTCTAATTTTTAGTTGACGTTCATTTATTTACGTTATAATTTTTAGTACATTGGAACAATCAACTCTTCTCGTCATGACAAATCTTTAAGTTTTCAACTTTTAAACTTTGCAGCTTATACATTTTTCCTTCAAATTGATTTATCAAATAAAGCAAGGGCGTTAACAAAGTGCACTAATTCACAAGACGTTTGTGATAGTGTACGTACGTCAGAACTGTTGCTGAGAAAATAGTATTTTCAGACTCTGAATAGGCCGGGATGATACTTATCTATGGCGAGTGTAGGAAAAATGCAGCATATGCGTGCAGGCTGTATGTGCGACGGCATTTGCACTCGGCTCTGCTGACAGGCATACTGAAGGATGTGCCTTCACGCTCAACTTCAGGTTACAATTACTTGAGAACTACTTGACGTATTACAAAGTAACAAAGGCCATTCTTAATGATTTTTTCCGTACTTTCAAACGAGCTAAAAACAAAATGGGGTTTCCATTAAGAAAAACTAAGTTTGTGTTGATAATCGTACTTCGTTACGTAGTTGAACGTATTGTGTCCACTAATTTCATGAGCCCCCCTCATACCTATATATCTGCGAAAAGAGTTTTTCAATATTCATTTCTGTTCATGAAATATTTCCGGTGGTAATTTTAGGTGACTCACCCTGTATATGTAATATATATGAGATAAAGCGATTTATATGTTGGATGGAAAGTGAAGAAAAGAATACTAAATGAAAGATGTTTTTAGCTTAGCAGACCATTATTAATTAAATCAAATTGTTTTCATTCTATTATATTTTTTTTTTTGCATAAAAGAGCGTGCTAAATTGGAATTAGAAATTAGAATTATTAGAAATTATTTATTCATGGGCGAAGTTCAGCCTGTCACTGCTGTACCACTCAGGCCCGTAGCTAGAGGGGGGCAGGGGGGCAACTGCCCCCCTCTGAGAGCTTGCTTTGCCCCCCTGTGAAAAATACAGAATATATTCCTACCTGGAATTCTCACTAATCTTTACAATTATATCGTCTATTAGGCTACTTTAGCAACATAACAAAGACACTTATTGATTTTGTGATTTATTAAGGTGTGTGGGATTCCGAATAATGTCGTACTAGGATTAGGGGGAGAAAATCCCTTCCTGATTCAGACTTCGGGAAATGATTTCGTAATTTTCAGTATCTAGAACAGATTTTGAGAAGTCTTGTATGAAAGGTGCCTAATGTGTTTGGATGTTTTTCTTGGATGTGTTGCTATGAAGTTTGAACTGCTTTATCTTTTGTTTCCGAAGTCTACCTATTGGTAATAGTGATTCATGTGGTAGAGAGAGGGAGTGGATATTCGATTTTTGTTACTTAGCGTTGCCTTTCTGCCATCTCGAGCTGATCGTGACAATGAGTGATGACGTGAAATTGATGAAGAGACACTCACAAAGTGCTGCAACCACAGCAGGGGACAGGGGCATTATCCCCCCCCCCCCCATTTTAGTCTGAAGTCCAATCTAAGAGGAGCAAACATTGAAGTAAAGAGACATGACTAGCAGAATCTAAGAATAGCAGTACAAATGGATACTCAAGATGGAATTAGTTTTCAAGTTTTTCTTGCATTTTTCTTCCAGACGGCCAAGGGCAGTTGCAAGGGGCAATTGCCACCTCGGTTTCAAATATAATACAAATAAATGTACATTTCATAAAATTTTCTTGCTCGCTTCGCTCGCAAGTGCAAGTTCTGCTGTTCTTATAGTCCAAAATCCTGGGAGCCAAAACAATCTAAATAAAAAAAAAAAATGTTAAAGAGAATGCCATGGCACCCCGTGAAATTATTTGCGCCCCATTAAATCAATATTGTTTTCAGTTTGCAAATATTTGGTTCTAAAGATTTTCCTGCTCTTCGATCCCAATATCATTATTTTCTGTAATACATTCTAAATTACCCGAGAGAGAGAGAGAGGTAAGGCCAAATATATACTTCATATTGTTGCTGCTTAAATGCACGAACAATTCTTTTGAGGAAAAGGAGCGCGCACATTTGAGAGACAATTTGGCGTATGAATTGATCATGTAATGTATTTTAATATATATATATATATATATATATATATATATATATATATATATATATATATATACCGTTCGTCCATTTCGATCTGCAGCCGAGAGATCGGGAGAAGCGTGGCGGGCGGCGCTGACGGAGATGCCGACATTTGCGGCCTGAAATGCCCGCTTATTTTTATGGACATATGCAGACATTTATATAAATATTGCAAAACGAGCACTAACCTGTGTTATAAGAGTATGGTTTTAATTTTAGTAGCTTAGTGACTGTATGTGCCGATGATTTTGACACGCCCACCTCTTGTGAAACAAGGCGTAGAGGTTTGTTTGAAGAACGTTCTAACGCTGCACCAATATCATCGAGTTTTGCTTCGGTTAGAATCCGTCGTTTTTGCTTAGGTGTTTTAAAATTTAACGATACAGTTTCTCGTAATTTAAGGACAAGATGTCTAACCGTATCTCTGTGTGGAGTTGAAACGCATGGGAATTTCTGTACAAATTACCTACACACGTCTCGACACGAGTTTGTTTTCACGTACGTGTCATACATAAAAAATCTTTGTTCTAACGTGAATCTTGCGGCTGGCATTCCAATCGTCTCACTGACACGTCACACATACACACTACAATAACACAAACAAGTAACTGCAAGTAACCAAGAATAACACTTGCGCACAGTACGAAATTAACACGCTCTTGGTTTACATTGCTCGCCACTATATTTACAACTCTGTCTTCATCTAGTCGCGAAGGAAGAAAAAACTCGAGCTCGGATATTTCGGATTGCAAGGAAGCTCACGAAAACCATTCACTTTTATCGGTTTCGTCTGCAGTGTAATCCTGATACAGTGTTGCACATTCGAAACCTCCAAACGATTCCCATGGCCACAAAACTCTTTCAAGGATATAAACTTAAACAGGACGTTACTGGTCAAAACTATGATTAAAATGCTTTATTATCTGTGGCTCTTAACATCGTTTCTATAGCGTATTTATTTGTGTATATAAGAGCAGAACTTGGATGAATTATAGAAGAACTTTTGCGTGTTATAACACAGGTTAGTGCTCGTTTTGCAATATTTATATAAATGTCTGCATATGTCTATAAAAATAAGCGGGCGTTACAGGCCGCAAATGTCGGCATCTCCGTCAGCGCCGCCCGCCACGCTTCTCCCGATCTCTCGGCTGCAGATCGATATGGACGCACGGTATATATATATATTAAAGAAACTTCGAATACGTACATAATTTAGCGTTAACATGTTGCTTATGCATTTTCTTATTTTACGTCGCTCCATGTTGCATATGTGTAAAATATATGTTGTACAGTGGTGGAAAAAAGTTCTTCCCCATAAGACTTTAATGGCAGTAAATAATGCCGGAATGGTAGGCAACACACATTGCACCTTTAGGTGATCGGGTGATTTTGTCTGTCTCAAGAGCAACTCGTCTTTCATGTAATAGCCAACAGACACAGGAAATGCAGGAAAGTCACGTGACTTGTCAGGTGGAATGTTGTTCGTCAGAATATCCCTGTTCTCAAGCAAAGTCGCAGAACCGAAATGAGCTACACGTTACATGTCCGAAAATGATTCGCCCAAAAGCGTTGAACGAAACGCTAAAATAATTATTGCCTTAATTACAAAGGCTACTATACTATATGTGCCGCGGTAGCTCGGTCGTTAGGGCGTTTGATTACCATGCGAGAGATCCGAGTTTGATCCCCGACTGTGGAGAATTGGAATTTTGTCCACCTGTTCAAGTGGCTCCGGCGCCCGCCCAGCGTTGTATAAAGTGGGTACCTGTAGGAAACTCAAGGAGGGGGGTTAAAGGCGGCCAGGGGCGTGGTGCTGATCACATTATCCCCCACCTTCGGCCGTAACAAGAAAGTGTGGGGCCCTAACTTCACACCCCCTACACGCCTTCATGACTTGGACTGTGTCCAAAAGGTACAAAGTACATACTTGAAGTACAGTCTTGACTCGAGTATGCTCTCGAAGTATGCTCGCTTCAAGTATGGTCTTGCAGCTTTCGGACACAGCCTTGGTGCAAAGCACAAGGTAGCACTTTGCATTTTAATTTACTATATTTCAGATTTGGTCGGAACAGAAGTTTCTAATCTCTACGTGGACTTTGTTCCTAGTTCCGTAGGGATGTAAATAAGCTCCAGTTTTTCTTGACATAATTCATCATGTTATATTTCGTTATAAAAACCACGGCCGATATCCTGTGTGTGTGTGTGTGTGTTTGGGGGGGGGTATAATTAAAACATGAGGTGATTCTTTCCCACTACTCCATTCTCAGATTCTTCGTATCCGAAATAATTATCAATTCCACACACTGGAAATGTAGCACTTCCTACATCTTAAGCCCCTATCACACGGAACTGGATTTCTATTCGGAATGCTCTAGTTGACGCTGGACTGGCTACCCATTTGCTAGTTTTCGCCTCACACGGTACTTGTCGATAGTCTTTCGTTCCCATAATGGCGGTCGCGCGAGATGTAAACAACGTATCACTTCAAACTTTTAAAATACGATAACTATCCAACCGAGAGGAATATCACATCGCATTAAATGGTTTTAGGTAGAGAAGAACGGCGCTGATTTACAACGTTTACTATACACGTATGGAAGAATATTTTAGCTTTTTCAATTGTAAACATGCCTTTCGTGTTGTATGCACTCGGAAACCACAGACAAAAAAAAGGCTACTTTACAAACTCACAGAATATCTTCACATGGCCAAACTTTGCTCTGATTGGCTGTTCCACAGAATCTAGTCGAAGAAGTTAGTAGCAATTAGAACATGTCCTATTCCTCAAAACCAGTCAAGCAGTCAGTCAGGCGGCCATGATTACTACCCAGAAAGTCAGTTCATCGCCAACTAGGGCATTCCAACTAGAAATCCAGTTCCGTGTGATAGGGGCTTTAGCATGCAAATATCTAGTAGCAAAGTAATGTGTAGTGTAGTGGTTCGGATCCCACTTTAAACTGTAGGTGCATTCCCGATTAGTCTTACTTTGCATAAACTGGTCTTAAGACACCAAATCAACCAACCAACACAATCCCGTTGTTGTCCAGATTATCGAATCCAGAACCTTTGTCGCGAATAACATAAGCAGAAAGATAATGTGAAATTACCGAACAGAAACAGAACCTACAACGGATAGATTGGATTAAGTCGACGATACAGCACGCGTTCTGAAATGAAGAAGAATACGAAAGTTGAAGGACCTCGATACACATACACTTTTCTTCCCCTCAATGGCAAGCTATGCTTCTTGCAGAGAAGCTTGCCTTTACGTAGGCTTTCAAGGCCACGACGAGAAAGTGTTCTACATGCAATGGCGGGACCAAAAAACACGTCTAGTTTGATATAAAAGCTGTGTTCCTCCTTATTTTGTACGTCATTGATAGCAGGAACAAGGGCCTCGTCTGCTAACCCTAGTTTCGTAGAGCAGACGCCTGTTCACCACCCTTTGGTTCAGTGACCTTCGCTCGTAGTTAGCAAGAGTGAATGACTCACCAGATACCTGTTGCCTGTGAGCTTATACAAGAATAGATATTTCGTTATCGTCTGTAAGTATTGTTTCATCTGCAGTTATATCAGTTAATGTTCGAATAGTTTCCTAATGGTTACGTTATTTATAAATTAGTTCTCCAGAGTGAGCTTTGTATCTATTTGCACCGAGGGGGGGGGGGGGGGGTCTGCATGTAATTTTTTTTTCATGAAACAAGAAGAAATTCGAAGACTCAAAATAAGTCGTATAAGAGTAGTTAACAAAAAGAAAGAAGAAAACTAAAATGTAAATATTGAAATAAATTATTGTAGAGATCGAGTGAATAAAATTTTCTCGATGGCGTAGTGATAACGTCGTCACCTTATAATCAAGGGATCCCGGGTTCGATACACGGTGGAGGCACGTAGTGGTTCGTATCCCGTTTAAAACTCAAGGTCCAGTCCCGATTAGGTTATCTGGGCACAAAACAAAAAATAAATCATAAATTGTCACAGTGTAAGAAAATTTCATGTTCAACCACATACGAAACAAAAAATAATAATTTATTCCATGTTGGAATTCACATCTGTTGCATCTAACCAACACAATTATGGATCGCAACATATTTTCTCAGATCCATTTTAATTATACGTGTATGATAAAATAACAGAAGTAGAGGAAAGAGAAAGCCAAGCGAAACACGGATGACTTCTCCAGAATTTCAAATCTCGTTAGGTAAGGTTCTGGGTTGAAGTCCAGGGCAGGCATGCCTCTCTTGTTCTCGCCCTTTTATCTGCTCTATTTCATCATAAATCGTCGTAATGGTTTACCTACAGGGGAAGAATAATGACAATAATTGCCAATACAAAACCAATAACAAACAGAACAACAACTCAATTAGGGACATGATTTGACGGTGTCTCCGTCTCTCGGTTTCTCGAATTGAAAATTGCTCTCCCGTTCTCGGTCTCGACTAGTTAAATATAGAAATCGAAAACGTATGTGAAGATATACATATATTTCACATATCTTAGTTCTGTAGGAGATGAAATAAGTACTCTTCGATCATGTTTATTTTTATTATTTTTGTTACGTAACATCACTTTTCTTCCCAGTCGTGGACGAGTGACAATTACATGAAATTAATGACAAAATACTTACACTTCCGTGACAAGGACGGTACTCAAACCCGGAAACTTTGGTGACGAGATCGATTGTTGACCACTTAATGAGCTCGCCCACCGAGTCTGTTTAATGATGTTTGTGTAAGGTAATTCGTAATAACTGTCAATATCCCACATTCATTATCATTTGTTTCATAATTTACCTTACTAATGTGATTAACCTGAAGTCGAAGAATTAGTTGAAAGGCGAAAATGCAAGATTGAATGTCTCTGATGTTACTTCGTGTCGAATAATATGACGTGATATTATATGAATATATTAATAATATAATATGCCTAGTCATTCCATTCCAATTGCACACACAAAGTATGGTATAATGTCCACTCCTAACCGACCTCCGTAGCGGAGTGGTTAGCACAGCGCGCTACGACAGCATGGGTCCCTGGTTCGAATCTCGGCTTGGCCATGGGTGTTCTTGGTGAGTGTCCCTTAATCAATATCATCACTCATTACTCATCTTCATCGTCGCTATTTGCCAAAAGTGAAAGAAAAGCGACATTAAATAACAAACATCCAATCAAATCGAACATCTTCACCGATTTAATTTTATATCGTACCAAATTCCCACTTTATCACTGCATCTTGCTTCATTTTACAGCATCTCAATTGTTTTCCGATTCGAAAACAATTGGAATGTTGTTTTGTGCAGTTGATTGGCATTGTTTCGTTGTTTGGATTGTTTAATTAACGTCGCATTAATTAGTTTTAGACCCATTTTGACAGAGAATCGAGAACACAAAGGAAGGGGAAAAGACAAGTTGGAGACAACGGCTCTCTTTAAAGGTAGCATTCCGTGAATACGACTGAAGTGACTGCAGAATATTATGGATAAAATTTTTTTCGCTTTTTCCTTTTATTTCTATTTGTTAGCTATTTTACTTCGCTTTTCTTCTACCACTCGGGTTAATCGTGTCGGTGAGGAAGAATTATAAACTCGTGAAATGGACGATGGGACAAAAAATCTATGCCTCTCCCACGGTTCTAAACTGTGACCACAAAATATTGTCTTATTTTTAAATTTTATGCCAAATATGGTTTCACTCGTCTCTTTCTCAAGGCGTTCCATTGCCTCTCCGATGGCGTAGTGGTAACGTCTTCGAAATGTAATCAAAGGATTCCGAATTCAATATCAGATAGAGGAACATTTGGTTCGGATCCCACTTTAATCTGTAGGTCCAGTGCATAAACTAGACTTAAACAATTAACGTGTGTGGCATGTGGTCTGTGATGAGAACCATCATTTCAGTGAACCTTCTTGACAATGACTCTAATATCACTCGAAAGAATATTTCCTTACGAGTAGCTCTTGTCAAGAAACCAGTTCCTGCATTTTTTTTTTCTGAAGGCCTCGTAGCACCGAGCTGTGTGTTGTGGCTGGGGCACGAGTCATGTGACTCACGCTATAAATGCTCAATCCTTCCCGAGAACACAGATCCACCAGACAAACTTAAGCGAATGGTTTGTTATTTGGGTTGCATAAACAACAGGCTTTAAGACGTTACGAAATTCTAGGTCCCGTGGCCCAGGTAATTCCTTCTCTGACTGTACATGAAAGTTATACGTGTCATATGTAAAAAAAATAAGTTCGTCATGCATATTCTGCCTTTCAAAAATACAGTTTGTGTGCTTGTTTTCCATTATTAGCTAATATGAAATTGAACATGTTGGAAAAATACCGGGTGATCCGTTTGAGATGTCAGTAAAGTAAACCTTTATACACAAGAGGTTAATGTACGTAACTCCGAGCAGCTTGTTGTAATATAAGCAGAAAGGATGTAAGTTTCGAATTCAGCCACAAGGCGGCGCTAATGTACATGGTATCAAAGGTGCCGATCAGGTCACAACAGCGCACACAGTATGTCGTATGGTATGCGAAATTTTCGAGTATTACATGCATGCTACTGCCACCACGCAGCTGAAGTCCGTAAACCTCCACTCATTCGAAACTTACATCCTTTCTGCTTATATTACAACACACTGCTCGGAGATACGTACCTTAACCTCTTGTAATACAAAAAATGTATTACAAATTTTTACACAATTCATCAAAGTAAAGATGTAATGTAATCATTATTATTTAATTAATTCGATTTTTCTTGCATAACACAACACAATGGTGGTGTTGGATTCTCGTTAGATTCCTTTGTGCGTAAAAATCTTGCATACTGAAACTAGAAAGGAAACATTATGAAGCACGATTTATAAAGGACTTCTTAATCAGTTCTGCAGAGAAGCCCAAAACTGTTGGTACATATTAATCGTATATTAACCTTTTCGACCTGTAAATATAAAGTAGATACAGTCGCTATTTATGTTAAACTTTATCTTTGTATTCTTTGGTATTCCAAAAAGTCATTATCGAAATATTGTTATTTGATGTTGCTCGAACTTTTTTTCTTCATTGGAGTTTCAAGATATCATCCCTTTCCTGTTACATGTCACTTTTGGAGGAGGGGGACAAGTGCCCCTCTGTACCTTTCTATATCTGCCCATGCAACACCATATATTAAAAATTTGCCCCCTCTAGGATTGAATTTGCCCCTCTAATAAGAATTCCCGGTTACGGGCCTGCTACCACTTAACCCGCAAAATCTAATACAATAAAACAAACAAAAATACAATACTATTTATAACATAAGAACCACAAAATAATTACGAATAGATGAAAAGGCACATATTGTATTCAATTCTTTTGTCTTTAACCTCGTAACAAAGGAATACAGACCACATTGGTTAAATAATATTTAATCTGGTTACCGTAAACATATCTTCGCTCGCACACAAAGTTATTATTAAGAAAACCGCTATAGACATTTCGAAAAATTGCTAGTCAAAACATGTGCGACATCATCTGAGAAGCACTTTTCTTAATATCATATTCTTTTCTTTCATGCTTCGTTGCACCCTTCCTTCGACGACACTTTCTTATCTTACGTATCTAACACACTACGAGTGGTTTTCCTTTTGTGCTAACTCTCCCTTCTTCGTAGTTTTCGGTTCATCTTTCCGAACTGCACCAACGCGGAATAATGTTTCCCTATGTTGGCGGTTTAGCAACTTTACCAGCGTTACGAATTTCATGTAGCGGTGCCGACACCAGCGCCTGTAGCGGATCACAATGCAGAGGAACCGTCAGATGGCGCAGAATCGTGCCGTTTTCCACACTACGTATTCAAGCCGATTTGGCAACGCGTCGCGCACCCCTAACGGCGGCCATGGAGTCAATTTGATAACACCCCTAGTTCAAATAGGCAGGGATATTTTTAGACATTAAACCGAATTTGTTCGCAATGGTTATATTACAAATTTTGCTGATTTTTCCGTTCCATTAACTTTCAGTTATATACAGTGATGGACAAAAGTATTCATACAAAGGCATTGTCAGAATAAAACATGTTATTATTCAAAGAAGACCGTAAAGGCAAGTCAAGTCTCTAGCACATATGCTCCATTGGAATGGCAAGAATAGAAACGCAAAGCAATTGTGTGCATACAATTGAAATTGTCACGAGAAATGTGGGTAATCCTTAGATAAACTGCTTTCTGGATGGTCATAAGTATTCATACGCCAGGTTATAAACCCCCAAAAAAGTTCGTGAAACAACCGTTTCCATCATTCAGTGCCAGATATTTGTTTACTGCACTTGCACCTGTGTAAGGAAGTGGTTGGTTTGGTGTTGGCGTGCTGCAGGAAGTCAAATGGGTCGCAAAGGGAAGGAAACCACGATCGAAGATAGGAGAATTATGATATCATTATACCACAAGAAGAAATCATATTCTGAAATCGCAGACATAGTTGGGAGAAGTCGTGCGACTGTGCAAAGTGTCATCAAACGATATAAAGACACAAAAGTGCTGATAAATAGGGAAAGGGTTGGGCGTCCTCAGAAACTTACTTTGAGAGAGAAACAAGGACTGTTGAGAATGATCAAGAAAAACCCAAAATTAACATCGTCAGCAGTGTCGGCAGATGTTCACGAACACCTGGGAAAAAAAGTGTCCTCAAGAAGTATTAGAAGGCTTTTCAACCGAGCAGGGTACAGAGCTAGGGTACCTAGAAGGAAGCCATACATCAGTAAGAAGAACAAGAAGGCCAGAATAACATTTGCAAAGGAGTATGTGAGTAAAAGTTTGGACTTCTGGGATAAAGTGTTATTTACGGACGAGAGCAAATTTAATATTATCCATAGTGATGGTAGAATTTTGGTGGAGAAAGCCCAATACTGAGCTTGAGTCTCGAAATCTCTTGGCTACAGTTAAACATGGAGGTGGTGGCGTTATGGTCTGGGGCTGTAGGCTATGTCAGCCTCAGGTGTTGGAGAACTCGTCTTTATTGAGGGAACTATGGATAGATTTTTCTATTTGGATATTCTGAAGAACAATTTGCAGCAGAGTATCGATCATTTGGGTCTTGGGAATGATTTTTACTTCCAGCAGGACAACGACCCTAAACATACAGCTGAGATTCTCCGCCTTTGGCTGTTATATAATACTCCTCACACACTCAAAACTCCACCTCAGTCCCCAGACCTTAACCCCATTGAACATCTTTGGAGCTATTTGGAAACCAGACTCCGAAAACATGACATAACAAGCAAGAATAGACTGAAAGAGGTCATTTTGCATGAGTGGCACAATATTACATCTGAAATATCCACGCCTCTTGTTCATTCTATGCAAAAGAGACTGACAGCTGTTCTCCATAACAGAGGAATGCATACTAAATTCTGACGACATGGTATTTGTTTCTTTCTTTTCTTCAAAGTGAACTTTTATGTTGGTGTATGAATACTTTTGTCCAGCCAAAGAAGCGGGTATTGAGAATGTATTGTATTTTATTTTTCTACAAGCAGCATCTGATATTTATTTTTGTTGTCAATATATCGTTTGGTGCATACATGGTACAGCATTAACAGTTTTGACTTCCTTATTGTTTTCCTAGCTGCTGCAATTCGTCCTTTCTTCCTTTCAGTTCCACTGTATGATTACTTTTGTCCATCACTGTATATATAATGCGGATGTTTTTTCATTGGAAGTATAAGGTTATACAATTTTACTTTTTTTCTATTACGCTATGTGTGTTGGACTAAAATGAAATGATTCGTGGTTGAACTTTGTGCCTCGAAGATCCTGTACAGTCCAGTGGCGACTCGTGGCTTTTTTTAGGTGTAGGAAGTTATAGTAAACAGACCGAGGGAAGGCTTCGAAAGTGCGTTCACTTAAACAGGCCCACGAAATACTTGTACTATCCATTGCATACCCAAGGGGGCAATGCCCCTCTAACAATGAAATATATTTATATGCAATCCTAAAAATACATACGAAAATAACATTGACATTTTTGCAGATTGTGATAGAATTTCGATTTTTCTCTTTCGTGAATGAATGGGTTGTTTGTGAAGATAGGCAAGCTCCAGAAGTCTGCAGTCTGCAATATTTGGTCGTTTTAATTTTATGACCAGTGGGGGCGATTAGGGTGGCAGTTACCCTTATTTTTCGCCACTTTTGCCCCCGCACTATGCTAAACCTTATCTACAAAGGGAAATATAATGTCTTTGCCCCCCAGTTTTGCCATCTTGCTCCCCCTCCCGTTTTAGAACCCAATCACCGCCACTGTTTCTAACCATTGACTGGATGCTACCAGACGTCCCGATACCCGAATTTTCATGGCTCTTCAATGATAAGAAAATTATATGAAATTTGAAAACATGGTAATTTGCGAAATAGAGAATTGAGTGTAAATAAGAAGCACCAACTGTACTCTGTGTGACAACTTTGGTCTGTAAGCCATTGTGTTGCTGATTGTTTGACTGGTTCATTCATAATTTCATAATCGGGGAGGATAAAGAAAAGATTAAAACAAGAGAATGGACTCTCTCTTCTTTGAAACAAGTCCGCTAGAGAAGGACAAATAAGATATACCAAAATCCTATTTGCTCTTTCCTCAAAGTATCTTCCTTTGAATTAAATTTATCTGTCTCCCAAGGCACTTACCAAACACAGGGTTCTAGATGCCAACGAAGTTCAAATTATGCTAGGTATAGAACCATAATGCTAGGGTTGGTGTCACTGATGAGGAAACCCTCGTCCTTCCTCGCTGGCCATTTAACCGAGCAACCCCCTCCCTTCAACACCCCTCGCCCATCCCGCTGTAGGTGGCAAAATCAGGTTACTCAGTAAAAGGGAAGACGAAAGTAAGTATATGGGAAGACTGTCGCTTTTGGCTGTCAGCTGGAGCAAGCGAGTGATAGCGAACAGTAGCAATCCTAGTCAAATGTACGCACATTGCGCTCATAATTTTATAACGCACATTACGCTCATAATTTTATAACGCACATTAAATTCCTAAAAAAGTAGAAGATTGGAAATAAGTGTAAATGAACTGTATGAAGTTCCTCACTTCCTACATAGAGGAATCGCCCCTGGTACAGCAACGACAAAGATAATACTAGACAAATTGTCCACAGCTATTTTAATTACTTTTTTATTCTACATCCTGTGTTGTTTTAAGTAATGAAACTATGTTGGTTCGAAGCAGACATTGTTTTCTGCTTATTGACGTCATTATTTCAATTCATTGTCATCACAATGTGTAATACAGACCGAATGACCGAATTGAAATGGTGGTGGACAATTCGCCTACTGTTTCTTTCGCCGTTGGGTGTACTATGGCACGTGTTTAACGAGTTAACTACTCGTTATGTTAACTTGTCGCGTAATTTAAATGAGCAGTTTTAGAAAATCTTTGGACTAGAGTGCTGTATCGAGGCTTTTTAGCTCGATCGTCTAATAGTTCGCACGGATGACGCTAGATGGCTTACAGAAACGACTGTTTTTTTTTTCGCTCGAGCGAATAACGCTCCTACATTCAAACGATCGGTATACGCTCGAAGCCCAGGAGTTCACGTACAGTGGGATCCTGAGTATTACCGTGTAAATTGTCCATCACCATGTGCGTGCACTTTATTTGACCCAATAAGAGCTTCAAGAATTAAAAGAAAAATGAAAACAAGCTGTTGACAACTTCTGCACCAGCATACATAAAAACTCATCATTTAAAAACACATAGAATGTGAGAGAAAAAATTAATGAAAATAGTCATGGACAATTTGTACGGTAATACTCATGGATCCCACTGTACAACCGTAATTTGTCTGTGGTACTGGGCCTTCAAATATACTTCGTGAAGATAAAGACGCAGTGAAATTGAAACTAAAGTGAACATAGTCATCATCTCCATGTTAAAATGTAATTTAGTCTATCTTACTACCAATACATAGCAATATATGAAAATGAATAGATGATCATGGGCTGAAACTACCAGCACGAATTTTACACATATATTTGTAGGATTATTGTCACATTGAAATGATATTTGATGTTCTATATATTCGGGCGTATCACGCTCGAGCGCGGGAGATTCGATCGAGTTTGAGCGAGCAGTACTCTACTTTGGACATCTATCATCAATTTCTAACGCACAATAATATACTGTGTTATCTGAACAACATGTTCTCTGTTAATCCAGCCACGATTGATCGCATATCCTTAACCAGTAGTCTGCCAACTATGAAGTGAATCTCGTTTGTCAATGTGTAATGATTAGTTTTCACAATGAGGGACTGTTATGTACATGCAAGTGATTGACGTTGACAGTGAGTTCTTGGTAGCGCTTTGTTGACCACTTCTGTCTGAATCGATCTGAGCACGAAGTTGCTTCGTGTTGGCTTCGTACAGACAGATTGGCATTTTGCATGAAGGGAGGAAGTACGTATATTTATATCTTAACTTGGTTCACGCGATTTAAAATATTTTGGCGTCAAACAGACGCTTTGTACCAGACTCTGAGACTAGTCTGCTTGGGAGACGTTTGTTGTATATCCATAATTTTTGCCATTTCGAAGGCAAACCACTATAAGCCTGTGACGTAGGTTTCATACGCTCAGGTTTGTTGGTTGGTTGATTTAGTGTTTTAAGTCCACTTTATGCACAATAGGCTAATCGGGACTGGACCTATAGTTAAAGTGGAATCCGAACCACTATGTGCCTCCGCCGGGTATCGAACCCGTGATACGCTCAGGGAATCAGATAATACTCGTCCAGTCCAGGTAAACCCGCACTTCCAACTTTCGGGTGGAGTTTTTATAAGTAGATGGAGTTTCTTCATAGCTGGGGAATATTTAAGACTTGCTAATATTATAAACTAATTAGGTTTGAAACAAACCTAAGAGTGGATATGGGCAACTCGGAGTGGCGAAACTCTGTGGTAAAACGTACGCTTCATCTACTTAGTGACTAGTGTAGTTGGTTATTTTTTTCTTTTTTAGGTTAATCGCGACGATAATAAGGGATGATATTAATAGTTACAAACTTGCACTTTATTGTTCCAAGGCCATAAAATAATCTATGTATAATTTTACCCATTAACAATGTAGATGATTTCGTGTTGGTTGGGCAACGTTTTGCTGTTTACTCAGCTTGCAGGAGAAAATTGTTTTCTGCATGTTCTGTCCCTTCAATTTACAAGCAATTACTCACGTTTAGCGTTTAGGGAATCATTATACAAGCAAAGTTTGTAGGAAGCAAACACCAATTACAGGTTAACCTTGTAGCAACGTTTCTCATATATAGACCCAAACGTGCGCGCAGAAAATAGTTCCGCTGCAATACTGCGTATTTTCTCACTGTCTGATATGAACAGCTCAGCGGTTAAGGTGAGACTGGCACGGGGATGCTGAGTACCGCTCTAGAGGGGATTGATACATAAAACCTGCTGCACACTTAACCTGTCGCGGGGCTTAGTATGGACTGGTTCACACACAATACGACAGTCACGTTATGCACATACTATTGATGGATAGTGAACCAGTGATATTTATCCGGAGAATTCTTATGTATCACATATCATCTTAACAAGATGTTTGATTCCGATACAACCATGAGTTAAGGAATCCCAAGGTGTGGGTACAATTTATGAGATATAAATTAGAGTTTTATTAGAATTTCCCATCTAGAAGAGGGATGTAAGTTCGTATTTAGGAGGTGTAAGAGTACATTTATGGCGTAAATGATCATAAATTACGCTTCTGTGAATATTTCTATCAAAGGGGCTATTGTGTGTGTGTGTGTGTGTGTGTGTAGAAATCACTGGATGCGCCTGAGCGGTCATGGTGTTTCCGTGACCATGAAACAGACTTTCAATGATGATAGAGGGGTGACGGCAGGCATGTCCCCTAAATTAGAAAAAATCTCAAAATTAGCATGTAGATCACAATCGGTTTCATTTTTCTAGTTATTGCACTTGTCGGGATATTAATTATATATATAATACACTCATCACCCTCTGGATCAGTGGCATGCCCACTAACACGGTCAATATAGAAAATAGCAAACGAAATGTTCATATGTATTAAATGCTTAGGAATGATGGAATACTGAAGTGCTGAAATAACTACTGTAATTTTTAAAAGTGTGTACCTAAATTTACTCATATGTCCGTGCATGGAGTTACAAAAGGTTTTTAAATTCTAATTTCAATATGGTTCTAATCTCGTCAATCTACTGTATCGTTATTAAATGAAAAGAAAGAGACAGGATACGGAAACGTTATGATATGGCGTTACTTACCACTCTCAAAGTAGTCATACATGTCTATAACTGTTTTCCTTTTAAGAATTACCACAGATAAAGTTATATATATATATATATATATATATATATATATATATATATATATATATCTTTATCTGTGCAATTACTCTAGATGTAATATGCTAGTAAATTACTAACATTCTGAGTTTCTTTACAGATACCTTATCAATTATGAAGACTATCCTTATTTTCTTAATATCTTCTACGTTTCAATTTGGATCATCTGCTTTAACAAGTATGCAGTCTTCAAGTAATTCCATAGCAAACATTCTGGATGTTTTCCAACGTGAGAAGTTTCATGAAAAGAAGTGCATTATGATTATCACGGAGCCAGGTGATACATTTGAGATATCCCATAAGAGTCTCTTTGTGCACAGTTATACTATCATGATTTCCTTCTATAAAATGGAAAATGTTTCAGAAGAATCTGACAATACAGTTCGCTTGTTGGTTCATGCACTGAATGAAGATTGCGTTTTCTTCTTAAACATTTTAAACGTATCTCATTTCCCCGTGTATATTCACGAGGCTCTTGAAAGTTCTACTGGTAAAGAAACACGAACATTTGTAATAATGTTTAACGATACAAAGAAAGAGTTAAATACGATTCTGCAGTTGGATTCGTTCAATTTGATTTCGCATGTATATGTAATAATTATGAGTAATTTTAACAGTTACAAGCTTACTGACTCTGTTGAATCATTCTTTTTTTCAATCGATAATACCCAGATTCCAAGGCATATTAAGTTATACAGTGCATCTAAAAATGAAAGTTTGAGCATTTTGAACTTGGATTTAGACATAGGTTATCCTCTTACGAAGTCACTGGACTTATTGTTTTATCATTCTCATCCATACACAGTAATCATAAATGGTTCTTATGATGGAGCTGATTTTAGAATTATGCAAGAATTTTCCAAGAAAATGAACTTTACATGGGATGTTCATGTTATTGATGCGGAATTGCTTTCACCATTAAAGAATGGACACAATGGCACGTCATATGAAATTATAAAAAAATTGAAGTACGATGTAGTTGCGCCTGGTTTTTATATAACCAAGATGATGTTGAAATATTTTGATATTTCAGTCGCATACAGCTGCAGTAGTGTCAGCTTATTGACACCGAAACCGAAGCGTGTAGTAAATTTGTGGTCAATATTTTCACCTTTGACAGTTGGTAGTTGGTTTGTTGTATTGGCATTCTATATTTGCACAGCAAATGCTTTGATACTATTTTCTTACCTTCATCGTTATTTATTTAATTCACGATCAAATATTTCTTACCTGGATATCTCATATTCTTTTCTTCAGTCTATTAGAATAACTATTGGACAAGGATTACCTGATGCAAATGCTTCAATTGTAAGAGACTGCATAGCTTTATTCTCAATGTCATCAATTTTGTTAGTGACTGCATACAATTGTAACCTGGTGTCTCATCTTACATTTCCATCTTATGAAAATCCCATTGATGCCTTAACCGATTTCCTAAACTCAGGTTTGAAATGGGGAACAAATGATACCAGTTGGATAGATTTGTTTACCGAAGATTCTGATCAACTAACGAAAGACATACGAAATAAATACACATTGATCAAGAATACGAATGAAATTAACAATTATATTTTAGATGGGAAGTTTGGAATTGTAGCCGAGAAACTGTTGTCTGGACAAATTACCGGTGTCGAGTTTCTTGATGAAGCGAGCTTACGTAATTTGCGTCTAATGAAAGAGCCTGTTTTCTCATTTTACAGTGGATTTCCATTTCGCAAAGGATCACCACTAGTTTACAAGTTGAATTCTGTATTGCGCCCACTTCGAGATTCTGGATTGATTGTTCACTGGCAAAAAGTTATAGTCGAAGAACACCAATCGAGGGAATTCTTACTTCAACTGGAAAACAATTATGATAGAGAATATTCTCTTAGACCACTAGTGATACACGATATTGCAGGTTCTTTCGTATTACTTTTCACTGGTTATGCTTTATCTATCCTAGTATATTCATGGGAAATGTTCATAAAACGTTCACATAATCCTAAGTAACTTCATGTTTTTCTCTTCATCTCCAGAACACCTGTGGAAATATTTCAATGTTGTCAACAAGTGTACGTATGTACAATTGCCAGTCATGTGAACAATTGTATTGCTTTACTACCTCTTTTATCACAAACTTAGGGCCTCCCCGATGGCGCAGTGCTAGCGTCGTGGCCTTGTAATCAAGGGTTCCCGAGTTCGATACCCGGTGGAGACACAAGTGGTTCGGATCCCACTTTAAACTGTAGGTCCATTCCCGATTAGTCTTACTGTGCATAAAGTGGACTTAAAACAACAAATCAATCGATCAATCATTATCACAAACTTATTCACATATAATCGTAAAACTTAAAGCGAAGACTTGACTGGTGTCTACAACTTGTTGCTGATGAAAAATATTTTATTAAAAGTATTTTTTAAAAATCATGTAAACCATTATGTGAATGGAATATAGAACCTTAGATATTATACATTGGTCTATGCTAGAACTGTTGTAATGCCAATGTGCAGACTAATATATTCATGCACTAAAATACATTTATGGAAACTGAGAAAAGATACGAATCTCGACGAGAAGGTACGGACTCTCAGCACGTTGTGCTGGAATATCTGTAGTAAAAAAAGTAAATTGCTCCCCTGTTCTTTGCACCACGCCATGATGGAGTACAGGGTATGTGGAGTTAGGGCCCCACACTTTCTTGATCAGGCCCTAAAGTGGGGGTGATGTGATTAGCACCATGCCCCTGGCAGCCTTTATCCCCCAGAGTTTCCTCCAGGTGCCACTTTATACGACGCTGGGTGGGCGCCGGAGCTGCTTTAACAGGTGGGGAAAATCCCGGTTCTCCCCCGTCGGGGATCGAACCTGTATAGGGGTAGTCAGACCTCCTAACGACTGATCTACCGAGGCTCTGAACATCTGAAGTAGTCAGTTAATTCTTGGTACAGAGGGTTGCACAAGTATTGCTTGGAAACTTGTCCATGACTATTTTAATTCACCTTCACGATTAGCCAAAAGTGGCAGAAAAGCAAAGTAAAATAAACAAAATCATTCAATACAACGACTATTTCCATTAATTCTTCTCTTGCACCCTGCATGTTTTTGAGGACTCAATTTTTACGTATGATGATGCAGAGGTTCGTGTGTTTGGCGTTGTTTTTTCCTGAAATTCTCATTGAGTAAAAAATAGAAAATAAACATGGTAATGGACAATTTGCTTGGTAATACTTATGCATTCCACTCTACAGTAGTGCAAGATATATTTAATGTGAGGCGCTAAACAAATTAAATGAACGATTTCCGATAAATTCGACAACTTTTTGTGGTATGCAGATATTCTATAATATACTGCTGGACAAAAAAAACCGGACACTTGCATTTTTTGTGATAACGCAATGGGTCGATAAAAGCTCTGGTACAAGGGCTAACTAAATGTTGCAGAAACTGAATTAAGTACGAATGCATAAACAAAGTCCGAGCCTATGAATGGTGCATATGGTACTACATGATCTGCCGAACATTCTGTAATATACCTGCGAGCTGTTATTGCAATTCAGATGTCAAATATTAAAGTGTCCGGTTTTCATTGTCCAGCAGTATAGTATATAGTTTATTAGCTATCATATTTACGAAAATGAAACATACGTACAATTGTAGAGTGTGAGGAATTAGATTTTTTAAAGATGTAAAACCATTGTTAAGCAAATAAAACATGTACATAAATTGTTACGCATGGAACAGCAAATTTGTTGAAGATGGTTGCATCTACAAAGGGAGAAGTACTCTGCGTTCGTGGCTTGCAGACATTGCAGATCAGTTGAAGCACGTGTGGAACGACATGGATTATTTATCGATATTATCGACGTTTGTCGCATCGCACACGGTGCCCATATCGACTGCATAAAACTCCATTAATATTCTCCGGTGACGCATAGTACATGTTTATATCTTTTGCCGTGTGTCCACAATAAAGGTTTGTATTCTGTAATCTGCTCCTTTCTTTGAATAACCCTATATTATTATGCCTAATATGTGGGGCTCCCGATGGCGTAGTGGTAACGTCGTCCCTTTGAAATCCGATTAGCCGATTAGCCTTTCTGTGCATAAAGTGAACTAAAATCAACAATTCAAATTATGCCTAATAATTTTGAAGACAGAAATATTCTGTCTGATCAAGTTTAACAGGCTAGATAATATTTTTAAAGTTTGATTGATTGATTGATTGATTGAATTGTTGTTTTAAGTCCACTTTGTGCACAGAAAGGCTAATCGGGACTGGACCTACAGTTTAAAGTGGCATCCGAACCACTATGTGCCTCCCACCGGGTATCGAACCCGGGACCCTTGATTACAAGGCGAGGACGATACCACTGCGCCATCGGGAGGCCCTATATTTTTAAAGTTTGATTTAAGCGCACTTAGTTAATCGGAACTGCACCTACATTGTAAATTTTCACCCGAACCACTGGGCAATATGTTTTCGATTGATTAATTGATTGATTTGGTTTATTTTCCTTGTTTCTCCTGCCAATCGTGGCTAACCGCAAAGATGAGGATGAGAAGTCATGAAGGGACACTCGCAAAGAACATCTATGCCCAGGCCGGAATTCGAACCCGGGACCCCTGGCGTCGTAGCGCCGTGTGATAATCACTCTACCCCGGAGGCCGGCCAGTGTGCAATTATGCCTCAAAAGAGACCGAACCAGAGACCACTTGAGATAATAGGTTATTGTTTTCTTTGTTTATTTACTTTACTCCTCTTACCTGATAGTTCAGGTTACCGTGCCAGTGGGAGGAATTATGATAACGACATACAATAATAACCTTTCTATTCCAGCCCTGGACCCTATTTTTGCAAAAATAAAATACTCTAATATCTCTAAAGCGCCTTGTACACGAAAAAGTCATTGAATTGCACGCTTAAAAGGAAATGACGTCAGAGACCACGTCATTTTTCTCATTGGATGCAAGGTTAGGTCCAAGAATTTCTATTGAGCGGTTCTAAATAACATCATCCAAGCCTGACTGTCGACCAATCAGAGAACATGCTATTGAAATTTATTATCGAAAAGAAGCATCGAGGTACAGAATGCTATTTATTTCTATTCTTTGGTGAAGAGAAAGCATCAACAAAGTAACGTGGGAAGGGAAGGGAAGAGTAAACACGTGTTTGTGACTTGCGAGAAAGGAAAGGAGGAGCGGTGGAACATTCTGTATTTATTTAATCTCAATTATACAAAAAAAATAATAATAATAATAATAAGAAGAAGAAGAATGAATATTTATACAGCTGTGAGTAATGTGATAAATAATATCAAAATATATTCAACAAGACAACAACCAACCGTAAAACATAATATTTTGTTGACTTCGACGTTGCCTGGTCCCTCCCAGCGTAGAGTTGTTAATTTATTGTAGATTAGGCACACACAGGATATGTACGTGGGTCGTTCAATATATAAGTTTCCATATGCTGTAAAATAAATTATTTTTAAGATACATTAGAAAACTATACATACATGTGTAGGAGGATCCTTCCTCACTTCTCCACATAATCCCCATAGAGATTCAGGCATTTGTTCCACCGTTGCACCAATTTGTCCATACCCTTTGCAAGAAAATCAGGGCTCTGGCTATTGAACACTATTCTCACATTCCGCTTCACTTCTACATCTGTTTCGAAACGGTAACCTTGCAATTCAGACTTTAATACCGGAAAAAGATGGAAATCACTCGGCGCTAAATAGGGGCTGTATGGAGGGTGGGGCAGCCGTTCCCAACCCAATTCTTCAATTTTGTGTTGTGTTTGCACTGCTGAGTGGGGGCGAGCGTTATCGTCAAGAAGAATGACACCAGCGGACAGGAGACCTGGTCGCTTATGTCGAATTGCGTTTTTCAGTTTATTCAATGTTTGACAATAACGGTCAGCATTTATTGTTCTTACTTCTTTCAAAAAGTCCATAAGCAGAAAGCCCTTAGCATCCATGCTTCTGAACTCCTTATGATGCGATCCGCGTTTTCCGAACAAGCATTTACTTTCCGCCCTTGAGCCTTGCGCCTTCACGTCTGATAACGAATCGATTGTTGTTCCTTGTAGACGAAGGATGGCGCTTGTCAATCATGTGCTTCTTTTTTAATGGCATTGCTTTATACAATATTTTATAGCACAGGGAAACTTATATATTGAACGTCCCTAGTACTACGTAGAAATTTTCAGCGAAAAATGCAGGCTCGACCAGGACTCGAACCCGGGTCTCTGGCATACCGTGCCATTGCTATAACCACCGAGCTACCGAGCCGGCCTGACCTCGCCTGAATTTTTCGCTATCGCTGTTTTTCCTGCGTGGAATCGTCTGTGCCAGTGCTACCGCAACAGATCCCGTTCACAATAATGAATTGTGTCGCTATTGAAACTTCGGAATCCACTTGTTCCAGTAGTAAAGTCTCAGGGCAGATCTGAAGTCATGATTATCCCTATCGTTTGCTTGTGGCGAAATCCAAGAGCAACAGTGTCGATGACGCTAGCGAAATCCTTTTATCTTTGGAAGTTACTTTATTATCAAGACATTCGGAAACTTGTGAAGTTATTGTTTTTTAGATTATTTTCCCATAAACATGAATAAAGTTAATTCTGTTTTTTTTTCTTTTCAGATTCCACCATGAAAAATTGCGTTTTATAAGATAGAATTCTTACCTTTAGCCCAAAAGAAAACAAACCCTCCCTCGATGAAACGCCTGTTTGGCGAAGGGGTAAAACTAGGGTTCCATTTTAAAAGGGTTTCATCAGTCTTGGGAGGGGGGGGAAGGTAGGGCAGGGGAGGGTTAGGGTTAGGCCTGAGTTCCATGGAGGACGTTTTGGCTCAAGGCTTGACTGGACCTTTGGCCGACGCCACTGAAGTGCTTTTCGAAAATTCCTCTCCTTTCGAAAAGAACGCTGAAAATTTACAGCTGCTTATAATTCCTTTTGTATAGCATTCACTGAATCTGCGCGTGGTTTGCTTTCGATGTTGTCAAGATATTCGCTTTGTGGTTTAAGTAGTCATCAAACCGTTGCGAATATCTAAACATATATAATTTTCCACAATTTCGGGTAACCCTATGGGAGAGGAAATTTCGAAAACGGCTTCGCTGGCGTCAGCTACAAGTCTTGGGTCTCCTCTATGGGGCATTAAATTGAGATTTGGTGGAAGCGGAAAACGAAATCAAAAAGGACGGTCGTAACCCAAACCTTTCTGTTCGATCCACTGCCCGTAGTGGACAGTGAGCTGAAGTGGCGTGCCCAACCGGGTTTGGTGGGAGACATACGAGGTGCGATCAGGTTGCTCTGACCCTAACATAGAAAGAGCGGCAATAGGGTTTCAATTTTTTTTTATTTTCAACATACTCCCCTGCAACTCCAATGCACTTTTCCCATCGGTGCTCCAACGCCTGGATACCTTGCAAAAAAAATCTTCCGACTGGTCCTCCAACCATGAGTCCACAGCCCTTATCACCTCAGAATCGTCAGAAATTTTTTGCCCACGAATGTCATTCTTCAAATGTTTGAACAAATAGAAATCACTGGGGGCCAAATCTGGGGAATAGGGTGAGTGGGGCAACAATTCGAATGATGCATCTGCGATAGCGGCCCTCGCAATGCGTGAGGTGTGGACAGGTGCATTGTCCTGGTAAAGGAGCACACCGCGGGTCAACATCCCACGCCTCTTTTTCTTGATGGAATCACGTAATTTTTTGATTAGGTCACTGTAGTATGTGCCAGTGATGGTTTGACCTCTTTGTAGATAGTCCACAAGAAGGACACCCTTGCAGTCCCAGAAAATTGAGACCATCACCTTCTTGGCTGACGTTTGCACCTTGACTTTCTTCGTTGGTGGAGAATGTGGGTGTTTCCACTCCATGCTTTGTGATTTTGTTTCTGGGTCGAAGTGATGGACCCATGTTTCATCCATAGTTACAAATCGGGCAAGGAAATCGTCTATATCAGCACGAAACTTGTCAAGAAGTTCTTGACTGATGAGCACTCGGGTGCGCTTCTGATCTGGGGTGAGGTTTCGAGGGAACTATCTTGCAGAATTTTTTTTCAATTGCAATTCCTGGGTAATTATGTTTTAAACAGTGCCATCTGACAGGCCACACATCTCAGCAACAAGACGGATAGTGACTCGACGATCCTTCAGCACGATATCGTGGACTTTGTTAATGTTTTCGGTCGTCATGACAGTTTTTGGTGCTTCACCTGCATGTTCATTCTCACACTACCCTCTCCCACAATTCAACTCACGACACCATCTCTTCACCATACTGTATGAAGGAGCAGTGTCCCCTAGTGTATCCACCAAGTCCTCATGAATTTTGGATACCGTCCACTTCTTCTTCACAAAATATTTGATCACCGCTCTCACCTCAGTTTTCTCCATTCTGGCACATTGATACAACTTAATTAAGTTAAACCCCTGTAAAAAGGAAACTGTACGCTACTCAGACTTGCAATTCAGAATGAAAGCATATAAAGGATCACTAAACAATAACAAAATAAAAAATCAATCATAACGTCGTTCCTTCTATGTTCGGGTCGGAGCAACCTGATCGCCCCTCGTAAACTCGCATTTAAACGAGTTCAAAAAGAAGAACATCAAAGAAAGGAAACGATAGCAAAAAGTCCTGGACAGCCACTGCTGGGCTGACACTACTTCCGGTTTATAACATTTTCCTGTCCAAACCCAGAATTCACCACCAGACTTATCGCTCTGTAAGGGGTTCACAGTGATGGCGTCAGGAGGCCATTGCTAGGAATGGGGGACGGATACGATGTCAGTGAATTGTATACAACAAATTAAGAAAATTTGCATAAAGCATCCCGAAGCAAAAGGAATTTGCACAAGCATCCCCGCCTATCGCATTGTATCAATGTTGATCCGTACAAGCATTTCACGCTTAACGAAGCAGCCCCAGGTAGGGAGTTCGGTTCTACTTCTATGGCATTTAGTTCTATATTGAATGTGATTCTCCTTCCAAAAATCCGTCCCTGCTGTGCCCTCTCCCACACATATATTTGTATGGCGCCGTCAGAATTGGCCCAAGACTTAGGCCGTGTTCGAATCTTCAACGCCCCCCTCCCCTTCCATGCGTTCAAGGTGTCCGAATCGAACCTCGTCGCTACGGCTTTCCCTCACAAGGGGTCAGTTGGAATCAATGGTTTATCAGCGCTTTTCTCTCGTCTTTGTTATCGGCAGACGTCCGTGGGAGAGTGGTTATCATAGCGCGCTACGAAAGTATGGGTTCCGGGTTCGAACACCGACCTGGGCATGGGTGTTCTTTGTGTGTGTGTGTGTCCCTTCATCAATTTTATCGTATAATCATCGCGATTAATCAAATATGGCAAAAAGCGACGCTAAGTAACAAAAATCAAATCAAATCATTATTTTACTTCGCTTTCTGCCACTTTTGGATAATCGCAAAGATGATACGATAAAATTGATGAAAGGACACACTCAATGAACACCCGTGGACAGGCTGGGATTCGAACACGGAATTTCTGGCTTAGTAGTCAAATCAAATCTTTTATGATTTTCGGAATAGGAGGAGTTACATCTTTTTTAGTAGTCATTCCTCAATTTGCAATCTTATCCCGCCTTTGACATTTTTTTTTAGGAATACCGGGCCCTAAATGGGAAGGGAGGGGTGACTCCCATCAACCTCCCCTTGAACACGCCACTGATTGCTAACTCCAAGTGTCTAAGGGTGCGTTCCGAAAGTCTTAACGAAACGAACGCATTCAACGAAAATAACTGGGCTCGTGAATCTGGTGAAACCAGTTATTTTACAGACTTATGGGACACGCTAGGCGAAAGCGCAGGCGCAGCGTTTTGTTTAGAGAAAGTTTCCGCATGGCGTCAGCGGAAGGAATGTCCTTATGGCAAAAATAAACTCTATTATGGCCACTGTTACTCATTTTAATCACATTCTAAGAACGGTCAAGGCATACTTATCTTGTGCATGTTGCTTCATATCGCTATCTGTTAAAATTATAATACATTTTCCGAACTAGTGCAGTTTCAATCCATCAGCACGCGCTTTGTCTGCAAGGAGCAGACGATTTTCACGGAACAAACCAGCATCCTGGCCCGTGCGTTTGGTGAATCTCGTTCTTCCACGAAACGCACGGAATGCGACTTTTGGGACAGCATAATGAAACTCACGAAACGCACGGAAGCACTTATGGAACGGCCAGTTACCATAACTCGTTTAACGCGTTAAACTCGTGCGACTTTCGGAACGGGCCCTAAGTTAACGCACGTCACTGCAGGTCAGTCTTGAAGCTTTGGACTGGAAGCGAAAATCTTTCGAATTACGCTTTACTGCAGCCAGTGGCGTGGCCAAGGGGTGGTTGGTGGGCGGCCAAAACATCCCTCTTTGGCTTAGTACTCCTTGCCAGGGGCGGGATGGGGGGGGGACGACGCATGACATGATTTTGGGTGGTGATACGCCATTGGCACTGTGCAGTGATATGTCAGCTGAAAATCTGACGTCAGTTCTTCTTGAACAATGTCACAAACTTGGTCTTGACATGAAAAATTTAATGAGTCAAGGTTATGATGTGAGTGGCAGATTTAATGGTGTGCAATCATGAATAAATCAACAATACCTAAAAGGAATGTGTGCCCACTCTGCCAGTCATACGGTCAATGTAGCCCTATCTTTAGCCATCTCGAACTCCACTGTGAGAAACTCTTTTGGTGCAGTAAGTAAAGTTATTTTTCTCAGAATAATACATGCAGTGGTGAAATACTAGAAACAATATATTGCATTATGGACCAGGCAGTAAAAAACACTCTCAGTGCGTGCGTGTCTAGTAATTATTATTATTAATAATAATATTTAATAGGATAGTATTATTAATATATCACTATCTTAATATATATATATCACTGTTATAACACTGTCTTAATTTGAAACTTTATCGGGCTTATGACATGCATTTGGTAATGGGCACCCTGCCTGGACTCTGGATTCGCCCTTGGCCGTGCCACGTTTTGGTAAAATGTGAACTTGTCCAATTTTTTCTTTGATCGTGTACATGTGCAATTTCAGACCATTCAAGATTTCGCGAATTTCGGTGTTCTACGACTTTCAATTGCGTTCAATTCAACGTCTTGTTCATGATTAATTTGATCGTGTACAAACAGCTTAAAACATGGAAGTCAGTTTGGTTCCTGTTTACAGTGCAAGTGTGGTTTAGAATTGATTCTTGGTGAGGCCAGGTGGTCAGTTATTCGACTTAAATTCGCCCCTCCTCCCAACTGTGACTTCTGAATCCGCCACTGCCGTATACAGAGTGAAATTCCGCTGCTGTAGCCGTAAAGAAATTGACATTTATGTGCTGCAGCGATGCCAACCCTAGCATAATGGTGCTAAACCTAGCATAATTTAACCATCTTTGGCACCTAGTACCCTGTGTTTGGCATAACAGCCAAATCTAGCATAATCTGCAACCATCGGTAGATATTGAACTCAAAGGAAAGTGCTCTGAAGTAAAAATAAAATTAACTGCACATCTCTATTTCAGGAGTGGACATGTTTCCAACAAAAGAGAGTAAACCGGCCCAGGGATCCCGTCCCCCACCAACGCCTTTCATCTCTTCCACATCTTCCTGCCATAAAATCGAAGAGGAGGGTTGTGGCGGCCCACCCTCAAAAGTTTGTCCTTTCCCAGCACCGACACAAGTGGTCAGTCATTTGAGGTGCCTGTATTTTCGCGAGGAAATAGTAGAAAGTTGGGTTGACAAATAAAGCTCATGTGACGCCCTCCTTTGTCGGCAAATTTTGACCATCTTTGTCTTCAGCTTGTGTTCGGTTCGGTTCAGTCGACTTGCCATCTTATCATTTCGGAAGCATTTAATTCTTCGTGCGTGCATCTTTCAGTATATTTTTGAGCGTGTGTTTGAGTGTATTGTGAGTGTTTTTTCCCTGCTTTTTAATTTTTATATAAAATATATTTGGCACAATTTCGAAAAATGAGTACTAATAGCAAAAGAAGTAACTGAAACTTCCGAAAAGAAAAAAAGACCGTAGGGTTTTAAACCAGAAATGGGAGTCGTATGCTCAGAAATATAAAGGAGTGGGCAAAAGGCAGTTTTTCTTTTTTCGTTTGGTGAGCACATTTTTTTTTCCTTTCCTTTTTTTATTTGGAAAAATTGTTAGTTTACATAGAAATGCATTGTATGAGCATTTGAAAGTTGTAAAGAACTAGCACAAAAGTGTGTCTCTAGCAAGGTGGTGTTGGAGGTCCTTCCATATAATGCAAAAAAATGCAGTAGTATATGAAAGATATTTGTGAATTATACACCAACCACCTCCCCCCCCCCCCAAACCCTGCAGTAATTGAAAGGTAATGACGCTTAACTGTGTCATGTCATCTTCCCTCTCCCCATCTGCTAGAAAAAAATATGTGAAGTATTTTTACAAATATACTGAGCCACATGCCCTAGTTAGACACTTGGTAAGGTATGGACATTTAATTATGTTTTTTCCATCCCATAGTCCATAGACCATTTCATCAGTTCTTCATTCACCCTCATTGTCGTATTTACTCCCAGAGCCCCTAAGGCAAAAAAGCGACTTAAAATAAATAGATCTTATGGTGGGATAAAATATAACATCTGAAAATAGTAATAAAATATATTGTTAATAATAATACTAATACTGCCCTAGCACAATTGGGTGGCATTCTAGCATAATTTCACAGTTCGAACAGCACTTTTCGTAGCTGAGGGGTTGGCAACGCTGATGTGCTGGCAACATTGCACCGGATGTAGCAGACGCCACTGCAAGTCACATGTAAGTCGTTGTTGTCAGATAATTTATTCACGGTTTTTAAACATTTTAGTAAGTTTAATCGAACGTATTATTTTTATGTACAGACACAGTAGTCTGCAAATATATATATAAATGTGTAAATATATTTAAGACATTTGGTTCTCCTTGAGTAGAAATGTTAGACATTACATTTTTCACCATCTATTTACATGAATACTTCTCCACTCTTTTATTGTCTTCAGGAATGAATGAAAGTGCAAGATATTGGGAATATGACATAGAGTCTGATTTAAATTTAAAAGATAAAATCTACATGTGAAACCCATTCCATGTTGCATCGAATTGCAGTATTGAACTGTACACCCCTGCAAACTGGAAACATAATTACTGTACATGCATAGGGTGACATAATATTTTGACCCAACAGACGGGACATCCCTAAGGAGATTAGTTTGCCTCCCCTTCTACTGAAAAATCAGTTAGGCCTAATTACAAAATTATTGGTTTTATACATAAATGATACATCATAAACAATAAATAAAATATCTCCCGTTTTCATAAGGTATTAAATATTATAATATCGGTATAATTTACATAGCGTTTCTCGTCCTTTCTGATCAGAGCAGCTTTATTCTTCATCAACCGTTTATAAGTCTCCCCGAAAACCTTACCTCATATATTACACACACCACACTAGATTTTTCTTTTGAGTTTGTGTCGAGATGCAGGAACTTGAAATTCTTTTTGCAATTCCGTAAAGAAACTGAACGCTTATTCATATTTTTTAGCACATGTCTCAAATTTACACTTGGTTTTCAAGATAAAATCTAGACTTTTACAAAACGAAACAAATAGTGGCATTTTAATAATATGGATGGGACGACCGGAATATGCCTCTGAAATGGGACTGTCCCGGTCAAAATGGGACGTATGGTCACCCTATACTTGCAGGAATTTACACAGAATTTTCCAATTGGGGAATGTAAGGGTAAATTCCTTGCAAAAATGACCATAAATTGGGCCTTTGTGAAAAGTTTTAGGGGATGTTGGGAGTGTATGGATAAATCATTGCTGTACAGGGAAAGCGGGTCTAACTTGTCTATGCTGAACGATATTTGCAAGTTATACTGCAAGAAAAAGCATTTCTACATACTTCCATTTACTCATATAAGCATATTACTTTGCAAGCAGCAAAGATGGATTATTGTGCTGTTTCATGCTCTTAGCATTACAGTTACATCCATAATTCTTGTGCAGTCGGGGGCGCTGACTTGTCAAAATTATTTGGGGGGGGGGGGCTCTGATCACTGAAATAAATTAATGAATGACTCTCTCTCCCTTTTTTAAGTTTTGGCCTCAGTGTTCGGAATCTCATAAAAGCTCATGAAGTCCTCAAAAATATCAAAATTTTTATTCACACTTCTAATGCAGAATATTAAATGTCCATGGATGGATATGTCACAAGTTTCGTCAACCATAATAGCAAAATGTTCCCGACTTTTAATATCTGCTACCACGGAGCGCAAAACAGATCACCCTAATATATCAATGATCTAGTTCTGAATGTCATGTTAGAGCCATTTGTAGCCGAAACGTCCCATCCACTACCCTAGTTCATGCACATCGTCTTTTGAAACTCTTTTTAGTAAAAAGTTTAACAATACTCATAATTACATACTTAGTATATAGTAATAAGTCATGTGTTTTGCTGTCTCTGGTCATAGTCCCCCCAAAGTTGATGGTTTAGCGGTCTCAGCCCCCCAAATTGATGGTCTAGAACATTTCAAATGTGTATTTAAAGTTAAGTTCATGTGGCACAATTCAGAGTAAACTTTACAAGAGAAACAAAATTATTTGGGGGCTCTGCCCCCCACATCGTTAACATTGGGGGGGCTCGAGCCCCCCCAAGCCTCATGGAGTCGGCGCCTATGTGTGCAGTTAATTAGGCTGTTCAGGTTTAAGGCTCTTGGCATTAAAATAACATCCCAAGATACTTCCATAGTTAGGTTAGACTGCTAGGGTTTCATGGTTCTTACCATTGAAATGATGTCCTTAAATGTTTTTGTAGTAAAGTTTGGCATGTGAGGTTTAGGGATCTTAGCATTAAAATAAAGAAGGCCACCCTCGAGAATTATGTTAAATTTTGTTTTAATCGACAGATGTGAAACTGGTTCCAGCATACCATTTGTATGCATACTAAAATAGCGAAAGAACACATCGGAAATTGCTGTCAGCTCCAAACCTAAGGACGTAAAATTATAGCCGGTGGTGTAATGTTATGTTGAGTGCTATATTCACTTGCTTAAAGCCTTGGGGATGTTCTACTTCATGGTAACGTGACAGACACACTTTACTTACTTGACAATAGCACATCTCTGCAAACTAGAAACAATGGAAAGTGTTTGTAAACCATGCAAAATAGGTAACTTTCATACATCGGAGACACATTTGAATCGGATATTTTGTGTTTCTCGTGGTTAGTACTTACCAATTATGTATTGCGGAACATAGTCGAAGGTGCCATTATGCTTTTTGCACGAAGACAAACACTTTTTCTGCTAAAATAAACCATTTTCTTGAATGCTACGGAAAGCACGTCACAATGCGATATCGCTTGCTTTGCGAATCATAACACTTCTTTTGTTTTCGAATATCAGTGTTTCCAACTCTATTGTGCATGAAAATTCCTATGTTCTACGAATTATTGGATTTTTGAAATTATACTTTCAATTTACAAACCATGCAAAGTTAGCCAGGTTAGTTTAGTTGGTTAGGTTACGTTAGTAAAAATGAAGAGATTAACTTACCATCACAGCATCTTTCACATATTTATTCCATGACACACCATTACATGTATTGCATGGTACCGGCTTGTTTGAAAAATTCGTGCATTCTTGCCTTCGGTGTGAAATTGACCTTAAATAGCTGCTCTGCTAGGTACCCTGTGAAGTGACTCTTCTTTCGTCCAAAGGTTGGTATGGAATGACGTACATTACGCCATGCTCTTTCGATGTTTTGGGAGTGGATTGGAATGTCATCGCGCAACATTCGTCGCATGTTTTCGTGATGTATATGTCCACTTGCAGGCGTGTCAACAAACTCTATGCTGTGGTTCACTTGCAGGTGCCTGTAGCCTGCTCTCTATGGGTCTGTAAGTTTATATAGGCTTTCCAGCAGTCTGAGATTATAGTTATGCCAGGAAGAATGAATTTGCATATGATTTGCTGCAGAGTTTGTTCATCTCTATTGTCTACTGGGACCATGAAAAAAGCTCTCGGGTTTCCTCTTTCTATTCCGCCAAACACCCACTGTCCGTTAACGTCCAGTCCTCTTTTATTTAGACACCTCTTCGTTTTGCCGAACTTTGCTTCATCTACTTCGACAACAACTCCTTGACCTCCTATGGGACGAGAATTTTCGGTTACCCATTCCTCGCAAACCTGTCTGCAAAAGTTAGACCAGTTCTTTTACTCATGTCTAATTCCTCTTCTATTACAGCTTGTCTTGGGTATGGCAGATGAAGCCATAGATTGCAAAAATGAATTATCTTATCTACCTATAGGTTACTGGAACCTATGAACGTGCCATTTCTTGCAGAACGTTTGAATCCGCACGGAACTTTCTTGCGACGTAATTTACCTTGTCCATCGATTCTCTTTGAACAAATATACAACCAATAGCCATCACGTCCAACGTGCACCTTGCATGCACTGCCACATTTTTGGCAATCAACTTCTTCCTTCACAATCCCATGTTGGATTGTAAAATCCAAGGGATCTTCTACGCCCGATACATGCCATTTTCTCTAGAGAAAAAAAAAGCGCACGTTTGTAAACCCTGATTCCACTAGCGAGATTGCGTGACTTCCGACGCTAGAGCCATCTGCAGGTACATAATGGAAACAACGGCATAATGTTGTCGATTTACACAAAAGGCGCAATTTTATTACATGAAAAGTGATTATTGTTATGCTGCATTCTACGGTGAAGTTTTAGGAAGAAAATATCTCGACGAACGTTGTAAACCTTGGAGAAACTCATTTCCGTAAGTAGTTTCTTGTGTAAAATTGAAGAAATGTGTCTCAGATCTATGAAACCGTTACCTGCAAAATATTTCACTTTCTCAAGGAGGTACAGAGTGTCAAGGGTACCAATAAAGCCAATAACTGATTTTGTAGTTAGGTGGGTCAGGTTTAGGGCTCGTAGCATTAAAATAACATACCTAAATGCTTTCAACAGATGATCACTTGGTAGTATATAATCTCATGCACAGAAACCCTTTCAGTTGCTGAGTGCATTAAGTGGCCGGTCCACTTTCGATCTTGCTACCGAAGTTCCCTGCCTACACATGGTGTTCTTTATGAGTGTTCCTTCATAAATTTCATCAAACATCACCCATCTTCATCATTGCAATTAGCCCAAAGTGGCAGAAAAGCATTGTTTAACACAAATACAAAACCCTTTCGAACTGTTTTTGAAATCACTACTTCTCTGATAAATAATGCCTTGTGAAAGATTAAATAAATTTCACTATTTCCGTTTTTGGATCTTGAAACTTATTTCCACAATCATTTCTAGTATTCTATAACACTTCCTAATGCTCCTATATAAGTTACAAAAATTATTATACATTTGGAACTGATACCAGGCTTACTGATTATTTACAGTACCATGCCTGTACCACAAGATGATTTTTCTGCATCCTTTTCTTCGATATACAGGGTGGGTCATATTGATGGGACACATTTCAAATGCAAATTTCTAGGAATGGAACAAGCCCATTTATTAAGCTCTATGTGTAACCAAGATACAGGAGTTCACAGCACTGTTCATCAGTTGAATATAACATCCCATAGGTGGGCACCACCTTGAAGGGAACATTCTTGGGCTCTCCCAAGTCATACTGCCCACACTATGGTGCAGCAAATCGACCGGAATGGCCTCTATCTCCCTCTGGATATTTCCCTTGAGTTCAGCAGTTGTTTGGGGGTCTTGTGGTGTAGGCCTACACCCTTACATTTAGGTAATCCTGCAGGAAGTAGTCCAGTGGGGCTACATCTAGTGATCTGGATGGCCAATTGATATCGCCGAATCTGGAAATGAGGGGACCAAGGAAATGGTCTCGAAGGGTTCTCATTGGCACTAATCCTGTAGGAGGAGTGGCACCATCTTGTTGCATCCACATTTGTGTAAGACCGAGCCAGGGAATGAAAAACATGATTAACATGTCGTTGAAGAGCTCAGTAGTGACTGTTACGGTTGGGACTTCGCTCAACTGTATTTGCCAGGTGTTAAATGTTCTCTGCACCATGAGACGTTCAAGGTCGCCTAGGTGAAGGTTTCCTGTCGGCACTAGCTCTGACACGGATGTTTTTCACAACATGCAGGATCTTATCACCTTCTGAGGTGGTGCTTGACAGAAATGTTTTCTGAATTGCCTTTTTTGATGTAATAATGAAGCTTCCACATCATAAGCAATTTCAACCTGAGTCCACAGCACCATAATTCTAAAAACAATAAAATGAAAAAATTGAATTTATATAAACTCCTAAGGTCAGGCTTCTAAATACAATGCATTTGAAAAATACCACCCTGTATGTATTTCCAAGTAAACCATTTATTGACTGTTGTCTGGCACATACACTACTGCTCCCATCTATGAAATATGACACAAAGTGATATGTTCACTTCTCATATATGTAAAATTTTAATTTACATGTGACAAATTACTTCCAATTTTGTATTTTGTCTTATTGAGGATCACTTTCCAGCAGAGTGTCCGGTCATGCGCCAATGACAAAGCAAAATAATAAAAATATTGCTTTTTAAATATTTTAGAGAAGAAGTAAAAATTAAGTCAGAATATTCACATATTTGAGCGAAATTAGTCAAGTGAAACCTGAAACAGCTAGAAATAGGCAAATGATTTGCCAAGTTTAGCACATCAAAAGAAGAGCCCAGTTTACCCCCTGTGCCCAACTGTCAGGTCATCGCAGCAGGTATGGGAATCCAAGGTCCTTTGACCGCTTTTCCCCCACTCTTGAAGGTCTGTTCATAAGAGACCTTTATTTCAGCCCCCTTGTTTACAAACACGGCAGGGTTTCTGTGAAGTCATCAAGATGAAACTTCTCAGAATGCCTAGCACTGTAAAGCATGCAATGCTCTTGTTTTTGAGAGAATAACACATATTCAAGAGCATTGCAATGCAACTTACACAGAATACATGAAAGTAATGGCGCATAGAAAAAAAATATATAAGTAAGCAAAAGCATAAATTTCCCCACGGTTAGTGCTAGAAAAAACTTAAAAAATAAAGACAGTTCTGCATACATTGTATTTCCTTCATAGTATTTCTCCTTTTAATTTTTTTGGATCCTGTGGTTCAAATATCTATTTCGGAAGAAAATGTTCTTTCTTTAAAAAACACGAAGTACTTGCTATTGTTTTGTGTTTACTTTGCTTACAAATGACGAGACTGATCAAGATTTTAGTTCCCAAGGTGACAGACATACTTACTCAAACAGAACCTTTTTCCTAACATATCTTACTTTCACACCAGGGATGGCCGAAAATATCACGATTCTGAAAAATTTTAAATCTCGATTCAGAAATTTTATTACCTGGATTTCGGAGAGAGAGGTTTAACAATTTTTCCATTTTTTCGAGTAGAATTTATTAAGAAAGTTTTGTCTTTTTTATTTTACGATCATATATTCCCTAGAAAAAAAACATAGATTTAGCCATCACTACTTCACGCATCATGTACGAATACTGTTATCATCATTATCAATGTAGGAATTCCCGCCCCCCTGCCCCGGTTGAAAGATTGACCCTGATGTTTGGCAAGTCTTGCGATGACTACTTAATAATGTCAAGCTTCACCATTGCTTTCCAGCAACTTTTGGCTAATTGTGACAATGAGGGTGAATGGTGATTAGATGATTGATGATGAGATATTCCCAACCACCAATGCATCATTTTTAGAGACATATGTAAACTTGACTAGGACTTTTGAACTTGGGTCTTTAGCATACTGTGCCATTTCTCTATTATGACAGAGATCTGCGTTTGAGCCCTGGTCAAGCTTGCATTTTTTGTTAAAATTTCTTTGTAGTTCATCTATGTGTACAACAATTTTGTGCTAGATCTTTTTAACTGTGGCAAATATTGAACTTTTGAAGATATTAATTTTAAGGAACCTTAGTGTTTGAAGTTTGATATTTGTTGAGATGATAAGATCTTTTTTAAAATTTTTGCTATTTCAACTAATATTAATTATATCACAGGCAACTATAATCAGACGGTAAACCATTAATTGAACTTGTATCATCAATATTCTGAAATGCGTCATAGTCTGCCAGTGTTGGCATCACATTTCCAACTCGCCAGAGGAAGTGATTGGACCTGAATGAATATTTTCACCTAATGATGGGCAGAGTCGAAAAACAAGGAAAAGGTGGAGAATCAACAGAAACATGGTAACGGTAAAATTGAATCCAAGAAGGGTGCATTAATTTTGTTTCTTTCTGGTGGTACTTGAGATAGTATTCATGTACAGAATCTTTTGTGTATTTCGATTGTCTTGCCCAAAGTTAATTCTGTATATATTTGTGTTTTTGTGGATTGTGATTAGAAATGCTATAAGAATTGTTCTTCAGGCAACAAATGACAAAACTAAAGAAACGTGTATAAATCTGTATGTTGCTTGTAAGTGCAAATACTACAGGAGATACTGTATATGTGATTATAAATCTGTGTGTAACTTTGAGAACCATGTTGTCTTTTAAACCCAGAAAGCCCTTTGAGAGTTAAATCGAATGTCATGTTCCCGACACCAGGAGCAACAGACTAACTTTGTGACGACTGGTGCCCAACTGGAGGATGTTGCATAATTGTAGAAAATTATGTAAAATTATATTTTTTGACTTAATGCAATATATTTCACACAAACATACATACGTCCTGGGTTTTATGTCTTTTTTCCCTTATACAGTGTTAATTTTTCAGGTGAACCTATAAGATGGCTACTTGCAAAGACATTGGTTCAACTAAGAGCGAAAGAGGGAGAGAAATTTTAGAGAAAGGATTGTGGAGTGATTGTGAATTTTTGGTAGAATGTGAAGGAGAAAGAAGGGTAAGTAGAAAAATTTTGTGATTGATTTTTAAGAAGTGCAGGTTTTGTTCATGTTTGGGAATGGAGGCCGAAAACTAGTAGGGACCAAAGAAACAAGCCTCCCAAATCACAAGCCAAGCTTTCATTTCTCTAGTCTTTGCTTTCACTGCATTTTCAAAATATTTTTGTCAATGTATTTATTATTATTATTTGTAAGGGAAGCAACGATCTGTTATAATAACATTACAATGAACCTTATGTACCAAAACACATGAGATGATTGAACATATACATGATGATTTGGTGTGCAAACTGTTTGCAGTGTTGTCAAATTAGGGATACATCGGAATTTACTGGCATGTAAAAATTACCCATATTATGCCACATATGACATCACACGTATCTTGAAAGTGGTATGTGATGAAGAAATATGTCCGCTATCGGGATTCAAAATGGCTGTTCCCTTGAGATAATGAGTTGTAGTGATAAACAAGTTGGAACAGCATTTGCCATGTGACTACGATGCTCCTTGGGCAGTAATCAGTACAGTACAACAAATGCCTGACAATGATAATTTGTCGTTAATTAGCATTTGACTATGGATTCATTATACCAAATTTTATCTTTGTAGTATTTGTAGTTTTCCAAACAGGCAAATCAATATGACTAATGTTTTATTAAAATTATAATCTTATCAGCACTTTACCCACAGAATATTTTCTTACTTTTGATTGGTTGCAGATAGATTGCTCTAATGCCGTTTTTTGTTGAGAAGTTTTAACTCTCACTGATAGACAGACGGACATATCGATTGAGATAATAACTGTCCTCTACACGAGCCCGCTGTATTCTTTCAACTCACAAAATTACGTTGTCGTATCTGTAGTAGCTTCCAAGCAATCAGTAGATATAATACGTTTCAGTTGACATGAACAGACTAATGGGCAGACCGGAATTGGAAAAGTTTTTTAGAAATAAGTACACATCTATCAGCACATCATAGACAGAGCAATAAATACTCGATGTGATGCAGGACTTCAAATATTGAGGTAAGCCCTGTTGGGGAGAGCGTTGCAAAGATAAAGCTGTTTAGAGGAGTCCATGGTAAATGAATGGTTAAGAACCAGTTCTATAGACAGTGAAACTTGAGTTTTCTTTTCATACTCTGTGCACAGCTTCATTTTGTTGTTCCCTGTTTTAAAATTAATGCTTCAGAGACTCCGAGATTAACTTGTAATTATATAATGTTTTACTACTTAGAGTGAAGTAGTTTTGTTTAGAGGATGCAGAAGATTTTACAGAACATACGAGGGGCGATCAGGTTGCTCTGACCCTAACATAGAAAGAGCGGCAATAGGGTTTCAATTTTGTTTTTATTTTTCAACATACTCCCCTGCAACTCCAATGCACTTTTCCCATCGGTGCTCCAACGCCTGGATACCTTGCAAAAAAAAATCTTCCGACTGGTCCTCCAACCATGAGTCCACAGCCCTTATCACCTCAGAATCATCAGACAATTTTTGCCCACGAATGTCATTCTTCAAATGTTTGAACAAATGGAAATCACTGGGGGCCAAGTCTGGGGAATAGGGTGGGTGGGGCAACAATTCGAACGATGCATCTGCGATAGCGGCCCTCGCAATGCGTGAGGTGTGGACAGATGCATTGTCCTGGTGAAGGAGCACACCGCGAGTCAACATCCCACGCCTTTTTTCTTGATGGAATCGCGTAATTTTTTGATTAGGTCACTGTAGTATGTGTCAGTGATGGTTTGGCCTCTTTGTAGATAGTCCACAAGAAGGACACCCTTGCAGTCCCAGAAAATTAAGGCCATCACCTTCTTGGCTGACGTTTGCACCTTGAACTTCTTCGTTGGTGGAGAATGTGGGTGTTTCCACTCCATGCTTTGTGATTTTGTTTCTGGGTTGAAGTGATGGACCCATGTTTCAACCATAGTTACAAATCGGGCAAGGAAATCGTCTATATCAGCACGAAACTTGTCGAGAAGTTCTTGACTGATGAGCACTCGGGTACGCTTCTGATCTGGGGTGAGGTTTCGAGGGACCCATCTTGCAGCATTTTTTTTTATTTACAATTCCTGGGTAATTATGTTTTTGACAGTGCCATATGACAGGCCACACATCTCAGCAACATGACGACGGACTCGACTTTCCTTCAGCACCATATCGTGGACTTGGTTAATGTTTTCGGTCGCCATGACAGTTTTTGGTGCTCCACCTGCATGTTCATCCTCACACGACTCTCTCCCACAATTAAACTCACGACACCATCTCTTCACCATACTGTATGATGGAGCAGTGTCCCCTAGTGTATCCACCAAGTCCTCATGAATTTTGGATACCGTCCACTTCTTCTTCTCAAAATATTTGATCACCGCTCTCACCTCAGTTTTCTCCATTCTGGCACATTGACACAACTTCACTCAGTTATATCCCTGTAAAAAGGAAACTGTACGCTACTCAGACTTGCAATTCAGAATGGAAGCATACTAAGGATCACTAAACAATAACAAAATAAAAAATCAATCATAACGTCATTCCTTCTATGTTAGGGTCGGAGCAACCTGATCGCCCCTCGTAATTATTTTATCTAGGTATTAGTACTATTGTGTTGTACATATTTATTAGAATCCCTTCTTTTTTTCAGCTTCAGCACATCATCACATTGCATACTCATGAGGTTACTTGAATCCAAGCACCATAGCACAAGTCTGCACCTAGGAAAAGAGTAAGCAGTCTCTTGCACTAAAAATTTCAAGTTTACAATGTGCATATACATGAGTTTGTTTCTTCTCTTTCAAGCTTTGTATTTTTCAGTAGATGAAGAACTCAACTAATTAATTGTCTTACATACTGAAAATTAATAGATTACTTAGTTTGAAATACATGTTCCCATGTTGGGAAATAATCGCAAGTTTATTATTTGAATCAGCTTTGAATTTTAGGTGCTTAGGAATAATATTAACAAATGAAAATGACGTTAAAGTAGAAATGAAAGAAAAACAGTTAAGATAAAGCCTGTTGCTTTCCGTTATAAATCATTACTCTCGTACAGTGTGTTCATTTTGGTTCCTGGCCAAGATAGCGCAAGTACTAACCTGTGTTATTAGATTGATCGATTTGGTGTTTTAAGTCCACTTTATGCACAGTAAAGCTAATCGGGACTGGACCTACAGTTTAAAGTGGGATCAGAACCACTGTGCCATGTGCCTCCGCCAGGTATCGAACCCGGAACCCCTTGATTACAAGCGACGACACTACCACTGTGCCATTGGGGAGGCTCTGTGTTATTAGAGTTGTTCAAAGTGATGGCCAACTGCATTCACACATTCCCTGAATATTTTGATGAAATGTTGATTGACATATTTGTTCTGTTTGCAAGTTGTTTTCTTGCCATTGTTAACCTAGCAGGATGCACGGTGGGTAAAATTTGAAATTTGCCATTTTCTTTAACACTACACCAGCGCCACAATGACACAATAGGATTTAATCATTAAACACTGGGATGAGACAACTTGGACAATTTAGTATTTTGCCAGTGCCAAAATGGGATGTGTAAGTGACTTAATTTTTGTCTTCTAGTTACTAACACACACACACACATGTAAGTGTATTTTATTGGAATGACATTATCTCTTATCTACTGAACACAATGAGGTATCATTCATGATTCAATCACCTTTAAAATATTCAAATATAACATCAGAATATAAAAACACCTGTTATGTAATCATAAAATTTAGTTTTTTCACATAATATTAGTGTAAAATTAATGGAAGCTTTAAATTTTGTATAACTTCCAGGATAATTAGACTCTGTGAAAGTGGCACGTGGCATTTTTATATTCCCAAAATACAATCATATCATAGTGCTTGTAAATTATCAGTAGATAAAATCGAACCGATATGTTCTGATACCTATACATCGGTAGCCCTTTCAATTATCATTAGTTTCCGAGATATAAAATTGTTTAGGGTAGTATGTAATTTCGAACTTCTTCCAGAAGAGTCTTGAGGTTGAGGCTAATACTATGGAAAGTAGTGCGGCATCTGAATGTTAAAGGTTAAAATATATAAAACCGTACTTCTGCTTGTAGCATGACGTTCACTGCATGCACTATTATTTGTTTAGTTCATAGTTTGTACATCTTTGTAAATATGCCTCAGAAAGTAATCAGTTGTAATTATTGAGTAACGTCACATTAAATACTATTTGAATCTGTACTTCCTGAATTGCAAGAACATGGCCATGTGGTGCAATGCTGTCCAGTTTTCAACCTAATTTTTTTTGAGAAATCTAAGCTGTTATTTATTATTACAGGTTTTCAAAGCTCACAGAGCATTTCTAGCACGAGCAAGCTCTGTGTTTGAAGATATGTTCTTTAACAATTCATCAGGAGAAATAATGCCTATTCCTGGGATAAGACCCGATGTATTTCATTCTATGCTGCTGTAAGTTGTGAATGAAAATTAATTAGAAATATAACTAGATTTATAATGTTTGTTTTGTGGTAATTCAGTGTCAAGTATTTTCTTTGTGACATTTAAAAAAAATAATATATATAATTTTTATTTGTTAATGCTTTATTGCTAGATATATATGATTTTAACAGATTTTGGTAGGGTTTCTTAGTTCATGATGTGTAATAATTGTTTGCATGTCTGGTGGTAATTAATAAAGAAAAGGAAATCTTTTATCGCTTATTTGAATTGTATGGAAGTAGGAACAAGATTCACTGGCTTTCAGAACAATATTTTCAGCTCACATTTAGAACGTAATTATTCAAAGCTGTGGAATTTTGCATAACTAACAGGATAATCCAGATCAATGAGTTTCAAACAGGCAAATAAACTCAAGAATAGAACTTAGCCGATATCAGTTTGAATTAATAATTATTCCACTGTGGATATTCTTACTGATATTTAAAGGTTCTAACGCATCAAAAGTAATCCAGGATATGTATAAATTTGCCATTGGAACTATATTGTAGCAATCTACCAGAGTTTTCCTTAAAAATATTCATAATTGCTCATGACATGATCATTTAATCACAAAATCTATTTCTTTCCACAATGCTGTAAAAATAATGAAAATTGTGCATAGTGTCCAGGATATTCAGACTTCACAAAAGAAAGTGCAATGCATCATTTTTGCAAATTTCGTGAGACACCCAGACTCTGGAGAAGTATCTGCTGGTATTGCCGATTAAAATTCTAAACTATACTTTCCTATATCTATGCCACTGGTAATAGTGGCATAGATAGATAGTAATATTGGCTCAGCCCTAAGAATGTAATGTTTAAGAGCTTATTTCACATTTCGTGAAAATAGATTTGATGGAAAAATATATTTTGAATCTTTTGGAAACTTCATTACAGTGTGTTATCTCATATTTCATACCTACGTCAAAAAGTGAAACATGCATTTCTCTACCAACATTGCATAATTGATTGGTACCAGTAGAGTTGTTATTAATTGCACTGGGTTTCGATGTCTTGCAAATGGCTGTCATCTCTGAATAATTTCAGCATGCTCATTCCAATAATGAAATCCATTTTTACCCATCACGTCTAGTTTTTTCTTCAGAAAACAGCAATACAGGGTGATTCAAAAGTCCCAGGACACTCCTTTTTCTCTGAGATGAATGCAGTAATGGCAGATCCAACTTCACCTGGTACATCGAAGTAAGGGTGCTTCTGAGACATGTCCGCCATACTGGAAATCCTGACCTAGGGAAAAATCCTGATGTGATGGGAAGAAATTAATGTCATTTTTGTGATCAGCATTCAAAATACTTCCAGAATCACCTATTTGTTTGTAAAGAAACGAAATTTCCATTGGATATATTTCTTTTCTTGCGTTCTGTAATAGGTGTAATGGAATGGCGAATGTGAGAATTTTGATTGTGAAATTGTGAAAAATCCTGATGTGATGGGGAAGAATGGATGCCATTTGCGTGATCAGCATTCACAATACTTCCAGAATTACTTATTGATTTGGAAGCTATCGAAATTTCTCTTTTGTTGCATTATGTATTAAATGTTATGTAATGGTGAATATGAGAATTTTGATTACGAAATTGTGATCAGCATTCAAAATACTTCCAGACACACCTATTGATTTGAAAACAACTGAACTTTTTTCTTAAAATGTCGACCAGTGTTATTCACTGCTGTATTGAATTGTTCAAAGCTATTGTGTAGCAGAATGGTTTGCTTTCCTGTCGTAGGCAAAAGTTGTCCCAGGTTCAATTCCTGATGGGAATTTGAAAAGTTTGGTATTTACCCAGCAATGTGAGGACAATTGGAAAGCTTCTTGGAAGCAAGAGCAGTAGACTCAGTCTTGACAATGAGACTCATTGTGCTGCAAAGGGCTGTTACACCATGGAGTTTTAGTTTTTAGCAGAAATATTAATGGACTAAAGTAATCCCTTGTATAGATATATCATGTTTTTATGTGTCATTAATAGACGTGGATGAATTGTGTTCTTAAAGATGCCAAAGATAAATTGTGAAACACACACCTTTTAAAACTCATATTTTGTTATGTATTATATTTTAATTCTTAACTTCGCCAGTTGATGTATTTCAGTAATAAATATCGCCGGCTGAATACTGTTTTGTTGTATCCACTTTCATCGGAAATGAATTGATGACGTTATCATGTTCATACATGTTAATGCACCATGCTCTGAATCGACGTATCTTGATGTCAAGTAGTATGAATTATCAACGTTAATAAAATGTTTGCGCAAATCATGTAGCATATTCAAAATCCACATAATTTCAACCTGAATCAGCTTTCGTGATTAGTTAGTGCAGATGTAAAAATGTATGTATGTTTTGATGTTAAAGCTGTATTTGGTTCTATCCTCTCCTACAGAAAATTCATTATAAAACCTTTACATTTATTTCTCATAGGTATATTTACACCGATATAACTGATTTTAAATGTGTGCGGAAAGGAATCCAGCTATGCTACTGTGCACATCACTTTGACATAAGTGAATTGGAAGAAAGTTGTTTTGCCTTTCTCACAAACCATGTCAAGAAAGAAAACGTATGGCCATTACTTCAGCTTGCCAGATTTATGAACAATGATGCATTACAGGAGGAGTGTTTGAAGGTACGTTGTGGAACACACTGGGAAATTATGTACAATACAGTATATAGCTGAGCTGAAACCATGCAAGTACTCATACCAGCACCACCTATACTGATTGTGGAACATTGCAACAATCTAAAGTTCAATTGCTGGTGGTACTGACATTGCCTCTGACAATCTGAATATTCTAAAAGTTTTTGAGTACCCCTCAAAATCAGAATATTGAAATAACTCTTTAATCATGAAATCTCTTTTTCTGCATTATGCCTGGTTCCCACTTACCTGGGAAACTGACGTGGACTGGAAAAAAGATAGAGAAAAATTTGAGAATTTCATAGAAAATGTACAAAAATTTGGAAAAGTAAGTGAATATTAAATATAGCTGTTTCACTTGCAGTTAATATGGATTTAACACATATTTCTAAATCCTGATTTATACTAGGGCGAATCAAAAAGTAAGTTACACCCCCCCTGTATAAAACAAACAAGACACATTAGAGAGAAAATAATTATTGGATAAAAATGCATGAACATTTAACTTTTTTCGACATAGTCACCAAGGTATTCCAAGCACTTTTCAAATCGTGTGACCAGTTTTTCGATTTCTTGTGTGCAAAAATTACGTCCAATTTCATTTGAGTTGACTTTTTGGCTCATCGGTTAACAATCGCGGCACCCAGTGAGAGCACAGTTTACTATACCCCCAACTGGTCATGAATCAGCATAGAGACACTAGCGTAGGATATGTTCAGTTCACTTCCAATCTCTCTTAATTTTCACGTTGCGGTTGGCAATGATGCTTGCATTAACACGCTCTGTTTTGTTGATAGTGTTCACAGTTACAGACTGCCCAACACACTGTTCATCGTTCACGTTCGTTCTTTCCTCTTCGAACATCTGGTACCATTTCCTGATCATGGGGTGTGCCATTGCATTCTCACCATACACCTCGACAATTTGGCGATGGATTTCACTCTGATTATGCCTTCGTGCCCACAAAAATCGGACGACTAAGCGCAACTCAATGTTGGACGCCATCTCAGTGTGACACACCATACTGACACGGTGACTACTCTCATATTAAAGCAGCTGCAGCATGGCTGCTTTGGGTATGGGGAGAATACATTCCGGACAGTGCTGCCACCAAGCATGATTATTTTCTCTCTTTTAGAACAGAAACATGGCTCGGGTGTAACTTACTTTTTGATTCGCCCACGTACAACGGATGGTTGCAAGTAGGAAGTACGTAATTCATAAAGTCCCTTGCACTCCAATACTCAGTGGCATGGTGTGGGATTTTTAAAAGTGTTACCGGTTATCAGTAGGACATTAAAGGGAGGAGCTGTAAGACTTGGGCACCTCCCCTTCTTACCCCCCCCATCCAATGTCTTCGAAGTAGCTTTTTTTATATTATATAACTGACTGTGCGGAACTCATATTTTAAGTTCGTATAATATTATTCTGGTACGACTGCAATTCAATCATAGATTTTGGTGAAGTTAGTAATCAGATAAAGAAATGTTGGCATAAGCACCGAGTGAAATCGCAAACATTGGTTGTTGACAAATAATAAACATTAGCCTAATAAAGAAATACGTAATTTGATACTTACAGAGACATCGAAGCTACTTGTAGAGCAGATCAATCCGATGACTCTTCTTTGAAAATAGTTCTATGATGCTGTCATAAAATGTAGCTTTCTTCTTGAGATCTCGAAGCAGGTTTTTTCTATTGCCATCAATGATAGGCCCGACAATCTATTCTGTTCGTCAGTGTTCCTCTGATAGGTGTGCATCCGTCACAAAGCGGAAAACGATCGTTCTGCGGAAGAACTAGTAGCAGGAATAGTTAACTTCAAACAACACAATTTGGTTACTTCAGGTTACGCCTCAGTGAGTCCAATGGCATGTAAGTGCATGTTTATGTTATGAACTGATTTGTTTCTAATTTCTGGAGAAGTATATATGTAAGCAAGTTCATTCTTGAGGCGCATCATGTTAAAAAAACTGTCCATAGTTTTTCAAAAGTACGCGAAGCTGTTTTTCTGTGAAGTGTTTTGAATAAGTTATGAATCCATCACAATCAAGCATTGCCAGAAATTCCAATTTATCAATATCTGCAAATCTTGTTATAAATTGCCCTTTCAACGTATCGGTGATTTTGTAGAACAGCCTCCTGCAGATATCTTTCTTACTGATACCAACTCTACTTACTTTTAGTCTCTTTGACTGTTGTGCACTCACACTTTCATTCAAATTTTCCATTTTCGACCACAAAACATCAAAATCGTCATGCATTCTTCTAAGGCTGTCAACAAAATCACTGGTTTTCTTTTTGCAATACCCAACATCATGTATTTTCTTTTAGAGAACACTGAACAAAATATCGACTTTGGGAAATATAACATGAAAAACTTCTAAAATAAAGTTAAAATCAAAGGGCTTGAAAATATCCTGCTGCACAAGCTCTAGTTTCACCATGCCATTCATGCGTGTCTTCCATCTTGGACTTAAAGAAATTTGTCAATTCATTTTTACAAGTGAAAACCACCTCAATCATTCTACTCCTGTAATTCCACCTTGTGTTAGAAACTGACGTCAATCGCCTTTAACTTCACGGTCTAGAGCTTCAGTTCTTTTCAATGATTTTGAGAAAATAGAAGATAAACCTGAGATTCTTTCAAAGATCACCTTACATTCTTTTATGAAATTAACGGATTTTTCCAAAACTAGATTAATTCTATGTGCATAACAGTGCATGAATATACCTGTAAATATTTCTGCTTAACGAGACTTTTCAGTACACCAATTTTACCAGCCATGACTGGAGCCCCATCTTAAGTTTGTGCGACGAGTTTTGTACCACAATTGTTGTTATCCACATAGCGACACAGAACTTGAAATAACCGAGCAGATGTTCTATCAGAGCTTATGTCTAAGAAACCTACAAATCTTTCATCTACGTTTCCGTTTGAAGTGACATAACGGAAAACAGTCGAAAGCTTAGATTTTCTTACAAACATCCGTCGTTTCATCCATTATTACAGCTACAAACGCACTCTCCTTAACTTCTTTCTTTATTTCATTCATCATGTGAGACTAAATGCACGCAATAATATCGTTTTGGATGTCGTTTGATGTTCCTGAGGAAACTGTAGAGGGTCGCAGGTGATGATTCAGTTTATCGTCAGTTTCAGCCATTAAATGAAGCAGTTCCACATAGTTCCCTCGATTCAAGGAATCCTTGGTTTCGTCACTTCCTCTGAAGGGTAATTCTTGATGAGCTAAGTAACAAGTGGCGCGAATTAGGCATTCCAAAATATATCTGTTTCTTTTAACGTTTTCATTATGTTTATCCACAGATCTCTTTAAAGCTTCTCTCAAAGAAAAATCAATGCTTGTCTTACCAAATGAAACTAGGGAACACATCGATGCAATATGCTGCTTCGAGATCTCATGCCATCCTCTGATGATCGTGAAGGTTTCCATGTTATCAACACCACCTGAATTCCACACTTTTTTTTCAATCGAAAATAGAGTACATGGGCAAGAAAACAGTTTCGACAACTGCTCACATCCACATAACCACGGATAGTCATTAGTTATACCATGAAGCATTGAAATGTCTGTCATATCCAGCAGTCAACTTGGTTTTGAAATCGTTCAAAATAGGTGTTGGCTTTCCTTTCATCACAGTTTCGCTTTTTTCTGCAAAAGAATGCAAACTGAAAGATTGCTTCAAAATATCTTCTATCGCACAATTACACACACTGTTCAGATAGGACGAAACGATCACCTCGGAACTCGGAGCATGCTCCATTCCCCTTGTTAATTAATTGAGAACATCCAAAACAACACTCGCACTGCACAGTCCCTCTTGCGAACAGTTGTTTACTTTTGTAACACGTGAAGCACCCCATCTCCCTTGCTCCCTCCCCCTCGTCCATCAACGCTTCCCTAATAGCCAATATTTCCTACGGAACTCTACACTGCAAGAAGTCCAGTTATACTACTGTTGCCATCTTAGTTCTTTTGAAACTGGATTTGTCCAAATTGCAAAATGAATCAAGTTACTTCTCGTTTCAAATAAGACGTATGTAGTCTTGATCTGTTTCCTAACTACTCCCACTCCCAGGTTTCGCTAAATCTGCAGAAATCCCATTATCGTAAAGGCTTTCACTTTATAGGATAATCGTGACGATGAGGATGCATGGTGAATTGATGAAATAAAATAATTATTATTTTATTTATAAAATTATGAATTTTTTAATTATGTAAATAATGGAATAACAACAAACAATGAAATAACAATTTCTTACTGAGGATTTGAACCTGCGACACCTGACACTTCAGAGCATGCTAAGATAACCATCAGGAAATTATGCGTGTAAGTAATGTTTTCACCCAAAAACAGTGCTGCTACCTCAAAAACATTGCTTCAATCTGAAATATCTCATTCCTGCGACAACCTATGTCAATCTCAATCAGCCCTTTCAACAATTATCACAAATTCCTGTAACCGAAATGCTATTATGTGTGAAATATATAGAATTTTAGGTTGACATTTTTAGGACAGCAGACCTCTTGACCGTCCCCATCCCTCTCTCTCTCTCTTTCTCTTGCACGATGATGCCGAAGAAGGACAAAGAGGACTTTCGTAATCGCAGATATTCAGTGTATAGACAAAATATCACTTTTTAGTTTGCTTTTCCCTTGTGTGAGTGGACACCTTCAGAGTGTCACCTTCGATTAGGGAACTTAGCTCTTTTCTGTCAATTGAATATGGCAACACTGATCTGTATCCTGTAAGCATTCCCGGTAACTGTGGCTCCTATACAGGCATGGCAATAACCCATCTCCCTCCCCTGTCAGTCTTTGCCGCGACGCGAAGTCTTCCTTACGTGGGTTCAGAGCCCTTTCCTCATGTTACCTCAGGAGGGTACCGGTACAGTCCTCCTCTTCCCTATTGCCGGTGTCGGAAAGAATGTCAGTCTGCAATATTTACTTTACAACAGTATATAATAATGTTTTTAGACAGGTTCTTCAATTCTTTATATTTTGCTGTTACCTGTGGTTACATTATGTACCTGGTCTGGCCATAAATACTGTTAACAAACTTTCGGCTTGGACTGTACATCCGGTAGTCAGGCTCATGAACCAAGCTTGTGTTGAAGTTCACTCCTGACCATTGTGTGTTCAGCTGTGAAAGAGCAAGCATATATCTTCTTGTGCTTAGCACGGAGTAGGTCTAATATGAAAACAGAGTAGCAGTAATTGCTCTGCATATGGTTGGGAAGTCACTCATTGAGATTTTCCAGCCTCTAAAAATCCCGAAGATCAGCAAAAGGTTTGTGTATCAGACAATCCGGAGATTCACTGATACTGGTAGCATGAAAGATTGCCAAAGAGTTGGTCGACTTCACACCATATGAACAGCGGCGGCTGTTAAAGCAGTGGTGGCTCGCATCCACCGAAATCCCATCCGGAAGCAAGTGATAATGGCACAGGAGCTGAATATTTCACAACAATCAATGTTTAGGGTGCTTAATGAAGACCTTGGAATTGGAGCTTACCGGTGGAGTACTGGAAATTTCCTGACGACACAAGTGAAGAAGCAGAGGGAACTGAAATCGAGAAGGCTCCTGCAGCGGTACGTTGCCAATGGGCATTGCAGGATTCTCTTCACTGATAAGAAATTGTTCATCACTGAATAAAGTTTTAACCGCCAAAATGAAAGGGTGTATGCTTCAAACTCTCGAGAAGTTTGTGAGAGAGTTTCCAAAAATCAGAGATGCCACCAGTCCTCCTCAGTCATGGTTTGGTGGGGGGTGAGCTAAGAGAGTTCCACCAGGCCTCATTTTTGAGAAAAGGGCTTAAAAGCCATTCCAAAGTGTATATGGAAAGTGTCCTGGACCTTCTCGTGACACTGTTGAACCAAACAATGTTTCACAATGAATCCTGGATGTTCAAGAAATATTCTGCCCCAGCTCATAAGGCAAGGATGACATAAAGGTGACTGGAGACCAGTGTACTCTATTTCATTTCCACTTTTGATTGGCCGTCTGATAGCTATGATCTCAGTACCTTGGACTACAAACTGTGCTCAAAGCTAGAGTTGACTGTCTGCAAGCGCTCTTTGATAACAGCAGGGGTGGACTTTCCCATCAAAACCATGTGTGCTGCAATAGATGCCTGGCCAGGGAGACTTCGAGTCTGTGTGATGGCAAAAAATGGGCATTTTGAAAAGTGATTGGTGCTATTTGCGTGTAATATATGTAAGTGTAACATACTAAAAGAATATTTCAAAATCTGAAACCATATTCAATTTATTCACAAAATAGTGTGTAACAGTATTTATGGCCAGACTAGGTATATAATAGGGAAGAACACTTACTTAAATGTCTACATATCACTGGAAAGCCACCGTGAAATTTAGATACAAAGTTCATATTTACATGTGTGACGTTTTATATTCCTCTTAAGGGGGAGAGGGACAATTTCCTCCTTCTCTCTGAGGCAGCTGGGAGCACTGTTGCCAACTTAGCTCTTTTGAGGCCAGATCCGACTCTTTCGTGCACTCGTTTGGCTGTGAACTGTGGCACCCAACCCCTGCCCCGCTATGATGCCATCACTAGCCCCGTCCCACATAGACCAACTTTTGCCATGCGTATACATTTTGCATTATACCTCCCCAGCTACTTTTATATAGCACATTGACTGAGGTGAAGATGACAATATTGTTATCCGGTAAGCCCTTATTTTCGATTCATACAACCATCGGTGAATTATTGAGATCAGTGATGCCGTCAGATCTAGATGGTGAAAACTAAGAATAGTTTGTCATCACTTTAAAGTTACCGGTAATAACAGCGCCCCCTCCCACCCCCTTGACAACTAAAATTACTATGGGATGCACTTTATCCAGCCTTCGTAAATCTAGCTCCTTGAAATTCAACTTTAGCTCAATTTAAGGTGAAATTTAACTATTTTATGTGCATCAGGTTTGGCAACTCTGCAAGAATGGCTGTAGGAGGCAAGGAGAAATGCACTACACTTATAAGAGAATTATTTCATTCGTTTTCTTGGGGATGTCAAACTTCCGATGGGGGAAAAAAACATATGATCGGGTAGAGGATCCATTGAAGATGATATTTGCATTAGAAAGAGTCGAAACTCCCATTTGTTTAGCCGTAACTTGAATTTGAAGTTGTCTCTCCATAAGGAATACATGGGATTCTGTAAATACTTATTAATCATATTTTTCAAACACGGTATCTAGCTTAATAATCAACTTTAAAAACCGCTTCCACTTGCAACATGGGGAGAAATTCATACTCTCAAATTATGCGTGGATTTTCTTTAGTAGCTGTGCCATTCCGACGATATTTAAATAAATGCATGCCTGGTGCGAAATTGTCACACCTCACCTTAACAGGAGGGAAATGTGGATTCAAATATAGAAACAAATGGATGGCTTGCATAAGATTGAGAAGCACTCTGTAAACCTAGTAATACCATAGGATTATGTTTTTGTGAAGTTGATTCTACATCAGCCCTTCTCTTCACAGATAGTGACTGAGCAAAGCAGCGAAGTATTGAAAACTTCAGATCTAGGAGATGTAGATCTGGGTACTCTGGAGCTAGTTCTTGATCAGAATCATCTGGCTGTAACATCTGAGTTAGAGGTATTTGAGGCATTGCTTCGATGGTCATCCAAAGAATGCCAGAGAAGGCGACTGGAGACTACCGGTGAGATGCAACGTATGTTAATGAATAGCTCGATCAAGAAAATAAGGTTTCTAACTCTTACAGCTAACGAATTTGCTGGAAGTCCAGTTTGCTCTGGAGTCTTAACAAATGAAGAAATTTCAGCAATATTCCGAACACACAGCGAGAAAGATAGCCAGTCTCTGGTACCTAAATCGCTATGTTCTCTAACAAATCCTCGACAGTATGTCGCAACAGATGGAGACAAGAAGGTTGTAGGGTTCCGGTCCAGAAAGGTTTCCTCGGTAGACGAGCATTCGGGCAAGGTAGTTAATTTGCAGTTAGCTGAGAAACCGGACAAATATTTCTTTAACAAATCCCCACACACTAGAACCTACTCTTTCCGTTGCAATCAGGCTTGTTGTCTACTGCACATAGTAATATCAACGCGGAGTATGAATAAGGTAGAGATGGTAAGAAAATTCCCCAGCTTCGATGACACAAGCATATACGAAGAAGATATTGAGGTATCTGTCAGGATATTGAACGGTGTGTCCATCATAGAAAAGTCTGGGAAAATTCATAGAAAGCGGGTTAAATGGGATGACGTGGTTGCTATTGATGTAGGACCAGTTAACATTGCAAAAGGAGCTAGCATACGCATTGATGTGCTGCTAAATATTATAGGATGGTATCCTATTGCAGAGAAGTTTGAGAGTAACTTTCCTTTTAAATGTACGGTTTCTAACTCGGGACCCATAAGAGGATTTAGGTATTTGGATGAATGAATCAGTTGACCAAAGAAGGTACTGGTGAGACTTGGTATGTTTTTTTCTTTTTTGCACTGTTTTTACCTTCATTTGGAAAAATTAACACAATTCTAATTTATGTAATTCACCAAATTTAATGTTTATTGGGGAAAATGTTGAGTTTGACTCATACTGTACATTGTAGAGTACTGCAATGAGTGGTTTTCACTCGAGCGCTCAATAGTTCACACGGAAGATGCTAGACAGAGTACACAATTTATAGCTCTTCTGATTCTGAGCAGCATACACTCAAAGTTTAGTATAGTAGCACACACACAACCGTCATTTGTCTGTGGCATTGAGCCCTCAAATAGGGATCATGAAGTGAAAAGTGCAGTGAAATCTAAACTAATTAAATATAGTCATTATCTCCATGTTAAAATGTAATACAGTGTATCTTACCAATACAGTGATATATGAAAATGAAATAGATGATTGTGGGCTGAAACCGCCAGGATGGATATTTTACATGTATGTGTCTTTGATTATTGTCACATTAAAATGAGATTCCATTGTAAATGCTCGAGAGTGCGAGACTTGAACGAGTATGAGTGAGCGAAAGTGGTCCTATGCAATACTCTACTATACCGTGAATATGGCTGTATAACAACATTTATCATTACTCAATTAGATGGTTTGTTTGAGATTGTTTGTAAGGCCATTTTATGCACAGAGACGCTAATTGAAGCCTACAGTTTAATGTGGGATCCGAACTACTATGTGCCTCCACCAGATCATTGAGTATAATATTGATCCATCGTTTTTTCTGAAGCGAAACAGACTCATTAAGAAGTTGACCCTACAAGTTAACGTGCTCCTCAAGACAAAATTCTGTACCTCATTTTACGTAAATTTAAGTTATGGTTTCCTTATTCTTAAAGCATCATTAACATATAAGTTGGGTGTGGTATGATTTGGGAAAAATCATTGTAGAGCATGTATACATAAAAATTTTTGATTCTTGTTTTAAAAACCGCTATTCAGAAGGAAATTTTAATAACTTCCATCATCTTTAAAAGCATTTTCTTAATTTCTAAAAAGCACTACATTTTATTTTAGAACAATTTATGAGAATTGGTGTGTTGAGTTCTTTCCCCATCCTATCTGCGTAGTACGTACATATCTATCTGCCCCTATTAGATTAGGAAGCTTTAGTGAAGTTAATGCTGTCACCTTTTAGTTCAGAGCATGAACATGCAATTTCATCTAGGTTTTTAGCATGTAGGAGTACAATTTATTGAACATTTAGAACACAATTTTATAATGTGATAGACATTTAAGGAAAGGATACATGATATTGTGTCATTAGGTACATATAAAATGGTGCAACGTGTTTCCTTTTTCATTAGACAAGAAAAAAATCGCTGTACCCTAGGTTTTATTACTAACAAATGCTATCAAATTATCAGTTATGATACCAACTGTAATCAGTACTTATCTATAGCATTCCCTATAGGCCGTGGCGGTGATTGGAGTGGAGGGGATGGGGGCAGTTGCTCTCCGTATTTTTGCCACTTGCACCCCCACACTATGCTAAACCTATCTTTGAGAGAAGGTAAACTGTCTTTGCCTCCCCAGTTTTGGCATGTTGCCCCCTTATTTTGGAACCCAATTGCTACACCACCACTGTCTATAGGTACATCATTTTTGTTTTCCAGTAAAATTGCCAACGATCTACTGATCTTATGTTCATATAAACAGTGAAATGGGAGTGTGATTTTTGCGGTTTGTTAGTGTTTTAATTAAAAATGAAATAAAAAAATTCTAATATATAGCAGATATTCGTGTGACAAAGAAAAAGTATAATTTTACATATTTCACCATGTAATCGTCCAGATTTTATGCCAAATTTGTTTGCAAGAAAAGTGGTGTGTGACCATTGTGTGGAACTTTTTATTATTATTATTATAACACCGTGGTACTGGCACTTATTACTAAACTGTCTTTGGTGCTAGATTAGGATGTATGGAATATTCACACCTAATTTCTTCGTTACAGTTTATTGAAATTTTTCCTTAATTTCTTCGTTACAGTTTAATAGGGAACATTTTTATTTGTTGTTCCATTAGTTGTTATTGATTTGTGCATTATAGTAAAAAAAATTACACTTGAGAAAATTTACTACATTATTGTGAAGTACGGACTTACAAAATTGAATATTCTGTGCCCGAAGATTCTGCACCGCTATCATTACTTTTGTTATCTGATGCACCAATGCGACGATTACAAGATGAAAGGTTAGAAACCAATTTTCAGACTGAAAAAAGAGAGTTCCATGATTGCGCACAGTTAAGTAGTCCTCAGGTTTTTCCTGAAAAGTTAGCAATTTTATGTTAGATCAGTTGATGTCAACATCGACACATTTCATATTGGTATGGGTAAAAATTCCATATCCATCCATCATTATGTAGTACTCATGTTAGTAGTAATTATTGTTGTGGCTTGTAGTTGTATGCCTGTAGGTGTTGAAAAGTATAATGATTGTTGAAACAGGCATTGTGTTTCTAATCGTGTGTCTATAGAATATGTAGTAGTTACGTTAGGGTTGAGTCGGTAGTAACAGTAATACAGTAAAACCTCTTTAATCCGGACTAATGGGGGGATAAATTCACTGGTTTAACGAAAGTTCGGATTAACTGAAATGACCTAAAAGAACGGTAGAAAGTGCATTAAAACTCCGTTTATAGCAACAAACATGTTTATTATGGTGTATTTAAATGGCATAGGCCTAAAGACACTATACAGTACTGTACAAAGTCTGCAGGAAACAGAATTTCATCAATGGTTGATTTCCTTTTTTTGGGGGGGGGGTTTCTTGTTGACTTCTAGCCACATTTAAAACCTTGCATTCTGCTTTTTTTTGGGGGGGGGGGGCTTTTGCCTGTCCGGATTAAGCGAAGCGAAATCCGGCTTATCGGGGTCTGGATTAAGGAGGTTTTACTGTAGTAATATGTCAGCACTGGTCAGAGATAAGACAGATTAATTGATACTCTATTGGTATTAGCCAATAGAATCATATGAGTATTTTGATAAAATTACTGATCATTTTGTGATACAGTATTTCTATAAATATCCTGTAATTTAGTGCAAAAAATGCAGTTTGTATTTTTTTAAATGAATATAAGAGTGTAATTCATATACACTAAATATGCATTTTCCTTTGCTAAGGCTAGTGCCGATACTGATCAGAGATCAGGTATTGATACATAAAAATTTACCAATACCAATATTCTATCAATTCAGTAAAATATTGCAAATGTTTCATAAAGTTCTTGACTTGTTGACTGACTTCTTTACATAATGCATGTAAAAAGATGATTTTTATTGGTCCATACCTAGTACTAACCAATACCACTGACTGATACAGTACTGGTTCATATCTTATATGAGGTATGTAAAATGCTTACATGAACATTGATTAATTCTACACTACAATTGAATAACCCAAATAACCTCGGAAGCTAACAAATTGATTATTATTGTGAATGAGCACCAGATAATGTTTTCTGCCTGTGCTGAAAATATATTCATTTATTATTATTATTATTATTATTATTATTATTATTATTATTATTATTACCAGCATTTAAGCCATCATCTATGATGCAAAGGTTAGCACAGTGTACTAAGATGCCAGGTGTCTCTGGTTCGAATCCCAGCCTAGGTATTATTTGCTAGTGACGTTTCTTCATTTTCATCATATCATTACTCATCTTTGCGATTAGTCAAAAGGGGCAGAACATCGAATTTAAATATATCAATGAACATACCAGCATTTATTGAAAGCTTCCAACATTTTGGACAAGATTCAAGATAGACTGAAGGTAACAAACAAGAAGTTTGTGAAAAGTCTTTTTTAGTAAATACGGTAAAATATATTAATCTGTATTTTGTTAAAATTAGACATACACCATTTCAGTTTAAATCCCACTATAATCAAGTGATTATAGCACCCGTTTCTTAACATTTGCAATTAATTTAATGCAATTTGAACTCCTAAAGTGTAGAAAAGAAATCAGTAAGTGTACTTAGCTGTAACAGCATCAGTAGAAAGTTAGTAGGGGTGCAGAAGGGGCATCAAGCATATTTAATGGAAAATTTGTTTTGGTGATTCATGTTTGCTTGTTAATATCACCAATATTAAATTGTACACAAATTAAACAAGCAAAGAGTGTTATCGGTAGCACAATTAACAGAAAGAAGGAGAAGATGAGGCAAATAAATGGTGTTAGGATATTTGAGAGCCATTATGCAAGCTGTGGGGATAATCATAAGTTAAGAATACACTAGAAAAACAATAAAAATAAAGAAGAAAACAAAGAGAAATATTGCAAGATATTATCAATTTTTATTTTTTGAAAACTTGTAACTTTCACAGGTATTTGAAACGAGCTTTGTTAAAGTAATTTTTAAAAGCTGAACATTGCCAGCCTGGCAAGAGCTTCAATGTCAAGTTGAAATGTTGGAGCCTAAAACAGTCTTTGCTTGTTTTATTTTCATAAAATTTATTACCATTTTAGAGATATTTAATGGGGAGTAGCTACATTTATACATGTGTATCTGTATCACGTGTATTATGTATTAAAATTGGCTCAGCCATAGAGATAAATAGATTTTAAATACTCATAGATACTTGTAAGCTAAGAGAAGAAAGCATTTTAATGTGAAAGCTTAACACATTGAATCCCATGCTCATGCTATGCACAAACATCCTGAATATGGCGAGTGTCCCATGCACGTACATAGTGTGGGCAATATCACTTGAATGTATGGAGTTACGATGCTAGACCATGCACGTGCAGAATGTTCCTGGGAGTTCTTTTGGTATGCCTTTGCATTGTGCTGTACCCTGGTGGTGAAATTTTGAACCGTCTTCTCATTGAATGGAAAACACATTCATTTCATTGATTACAGTACTAGGCCTATATTTTTAGTGCTTTATCATCACTCACAAACACACACATACGCACACTTGACCATGGGTGTCCATATGGGGGCAGGGGGCTCAAGCTCCCCTTCCTGGCTAATGGATATTGAAAGAAATTGAACACATTTATTTACTTGTAATGAGTTGTTTACTGTGTTTCATACTAAGAGTAGATATGTTTAGTATTAGAAGTTCAGACCTTCATTATATGAAAAATAAGGACTATGTTGAACATATCTAGCACATGCAAGAATACACAGATTTTAATTATTTCTTTTTTATCGTGTAGGCAAATAAATTGCCTTTATTTTGATGTATAACACATGTATAGTAAGACCAAAAAATAAATTGTTTCAGATTTTTGAAAATCACATAAAATGACTGGGTTTCTGAGTTATTGCCAATTTAAATACCCTGGGATTCAATGTGTTAACTTTACTAACAAAAATACTACAGTGAAATCTCCATTTTACGCTTTTCAAGGGACCAAGCTAAAGAAACTTAAAATGTGAAAAATGTAAAATCGAGAAAAATTTTACACCATTTTGCAATGTAGGGACCAATCAAGATTGAACGTATAATGCAGGAAAATGTAAAATCGGGGTTCCACTGTATTGATTTTTAAAGCATTTTACTGCCACATAGTGCGAATATAATCTAATACTGTTGATAGTTACGTGTTTGAATTGTCTATTGGGACCAGATAGTAAGTAAAGACGTGGCTCACTATTTGATGTATTTTCATGTTTGATTCAATGGGTATAAATAGGAACAAAATCTTTTGCTTGTGGTTTTAATCAGTAACTATTTTTCCTTGTATCCTTGAAATTTGATTTGTCCAGTAACATAAGCATTCCATCTTCCTTTCTTTTTGTAAAACAAATCCAATTCCATCCTTAAATGGTGCTTTTGTTCAAATTTCCTTACAAGCTTTTTTTTTATTTTTACTTTTTTGGGTTCTTTTGTACATACAGATACTTTGTAAATTCTACTACTCTTATGGAGATTTCACACCGAAGTGACAAGCAACAGGTGACACGTGTCGCTTGGGAACGAACCAATCAGCAGCAACGTTTCACACAATAGCTCCGTGACAGGCTGCACAAGCCTGCGTTCGATTGGTGAAATCCCCAAGTGACACGTGTTGCTTCGGTGTGAATTCTCCTTTTAAGTATCAATTTTCTTTTCCTTGCTCAGAGCTAATCCCAAGGTCTGCCAATCAGCTTTTCATGGCCAGTGCATTGAGTTCATTACAGCTGCTGTCAGTCTTTTTATATCTGAACCTGCTGTTGTTTTCAAGTAGTTCCACAAATGTTGTCATGAAGCTGAGTCAACACTGAAATTTTGAAATGCCTGCTAGGGATTGATGTATCAGTACTTGAAAGTATCGGTCGAAATTTAATCACTTACACCAGCTGATGATTTTCCAGCATCAAAGTGTTGTCGTGGATTCACAAAAATGTTGCTATGCACTTGGAATCTAAATATCCGGAAAATTATGCCAAATGCAGCTTGGGTAGATGTGAAACTTGTGTGTTAAAATTTATAATCATACTGAACTACTTTGAATTCTTACAATTTCAAATATTGTTGGTTCAAAGTGGTATCAACCCAACAACATTGTTTTAAAATATGTTCATGTCTTGCTTATAAATTAATCCAGAAATTGGTGTCATGCCTTACTAGTGAAGTGGAAGTCTTATTGTTGGGTGTGTGCATGTCTGCGCACACATGTATGCATATGCATTTTTAAAATTTCCTCCTTAGAAATGTCCACTACAGCTTAAGGTCTCTCACCATGGCAGTTTGGTCTAAGGCATCATGCTTTGGGGTCCGGTTATGGGACACATGCAGGCTCGAGTCTCCTGGGAGGAGTATAACAACTTTTCTCCCGAGATTTCGGCCTTTGTATGGGACCGGTGGCTACACACCATCATGAGGAAATTGGAGAACTATGAATGAGTAGTATAACCCGGGTCATGGAAACCTACAATGACGACTGAGGGTTTGTCATGCTGACCACACATCACCCCATAACTGGTTGGATGATCTTCCACATCAGTAGGTGGGAGTGAGGCTGACAGCCTGGCCCTCATGGGCTGTTGTGCCACCAGTTATTATTACCACAACTTAAGAAAATATGACAAATGGAAATACAATATTATAATTAGTCATACAACATATATTCATAGCATACTTTTTTATTTTTACATAATTATTTAATTACATTATAGGAACACACAATTTAGATGTCGGTTTCCTTTGTGTGTAGTGGTTGGAGCTCAACTTCATCTCCATATTCTTGCTTTTTGGGGAACTTATCAGGCAACTCTTCATTAGTAGACTGAAACAGATTAAAAACTTGAAGAAATATTAAAAAGATCTATACATGTAAATTTTTCCTAAGTTCTGTACATGTAAAGTTTTCCTTATTGCAATAACAGATGCACTGTATCAAGTAAAGAATTTGAAAATCATACAAATAATTCCTAATCAAATTACCTTTATCTGTACACTTGGCGAAAAATACCTTTTCCTATCCTCAAAACTACTATCTAATTCTACTTGTTTTTACTTCTTCACATTCTTTAACATGGTGTTCTCAAAATATTACTGTTTTGCACTTTGAATAAAAAGTGTGTACTTCGAGATGGAAAAAAATATATTATTCCAGTTAATATTTGCTGCTGTTTTCAATTTTCATGGAGAAGAGAAAAATTAATGCTTTTCCAGTTTTAATAGTAGTAATATTTTATTACACTTAAACAATAAACTTCAGCAAGTAGCAAATAGAAAAGTCCGATAAAATATAATATGAATTCCAGTCCTTGGTATTAGAAGTAGTTACAGTGGAGCTGTAACTCCATGTAGTTTCCTGATTCATAAAGTTTGTCTTCCTGCTTCAAATAAAACAATATGTTATAAAATTATCTGGATTTGACATTTTCCTACATGTCGTCACAGGTTCCACTGTATCTTTTAGAAATTCAAAATATACAAGTGTGCATTTTTTTAATTCATAGAGGGTTCAAGAAAACCTTGCACTATGTTTTTGATTTACATCTCATCCAGGAGGGTCAAAACATTTTTCCCCAGAAAAAGTTAACCCAACTTCCAGAGAATGAAAGAGCAAGTTTATTTACACAGTGTATTTGCTTAGGGTGAAATTTATAGACCTAACTATTGATTTTTGTCCAATTGGTCTTTTCATCTTTGTGAAGACTGCATAGCTAAGGCTCCAAATTTTTACGTTCCATTTCTTTTTTGTCTTATTAATTTCGAAGGACCACTGCCTGTGCAAATGAAGGCAGTGGTCCTTTGAAATTAATCAGACAGGTGGAATGGAAGCAACACTGTACTAAGGAACTTTAGTTACAAAATACTTTCACCACATGCTGTTTACTGCACCAAACCATGAAAAACTTTCGTTTATCTTTAAGTATACATTATACACAGATGCTGGGTATATATGCTAGGTATAATGTCTATAATTATTTTTATTATTCTCTACTCTGTTTTTGTACACTTGTGATACATTCAGTTTCTACATACCTTTCATACAGTCAGTCAACTACTGTTGCATTGTAGAGGTAACATAAAGTTTTTCTTCACTGTTTATAAATGCACAGAAAAAACTAAGATTCTGATGCATTTTCTGTCATGTTGTTAATGCGGCATTTTATCATAGTCTGTATATTAGTAGAGTATCAACAAAAATGATGACATTTTTTCCACAAGCAACATATACCATTGTTTTTTATGTTAGTGAATTTTAACTGTGTTGTCAAAAACATAAAATTTTAAAATATTTTCAAAATGGCTTCATCTGAAGATGAGACAAGAATAGCCAAGTTTAAAACATGGGGAGGTAATTCTTTAAATTAGGCGCGCGCGTGCGCGCGCACACACACACACACACACACACACACACACACACACACACACACACACACACACACACACACACACACACACACACACACACACACACACACACACACACACACACACACACACACACACACACACACACACACACACACACACACACACACACACACACACACACACACACACACACACACACACACACACACACACACACACACACACACACACACACACACACACACACACACACACACACACACACACACACACACACACACACACACACACACACACACACACACACACACACACACACACACACACACACACACACACACACACACACACACACACACACACACACACACACACACACACACACAAAAAAAACTCTACATAAGGGGAGGTAAATTAGGTTAAAATGGTAAAAGACAATGCAGTAACCTGTCACTCCTTCCTACTCCATACTGTGCAATCAGTTGCATTGTCTTTTACCATTTTAACCTAATTTACCTCCCCATGTTTAAACTTTGACTATTCTTTCTTATCTCCTGATGAAGCCACATAATGTAGTGAAAGGTAGAGGAAACCGTAAGTACGTGCCAAAACTGGACTTCATTACTTGTTGAAATGATGGCATGTGCTGTAAGTTATGCCTTGTTCACCTTTGCTTGTTTGAAATTCCCAACTGTTCAGGATCCTGAAAAATCATAACAACCATTTCCTAAGGTTGGGATCAAGATGGGATTTTTTTTTCCTGAGTGTCTGTGATTTTGAATCCTGTGTGCATCCCTATATAATACACTTGGAGATGTTATTTGGCTGTTTTGCTATTCCTGTTGAAATTAACTCAATAATTTGTGACAGCTGTGAATTACTAATGCTATTAAAAATGCTGGGTTCTTAAAAGAAACCTTGTACCCTTACAGTTTTTGATCGTCTCTCCCTGAAAACATGCCATCTATTGGAGATTTTCTTGCTCAATTGAAGCATCGGTGGACTGATCAATGTTGGATGGAGCTCTTGTGTCTGCATTGGCCCAGTGCTTAAACTGACTATCAACCCTATGACTAGTGTCATAATGCAAGTAATTGCAGAATGCCAATTATCTGACACTCTGTATACAAATAACGATTTGTGCCTGTGAATGAAAACAGAAAATATACCAACCAAAATATGAACATCAACACACATGTATATCTAAGACCAGCAATTTAACGTTTCTTTCAATCATATCATAAACCAGTGCATTCAAGTTACACATTTTATGATCTGATATTGGCATCCTGTATTGCTTGCTGTTCCTATACTTGAATAATAAATGGACCAATATGAATTTTATTCTGATACCAAAAAAATACCAATTGAGACTTCCTGAGATAGTGATAACTGATATTATTCTGATCTGATGCAAAACTGTAAGCAGTCCATAAAAACTGTAAGTGATATATTAATCTTCTAAATTGACGCAACCAGGTGGCTCTAATATATTTGCCATAGAAAATTAATGTACATGTTCAGATATTTACAGAACAAGGGTATATGAATTATACCTTTATTTTCATTTTTTTAAAAAAATATGAAAATGCCAGACTTTTACACTAAATTAAAGGTTAGTTATAGAAATATCAGATCAGTAAAATTAGAGAGTTTTAAAAAATAAAATTAGCAAGCAATCACATAGCAATTGTTCAATTCAATTGGAGGTGGACTAATAAGCAACGGAAATATTCATAAATTAAAAGCTACAAATATCAAATCAGTAAAAGTAGACAAACTAACCAGGATAGAAAGAAAACAAAGGTTTAATTAATAGCAATTGTTCAGTTCAACTGGAGGTGGGCTAGCAAGTAACCAAAATATTCATAGGCTAGGAAACTGAAATGCTAGTAAACATTAGAAAGATTTTGAACAGCTAAGTGTACTGAAAGGATTACAGCTGTATTCCAGTACAATGATATGTATAATTTTTTGAATGTCTAGTGCCTCCATAGCAGAATGGTCAGTATAATGCACTCTCAAATCCCTGATTTGATGCCTGCTAAAACATGGACGTATCATTGCATTTGTCCCATCATCCATGTCGTCATTCATTTGCATCATTGCAATTAACCCAAGAGATGAAAAAGTAAAAGGTAAAGTAGGGACATAGGACACTGCAGCATGTGGAGGTAGGTCGCTATGTTCTGGTTGCCTTTATGACCCAGTTATCCATGTATTTGAGGCTGGGAGAACCCCAGGAACAATGAAACGCCCGTAAAATCACTCGCCCCAGGAATTAAATCCAGGTCTTCTGCATTCCATGAAAAGGTGATGTTACATAATGAGAATACATGGGTGTATCCAAAAGAAACCGAACTATGTGAACTTATTTATTCACAATTTAAGTACAAACCTTCAATCCCCTTCAAAGTACTCTCCACTTGCATTAAGACACTTGTCCAATCTTTGACTCCATGTTTCAAAACATTCTTTAAAGTCATATTTTGTGATGCGTGACAGTGCCTCCGTCGTTTTTTTCTTTACCTTAGCAACATCAGCAAAACGCTTTCCTTTCATGTCTCATTCTAGGAAACAAAAAAAGTTGCACGGTGCAAGGTCAGGTGAGTATGGGGTGTGAGGAACAGGGGTCATACCATTTTTGGTCAAGAATTGTCATACAGACAGGGCTGTGTGAGCCGGGGCATTGTTATGATGGAAAAACCAGTCACCCGACTGCCACAAATCGGGCCGCTTCCGCCGCACACTGTTGTGCAATCATTTCAAAACTTCGCTGCACTGAACTCCAAGTCACTCCTGACAGCTCCACAATTTGTTCAATGATCTGTCGTCGATCTTCGTTGAGGATTTCACGAATTTTTTCAACATTGTCATGTGTTTGGGCCATGGAAGGACGACCAGAACGAGGTTTGTCATCAACTGACATTTCACCATTTTTGAAACTGGAAAACCACTCAAACACTTGAGTTTTCCCCATAGCATCGTCCTTGCATGCCGTTTCAACATTTCAAGAGTTTCTGTTCCACTCTTTCCAAGCAAAAAGCAGAATTTCACCACTGCACGCTGTTTCCGAAAATCAGCCATTGCAAAAACGACGATCACACAAAACAGCTGTCACTAAACTCCGCCGAAACGTGTCCTGACCTGCTTCAGCGATGGCACTCGGCTTATGGACTCAGGAAGGTTCGCTCTATGCGCTCCTAGCGGCAAAACGCGGTACTACAAAAGCTCTGCCCACCACAAAATTAGTTTGGTTTCTTTTGGGTACACCCACGTAGAATAGAATATCAGAATGTATAATAAACATGTAGAGAAAATGACATTTGTAAGTACATATTAGATGTAGAAAAGTGAATTTTGAACTTTTACCAAACATTGCATTTACAATTAGAAATGTAGAAATTATTTGTGTTTTTATGTACATTGAGATCTTCAAATCACATTCCTCAGATGTGAAGATCCACATACAGGTTGCGGTTGAGATCTCCTGATCTGTCCAGAGGAGGACAGTGTTGAGGTTTTCTCAGGATATCAGCCAGGTGATTTCTGGATAAGCTTTTGAGAGCTAACATTGCTCAGAAGCCTATCTGGAAATCACCTGGCTGATATCCAGAGAAAAACTCTTCATCATTTGTAGCCAGCAGGGTGTGAAAACATTTAAGATTGGTGGGGGTAGAAAGATCTTAATCTACAAACCCCCCTCCCCCACAAACATACATATAAATTATACGATATACATATTTATAATGTTATTAAAAGCCAAAAATAGTAAATTAAAAATATATTATTATTATTAATTACAAAAAAGAAAGAAATGTGTTACTTTTATATATATCAGATATTATAAAGTAGCTAACTACTTCCTTTACTAACTGGTTAAAGATGTTAATTGATTATGAATTAGTTGAAGTGGTTTTATTATCTGTAAGTTTTTTATTTAGATTTTTGCTTCATGTTAATATAAATCAATTAGATTTCATAGTTATTATTGTTTTGCATTCTTGTTTACTTTTATTGTGAAAATTGGTGTAGAATTGTTAATGATCTCTTGAGAGAGAAAAAGCATTGAACACTCACAACTACACTAATTTGTGTATGTTTTCGATATTATTCTTAGTACAGTATATTTGAAATTAAAAGTAATTGTTTATCTTTTGTTTGTTGAAACAAAAACTCTCCCTACGAAATTTTTGGTGGGGGGGGGGAATTTTGAAAGCAAGTTTGTTGGTGGGGGTGATTATTGAGGGTAAACCCCCAGGATTTCGCACCCTGGTTGCTAGGAAAGCTTCAAGAATTAGGAGGACAATGTTGTCATCGAAAGTTCCAGTTCAGATTTAATCGCTGATACCAGTTGATACTTTTCTGGCATCTGGGCATCTCACAGAAGCTGCAAAAATGTCATGACACTTTTGTGGGGTCTAATTACACTGGAAATTACACAAAGGGGGAGGGAGGAGAGAGTGAGAGTAAGTAAGTAGTAGTAATTTTAATTTTCAATCTTTTGCACCAATATTGTGTGGTAAAAGTGAATTTCATAATTAAATGATAGCTATTTTAATTTTAATATTATCTCTTATGCACTTCTTTGAATATATTAAAGCAAAACTCTGGTAGATTGATGCATAATTGTAACGGTATATTTATAAATATTCTGAACAACCTTTAATTGTTATAAAGTTCAAGCATCAGTATTGGTACCAATGAGAATCCATAAGAATATCTGTGTCGGAATCAGTTTAAATTGATATTGGCTCACCTTTAACATACACACTTCCAAAGAATGCCAATGCTATGGTAAACCTATGTGAAAAAGAAGTACATACACTAATGATAACATTTATAACAAGAGAACGAACCTTGTAACAGTAGCATTATTGTTTTCAAAATTCCACAATGATGAATTGGAACATTTGGCTGCTGGTCCAGTTGAATATCCTTCATTCAGTTTATTTACAACTGTCAGTTGTCTTCCTATTCCAATCCAGATGTTGAAAACAAATGGGATTATTCCTCCGACAAGAGCTCCCTATTTGATTACAAATAATAGGAAATTACTTTCCATAAGAAGCATATTAGTAGAATCTGGAGAAATTTAGCATTATTAAGAAATAATTAAAACACATGCTTTTCTTATCTTACTGGTCAACACCTCAAATAAATCACATAAATTACTTGTTACATTCTGCACTGAACAGATCATATTATTTCCTACCCATGTAAGACCAGGTCCAAGCCTCCATGATAGATGGAAATATGTTGCTGTGTAAACAAGGGTCCCTAGTTCAATATCCTGCAGAGAGACATTGCACATTGGTTTGGATCAAATTTAAACTGTAGGTCCAGTCTCCAATTTTTGCCAATACCATGTCCATACGAGGGTCACTATTTATATTTTGAGCCTAACAATGAAAAAACAGGAATTTGGCATTGAAAACTGCTTTATTGTTTTTTGAAGTATTCTCCTTTATGGTCAATACACTTTTCCATTCGTTCGAACCATTTGTCAAAGCAGTTTTTCCAATCTTCTTGAGACACCTCCATAATATGGTTTTTGAACGCATCAACGGCATCTTCCTCCGACGAAAATCGTTGTCCACGCAATTTATTCTTGACATTCGGGAAGAAAAAGAACTCATTGGGTGCCAAATCAGGACTGTACGGCGGATGACCCATCAATTCGATTTTTTGACTGTTCATAAAGTCGGTTGTTAGACGAGATGTGTGACAGCTGGCATTGTCTTGATGAAGAATGATCCGACGGCGTTTGTTTGTTTTCCGTATTTGACCGAAGACCTCTGGCAAACAAATTGTTGTGTACCATTCAGAGTTGACTGTTCTACGTTCCTCTAAAGGCACAGTTGCCACATGACCAGTTTTCCCGAAAAAACAGGCGACCATTTGTTTCGAGCGCGAACAACTTTTGTTGGATTGGGTTCATCTTGAAACACCCATACAGTCGACTGCTGTTTACGTTCCGGCTCATATGCATATATCCATGATTCGTCACCTGTTACAATCTTATATACGTCTTTTGAAGCACCACGATTGTATTTATTGAGCATTTGTTTGCACCAATTGACATGACCGTCTTTTTGAGTTTTTGTCAAATTGTGTGGGATCCAACGAGAACATACCTTTCTCACAGCTAAATGATCATGTAATATTTTATATATGCTGGTGGAACTAATGCCTATGGTTGCCTCAATCTCACAGTATGTCACATGACGATCTTGCAGTATTAGGTTTTGCACAGCATCAATGTTTTCTTGAACAACAACTGATTTTGGACGACCTTCGCGAATCTCATCGGTGAGCGAATGGCGGCCACGATTAAATTCGTTATACCAGCGTTTCACAGTGGCAAAGGATGGGGCTTCATCGCCAAATGTGGAAGTAAGTTGATCGATGCACTCTTGTCTTCATAATCCACGTCGAAAATCGTAAAAAATCATCGCACGAAAATGTTCACGAGTTAATTCCATTTTATTGTTGTCACGCAATCTCCAAGGGAACATAAACAACACAAATGAAGCTATTGACAAAACATTTGAAGTACGTTATGGTCAATAATGCCAGACGATTCCGTGCAAACGTCAAATCGCGCCTAACTTCAATCAGTGTTGCCAAGGCTCAAAATATAAATAGTGGCTCTCGTAAAATTAAATCCAGCACACAAATAGTTTCACAGTAGTTGATCTTTTAACCATGTGGCTCCACCGGTATCAAACCTGGGACCTCTTGATTATAATGCGAGAAGTTCGTGAATTATGAAAACATTATTACAAGGATTCCTCTTTCGTCATTCTGACAATAAATTTTTATGCAAGTATTAACAGAATTTTTTTAAAAAAATATTACATGCAAATGTAAATGTTAATTTAATTTAATAGTAGTTGTTTAAAAAAAAAAATGCTAAATTCATTGCAGAAATGTGGAATAAACAAAATGAAATTCAGTAAAGGCAACAGTGGAATTCTGAAAGTTGGGAAATATATTTGTGCAAGAAAATGAATGAATTAACTTGAATTTTTATATCATATTATTTTTTCTTGTTTTAATTGATAATAAAATCATAATGATAATATACAGGGTGTCGCAAAACTCTTTCAACAACGCTTGGGTGCTGGTAGATATCACAAAAACATGTAACTTTTCCCTGTAAAGTTTACCTCGAAAGCGCTTAGTTTCTGAGCTATAAGCGCTTAAAATCTATCCTGTATGTATGCAACCCAACACAGCAAACGCTTCCTCTGACATAACTACCAGGGGCGCGTGGCAGAGTTGCTACTAGCGTTCCTCGTTAATAAAGACGACGTGAAAACAACAGCTTGGGAGTCTTGCCTGAGCAAAATTCAAAACATTAATGATACTTGCGATGATGTAAGAAGCATTGACAGTATTTATAAACTGACCAAGACAAATAATGGGCAGACTGAAATTCAAGATTACGTACTCATTCTAAAATATCTCCATAATTGATTGATTGATTTGGTTTATTTTAATTCGCTTTTCTGCCACTTTTGGCTAATCACGAAGATGATGATGATATGATGAAATATCAAACGACACCAATGTCTAGGCCAGGATTTAAACCCGAGACACCTAGAGCTGTAGCGAGCTGTGTTAACCGTATCACCACGGAGTGTTTCGTGTATCATGCAATGTTAACATTTGCAAGGGCCACGCGTGAGATAAGAGAAATCTATGAACGAACAAATGTTAACATGATGCGTTTGCTGCCTCGTTTCGAACACGCACACTGTAATGTTATTACAATTTATTTGAAAATATTCCTATCTGCGCTAGCGTTATTGGTAATCGAGTTCGTCTCATAAGGAAATAATTGCAAGGCTCTTTTAATTTAATGATTGATTGATTCATTGATTTGCTTTATTTTACTTCGCTTTTTGTGCCACTTTTGGCTAATTTGTGAAGATGGGGATGAGTGATGATATGATGAAATTGATGAATGGACACTCACAAACATCCATGCCCAATCTGGGATTTGAACCCAAGACCCCTGTCATCGTAGCTCGATGTTCCAACCACTCCGCCACGGCGGCCGGCTTTTAATATAATGAAAACGTCGTTTAGACATGAATAAATTCACACATTAAAACTAGTGCTTATTAAAAACCAAAGCCAAGAAATGCATACTTATATCAAGCACTGAACTGTAAAGGGCACCTGGATTGTACTGTAACATTTTTGGAAGGCACCAAAATGTCAATGTTTTGTAGCAAATGAGCGAGATTTTGACATCTAGAGGAACTTCTGGGATAATTCTTGTAAATTTATATTCTTCTCATTGTATGTCATTTTTCTTCACTTTCAGACAAATAGGAAATACGAGGACGAAAGATCCAGTGACATCTTTGTGCAGGTCGGAACTCGTGTCCGGAACATTCGGTAGCAAGATCATGTTTTGATCACTAAACGTACTCAGTCACCGAAGTGGCTCAAGAATATTCATCTGCCGGAAATTTTTGTTTCTTTTCAGTATAGAGGTTTGCCTGCTTTTTATAACGAACTCGATTCGAAATAGCGCTACTTCACAATTTTCTAATAAATAAATTGTAATAACATTACAGTCTGCATGTTCGAAACGAGGCAGCAAACATCATGTTTACATTTGTTCGTTCATGGATTTCCCCTATGTCATGAGTGTCTCTTGCAATTGTTGATATTGCATGATACACGAAACACTCCGTGGGGATGTGGTTAGCACAGCTCGCTACGGCACCAGGTGTCTCTGGTTTAAATCCTGGCTTAGACATTGGTGTCATTTGATATTTCATCATATCATCCTCATCTTCGCGATTAGCCAAAAGTGGCAGAAAAGCAAATTAAAATAAACCAAATCAATCAATCAATTATGGAGATATTTTATAATGAGTAATATTGAATTTCAGTCTGCCCATTATTTGTCTTGGTCAGTTTATAAATACTGTCAATGCTTCTTACAACATCGCAAGTATCATTAATGTTTTTGTTTTTGCTCAGGCAAGACTCCCAAGTTGTCGTTTTCAAGTCATCTCTGTTAACGAGGAACGCTAGTGGCAACCCTGCCATGCGCCCCTGGTAGAGTGGACGAGTTGTATCTTTGCGGGTGAACCTTGACTACGACTGGCTGCGCAGTAGCAAAGGGAGGAGCTACCGGCTGCCTTAGCCAATGGGTGTCATTCTCCTTTAACTTTGTAAGAGCTGTCGACCACTCAACAGCGAGTAGGTAGCATCTACGGACTTGTATCTGCGCGAATTAGTCAAGGTCACCCGCAGAGATACAGCTCGTCAACTCTAGTTATGTCAGAGCAAGCGTTTGCTGTGTTGGGTTGCATATGTACAGGATAGATTTTAAGCCCTTATAGCTCAGAAACTAAGCGCTTTCGAGGTAAACTTTATAGGGAAAAGTTACTTGTTTTTATGATATCTACCAACACCCAAGTGTTGTTGAAAGAGTTTTGCGACACCCTGTATTTATTTTTATATTTAATACATTTCATGCATTTGCTATTTACATTTGAATCCTGTAATGAATCCCCCCTCCTGAAAAGCAATTCATTCTATTTGCATGCCGATAAAAGGAAGAAATTGTAGCAATATCAGTGATTGATTCAGTAATCATGAAGGAATGCTAAATTCTTTTGACTACATAATTATTACCAGATTGTATACCATTTATCAGCCATTGAAAATATCCATGTGTTGCTTGCTACCTTGTTATCAATCAGGTAAGGCTGTAGAAATCATGCATTGAGTGATATAATAAAATGCCCATAATGCATGATGCATATCCCTAAAACGTCCGTGAACACAAACTAACACTCTGCCTGAAATTTGCTTTCTACCCAAGCTTGCAAAACAGCCATTACACACTTAGTTAAAAATGAAATTATCATAGTGTTGTGGTTAGGTTTTTGTAATGTACAAAATGTAGATTATTTAAAGTTAAAGATAAGGTTATTTAAACTTTAGCTGGCCTTGATATTATTTCAACAATGATTTTTTAAAAAAATAACCCTTACATCAAAGAGATTGATTTTTGAAATTCTGAAAAGTAAATGTGTTAGAATTCTTTCTAGATCATTTAGTAAGATCTTTCTGTCGATTACGTTCACTACTGTCTGGATATTCTAAGAGACCATATATGAGCCTCATACTAATCAACAGAAAATTTCCATCATCTCGGGAATCGTGTCTGGGTGTCCTGCAAAATTTTACACTACACTACACTTTTGCATGAATGTTTTTATGAGACATGCACACATATCTGTATGTGGAGTAAAATAAATAATTAGATGGAAATGTAATGTTGTCAGTACTTACTGCTGAATTTGTCCAAGGAAATAACATCCCTAAAGAGTATATTCCTATTGATGAACTAGCAGTTGCAACAAACACGGTTTGAAATATCTGGAAACACAAGTACATTCTTTATTTCATGAACATTTTTGTGACTATATCAGTTATAAAAGCATAGGGGATTTAACTTACTTTAATTATTAGAATTTCTTATGATGGTATATGAGTAGTGAACACTCCATAGATTAACTGAAATTTTTACAAACAACCCTATCAAAGCATTGTCAGAGTGTGTGTCTCTTTATGCTCAGATAAAGCTAATTGGGATGCAAGCTGAGATCCAAATCACTCTGCAATGTGCCCCCTCCCACCATCCCCTTAATTACATGGCAACAGTGTTACCACTATTTATTTATTTCTTATTTTGGATATCAAAATTATGGCACAATACTTTCCTTTCACTTAAACTGTGTTTGGTACATCCTGTTATGTTTCCCACGCTTGCCGATCGTTGGCATTTCTAGCAGAAATCACATTGCTTTGCGGCTTTAGACAGAGTAAACCCCACATTGGGTGAAGCTGAGGTCAGGCTGCACATAAGATAGGTGGGAATCAGAGGCGTGGCGTGCATGTTACCGCAGGTAACACCAAAATATATAGAATTGAAGAACCCGTCTTAAAATATTATTAGGTACATAAACTGGTAATATTGTCGTAAAGTAAACATTGCAGACTGACATTTTTTCTGACACCGGCAAAAGCGAAGAGGAGGACTGATCCGGTACCCTCCACAGGCAACATGAGGAAAGGGCCCTGAACCCACCCAAGGAAGACTTTCCATCGCGGCAAAGACTGTTACGGCGGGAGGAGGAGGCGGGTTAATGGCATGACTGTTTAGCCGGCGCAGTTGCCGGTGATACTTACCGGAAACATACCAGTGTTGCCATATTCAATTGACAGAAAAGAGCTAAGTCGCCTAATTGGGTCTATCTTACTCTGAAGGTGTCCAGTCACACTGGGGAACGATGGCGCAGTGGTAGCGTCGCCACCTTATAATCAAGGGATTCCAGGTTCGATACCCGGTGGAGGCACAAGTGGTTCGGATCCAACTTTAAACTGTCCCGATTAGCATTACTGTTCATGAAGTGGACTTAAATCGCCAAATCAAAATTTAAAAAAAATCACATCACACTGGGGCAAAAGCAAACTACCAAGTGATATTTTGTATTTACACTAAATATCAGCGATTATGAAAGTCCTCTTTGTCCTTCTTCGACATCATGGGCGAGAAGGAGAGGAGAGGGATGGGTATGGTCAAGGGGTCCGCTGTCCTTCTAAAAATGTCAACCTAAAATTCTATATTTCACATATATAATATTATTTCGGTTACAGGAATTTGTGATAATTGTTGATAATACTGATTGAGATTGACATACGTTGTCGCAGGAATGCAATAATTTCAGATTGAAGCAATGTTTTTGAGGTGGTAGAACTGTTTTTGGATGAAAACAATACTTACAAGCATAATTTCCCGATTGTTATCTTAGCACGCTCTGAAGTGTCAGGTGTCGCAGGTTCGAATCCTCAGCAAGAAATGGTTATTTCAGTGTTCGTTGTTATTATTTTACTTACATAATTATAAAAATTAATTATTACATACACAAAGAAATAATAATTTTATTTCAATAATTCACCATGCATCCTCATCGTCACGATTATCCTATAAAGCGAAAGTGTTAAAGGTAGCAAAGGACGTAAAATATACGAAATAGTAGTGGTGTCAGAAATGAGATTTCAGTGGATTTAGCGAAACATGGGAGTGGGAGTAGTTAGGAAACAGATGAAGACTACATCTACTCTACATACGTCTTATTTGAAACGAAAAGTTTCGCGATTTGGGCAAATCTGGTTTCAAAAGAACTAAGATGGCAACATTAGTAGAACTGGACTTCTTGCAGGTTCGGAAGGAAATATTGGGGAAGGGTCGATGCTGAGAGGGGAGGGGCAAGGAGGGTGCTTCACGTGTTACAAAAGTAAACAACGGTTTGTGGGAGGGACTGTGCAGTGGGAGTTTTGTGACTGGTGTCTTTCGTCTTTATGTTGTTTTCGGGCATTGTCAATTAATTAATGAAGCTTGCTCCGAGTTCCGAGGTGGCGGGTTCATCCTATCTGGACAGTGTGTGTAATCGTGCGATAGAGGATATTTTGAAGCAATCTTTCGGTTCGTTATTTTGCAGAAAAAATCGAAATTGTGGCGAAAGGGAGGCCAAAGCCTATTTTGAACGATTTAAAAACCAAGTCGTCTGCTGGATATAACCGACATTTCAATGTTTCGTGGTATAACGACTATCTGTGGTTATGTGGATGTGTGCCATGTACTCTATTTTCGGGTGAAAAAAAAAGTGTGGAATTTAGATGTGGATAACATGGACCATGACCATGACGCATCCAAAAATTCAAATTCAAATGAAAAACTTCTCTTTATGACAGAATCATAGAAGTTTTTTGATTTGATTTTATTGATTTTGCTTCGCTTGTGCCACTTTTGGCTAATTTGTGAAGATGGGGATGAGTGATGATATGATTAAATTGATGAATACACATCACAAACGTCCATGCCCAAGCTAGGTTTCGAACCCGGGATCCCAGCATCATATAACTATTTTCAAAGTCGGATTCATCTGCTCTATAAGTAGCCTTCGATGTTTCTGTAAGTATCAAATTACGTATTATTGTGTCAACAACCAATGTTTGCGATTTCACTTTAGTCCTTATGTCAACATTTTTTTTTCCTGAATGAACTACTTGGAAGACATTGGGGGGGGGGGGGGGGGGCATGAGGTTGGGAGGCGCCCAAGTCTCTCTTAAATGTCCTACTGATAACCGGTAACACTTTTAAAAATCCACGCCATGCCACTGGTGGGAATGCACAAATTCAACACCACACTAATCAGTACCACGCTTATAAAACAAGCTTCTTGCAGACACAAACAAAACACGTGGGAGTTAGACCGCAACTTGGCAATAGGATCTGCGTAAGCGTCTCTTCTGGCTTCCATTCGCTCCTTGCTGCCCAGCCGACGACTTCTTCCTCATTTCTCATTGGCACAGAAACTGTCGAGTGATCGCTAGCATGGGAAACATGACAGGTTGTAACAAACGCATATAACCATCTCTAATTTAGATGATTTTACAGATTGATTATAATACATAATAGTTTAAGAGACATACATGAAAACTAAAAATATTTAAATAAAAAAAATAAAAAGAAGCCGATAAGAAATGAAACAGGCACTGTAAGAAAAATAAAAAAAAATATGTGTAAAACAGAAACACAGCAAAAATACTCAATATACAGAAGTGTCAATGAGTGCTGCTCCTGCAAGTTGCATCTAAAAAGAGTTCTATTTTTATTTTATTTCCCTGTTTTCAGTACTGGTAAGTTAACTTCAAAAGATGATTTCTTAATTTTGATTTAAATTGGCTGAGAAAAAAAAAAGAGTTTAATATATGAATTGTTTTGTGGGAAGGGATGGTCAGCAGAGAGTTGTCGTGTGAATGGGTAGCATAGCAAAGGAATGTGCTGCACTTAGAGGTTCAAGACACCAAATATGATACAGGGAATTTTTCATGCCCTGCAAGAAACGTGGATTAAATCAAACCCTACATCCTCATTGTTGCGATTGACCCAAGAGGTAGAAAATCTCTAGCTAAAGCCTTTACTTAAATATTATGCAATTGAAGAAGTTTGGTGTTTTGGCAGCATCTTTCGTCTCTTCTGCCTCTTGTTTATATCAACATAAGGTTGATGAGACATTAGAACTTCTTACCAACTTCTATGGCAGAATAGTTAGGGTAGCATGCCACAAATCCAGAGATCGTGGATCTTACCTTATATGTATTATCATATTGCCAAGGGTTAGGTGGCAGAGCAACCTTTAGCTGAACCTCGCCCACTTGAGGGGAGGAGGTACAGTTACACACCAATTGTGCATTTATTTCAATATCGCCCGATTTGGGCACTGCTACAAAAAAAACCTGGGTGTATCAAGAGCAGGGCCGGATTAAGGCGGGTGCTATTGATGCTGCAGCATTAGGCCCATTCCTGAAATAGGCCCAGATGAAAACAGACGAGAATTTTCAGAAAGCTGAACAGTTTTCTTTTGCTATATTAACCTGAAAATAAATCTTAGAATGAAATTTGGATTCACAATTTCGGACGCCTAGACACAGGTAGTAAAATTTTCACCTTGAAAGTTAGTTGTATACAAAAAAATCGACGGTATGCACCATCAGGCCCAATTTCGTCTTAGTCCGGCCCTGGAGGCATTTAAGCTATCAACTACAAAACCATGAAATATCGGAAAGTCAAATTCAATGCCTTAAAAAATGAACCAAATGTGAATTTAGACTGCAGAAAAACATAACTGTTAATGAGCAACAGGGACTGTGAATTTCACAGGAAAAGCAGCATTAGCGCGAGGCCTTGAAATGAATACTAGGCCTATATGTCATTAAATATTTGGCAGAGCATGATCTTGCATCACGGGGCCTCGGGCATAAAATATGCGGACACGTAGTATATATATATTTCAATTTTTCTTCCATAGTCTGAAGTACAGGTGTCCTACAAAATCATAATGTAAACACTATTACATTTTCATTTAGTTTTCATTCTGATGTACGTCGTTACCAGGTGGAGGCACATGGCACAGTCGTTCAGATCCCACTTTAAACTGTAGGTTCAGTACCGATTAGCCTCTCTGGGCATAAAGTGGACTTACAACAACAAATCAATCAATCTGACATTCATTATATTTAATTGCAAAAATGGGAATGTTTAATATCATATTGTTATTTTAACTAAAAAGTAGCAATATTTAATCATATCCAATAACATAATTGTTTTCTTTACTTTTCATTGAATTTTGACACTACTGTAGTGAATTTGCATTGCTTCCATAAAATAATATTTTCATATATTTCATTCTGTAAGTAAGCAAACAATAGCCTATATGTTAAGTATTTTTGATACAAATATTTGTAACACTATCTTTATGTCGTGGCCACTTTGTTTATGATTTCAGTAATTTTGGATATATTCAAATATGTCAAAATAGTACACGCATGCAGGCTATATCAGATTAGTTACTTAATTGGAAGTACCAGCATCCTATAAACTCGTTAAAAGAACGCACACAAGTTGCCAACCCTGTCATGACCCCCTTTCCGCATTTACTGTGTTTTCTGGCAGAAAAAATCATAACAAGGATAAATTTACAGTACATGCCTGAGAACACAAAGAATGAGAAAAATAATTCTGGGGCTTGTATCGCTAAAATTAGGTCTGAATCAGCAAAAGTCATTAAGAAAAGCTGGTTGCCAAATTTTGAATTTTATTGGTGCTAAACGGCGATACTGCAAATGTGCCCTCCTGCTTAACAATAGGTAATAATTGCACAATTCTAAAAAACAGGTTGGCGTTAGAGAATAATTTTACAAGAAACTGATGTTATCGATATTTTAACATTAAATAATACAAAGGCCTCGGGGATATAGTTCGCACAGGGCTTCACGTTCCCTAACGCCGGCCTGGGTGGAAGAGCATTCAGGAAGTCCTGGATGAGCTTTCGGCAGATACGAGAAACCAGAGCATGGGATTTTCACACAGGATGAACGAACTTGAGACAGCAGTTATGGCATATTCTTTGAGTTATGGCGACTGCCTGGAACAATATCCTTGGCCGTCTCAACAGTACGAGCATTAACCTCCAAGATCCTACAGTCAGAATGAATACGGCAATTGGCTTGATAGCATCACTGGTCGACACGGTTCTGTTTGCACAGGATAGATTTGACGTGTATGAGCAAATGGCGACCGATAAGGTTCAACACGGCGAATGCAAAGATGAGCAGCGTCGAGCCCGTAAGCAAAAGCGAAGGAGCTCAAAACAAAGCAGATCTCAACCAAAGGGAAACGTTCAAAACTCAGACGTATCTGGCCATGATCGACAGTCTGTTAGCTGAACTGGAAAAGCGTGTGAAGGCATATGACGATATTTGTAAACTATTCGGATTTCTGTCTGAGCTAACGTCATTGAGCATTGAGCAGATCGAGGAAAAAAGAAAGAATCTCATTTCCTCGTAAGATAACTTGGAAGGTACACTGGCGGCTGAGCTGGTAGAGTTGCTACATTTATGTGCACTCAGAAACCGGTGACTTTGAACGAATCAACAGAGCTTACCATGTGCAGCCTGCTGTCATTGTTGAATCTTTTTCAGACATTTCCAAACGTCGAGATTGTGTTGCACATTTATCTGTGCATGATGGTGTCCAATGCCTCCGGCGAACAGAGCTTCTCAAAGTTGGGAATAGTCAAAGGAGAGCTGCGGTCTTCAGTGGAACAGGAAAGGCTAAGCATGCTGGCACTTATGAGCATTGAGCATGAGCTGCTGCGCAGCCTTGCCTTCACTGACACGATTGAAGAATTCACGCTTGCTAAGCCTCGAAAAACAGCAATATAAGTAAGCAGCATTAGCACACCTCTCATAATAATTTCATGGTACAATATCATAATAATCACAATAATAATAATAATAATAATAATAATAATAAAAGAAACACATTAAAATAGAATATATATATATATGTATGTAAGTGCATCAGGCCCAATTTGTGCTACAGCATCAGGCCCAAATTCGTCTTAATCAGGCCCTGATCAAGAGTATGAATTTCTCTCCCATGTATTCCTTATGGGGAATCAACTTCAACATCAAGTTACGGCTGATCAAATGGGAGTTTCGACTTTTCCACTTGGCAATCACTTCTTCAAACTAGGGATGGCCAAACGGATCCGGATCCAAAAGTTATGGATCTGGATCCGGATCCAAAAATTCTGGATCTGGATCCGGATCCGAAAATTCCGGATCCAGATCCAGGTCTGAAAGTTTCGGATCTGGATCCAGATCCGAAAGTTCCGGATCTGGATCCGAGGGTTCCGGATCTGACATTCGGATCCGGGTCTGAAAATTTCGGATCTGGATCCGGGTCCGAAAATTTCGGATCCAAAAATCCGGATCCGGATCCGAGAGTTTCGTATCTCAATCCCATTATAATATTACCACACCTTAAAAGGTATTATGATCTTCGATTACAAAGAAATTTTTCATTAGTTAGTCCTACAATAATTTTTTCCAAGTGTTGTTCCTAAAATACTTTGCTACGCATCGGCTAACACACTCGTGCACAAAAATAATCTTACTTGTTTAACATAAAATGTCAGAGGTGATTTTGAAAATGCCATTGAAACGAATATGTATTCATTCGAATGTATTGGAAATGAAAACACACATAAATGTGAGACATTCCATTCCAGGATGAAACCTTTAACACATATAACAAGATAGAAATGTTATACAAAAATTATACAATTGTTCTACAGTTACAGTTTTACAAATTAAAATAAAACATTATAATATATGCAGTGTTATATAATTACAAAGTGTAAGACTAACAAGGGAGGTTATCTAAGTGTCCCCTCCGATTTCCATGAAACTTGGCAGGTGTATAGTGGGGCCCTAAGGAAGAAATACGTGTTGCTTTTTGGTTTCAGCTAAAAAACGGTTTTACAGGGCAAAACCCACTCAATTGTCAAGATGAGGAAAAATTGAAGTGGGGATCTGACCCCTGTGACCCCCTCCGATTTCCATGAAACTTGGCAGGTGTGTGTATAAACGGGCCCAAATGAAGAAATACGTGTTTTTTTGTTTTGGCTAAAAATCTGTTCTAGGGGGCAACCTCCCCTCAAATGTCAAGATGAGGACAAATTGACGTGGGGATCATCTGACCACTGTGTCCCCCTCCGATTCCCATGAAATTTGACAGGTGTATAGAGAGGCGCTTATGCCCCCTGTTTCTTCCTATGCCATATTTACGTGGTTTTGGGGGTCAGATCCCCACTTCAATTTCTCCTCATCTTGACATTTGAGGGGGGGGGCCTCTATACACCTGCCAAGTTTCATGGAAATCGGAGGGGGAGACTTAGACCTCCCTTGTAAGTGTATTAATTAATTACAAATCGCACACGCACTATATATATATATATATATGGGTATGTATGTATATTATATGTATATTAGCAGGTAACAATATGTTATAAACACATTCTTACTTTCCAAAAAAGCGCATGTGGGATGGCAAAACGGATCCGGATCCGAAAATTTTGGATCCGGATCCGAAAGTTCCGGATCTGGATCCGAAAGTTCCGGATCTGAAAATTCCGGATCTGCAGATCCGGATCCGAAAAATTTTAGGATCTGGAACCAACCAGATCCAGATTTTAGATCCGCCAGGATCCGGATCTGGCCATCCCTACTTCAAACTGCCCTCTTCCCGTTTATATCATTTTCTATTCCATCGGAAGTTTGATATTCCCAAGATAACATATCAAATAATACTCCCATATGCCCAATGCATTTCTCGTTGCCTCCTGGCAGTGTTGCCAAACCTGGTGCGCATAAAAGAGCTAAAACTGACTTTCAAGGAGCTAGATTTACGAAGTGCTTCCTAGAGTAATGTTAGTTGTCAAAGGGGTGGGGCGTTGCTATTACCGTTAACTCTAAATCGATGACAATTTATTCTTAGTTTTCACCATCTATATCTGGCGGCATCACCCATCTCATGGTCGTATGAAATCGAAAATAAAGGATTGCCTGATAACAATATTATGCCAATTTCACGTCAACATGGCGCTATAAAAAAAGTAGCTGGGGATATAAGAGGGGGTGGGGTGATGCAGCTAATATAACAATATCACGTCACCTGAAAAATGTATAATCATGTCTAAAGTTGGTCTGTGTAGGTTGGAACCAGTGATGGTATCATAGTGGGGCAAGGGGGCGGGCACCCCAGTTAACAGCCAAACGAGTGCATGAAGGAGCCAGATCTGGCTCCAAGAGCTAAGTTGGCAACACTGACTTGGAGGGAGAAGCTGGCCGGAGACTGTATTGCATGCCCTTAATAAAGAAAAATTTATTATTTATTATTATTATTTATTGTCCTTGGTAAGACATGAATGTTTCATTGCGTTCATTCTCTCATCTGTTTCACCATTATTCATCCTCAATGTTGCAGTTAACCTAGAGCAGTGGCGTGGCGTGGATTTTTAAAAGTGTTACCGGTTGTCAGTAGGACATTTAAGGGAGACTTGGGCGCCTCCCCACCTCATGCCCCCCCCAATGTCTTCCAAGTAGTTCATATAATATTAATCTGGTACGTATGCAATTCAATACTAGATTTTGGTAAAGTTATTAATCAGAAAAAAAAAATGTTGACATAAGGACTAAAGTGAAATCGCAAACATTGGTTGTTGACACAATAATACGTAATTTGATACTTACAGAAACATCGAAGGCTACTTATAGAGCAGATCAATCCGACTTTGAAAATAGTTATATGATGCTGGGATCCCGGGTTCGAAACCTAGCTTGGGCATGGGCGTTTGTGATGTCTATTCATCAATTTAATCATATCATCACTCATCCCCATCTTCGCAAATTAGCCAAAAGTGGCACAAGCGAAGCAAAATCAATCAAATCAAATCAAAAAACTTCTAGGATGCTGTCATAAAGAGAAGTTTTTCATTTGAATTTGAATTTTTGGGTGCGTCATGGTCATGGTCCATGTTATCCACATCTGAATTCGACACGTTTTTTTTTTCACCCGAAAATAGAGTACATGGCCAACAAAAGAGTTTAGAAAACTGCACACATCCACATAACCACGGATAGTGTTATACCACGAAACATTGAAATGTCGGTCATATCCAGCAGACGACTTGGTTTTTAAATCGTTCAAAATAGGCTTTGGCCTCCCTTTCGCCACAATTTCGATGTTTTCTGCAAAATAACGAACCGAAAGATTGCTTCAAAATATCTTCTATCGCACGATTACACACACTGTCCAGATAGGATGAACCCGCCACCTCGGAACTCGGGGCAAGCTTCATAAATTAATTGACAATGCCCGAAAACAACATAAAGACGAAAGACACTAGTCACAAAACTCCCACTGCACAGTCCCTCCCACAAACCGTTGTTTACTTTTGTAACACGCGAAGCACCCTCCTTGCCCCCTCCCCTCTCAGCATCGGCCCTTCCCCAATATTTCCTTCGGAACCTGCAAGAAGTCCAGTTCTACTAATGTTGCCATCTTAGTTCTTTTGAAACCAGATTTGCCCAAATCGCGAAACATTTTCGCTTCAAATAAGACGTATGTAGAGTAGATGTAGTCTTCATCTGTTTCCTAACTACTCCCACTCCCATGTTTCGCTAAATCCACTGAAATCTCATTTCTGACACCACTACTATTTCGTATATTTTACGTCCTTTGCTACCTTTAAGGCTTTTTTCGCTTTATAGGATAATCGTGACGATGCGTGGTGAATTATTGAAATAAAATTATTATTTCTTTGTGTATGTAATTATTAATTTTTATAATTATGTAAGTAAAATAATAACAACGAACATTGAAATAACCATTTCTTGCTGAGGATTCGAACCTGCGACACCTGACACTTCAGAGCGTGCTAAGATAACAATCTGGAAATTATGCTTGTAAGTATTGTTTTCACCCAAAAACAGTTCTACCACCTCAAAAACATTGCTTCAATCCGAAATTATTGCATTCCTGCGACAACGTATGTCAATGTCAATCTGTATTATCAACAAGCACAAATTCCTGTAACCGAAATAATATTATATGTGTGAAATATAGAATTTTAGGTTGACATTTTTAGAAGGACAGCGGACCCCTTGACCATACCCATCCCTCTTCTCTCCTTCTCGCCCATGATGTCGAAGAAGGACAAAGAGGACTTTCATAATCGCTGATATTTAGTGTAAATACAAAATATCACTTGGTAGTTTGCTTTTGCCCCAGTGTGATTTGATTTTTTTAAATTTTGATTTGGCGATTTAAGTCCACTTCATGAACAGTAATGCTAATCGGGACAGTTTAAAGTTGGATCCGAACCACTTGTGCCTCCACCGGGTATCGAACCCGGTATCCCTTGATTATAAGGCGGCGACGCTACTAACACTGCGCCATCGTTCCCCAGTGTGACTGGACACCTTCAGAGTAAGATAGACCCGATTAGGCGACTTAGCTCTTTTCTGTCAATTGAATATGGCAACACTGGTATGTTTCCTGTAAGGATCACCGGCAACTGCGCCGGCTAAACAGCCCGCCTCCTCCTCCCGCCATAACAGTCTTTACCGCTACGCCAAGTCTTCCTGTGGTGGGCTCAGGGTCCTACCCTCATGTTGCCTGTGGAGCGTACCGGATCAGTCCTCCTCTTCGCTTTGCCGGTGTCAGAAAAAATGTCAGTCTGCAATGTTTACTTTACGACAATATTACCAGTTTATGTACGTAATAATATTTTAAGACAGGTTCTTCAATTCTTTATATTTTAGTGTTACCTGCGGTAACAGCGGCTACATGCACGCCACGCCTCTGACCTAGAGATATAGAAAAGCATAACATAAAATACCTAAATAGAAGAAAAATAGAACATTAGAGCTTCTTCATCCCTCCCCCCTCCCCAATAAAAGTTTTCGAACTTACCGGAATGACGTATGGTGACAGAGAAGCAAGCAGTGTCAATCCATAGCAGAATATGCCACATCCTAAAATGACACATTTCATTACCCATGTTGCAAATGGAGGCATCCAGTTTCTTCTTAAGGATCTCTTTATCACATCCTCCATGACCACACATGCTGTTCCATGCAGTGCTGCTGACATGGAGCTAAATTTATAATGAGAAAACAATAAGTACAGAAGTTCACATGAAAACTCAAAGAGAAAAGGTGTTACTTTTAGGAATAGAGAGGAAGGCTAGTTTCAAGAAATTTCCAATTTATTCAGCATTTTCTTACTGAGGGTGGATAAAAGAAACTGGCAATTTTAAATTATTGATATTTGTTATTTATGGTCACTTAAATAGAAACATGAGTGCAAAGACAAATAGCATTCAAGACTACAAGTGAGAAAGCTGTTATTTTACTTGAAGATTTTAGATTTTTTTTTTTAATGATATGAGAAAGTTTCATGTCTGTCTGTAATGATCACAGCAAAAGGTATGCAACTTTTTAAAAAGTGCGATCCATGCTTACACTTCTGAGATAAGTGGCAAAATGACCAAGAAGCTGTTACCGACAATCAATATAAAGTTTTTGTGATAACATTTGAAGACCACAGGGAAAGAACGTGCTTTGCCCATTTTTGGTCAAATTGAGGTAAAGGTGCTATCAGATAGCTCTGTGAAAGGTCTTTCTAACTACGAAGTGTACAAGAATAGAACGTGCTTTTTCCATCCATTACAAAGAGGTTTTGGTTGCGTATACAGGAAAAGAACGTGCTCATAACATGGAAATAAAGTACTCTCCTGTAAAATCAAGAAAGTGGACAAAGCACGTTCTTCCCCTGTGGTCTTCATTTGGTTTTATGTTGAAAAGTTCTCTAGATTTGAAAACCAGGCTTCTAAGATGGCCTCCAGTTTGTCAAATACATTCTTAAAAAATCTTAGATTGCGTTTTCAGCAGTGGAACATTGCTATGTAATTTACAGTCCTTCATGGCAAATTCTTTGAGAGCTATGATGAATTTTAGAATAAATTTCAATTATATCTTATATAACACAACAATGTTTTCTTTAAGTATAACAAATACTTTGTGATATGTTTATTTTATATATGTTTTATTGTTAGTATTTAGGGCTGAGCTTTGCATCTGATACTATGTACAATTCCCACTGATACTGGTATTGATACTTGAACGTTGTAATAAATCAAAGTTTTTCAGAATATTTATAAATGCTAATACATGGTATACATATTCTAGTTGAAGTACGCCATTTCAATTGACCAGAGTTTTGCTTGGTTTGTCAAAGTTTGTTCTAAGTACACTTTATGTGCAGGTAGGCTAATTGAGACTGGAGCTGCAGTTTAAAGTGGGATCCAAACCACCATGAGCCTCCATCATGGATTGAATCCTAGACACCTTGCTTACAAAGCAACGGTGTTATTGCTATACCAACACCGAGGCCCTGGTTTTGATTTAGAATATTCATAAGTTCACATGAGATAATCAGAATATGCAAATAAGAAGTAATTTAATTTTAAAAAAATCCAATTTCTGCACATGGTACTAATGAAAAATAAATGTAAATGGCAACTTTGCATTGTTTATCTATGATATTTATACTGTGTGAAAGTATTGCATGTTGTTTTGCAGACTTCATAAGATGCCTGAACTTGGAAAAACTATAGGCCAGTATCACTGATTAAATTTGGACCAATACTTTCCTGTACTGATACCATCAGCTGATATTGATATATCAGTATCCGAACTTGTGGATGCACTAATTAACCAATAACACCCCAATTTCCATATTGGATTGGGTCTTACAAGCTTATGAATAATTACCTGAGACTAGATGCTATAACTCCAGCAGCAATCAACCCAATCAAGCCCGGAATTCTCAGTAATTCCACCACATATGCAGAAAACACTTTAGCAGATGACTGTGAATTCTGAAACAAACACAAGAAGTGTGAAATGTAGCAAAAAATAATGTAAGACTGTGGAACCCTGATTTTATGTTACCCGGTTTTACATTTCCCGCATTATACATTCAATATTCATGGTCCCAGTAGAGCAAAATGCTATAAAATTTTCCCCAATATTACATTTTCTCACATTTCGCCTGAAAAACGTAATATCGAGGTTCCACTGTAATTACAAGCACATTTAACTCAACAGCTTCTAATTATCGAGTATGTATGTATACATGTGCCCCACCCATGTTAAAAATATTATTTACTAAAGAGTGTGGATGCATGCCTTACATGGGCGTAGAGATAATTGAAGGTAGGGTGTGAAATTTGCGGAAAATACATTTGTTATCTTGTATAGCAAATTGAAGATGTAGATCAAGCTCCCTTATCTTTTGAAATGCCATTCAGCACTAGTTAATAAAAATAGTGAAATAATACTGTACGAATTCGTGTTTGTGAAATGTAGTGATAAAACGTCTACTGTGAAAGTGCAATATTGGACTACTCAGTTTTCTTTTCCAAAATCTAGATGGGTGGCTTATTTGAGGACATGGAGTACTCAAGTAAAGAAGGTTGTTTGTTTGTTTGAATTGTTGTTTTAAGTCCACTTTATGCACATATAAGCTAATCGGGACTGGACCTACAGTTTAAAGTGGGATCCGAACCACTGTGCAATGTGCCTCCACCAGGTATCAAACCTGGGACCCCTTGATTACAAGGCGACGACGTTACCACTACGCCATCGGGGAAGCATATGCATGTTTGTGATGCTGGGATAGTCATTATATGTGGAAGCATATATATTATTTACAATATTCTAGTATTGTAAATGAAATGCTAATTTCTGTTTAACAGAATATATAACTCAAACCTAATACATGAAATGAATATAATTAAAATCAAAAGTATCAGTTATATTGTGTGAACTAGAGTGGAAAATAAATTGTACAATAAAGAAGAGAAATTTGCAAACCATGTCAAAATATTCCAACAGTTGGGAGTGTATCACAAGAGTGAGAGGTTTTATAGTCTTTTGAAAATGGAAGCTTGACTCTTGTTACTACTGAAAAAAAAAAGTTTTGAAGTCAATATTTAGAAAAATGCTAAAGCTTTGGGGTTTGGGGAGGGATAAAGATGGCATGGGACGTAGGCACTAAAAGATGATAGCGGAGGAAAAGACCAAGGGATAGGCATTATTCAGAGAAGGAGAAATATTGACATACTTTCTTTTTGTAAGAGAAAGGACTGCACCTATTGAACCATACTGGGCATCACAGCAGATGATATCTGCCCCCAGGGGGCATATTGGTTAAGTTTGTCACCTTGTAATCAAGAGATTCAGGTTTGATCCTTGGTGAAGTCACATTGTAGTTGAATTCAACTCTAAATTGTACAGTCATGGACACTTCTGGATTGTAATGATCCCATTGAAAGTCTATAGCGTTGCTACAACCCAGAAGTGTCCGTGACTGTACAACCAGTTCTGATTAACCTATCTGGTCTTTTTAAATCCACTTAACCTAAGGAACTTAAAAAAATTAAACAAACCCAGCAGATGCATTTTCTAGTCCAGTGGTTCTTTTAGATGTCAACTCTCCCTTCTTTTATATTGATTCCTGTTGCATTCTGTCCTGTTCTTTAAAAATAAATGCAGTGACAACATCCATAAAATTAGTAGCATATGCAAACTATTAAGAGTCGAGTAGTCACTGAGAAATTTCCAAAGCTTTCCCAAAGTAACAAAATTGTCAACTGCCAGACTGCAAAGAAGTATGCTTTGGCCTTACTTCCCTAATACTGAACAAGCAGAGACCTGAGCAGTTCCAAGATCCTCCCTGATGGTGCAGTAGTTGCATCGTCGCCTTTGTAATCAAGGGGTCCCAGGTTCGATACCTGATGGAGGCACATAGTGGTTCGGATCCCACTTTGAACTGTAGGCCCAGTTCCGATTAACCTTACTGTGCATAAAGTGGACTTAAAACACCAAATCAATCAATCAATCTGAGCAGTTCCACAACGTATGTTCTCTTCTGAATACGAATGCCTCCTAGTGGCATGCCGTGACATTTAGACTAGGGTACGCAACATGGGTGCACCAAAGGGAGGGGGTTATGGGAAGTCAGAACCTCCTCACCCCTGTGCCATCATGTTATACAGAAAATTACTTTTTCCCCCACAATTTTATAATGGAAAATTTCTCATCCTTTATCATTTTCAAATAACAGGAATCACTGTTTGTCAATCCTCGCACCCTTTTCTAAGACCTTCAATTCATTCCACACAAAAGTTGTTGCTTGAGAATAAAGAACAACACCATTTTTTTTTTACGAGGAACATGTTCTGGCAGACGCGTATTTTTCATTTGGTTGAAACCCCTCATAGAAAATTACTGAGTGCGCCTAGAAAAAAAGTGAAATCCTTAGTGAAGAATTTTCGAACTTTAATAACAACACTAAAGTTCAAATCACCAACCCTGAGACCTTCTGTAAACAAAACCACATGCATGCAGAAAGCATTGCAAACTCATAGAAGTAAAATAATCACACGAAAATCCAGCCTTGTTACAGGATTCATTATGTAAGGTAAAACAACGGCCAATTTGTAGTATTGGATACGCTGCCGCAAATTACGTCTCACTTTAAACCCAATGCTCTTTCTTTTGTACTTATTTCTTCACCTTTGTGGTTAACTCTTTGCACCAGTAATCATTTCCCATAAATTTGGCTTCTTTCTTGCATGCGAATTGAATATATTTTACTTGCATTTTTTTTTAGACAAAATGATATAACATGGTAATGTACAGGGGGCTCAAAAAGTCACTTAACACCCTCAGTACAAGGCCACTGCAGCGTGCAACATGGAAATGGTGATGACCAATCATTACCAGGCCAAGGGGGAAACACATTGACGCCACCCGCACGGTCAACGGTCATCTTGATGTCCGCCATCTTGAATTCAACTTTAGCATTTTAAATGGGAAGGGGGTGATGTGATGTATCAAATCAGGCTAGAATTTCACGAGAAATGCAATGGTGAAGGTTTTTTTGACGTATCTTTAACCAGTAAAAAGTTATGACCGAATTCTTGTACCAATTTGCTTCTTTTCGAGGTGTTACAAAAATGCCTTAAAATTTGTTTAGCGCATTGGTAACGCATCGAGATCAAAGTGACGTCTAGGGAGAGAAGTTTGCATGCCATTGCACACGATTTTAATCGGATACATCCATGAAGAGCTGCGCATTATGAATGGTTGTCGCGAACAATTTACAGTGTGACGCTTTCATTGAATTAAAAGTCCTTCACAGTGACAAGGCTAATGTTTATGTTCATAAGGAAGTTCATAAACAGAAAATGCGACCCTTGTCATCTGATAACTAACTTTGGACAGAAACTGCTTCACAACATTCCCATCGAGTTCTGGTGTTCCTCCTATTGAAAAAAAAACTCTGTAAAATATACCTTCTTCCATAAGAAAGGATGAAAAAACCTGTTTATTTAACAAATCCAAGTAGCCCCAAGCATTTAAGGTTCCGTTGATGAAAAATTGACTGACCAATTGTGTTCCACACAGCACGCCACACCATTAACTTACCAGCACTAACCATTCAGCTTTGATCTGTCGAAAATGGGTTATCAGATAAAAAGCATAGAATATTCTGTTTATGAACTTCCTTATGAACATAAACATTAGCCTTGTCACTGTGAAGGACTTTTTATTTAATGGAAGCATCACACTGTAATTGTTCGCGACAACCATTCATAATTCACAGCTCTTTATGGATGTATCCGATTAAAATCTTCTGCAATGGCATGCAAACTTCTCTCCGTAGACGTCACTTTTATCTCGATGCGTTACTAATGCGCTAAACAAATTTAAGGCATTTTTGTAACACCTCGAAAAGGAGCAAATTGGTACAAGAATTCAGTCATAACTTTTTACTGGTTAAAGATACATAAAAAAAACCTTCACCATTGCAATTCTCGTGAAATTCTAGCCTGATTTGATATATCATATCACCCCCTTCCCATTTAAAATTCTGAAGTTGAATTCAAGATGGCGGACATCAAGATGACCGTCGACCATGCGGGTGGCATCAATGTGGTTCCCCCTTGGCCTGGTAACGATTGGTCATCACCATTTCCATGTTGCACGCTGCAGTGGCCTTGTACCGAGGGTGTTAAGTGACTTTTTGAGTCACCCTGTATATTTCTAAGGTTTGATATAGATAGGAGTGTATTTGAAATTTGTTTCTAGATTTTATGTAAATTGTATCTTATGCAAATAAAATATATAATGGGCATAAACAGCTTTGCAATGCTGTAAGTCCAATAAATATATTGATGATGATGATCAAAACAAGACACACAAAGTTCGTAAATTTATTGCGATTGGAAACTTTGACAAGCATCTTAATAACGATTTTTGTTCCGCCAAATATAGTGCACTTCATAAAATAACTTGGTGACATGGAAAGGCAAGATAAGTGTGAACATTTTGTAGGAATATGCATTGTAACTTTCAATGAGCTTAGAGATTTGTGTACATAATGATATTTTATAACATTGGTTATTTTCTAAACATAATCATGTGAACAGCAAGGAAGTAGTGCCACTTTCAACATGGCGAGTTTTATGCATGCGGGAAGGTCTCCGTGTTCAGTGATACATCGAATCGGTGAGATGGTTTGTTTACAGAAAGTCTCAGGGTTGGTGATTTACACTTTAGTGGTTGTATCAAATACATTCAAATCGTTTATTATGCAGACAAGAAAAATGTTTTTGCATTATTTTTTGCACTGTAGATATAGGGAAGCAGGATTATTTTAAGATTGCTTTGTGCATATTGAAGCTAGTTTAAAATAGGATGCGAATTATTGAAACATGCCTTAATGAGAGAACTAATTCAGGAATCTTTGATATAACCTTAAATGCTACCAGGAAGATCCAAATGTAATGAGGTAATTTGTGTGTATGGTATTTTATATTTGCAAATATATTCCGATAGTAGCAACAAAAATTCAATTTCGATTAGTTCCTTCATTCAGCATGATGAACATTGAACGGAAACGAAATGGCACAATTATTTTTCCTGCTTTCGAATAGCATGTGATAAATTTGAAATCCTCTACTATTTCACACACTTTTCTAAGAGAAAACCAACAAACAAGTTTTTCTTGTATGTACGCAGTTAAGTTGCTATATTACAACAATGTAACATTGACAACATCCATTATATAAAGGATTCTCTTTGTTTAAAAAATTGCTAACCATTGTTATAACTGTGTCTTTAATCAAAATGAAAATAAATGTCTGATGAAGGAAGTGTGTGTTCTGAAACGTCACAACGAAAAACTGTTTTGTTATGCTTGTAATAACATTTAACTACAGGAAAATAATTCAACAAACAAGGCCAACAATAAAGTTTCATGGTTTTTCTACTGCCAGTCAACCACTCTGTAGAGTTATGTTGTTTTTTTTCTGAAAATGCCTAATATACTGCTTACTGTCCTTCATAACTCCTGCCTGAAACAAGTCCTCCAAATCAGGAACAGAACTCCCATTTTGGATTGTTTGCACTCTTTTCATAAATATATGCCGAAAATCCCCTCTCCAGAATGTCATCAGTAACTCTGATTCCTCTCCCTACCTAATTTTATCACTGCATTGGACCAACAAACAACAAGAGATCCTGTAATGCAAATAATATGAATGAAACACTCAATGCAAATTTCACACGACAGAAAAAAGCAAAAGTCAACCTCCCATGGTAACAAATGTCTGCTGTCCCCGACAGAGTTGCCAGTTGACGAAATATTTTGTGGAGTTAATTAACACATTGGGGTCTCACGACGGGCATAGCCCGCAGTGCACTTAAAGTCAATGTGGACGAACGACGGGCATAGCCCATCCTGCGGTATGCAATCGTTTTGCCGATTGAACGACGGGCTATGCTCGTACTTCGTCTCATGCGCATGTTCATTCAAGCCCCTCTGTTGAAATTCAGACCGCTAGGTGACTCATGTGCTATTTTTATCTCGCACCTGTGACTGTTTGTTGTCGGGTTGATGTACTGTGCATTGTTTAGAATGGCGTCGTTAGATCCAGACTGCATAGAGGATTCCGCCTCAGAGTTTGAAGTTAGCAACGATTTTGATGATGCAGATGTATTTGAAGATTTGGAAGGTAGGTTATATCCGTAATAATTATTGTCAACAATATAAACAGTGTTGCAAACTCTAGTATTTTATGAATGAAATGAGAAGAGGTAAATTTTTTGGCTCTATTCATCTTGCCTCTTGCTTGATTCTCCTACATGCACTGATGTATTTTTAGTTTTTCCATTTATTATTTTGTATAGTGTATGTAAAATGAAAATTTATTTTATTTATATGTTTAATTTTTACAGATGACGCAGAACCAACTGATACATCGTCTGGTCCTGTCCTGCAGCCACTTTTTCATATAAAAGATAATTACTTGTAATTTGTAATTATTTTTGTTATGTGCACATAAGAAGTATTCTTATGCAAGATTCAAAAGATGTATTGATAGTTTATGTAGTTAATTATTGAAATTTCCAGATTACGAACATAAAATATCTCTATATTAACATTTGTTACAATGTTGTACTTTATTCTTCTTCACAAAACATTGCTGAAAAAAATATTAAAAAACGTCTGAAAATGAAAATAAAATTTAACAAATTTTTGTTCATTGAAAAGAGGAAGTTTTGTAGATTTAAGAAAAATGTTATAAATAAAAACAAATTAAAAATATGGTTTCTATGATTTTTTGAAAAACAACGAAAAACCACAGACCAGAGGTAACAATGCTGTATTATGAGGCCAGACCCGAATGTGTTAAGCATATGATGGCATTCACCCAAAATATAAAATAAATGTTGGGCACAATATAACATCAACTTACATCACTTTGCAATGTCTAAGGAGGAGAGGGGGCTCATTCAAATCCCATAGTAAGCATTGTATTTACTTATGTTCTTTTTTAATCCATTTACATTGCCGGGTCAACAGTCAACATCCATCCTCATCAACCTACAGGCTGAAATGCAATGGAACTCAAATAAAATATTGATCTCTGTAATGAGATAAACATATACTCTGACAATTGTATGAAACTTGCAAATTGTTCACATAATTCTCCCCTGACACATTGACGATGCAAAAAGGGGGTTCACGCAAGACACAATCCTCAGTCAGTCAGTCCATTCTGTTCCTCAGCTCCCCATTCACAAAAAAATCTTGCTAGTGTAACCTGAACCTCATATGAATATTTTATATGCGTAATGATCTTCCCCACAACATATAATTGTTCCTCTCTCTGATTTCTAGATAAGCAATCATTTTTATAATGTATTTTAATTCCAACCCAACACTGTGATCTATCTACGCATGATTGCTAAATGTTAGTAGGCTAAACATTACAGAAGAAAATATATATTGACTACTACCAACACTGCACATGCTGCCAAAATCTTTGGTACCCTCGATGCTTAGAAGAGGGAAAGAAACATAGGATGGGGTGAGCATGGGCAGACCCAAACACATGATTGGGTCTGATCGGAGCCATTGGGGTTGCCTTCCAAATTTCTAGGGTACCCAAGATAAGCAGCAGCGTTTCCTTGGGGTAATCGGCAGAAACCTCGGATCAGGTGGGTGCGAGCAGAACCAAAGGCACAATTGGGATCATTCAGGACTGCCTTCAGGAGGACCAGGCTACTTGAGAAAGGCAGCTGCGTGTTCATGTGGAAATCAAAATTCTTGCAGTGAAACTGCTTTCGGAGCGATAATTGTTGAATTCTCGCATTCAGAGAAGGCAATATATATATATATATATATATATATATATATATATATATATATATATATATATATATTTTCTTATTTTTTTGTGGGTACCCAAAATGCACACCGCTGATACCTCCTTATGTAACAACTATCCCAATGTCGCACACATTGTCATGAAAGTTTGTTATTTATTAGATACATGCAAATAGCAAATACAACAATATCCTGCAGCTGTTGAAAACTAATATTTTACTGCAGTGGTATAACTAAATGTGTGGAATGAATTTTACAGAATACTTTTAATATTGTAAAAGATAGGTCTCGGGAAATAGTACAATAACAAGTGGCAACCCTATAGGTAGAAAAGTTTTGCCCACCCAGAACATAAAAACATGCTATATAGTATGCTATTATTCTGGCTGGTTCAGGTGTAGATTCAGGGTATAGAGAGGGGTCTACAAACATGATAGCTATGCATGCATTACATGTTGTGTTGTGTTTTTAAAGTCCATTTGATGTACAGATAGGCTAATCGTGACTGGACCTACAGTTTAAATTGAACCTGAATCACTATCTGCTTCCACCATGGATTGAACTTGCGTCACCTTGATTTCAAGGCAACTGACTTAGCACTGGGCAGGGCCATATTGTGCTGTGGAAACGACAGGTACACACACAGTCTTTTCAGATGAATAATGCTTCTTAGCAGCTTGAATCAACCACCTGGTTATTGTTCTTCTGTTGATCAAGGTCATTCTACAGCATAACTCATGCTCCACATTTCATGATGTAATTAAATCAGTTTGTCCCCATTGTTTCACTGTGCCAGGTGGCAACACTATGCTCTCTGCAAGGTTGCCATTTGTTGTACTATTTCCCAAAGTACACCCTGTAATATTATCAACATCATACCTCTGACACTAGTTGATTACAATCCACTGCAGCATTATACAGTAGAAAACCAATGAATATACTGAGTGTGTTCACTAGCAGAAAGCCAATGGCATAGATCCACATAGCACTGAAAAATATAGGAAAAATAGTATTCCAACTTGTGTTGAAAATTATAGAAAAATTAACTAATTAAGGCTATGATTTTTGGGTGTAATACACACTCCTATTCAGATAAGTGGCACATTTGATAAGTCGAGGCAACAAAAACAAGAAATATGTTAAATAAAACATTGTAATGTTAATTTTTCATGTTTCTGAAAGGTGTGGGGTGCATTTTCTCACCCAATTTTGTCACGAAATAGTGCGAAATGAACTGCAAAATGTGAAATAGACTCTTAAACACGAAATTTAAAGTTTATTTACCGACGCGACACTTTCTGAAGTCAGAATTATCCAGCGAGTTATGCAATTCACAGAAAATTGATTAATTCTGCTGTAAATATTTGAGAAGCAAAAATGGACCACTTTGTACAGGAATGAACTTAATATTCTGGTAACGACATAAATGTGCTATTAGATGGAATATGTATATTTTGTGTAGTAAGTGCAGTTTTTAAGTCAAATTTGGGATTATATTCACATTTTTAAAACCAAAATGTCATGATATATACCACTTTTTCACTGCTATAACAGCGAAATTTTATTTTATTTACCGCTTTTGAGCTCGAAATTGACTCTGTTTTGTACCGAAATTTTGCTTTTTTATTTACCAAAAATATGTGCCTCTATTTATAAGACTAATAATGCATCAAAATAAAATATTTCAAAGGGATTCGTAAACCCTAGTTCCAAAAATGTGTACTTAACTTGCATTTTAACAAAGTAACTGATTTAGGGTCAGTTTGAATTACATTTTTAATATAAAATTTTTGTGCTTAGTTCAACTTACCTTTTAGCCATTTGTTTAGTTGGAAGAGCTAGGTATCTCTGTACTTGGAGCTGACAGACAGCAACAATGTAGAGCCAAACAAAAAAGTTTCCGAATGTATAAGTCCAAACTGTATCACCAACTGTTGGATTAGTACTGAAACTATTAAGATATTTATATAAGTACAGTATTATTATATGTACGTAGCACTCTGAATAGGCTAGCCTTCCTGCCACTTTTGGTCAACTGAAATTATGAGGATGAGTGATGAATAGATGAAAATGATAGAGATACTTACAAAGAACACCAATGCACAAGCCGAGACTCAATATCAATGATGGGATCAAAAGTTGTCCACTTAATATGCTCCACCACTGAGGCAACTGAGAAGATTTTTTTCAAAAATGAAATTAAATAAAAATAATTTGATTAACTAAAATAAAAAGTATGTCCTTAACCTACCTTGCATGCAGATTTATTAAAAGAATTCCTATTCTTAGTTATAATCTCAAAAGTATGCTAAAAATATACTGTCATTAATATTTCTTCATCTACCTCTGAACAAGTCATGAAACACAATGAATGTTGGCGTAATATTCTTACTGCTTTTGTTTTTTAAAATATTTTTTAAACAGCTTAGTTGGAGTTAGTATAATGACTCTTCTTTGTATGTATTGCTTTCATTGTAGAGTTATTCCTCTTGTAGTTTATGGTTGTTACAAACATTTAGACACAGTGGAGTAGCAACATATCATGAGGCCCTTGGCGAGATTTTAATGCGAGTCCCCCATCCGTTCTTTAAATTTGAAATCTCAATGTGTATCCATAGAAAATCTTCAGAGATACGCCAGCAAATTATCATATTTAAATAATAATAAATTACTGACGAAAATGATATTTAATAATTTCACTCGCCTTAAAATTGTATTTTTGTTTTCTGGGAGCTGAAAACAATGCAAGCATTTAAATGCCTCATACCTTGCTCTGTGAAAGTTGGAGGTGCTTTATTGTTAACAGTAAAATCGACAGTGCAAGGTTAAGATAGAGAAGAAAAGACAAGACAAAGTAGTTTTTATTCAAGAAAATAATAAATGGATAAGAATGTCAAAGCAAGTTATCGTGAATTTTTGTGTAAATATTTCACATGAGAAATACAAAAATAATTTTTACTTTTTTCAGACCCTTTAGGCTGTATGCCATGCCCCTGATTTGACGTACTCATTCATATTATAACGTTTAACTAGAATTTAAAGCCAAATTAAAGAAAAACGAATGTCTTAATTTTATTGCTCACAAAAATTAGCTTTTTCCATCTTTTTTTTCTTGCTTCTATTACTATATTTTTCGTATGAACTCCATGGGACGCGAGGCCCCTTCAGGCACAAGACCCCTGGCAGTTGCCCACTTTGCCCACCCCTTGCCACTGTTTAGACACATTTTTTGATATAACGTTTTGGGAGAAAACACACTTCTTTCATCAGGCAAGGGGACAAGATGTTTTTGATGTAATGTTTTCCTTAAACATTGTATCAAATGCTTGCAACAACCATAAACTACAAGAGTAGTAATAATAATATTATGACATTCTCTTCCAACATCTAGGAGTCCTGGGTTCAATTCCCGGTGGAGGCACATAGTGGTTCGGATCCCACTTAAAATTGTAGGTCCAGTCCCGATTAACCTTACTGTGCATAAAGTGGACTTAAAACACCAACTCAATCAATCAAAAATCTTCCAACATCTATTAGATAAGGGGCCTCTTCCCTGCATTCACTGAAGGGTGCAAAATGGCCTGATGTGCCAATGCACCCAAAACAATTTTAATTCAATCAATCAATCTTCCAACATTACATGTTTCATGATACATAAAGCATCAGGTTAACATTAATTTAGCATATAAAATATGCAGAATTACCTTGCGTTCACACACATTCTTTATCTTGAACACCTATTTTGACTTACTTGAGATTTAGTTTTCCTCCATTGTAGTTTCTTCTCCATACTGTTGTGAAATCTCGTGCTCTGAGTGTTCCAAACACAACAGTAACAATTAGTGATACCAAAAGAACAAATATTTGTAACATGTCTGTCCACACAATTCCTCTAAATCCACCCTGAAGAAACAAAATAAAATTATAGCTTTGTAGTCTGACAGTATTTGATCCGAATATTGTATATGCATCACTGATAGAAGGACATATGTAAAAAAATAAGAACAAGGTAAGTTAAGGTAATGTTCCCGGTGCATAGAGCACCATGCCATGAAGGCACATGTAGGGGATGTGGTGGTAGGGCACCACATATTCTCGATCTTGGCCATTTTGGAGGTGATGTGATCAGCATCACATTCCAGCTACCTTTACTCCCCAGGTACCCATTGATTTGAGGCTACTTTAAGTGGGGACAAGGCCAGAAAATTCCGCCCTTAGATTGCCCACCACAGGAATCAAACTCGGGTCTCCTGCATGGCAGATATAGGTATTTATAAATGTCATGCTTCCAGCAATTAGAAATGGAAGCTGCAATAGCAATTGCATGAAGAAGTTAGCACCATTCATTTGTATGTTTGTCATGTTGAAGAATCTGTTGTAAACTGCAAGTTTTCAGTGGCAAGAATGAGACATATTGTGTGTTTTCCCACTGTTTCCACAACTCATTATCACTGGTCGGATGCCAATTATGTATTGCTGTTCCATTTGAGTGTATTTTAAGTTGCTATAAATATGCCATTGAAAATACTCATGTGCCATTACACTAAGCACTAACATGGCTGATCAAAAATTATTATTAGTTTAAAGAAAATCATCCTTTATACAAGTTATTGCACAAGTATTCGTGTTGTTGTTATTTAAAGTCACTTTTCTGCCAGTTTTTGCTAATTACTCACAAAGAAAACCCATGCCCGAGCTGGGACTCGAAACCCAAGAACTTCAGTGATGAGATCGAAAATTGACAACTTCCACCAAGTTATTGCATAAGGAATGAACATTCTAATAATCAACTTCGGTACTTCATTGCAAAGATACTAGACAATATCAACAAATAGACAGGGATGCAGAAATGCTGTGTGAACTAGAGAACTGCATGAGACACCAACCAGTCGAGAGAGGATCTGGAGAAATTTTAAATGATATTGCTAGGGCAGATGCCATGAAGTACATGGAAAAAGATAAATTGAAAATAAAAGAAAAAGAAGCAAAAAAAGAAAAAAAACTCATTCAACCACTGTGATTATAGTGCACATAATGGGTTTATAGTTGTACCATAGAGCTTCCTGAGAATACATTCTCTGTGTTGTTGAGCCTCAAACAAATAAATTCAAATCTATATGCACGTAAGATGCACCACTTCAATCTTGCCCATCTGGAGATGGATTTGTGTTAGCTGTTCAAGTTGGTCCACCAGTAATTCAGTTCCTTAAAGCTCGGCTGGGCCTTTGGCCGATGCCAGGTGAGCTGTTTCCAATTTTTCCTCTCCTTTCGAAGAACCGCTATAATATTCAAAATTTGAAAAAAATACATATGCTTAGAATTCCTTCTGGAGCATTCACGTGAATCTTCTTGTTACTTGCTTTTGCTGTTGCCTAATATTCTCAATAGTTTCATACCTACGTACATAAGCCTATTAAAGCCTATAATATCTAGACAATATCGAAAGTAAGCCATGTGAAAATTCACGTGAGTGCTCTACAAGAAAGTGTAATTGTATGTAATTTTTCCAATTTTGGAATATCATAGTGGTTTTTCGAATGGAGAGGAAACCTCAAAAACAGTTGCCCTGAAGTTGTTCAAAGGTCCAGCGGAGGCTTAATGTAAGTAGCCTTCACATACTACCTTCCAGTGTTGGGGTCTGTTCCTCTTTAGAGTACTTGTTTCCTCCCCTTTACTAGAAGGACATGGCACCACTGTAAAAGACTGCAAATTTTGAAGAATATTTTTTTTCTCTGAAATTAAACGAACTTTCTGATTTTCTAATTTTGTACTGTTATCGAAGGTAACAGTGGTTAAATATGTGCCACATCTCTGTGCTAAACAATGATTGATTGATTTGGTGTTTTAAGTTCACTTTATGCACAGTAAGGCTAATCGGGACTGGACCTACAGTTTAAAGTGGGATCTGAACCACTATATGCCTCCACCAGGTATCGAGCAATGATGTATGTAACAGTATACATATAACCTTTACACACATTATTGGTTCACTTGACTGTAATTATAAAACATTCCAGATTTGTACTTACAATGGTGGTGTACAATATGCTCACAGCAAATAGAATGGCAGCAGTGGCATATAAGTCAAATCCAGTAACTGAAAATAAAAATGACCAATGACGTTCATTGTTAGTAAATACAAAATTGAATTGTTTCTGATATGTGTGAAGAAAAGTAACCAAGGTGTAGAATTAATTTTAGCAAATGGAAGTAATATTGAAGAAAAAGCCATAGATTGAGCAGTATTTGTATTATTATTGTTATTTTTTCATTAGAAAAATCATCCTATTGATAACAATAAACAAAATCTGAATATTACATTTTGATGAAAACTGAAATTTTGTGCAATATTCTTGATGGATAATTCTTGTTTGTGATGTGGATTGCTTATCAATTGAACAATGATTCCACCACATGTTTTTATTTGCAAAGTTTCTGCAGAGGGGACAGTCACATTTAATATACCCCTAAATACCATACAGACATGCATTATTTATCGACTCTTTCCTGTTTTGTTTTTTAGGGAGGGGTTAAAGAAGAAGGACTAGTTGACTGAGGGGGCCACCTGCCCTCTCTTCTTATGTATTGCATTGTATCACTGGGGGCATATAATGATTTTTAGATGTTAACCACTTGACTACCACTACGTACGGCCCGTAAGTAGCTGGTACTATTGGCCGACAAGGAAATATTCTTGCATGGTAATGGCCAATAAAATGTACGAATGCCTCTGGTCGGGAAGGACCAAAGTCTACATGGTGCTGTGACGTCATTTGAGCATGTGACTATCACAAGGAATGAGCAAAGCATGCTCGTTACGCCATCTGTTGCTGAAACTGCGTAACCGTGCTATTGAGGGGACCTGTGTGTTTTTGTTTTGTTGCATATTTCGTAAAACAAAAGCAGAAAAATATGGAGGAGGAGGATAGTAGTTTGTCGGATTATGTTCTGGAAGAAGAGGAGAATGACTGTAGTGTGTCTGAATATTCAGATATATCCGATGTGGAAGACGAGGCAAAGTCTGTCTGAGATTGAACATACGTGAACGATCCTTTCAGTGATGCACTTGAGAATCCGTCGCGTGTTAAAGAAGAATTATATGAATAATTGAGTTAAAAAGAAATAATTGATTGATAGATTTAGTTTATTTTACTTGGCTTTTCTGCCATTTTTGGCCAATTGCGAAGATGAGAAAGAGCAATGATATGATGATATTGATGAGGGACGCTCCTAAGGAAGGCCTATGCCCAGGTGGGGATTCGAACCTGGGGTCCTTGTCGTTGTAGCGCACTGTTATAACCAATCCGGCGCGGAGGTCAGCATTAAAAAGATGGATTGATTTCATGTTTTAAGTCCACTTTATGCACAGAAAGGCTAATCGGGACTGGACCTACAGTTTAAAGTGGGATCCGAACCACTATGAACCTCCACCGTGTATCGAACCCAGGGCCCCTTGATTTCAAGGCGATGATGGTTCCACTGTGCCATCGGGGAGGCCCTAGCATTAAAAAGAAATAAATACTAAGTGACGATCATGTGATCCATTTCTTTAATGCGAGAAACATTTATGAGACTGTTATTGAAGTATCATGGTCATGGGATTCTGCTCTCTATCCACAGGCTGGGATTCAAGGGGTTAATCCTATATTTTCCCATTTCTCACTGCATTTGACTTTTTCTTTTGTCTTGAGAACCAGGACCTTGTTCTACTCATGCCACTGGTTTAGGATAAAATTGACTATAGTGTCCATGTAGTTGATTCAATGTGAAAATTTCATATTACATTGCAATTTTTCCCATTAAAAAAGATCAGGAGAAACATACTTTTTCTTATCATACATAGCAAAATAATTAGAATGTGGTTTCTAAATTATGACATGCGAAGGAATATACTTATCAAAAATATTATTAATATGAATGAACAAAACTTCTAACCTGTGCAATATCTTTTAGCTGTAATCAAGGTGGATTGATTTAAATCACTTTAAATAAATAATTTACAGAACAATGTACATAAGGATTTTGTAGATATCAGAATCACATTTGGTGAAAGTACATTAATCTCGTAATGATTTAATAGTGTTTATTAGGCCCTAAGAAAGGCAAAGAAACAAAATATATGTACTGATGGGGTGAAGCTCATACGAACGGAAATGTAAACACACATTTCTCTTGATTTAAAATTCAATAATTTTTATAGGCAAAAATAGCAAACATTTTGCGTAGAATAATATACAAATACTAATCATATTGAACCATAAATAGTGCCAATATCATTAAACTGTAAATAAACATGGCAGCTGATATTTGCAAACTATCATTAAAACATTGCTAAAAATTCAACTACAAAGACTTTAAAAAATATTTAAAATTACAATTATAGAGTACATCCAGAATGTTTTATTTTCACTGGAAGAAAAGTTAGTGAAATTATGAGTTATTGTTTCATTAACACACTCAAGAAATATTTCCATAGTACGTTCATATATATAGTATCAGAAACAGAAAAATGTAGGTATATTTACATGTAATTTTTTATTTGCTTTAATCAAACTATTCAATTTTTTAGAGAGCTGTTTACTAGAAAAAGCCTTTCTGTAAAGAAATACATTTCTATATGTATGGTGTCAGAAACCATACCAGCAATTTTACGTGTTTTTTTTAATCTATTTAAATAAAAAAAATCCGATTTAAATATAAAAAATCATCAAAAATTATTTGAGTTGAGAAGTTGTATTTTATTGCTGTTGGTGTTCATCAAAAACAAACCTAGAAGGCGTAGGGTGTTATATTATTTGACCAGGTGTAAGCTCATGGAGCTGTCAGATCCGATGCTTGTTTGATGGAATGGAGGGATGTTTCTGTTTTGAGTTTAAATCCACTTTATGCACATGTATAGCCTGATCAGGACTCTACCTACAGTTTAATATGGGATCGAACCACTATGTGTTTCCACTGGGTATTGAACACTGAACCCCTTGATCACAAAATGACAATGTTACCACTATGCCATCTGGGAAACCCTGAGAGATGTCTGTGTATGCCCAAGAAACCACAACTGTTGGGCCAACAGTTTTTACACGGGAAAAGGTTGGCTTGCGTTGGTTGGCAAATTAATGTTGGTCTTACATTGGGCCAACGGTGTTGCCAACATTTGCCCAACCATGGAAAAGTGAGTCAAAATCAGTTTTAAAACCAACTTTTTTATGCTCAGACAACTTTCAGGAGTATGCTGTAAATTCTAGAGTGTACAATAAGTGACATGTAACAGTGTCTCTTTTCGCATATTTCAGTCAGCACATACTGCAAATATAATATTTTTTTACTGAAAGTAGAAGCTATTTTTAACTTGCACTCACTCACCAGTCCTTTGTCATCTGCCATGGATGAAAGATGTGTTGGTAATTGCTTATTGTTTGTCTCTTTAGCTATAATATAGTGGAACCACGAGCAAAATAACCTGTGCAGACCCGCGACTCCTGTGCACCTTACCCCCGCGAGTAGGGGAGGGGGAGAGTGGACCATGCTTCCTTATGGCCCGAGGTGGAGGGAAGAAGCGAAAGCTACGGGGGGACTTTTTGTTCCAAGGCTTTTTTCCTTGTGGTCGATCTATAGAACAAGAACATTCTTACAGGTATTATTGTGAAAGTGGTTAATGTTATGTGCAGACTAAATTCCATGAAAGATGGAAAACTAAGAAAACTCTAGAAATTTTATGTGCTACCACTTGAAGGTATGGTGCCTTGACAACAATGATACCATGTGACTGAGAAGGTGCGGTGTAATTTTTTTTCATAAATAATTTGTACTGTTGTTTACATTTGGCCTCACAATAAATTATGTATATATCAGAACACAAACATATCCATTCTTTAGTTTTCAGTTGGAACCAAAGCCAAAATTACCGTTGCCCAACGGTATGTTTTTATGTTGGGCCATCCGTGGGCCAACCATTTTCAGTATGGTTGGCCCAATGTTGGGCCACACACTTTTGGTTACTTGGGTGTTGATTCTGAGGGAGATGGTGGTGGTTCAGTGCGAATGCCAGGCTGAGTGTTCATTCAGGTGACAGAGAGCCTAATATTGACTTCGTATTAATTTGTTTTATTGAGGAACACCCGTGTTTAGCATTTTTAAAAACAAAATAATTGATAGTTAAGAACTTGATATTCGTTAAAAAGAAAGTTTACTGTGTGAAAAGTAAATGCGCTGTTGGTAAGATTAAATGCATACAAACTTTGTGAAACTGTTTCCGCAGCTACCAGCATCACAATTGGTATAAAGAGAATCTGAAAATAGAGAAAAAATCATTCTGTGTATGTTGTAGGATGTGATTGTAAAATCCATAAACATTGTAACTAAATTGGAATTTAACATATCCAGAAGTACACTGTGAGAAATAGCAACAAATTTCTCTGTTTTGCCAGTAATTTAATTCAGGCTTAAAAAGAAGACAGACGTAGTTAAAATAACTGGGAACCATGGATGTATTAAAGGAGAATGCTATATTAGAGTGATGCTGTATAGTTCCAATATTAAAATGTGTTCTGTAGTTCTGTACTACTTTTAAATTGTTACAATTTTTATGTATGGGTATCAGTTGTAAACAGTGAGAGTATTGGTTCAAATTAGTATCAACTCAGCCTTTCATTATATATCATAATGAACTCTGAGGTTAGTGGGATCGAACCAAGAACCTTTAACCATTGATGTGGGTTGATGTAGCTCATTTAATCATTCATCCTCAACGGTGAGCACTCGCCCCTGACAGATAACTTAATGGTAATGGGCGAGAGGTTACTTTTCACACTCAGAAATGGCAAAACACAAGCTTTTGGGTTTATACCTTCAAGTCTAGATCAACATGGTTGGAAAGAACTATACCTGTCTGTTTCTGATGATAAAGTTCCGCTGTGCCTGTCTGTCTCTGATGATAATGTTCCGCTGATGGCTGATCGAATCGAATTGTGATTACCCACTCAATCTCCTCAGTTGCTACTTGTTGACGACTCCAGGCAAAAGACCCCCACACCGCCCGTTGCTCTCAGTTTTGTTCTCTACCCTGTAACCCTGGTCATTGTCCTCCAATGCCAGTTGCTCAGCACCTTAACTCTAGTAAACCAGGAAGATTTGTTAATACCTGACATGACATTTTTGAATGCCTGATAGAGCAACGGTCCTGACTGAGGTTCAGAATCCTGGCTTGATATGATTATCTATTTAGAGGAGATTGATACTATATATATACAGGGTGTTCCGGGAGGAAGCGGCAATACTTTGGGAACTGGTAGTATGTATGATTCTAAGCAAAAAATTCATATGAACATGGGTCCAATTTTGAACGATAACGGAAATATGAACAGAAATAAAAATTATGTAAGAAAACTGAAACAAAAACAGTAACAAGTAAAACATGGCAATGTAATGATAATTGTTTAAGTAAATACGAGAACGGACATGCTGATACTAATCTTGATTGCATGAATTTGTGGTGTAGCAGTAAATAGTACACAATAATTAAGTAATGAAGCAAGCAATAAATGTAGAGAAATGAAATGTTAATACCTGCTGCTCAGTACTCACATGAACGAATGTAAGGAGGGAAGAGCAGATTCTCAAAAATACCATCACCAACATCAATGCACTTCTAAGCGCGTCGGAGGACATCTTGTGTTTCACTACAAAGTTCCCGCTATGTTCCCGGATTAACGCAGAAGCAATCATAATGCGAATGTGCAATTCATCCCTTGTATTCACCCTTTCCCGGTAAACCTCCTGCTTCATCCACCCCCATAAACAGAAATCAAGAGGGGTTAGGTCGGGAGAACGAGGTGGCCATGGAACCAGACCATTACCACGACGACGACGACGACAATCCATCGATTAGGATAGGTGGAATTCAGATGTTGAATGATCAACCGACTGGAATGAGCAGTTCTACATTTATTGCTTGATTCATTACTTAATTATCGTGTGCTAATTACTGCTACACCACAAATTCATGCAATAAAGATTAGTATCAGCATGTCCCTGCTCGTATTTATTTACACAATTACCATTACATTGCCATGTTTTACTTGTTACCGTTTTTGTTTACGTTTTCCTACATCATTTTTATTTGTTCATATCTCCGTTATCGTTAAAAATCGGACCCATGTTCATATGAACTTTTTTGCTTAGAATCACCCATACTACCAGTTCCCAAAGTATTGCCGGTTCCTCCCAGAACACCCTGTGTATATATAAAACTGAAATTTATGGCAACCTCTGAAAAGTAAAATAAAGAAATCTTACCATTTGTAAAAGGAATAGAACTGCTCCAACTATTCGAGTTCCAAAATTAAATCTCATTTCTAAATACTGGAAGAAATAGGAGAATAATTAGTTTCTTCACAAATACATACTATAGTTTCCCACTTACAAATTTATATTTTGCCCTGTAATTGGAATCGAACATTGCAAGTGCAATGTATGACTTCACACATATTTAAGAATTTGTTTCTTAGGCAAAAATTAAAATACAAGCAAAGGGCAATTTCCGAAAAAAGAAAAATGGAAAAGTTAAATATTGTTATATAAAGATAAAAAGATAATTTGAAATTTATTTTCAGTATTTTATATTTCTGTGCGAACTCACTTCGTTAACAGATGAACACTGTAGAGATGTAAAGACTGGCAGGTACAGGTGTAATGCAATTGCTACAACAAAGAACATTGTCAAGGTATTCATCCAATACTGGAAATCTGAGTTGTAAATATGTACAGGCAGTGATACAACAGTGACAGCTGATACAAAGCTGGAAAATGAAAGAATTGAAAAAGAGCAGTTAAGAAATTACAATAATATTTTATTTGATTTATCCATAGTAAGAGCACAAATAAAACAATAATAATAACCCGTGGCTCGACAGCCCTTCAAGGGTCTAGGCCGATCTCCCAACTGCCAGTCTCCCTCCCACAATCCTACTTAGAGGGGTGGAGATCTTCATCCGGTATTGAGGCGACGTGGGGTCAGCACGTGGAACCCGCAGCTGTTATAGGATATTTTTGAGACCGGGTTACACTACTCACTCGTAGCTCCCCAATTTCCTCACGATGGTGGGTTGCCACCAGTTCTATACACAGGCTGAGAACCCAGAGATAACCCAGGTGGACCCGAACCCATGCCGTCCCGCAGTCGGAGTCCAAAGCACAGCTCCTTAGACCGCACGGCCATGGAGGAGGACATAAAACATAATCTAAGGTATACAGGGTGTCACATAAAAAATGTATACACATTAACAGGAATATCAAAATCAAGTTTCCATTGCATTTTAAGGCACTGGAATTGGAAGAGGTACATCACAAGAAGAGTCCATGCTCTCAGTGTAGATGTGCCGGACAGAAGAGTTTAGTTTTGTGAGCGGTACTTTGGAAAATGTGCCAAACAGATGAATTTAATGAAGAGGTTTAGAAGAATACCCCCCAAGTAGTGTAATTGATGATACAACCAGTGCCGGAAAGGATGAACCCCCCTCTGGCAGATTTGCCTACACTTAAAACTTGCTCAACATGCCCATATGAGCTTTTTGCTCAAGTGTGGAACCCCGTCTAATCCAAGATTTTTGTAAAAATGCCCTCGGGAAGTTCCTGAGAAATGATGACCCCCCTCAGATTGATTTGCCTACACTTATAAAAGGCACTTCTGTGAGATTGTTGTCCATAATCTTGTCAAAAATATGCCCCTCTTCATATTTTTTTTGACCACACCTAAAACTACGCCAAACGTATTAACACATACACACACCCACACACACACACACACACACACACATATTTACTTCCGGTTTAAGTTCAATTGGGCACCAGGCTCAACTTGTATATCTAGTATTAAGATAATATAATTTTTCTAGAATTGCTCTGTGACTCTCTCATTTCTTACATCATAAACATATGATTTTTCACCTATGAGAATAACACTACATATGGTGTCATCAGGGAGTGTTTCGTGGAATTCACAGATAATTTTAATGTTTGTCCTGTCATTAACCACAACTTGTTTCCTTTTTGAAGTGTTGATGACAAACATGGGTCTCTGTGCTTTGAATTCATCTGGTGTGTAATACATGTCAGTATTGCCAGTAGTGACCCTTTTGTATGCTGTAAATGCTTCATATAATTTAAGGAAATCATCCTTGGACATGTCTAAATTATAATTTTCTCTAGGAAATACCTCATTTCTGCCATTTTTAAGATATATGTTCTTGATGTTGCAGCTATCAAATTTACTTGAATTTTTTTCCTGATTATTGTGTCTTCCAGTCTGAAACAATACCACCACAAAATCCGGCATGTCATATTGTATACTGGAGAATGAATTTGTAGCATCAAACTCATAATAGGTACCAGATGCAGGCTTCTGTGCACATTGATATGTATAAAATTGTAAAGGAATCTGTGGATTTTTTATTATATCTGCTTTGTATTTAAAACAGAAGATGTTTATCAAGATATATCACAGCCTGCATTGTTTAAATATTTTGATACAAGTGAATTGCCAGGCCATCTGAATATTCAACCCCACAACAAAAAGGTGCCTGGCAAGTTAAAAGATGAGACACTTGGTGATGTTATTGTGGAATTTGCTGGGTTAAGTGCCAAGATGTACAGTTTTAAAACATGTAGTGCTGTTGTCAAAAAGGCCAAGGGCATTGGCAGAGTTACTGTTGAAAAAGAGCTCGAATTTGAAGATTATAAAAATTGTCTCAAATCATGTACCACAATCAAAACATCAGAAAATAGAATTCAGAGTGAGGATCACTTCTTGACTACAAATATTGTAAGAAAAGTGGCTCTGGACCCACATGATGATAAGAGATGCATTTTGTCATGTGGCATACATACTTTACCATGGGGGCATTGTGATTTGAAAAATGGCAATCAATGCACAAGCACAGAGCATGATTTGAAATAAATAAACATGCCTATGAACTTATTTGGGTTCAAAAAACAGGCTATTATGGACCTGCCAACACCACAACCCTCTCCTGATATGCTGTCTAAACTGAGTGGCTTGTTAATTATTCATCTGAACAGCATACTTACAGAAGTTGATGATGAAACAGGCAAAACATTGTACATATTTAACAATAATCTAAATCATTACCAATTACCTGTAGGTGGGCAATTGCAATTTATTACAACTCCTGAGGGTGATGTCAAGATTTCAGTACGGAGAAATATTTATAGAATTAAGCACTCAAACATGGTTTCTGGCACTGTTTATACTGTTTCTGCTGGTGACTGCTTATATATTGAGGTCCCTGGATCTTATGACAAGCTTATACCCTTTTTTATAGAATTAAGAATCAGATACTCTATAATAAATAACCATTAAAACAAAAATGCCTAATGATATATTTGGCCATACAAGACATGAAGATCACAGTGACGAGATTTTGATGCTTGATGTCAGAGTCAAGAAATTAAGAAGTGATTTACAAGCTTTGCAAACCACACTCAATGCCAGTCTTCAATTAGAGATTACAAATTTGCAATCACAATGCATGGACCCTCTTCTTAAAATTGATTCAGAACTGAAATTGTTGCTTCAAAAATATACTGATCTGGCAACATTAGATAATTTTCAAAGTTTGGAAGAAGCTGTAGCAGCTCTTCAAGCCAAATTTAAGACCCAGGCCACCAACTCTGAGCAATTGAAACAGCAATTAGAGGAGCAGATTAATAATGTCCAGACACAGCTCCAAACAATTGTCAAAAGCATAAAATCACAAGAAGATTTTGATCTAGTGATTTCCACTCTAAAAGAACAGATTCAGTCACTCCAAATACCTAATCTGGACCCTCTGAACAATGCCATAGCCGAGGTTAAAGAAAAAATTGAGACACTTGAAAATTTTATGAACAACTTGCCATCTTCTGATGCTTTGAATGCAATAACTCGGAGTGTTGCAAATATTAAGCTGCAACTTGAAACATATGAAGATTTTGGAAAAATTCAAAGTTCCATAACCCATCTTGAGGGTACAATAGCAGCAGTGCAAAGTGATTTGGCAAATGTACTAGAATCCCGCTTGCCTGGGATTGTAGATACCCTTGTCAGTGTCCAGCACCAAATCACAAAGCTTGAAAACCTCAACACTGAATCTGAACTATCTCATTTTCATCACTTGATCGATGATATCCAAACAAAACTTGAAATTTTACAGCAATCCACACCCTCTCAGGCAGATATAGCCCTGCTCCAAAATGCTATGCAAAATGTGGCTGATGCTTCTGAATTAAATAATGTGAAATTGGCACTTGAATCTTTGCAAAATACTGTATCAAATCTCCCTACATCACAGGAACTTAAAAATATAAAGAGGGCAGTGAATCGCATATTGAAATCAGAAGATATCAAGAATATCCAGACAGAGATCAAACAACTCACTCAGACAGTGGCCACTCTACCAACCAATCAACATATTAATGAATTGCATGCCCTGTTTGAGGATATCAGAAGACAGGTCCATGATCTTACTGCTCAAAATTCAAAATTGGCAATTGTTGAAAATTTGCAACAAATTGTAGCTAATATCAAGCAACAGCTAGGGACCATGGAATCCAATCAAGCAAATGCCCTGTCTGTTTTTGCAACCCAGCTACAAGAGATTGTGCAACAATACAAGAAACTTATTGTGGACATAAAAATCAAGCCAGGACATGATGATGTTGTTAGAACGATCAATGAGCACCTTGAATCTGTAACAAGCAGATTGCTTACAGCAGAAAAAGAAATAACAGGCATAATCGAGAATCCAAAACATACAGTAATTCTTGAATTGTACAGCATCCCCAACAAAGGATATGATTCACCATTTACACCAGGTGGCAAGATATATATGCTGTCCCCTGCACAATTTTATTACCACTGAGACCAATCAAGATCAAATATTGGCATCAACCACAGGCACACCACTACCCCACCTTATCAATAACAAATGCTGAGAACAAAGTGAAAATCACCAGTGTAGAATTGGAGGATTTTACAGATCCCAATACATTAGAAACAGCCTATGCTGAAGATGATGGCTCTCTGGAATTTAAAATACAAATAGGGGATAAATTATATTTAGAAAATCCTGCAGTATCAGCTGCTGAACACCCCATAGTTGCAATATTCTTGTTTACATATTATGTCTAGAAAAATTATTGTTGATGAATTACACAGACAAGCCCGACATAATTTTAAGAGACTCCCAGTAGTCACAAAGGGCATAGATGATTTATGGCAGAGCGACTTGATTGAGTTGTCAAGTGGGCAGTTGAAAAACTTAGACAAAATCAACAAGGGCTACAAGTACCTACTCACTGTAATAGACACATTTTCAAAATTTGCCTGGGCTATGCCACTCAAATCCAAGACTGGAAAATGTGTTACAGAAGCCTTCAGGACAATCATCAATCAGAGTGGGAGATCACCGCGCTATTTGCAAACAGATAATGGCAAAGAATTTTATAATTCAGTGTTTCAACAATTTATTAAAAGCCAGGCAATAAAACATTACTCGAGTTACAGTGATCTCAAGGCCTCAATTGTAGAGAGATTCAACAGAACCTTAAAAAATCTTATGTATAAACAATTTACCCTCCAAGGTAATTATAAATGGATTAATATTCTTCCAGAACTTCTACATAAATATAACAACTCGGTCCATTCCACAATCAACATGAAACCCTCTGAAGTAACTTCATCTGATGAGCAAAAATTGATCAGCACTGTTTATTATCCTAGATACCAGCCAACAACAAGAAAGGCCAAATACAGGGTGGGTGATCAAGTAAGAATCAGCAAATATAAGCACTTATTCAAGAGAGGTTTTACAAGAAACTGGAGTACAGAATTATTTACAGTGGTTCAAGTTAAACCCGGGACCCTTAACACATATATAATAAAAGATCACCGAGGAGAAATTCTCAAAGGCAGATTCTATGAACAAGAGCTCAGCAAAACTAAACAGCCTGACACATATCTCATAGAAAAAATCATCCGCAGAAAAGGCAACAAGTTATTTGTCAAATGGCTAGGTCATCCGGAAAACAGCTGGATCGATGCAGACAAAATAATAATATGAGCACCTGGGATGTTATAAAAAGGCTGCCAGAACCTGAACAACAGAATAAGAGAAATGGCAACTTGCTGCCTGATAATATTAGGTGTCTTATTGTTGGGCCATCGGCTTGTGGTAAAACTACACTAATGGTTGATAATTTTTTATTGGCACCCAACTGGTTAGACTGGAAAAACAGGCACTTGTATATCTTCTCTAAGAGCTTGGAACAATTAAAATATCAGCAGCTGATGAAGCTATATGATGGATTGGATATTGCCACTTTTGAACCAGATGTTAAGCCACTTCATGAATGTCTCGATAATTCTGTTGTTGTGTTTGATGATATTATTTTGGATAATCAAAACAAGGTTAGGAATTTCTTTACACAGGGCCGGCACAAAAACATTGATTGCTTCTACCTGGCACAGACTTTTTCAAAAATACCGAAGCAACTGATCCGAGACAATAGCAATTTTATATGTGTGTTTCATCAAGATCATACCAACCTCAAACACATACATGATGAATATGTAGGTGGGGACTTGAGCTACAATGATTTTTCTAAGTTTTGCAGCAAGTGCTGGAGCCAGGACAGTTATGGGTTTGTCACAATTGATATGACAAGAACACCTAACACTGGTAAATACAGAAATAAAATCAACAATTTTCTAGACATTGAAATATAAATAAATAAACATGAAAAGGCCAATTATTGATGATCTTAAGTTAAGAGATTATCTTGTAAAAAGATTTAAGGGATGGAAATCAGAGAACCGGGGAATTTATGAAAAACACAAACAAGCAGAACAGCCTGTAATTGATGCTATTAGTGAATTAGGTAAGAATATCAAAACTGTTACAGAGCAAAATCAAAATTTGATCACAGAGCTTGTACCTGTAGCTGCCAGGAACATATTAGATTATCCATTCACCCCACTTTCCAGTATTCATACACCTAGTCCTATTGCTCCTAGAAGAATTGAAGCTACTCAGGATCCTATTGAATTGGGTCTTCTTGCTCAAAAATATTTAACCACACCTAAAGACAATAAAGATGAGGTGTTTGGCTTATATGCTGATACAGAGCTTGATGGTAGCATCATACATAGAATTGGCAATTTCAGAGTAACATTTATGGGAGATGATATAATTGTATATTCAGAATCTCGTCTCGGAGAAAAAGGTGCTTTTGTTAAGTACTCCGGAACACCTGGATTATGGGAACTGATGACTAGGAAAAGGCCTGGCAGCTATACAGATCAAGATTATGAGGATTACAAAGAAATATTAATAAAATCAGATGCTCTATACCAGAACAATGATCCCACACAAAAAAGAGTCAAGTCTAGCAGTGGAGCAAAATACAACAATTTAATCAAGCCCATATGGTCACAGATCAAGACAGGTAGTGGAATCAAACAATACAACACCCTGCCTAAAGAATTTGTGTGGGTTGATGATGTCAGGAAACTTGTAGATAGGTTATTGGTGATAGCTGGGGAGGAAAATGCTGGGAACCACAATTTTTACAATGAAAAGGTTGGAATTATGGACATGATAAGCACCAAATTGTCTAATTTTATAGTGAATGACACTAAGGAGATTGGATATCTCATAAAAATTATTAACACTCTACCCCCCAAATTTTGGAATATTTCTGAGGGTCGGGGGTTGGTTAATGATATTATAAACAAGCTGCCATTTGAACTACATATTCCAGGCTATCAGTATTGTGGTCCAGGCACAAAATTGGACCATAGATTAAACAGAGGGGATCCTGGTGTTAATCCCCTAGATGCTGCTTGTAGAGAGCATGACATAGCATACAACACACATACTGATCTTGACAAGAGACATGTTGCAGACAAGAAATTAGAAGAGGCTGCATTTGGTAGATTTGTAAGCAAAGATGCTTCTTTGAGTGAAAAAATAGCAGCATTGGGAACCACCATAGCTATGAGCACCAAACAAAAACTGGGGTGGGGTTTGTGAATATATATATATAATAAACCTACAATGAAGGCCAAGGGTGTTATGTATCAAATACCTTATGTAGGTCTCAAATCTCTTAAAACTATTGACAGTCTTTTAACCAAAAAGCAGCGCAAGAAAAAAAGCTCTTGTATTGCAAAGGGCCATGGTATGAAATTGTTGCTTAGTACCCCCCAATTAAAAAAATTACAGCAATCAAGAAAAAAATCACATGTGGGGGGTTTCATATTTACGATCCCGGCCATCTTAGCTGCTCTCGGGGCTGTTGGGAGCTTGGCTGGGGGATCAGCTGCCATAGCAAAAACCGTAATAGATGCCAAGAAAAATAGGGCAGAATTAGATGAGCAGAGGCGCCATAACCTGGCCATGGAGAAAAAAGGCAAAGGTGTTAAGAGAGCCATGAATAAGTTTAAAAAAAACAAGAGCCGCTTACAAACCAAGATATTGAAGCTTTAATCAAGCCACTGGGCATCAAACATTTTAGAGGTGTGTACATGTCTGATTCTCTACCAGAACAACCACTCAACAAAGAGTGTGGCATTGTTAATTTGGATAAGTACAAAAATCAGGGCACTCACTGGATCTGTTATCTTAAATATTTAAACAATGAGGCATTTGTGTTTGATTCATTTGGAGGTGTTCCGCCTGAAAATTTAATAAAATATCTAAATTCAGCTAATCTTTATTACAATAATGCCCGTGTGCATTATTAATTGCGGACATTTGTGTTTATCTGTTCTTAGATACATGTCTCAAATAAATAAACCATCAATTGAAGATTTTCAAAAAGCCTTGTGGTATTTAAAACATCATGGGGGTATTCCATCTCACCAGCCAAAATTCAATATTGAAACTCAAATTGCATGATGACATAGTGTATCCCAAAACAATAGCTCTCAGAGCATTTTACGGCATGTACTTGATCCCTAATATTACACACCACAACAACACAATTGCAGTAGGGGATCAAAAAATTGTCATCACTCCAGGGCAATATAATCTGTCCACTCTAAATGCTCAATTACCCAGAGGTATAGTGTTAAGTCAAAATTCTGTCACTCACAGAGTAGAGATTGTATCTGCCACAGAAACAGTGGATCTGGCTACTATAGGAGAGCTGCTAGGCTTTGAGAACAACACAAAACTTGAAGCAGGCATCAAACACACTGCTATGAATATACCCAAATTCTTGGCCATAGAGACTCTGAATATTCACTGTAATGTGGCTGAGGGTATGATCACCAAATCAAATGGCATAGGCACTCACAAACAAACTGGCATCATTGCAACATTCAAACCTAATTCTGAATTTATGGAGCCAATCATCTACAATCCATCCCCAACATTATATTTTCCTGTGTGCCATAATAGAATAGATAATATTGAATTGATGGTCACTAATGAAAAAGAAGAATTAGTTGATTTTGCTGGAGCCACAACAACTGCAATCATAGAGATTAATATTTAAATAAAAATACATACAAGAAGAAAATGGAAAATATTGAGAGTTATGAGCTACAATCATTCCCCCCAAACAGGAGGACATTTGCAAATTTAAATCAACCCAACACAGAGATAGAGGTTGATCTTGATATAGGGGACGGCTTTATACACCCTCACAGAGCAGATCTATACATCAAATTTGATGTTGTAAAGCTCGATGGTACCGATTATCCGGCAAATACAAATATAAGACTTGTAGACAATTTTGTGCCGCATCTGTTCTCTGAAATTGAGATCAGAAAGCATGGTGTTGTTATAAACAGAATAGATTATCCCGGCATTACCTCCACAGCTTTGGCCACACTAAAATTATCCAAAACCGAGGCTTCATACTACAGAATCGGTGGATTTGAAGCTGGTGATAAGATATTATCTAAGAGCCTCACAGTGCTGTTCCCTATGCGCCTGTTGCCAGGATTCTTCTCAGATTACAAAGAAATTATGTGGAAGGGTGGTTTAAGAATTACATTTAGAAGAGCTGCAAATGATAACAATGCTTTGATGAGGTACAGTACATTAAACTCTACAGGAGAAGCTCTGCCTAATACCCTACCTGATGCAGGCAAATGCATTATTCAGACTATGGAGTTAAGAATCCCGGTTGTTGAATATGAGGCCAGTTATGCTCTTAAATACAAAGCAGATATAATAAAAAATCCACAGGTTCCTCTGCAATTTTACACATATCAATCTGTACAGAAGCCCGCATCTGGTTCTTATTATGAATTTGATGCCACAAATTCATTCTCCAGCATACAATACGACATGCCTGATTTTGTGGTGGTATTGTTTCAGACTGGAAGACACAACAATCAGGAAAAAAATTCAAGTAAATTTGATAACTGCAACATCAAGAACATATATCTTAAAAATGGCAGAAACGAGGTCTTTCCTAGAGAAAATTATAATTTAGACATGTCCAAGAATGATTTCCTCAAATTATATGAGGCTTTTTCGGCATTCAAACGTGTCACTACAGGCAATAGTGACATGTATTACACTCCAGATGAATTCAAAGCACATAGACCCATGTTTGTAATCAACACTTCAAAAAGAAAACAAGTTGTGGTGAATGACAGGACAAACATTAAAATTATCTGTGAATTCCATGAGGCATTACCTGATGACACCATATGTAGTGTTATTCTCATAGGTGAAAAATCATATGTTTATGATGTAAGAAATGAGAGGGTCACAGAGCAATTCTAGAGATCCAATTCAAACACAGAGGCCCTTTGGATATAAAACAACACTTTACCGTCAGTTACCTACCCATTTTATAGCACCTCTGCTCGTGGCAAAAAAGCTTTTATACCTACCCAAAACACAACACATCTGCCAAAAGCTTAAATACAAGAAATATGCAATGTTTTGTAAGTTCTGCGGCAAGACATACAATTCAGTTTGTACGACAAATATCCAGAAGACAATATTAGTATTTTCCTCAATATGATGGATGGTCCCTGAAAGGGTGCACAGTATAGATAAGAATTTTCTCTTTGAGTCCCATGATAAATGACATGTAATTTCCCTTTGAAAAAACATAGTGCAGGTTAAGCCAACAGATAAAATCTCCCAGGCATACAGAAAGAAGGCAATTACTCTTTGATGATGAATAATCTCTCTGAAAAAGACGCAGTGTAGATTATATCTGCTGGCATAAAAGAAATATAATTCCCCGGGCAAGCAATAATTTATTGCTGGCTGAAACATGGGACTGATCAAAAGGTTGCTTGACCTCCATTCTATTATATTGATCAGGGAGTTTTGCCTCATAGAAATATAACAGCAGTTAATGTGATTTTATACCCAGACAACAGCTATTAACTAGGCTCTGTTGTATAACACTTTTACCAGGTTTTCAGATCTGGGAGTTGTATATCAACTAGCAGTAATTATTCTCAAAATCTCACGTATGGAATGCCACACATATTTCAATCTATCAGGACTCGAACCCGGAGCCCCTTATTTACAAAACAACAATATTAACATTTTGCCATCAGGGGAGGCTTTACATTTTACCAGGATTCAAACCCGAGTTTTTTGATTACAAGACAATAAAAACCATGCACCACACTCTACTGGCTCTCAGAACCCAATAAATATCAATTCAAGATTCCTGGGATTTTGACAGAAAAACACACTATAAACAATAAGATGATAAGAGAACTTGGCATAGTTTTAAGTATAGACAAATCAATCTGAGGGAGCTCTTCCTTTCACAAAAAATTCCCGAGGGCATTTTTACAAAAATCTTGGATTAGGCAGGGTTCCACACTAGAGCAAAAAGCTCATATGCTCATGTTGAGCTTGTTTTAAGTATAGCCAAACCTGCTTGAGGGGAGCTCTTCCTTTCTCGGGTTTATCCCACCGTAAATACAACTACTATATGTGCCATCCCCTTCAATTAAGAGCAAATCAATCGGAATAGCAGATTCATCATCAAGTGTACTGATTCTGAGAGGATTTATCAAGCAATTGCCACAGCCAGTAGAACAAGTACATACATTAATAGATAATTGTTTGCCATTGATGTGCCTGGCCTTTTTTTCAAATTTATCAATATTCTGAACAGACATTGGATATTCTAAACCCTCCATTGCTTCATCAAAATCATGTTCATGTTGTTTATAATAAGTTATTCTCTCAGGATTCCTTGAAACTGGATACAAAGCAGCTAAAATACACCACAAAAAGCATTTCTGGTCATTATTTTTTATATTAACCACGGCTGTTTTGTTTTTGATATTGGCAGGTAATGGCACATAAGTGGAACCTTGTAATGGGTTGAATTCAGAAATATTAACATAGAGCCTGTGTGGAGATCCGCATAGGCTCCATCCAGACTCTTTTGCTGAAAATTCAGAGTGTTTAATATTCAATTGATCTATTAAACTGCTTATTATTTTGTCTGAATTTGCATTTGAATATACCGGTACAGTTTCTGTTATGTGGGGCTGTGTAAATTTTATGCCATTTGGCTTCTTATATTGTGTAAACAATTTGAGGGACAGCTTATAAGAGCCATTTTGTGCATTTAGAATTGCCTGCATATCAGGATTTACACTGTTCAAAAAATTCTTAATACCACATCTTGGCTCTGATACAAACCGATAATCTCTTAATTGGCCATTAAAACTGCTATGGATGGGTTCATAGCGTGGCTGCTTTGCCTGTGAGGCATTAACAGGTGTTTCATGCTTCCTTTTCAGACCAGATGTAGATGGTTGTGGGGGCAATATTGATGACTGTGCAGAGCAAGTACCTTTATGTGTATATGTGAAGTATTGCATGCTATATTCTCTATGGCATTTAGGGCATATTTTTGTGGGAGTTCTGCATTTGTCTGGATTACAATTCCTTTGATGCCTGGCCCAATTGGGGCTGGTTATATTCTTTTTGCATTGATTACAATATTTTTGATTTGGCATTTTTGTTGTTGTTTATTATATAAGATTTCCTGGGGTCCAAATCAAAATTCTATGCTTAATAAAAAATATCAGTTGGGTTCAGCAGTGTGATTTGTGTGTGTGTGTGTGTGTGTGTGTGTATGTGTGTATGTGTGTGAATATTTTTGGCTTTGGTATTTATATAAAATTTCTTGGGGTTCAAATCAAAACCCTATACTTAATAAACCTATGACAGGTTGTCAAAAATTCTGTATATTAAATCAAATAGATTTGTAATTCAATTTATACAAATCTGCAATATTTTTGTGTTTAAAAAATATGAGCAGCACTGCAACAACACATCTGTACTCTTTAACAACTCTCACAATACTGGCTGATATGCAATGCAAAATCTCTTTATATACCCTAAGCACGGACCGCATTGAAAATATCTGAAACAATAAGCCAATCAGAATATAACACATCATCACATTATGTCATAACCAACCAATCAGAAAACAACACATGTCTAATATATAATATTGGGTAATAATTTGTTGCAAAACATGATGCAATATAAATAAACCAGAAATAGGCCACAAGTGGACCGGAAGTAAATATGTGTGGGTGGGTGTAGGTGTGTATGTGGGTGGGTGTGGGTGTGTGTGGGTGTGTATGTGGGTGGGTGTGGGTGGGTGTAGGTGTGTATGTGGGTGGGTGTGGGTGTGTATGTGGGTGGGTGTGTATGTGGGTGGGTGTGGGTGTGTGTGGGTGGGTGTGGGTGGGTGTAGGTGTGTATGTGGGTGGGTGTGGGTGGGTGTGGTCAAGGTCAAAACAATCGAAAAAATAATCGAAAAAATAATCGAAAAATAATCGAAAAAATAATCGAAAAAATAATCGAAAAAATAATCGAAAAAAATAGTCAAGGTCAAGGTCAGTGTGTGTGTGTGTGTGTGTGGGTGTGTGTATGTGTTAATACGTTTGGCGTAGTTTTAGGTGTGGTCAAAAAAAATATGAAGAGGGGCATATTTTTGACAAGATTATGGACAACAATCTCACAGAAGTGCCTTTTATAAGTGTAGGCAAATCAATCTGAGGGGGGTCATCATTTCTCAGGAACTTCCCGAGGGCATTTTTACAAAAATCTTGGATTAGACGGGGTTCCACACTTGAGCAAAAAGCTCATATGGGCATGTTGAGCAAGTTTTAAGTGTAGGCAAATCTGCCAGAGGGGGGTTCATCCTTTCCGGCACTGGTTGTATCATCAATTACACTACTCCCCCACGTTCATCAAATCATACGCCACTAGACTTTTTGTATATGGATGCATAAAAGTTAAGTTTACGGTACAAAACCGGCGAGAGTTGACGAATTGAAGGCAGCCATTGAACGCGAATGCTTCCAAATACCGAACAAAATGATTCTTGATGTTTGCGATTCAATTCCTTCGGGGTTTCCAGCAGCTCCTGGACCAGAACGGTCATCAGTTTTGAAAATAAGCGTTTGACACAGAAAATTATTCGTTTGCAGATTATTTTCAATTTTAAAAATGAACTAGTATATCTTAATAATCATTGACGTTATAATCGTTCAAAGTGTATATACATTTTATTGGGACACCCTGTATATATTTTTTGCAACACAGTTAATGTAAATTAGATTAAATTAACATGTAATTTTTAAAACTTTTTGGTTCATACTGTATAGTCGCCCCCGTGGCGGAGTGGTTAGCACATCGCGCTACGACGCCAGGGGTTCTGGGTTCGAATCCCAGCCTGGGCATGCTTGTTTGTGAGTCCATTCATCAATGTCATCATATCATCACTCATCCATATCTTCGCAAATTAGCCAAAAGTGGCACAAGAAGCGAAGTAAAATAAAGCATTTCAATCAGTCAATCATACTGTATAATTATCATACGCGTCGTCACCTTGTAATCAAGGGGCCCCGTGTTCGATACCCGGTGGAGGCACATAGTGGTTCGGATTCTACTTTAAACTGTAGGTCCAGTCCGATTAGTCTTTACTGGGCATAAAGTGGACTTAAAACACCAAATCAGTGAATCAATATAATTATCATACAACACAATTTAGCAGAGGATTTTACCATGAACTTTAAATTACCATTTGCACAATACAAGCTAACAAAGTTAAAATAAATATTTATGCAGTGTACAATAGGTATATCTTAGAAGCCACTAGAGCTTCAAACAGGAGCGTAGCTATATTTTAGACTAGCTGGACTATCTTCAGAGCCTGAAACCCAGAGTAAAATACAGAAGAAAAATCTATTAGAAAATGAATAAATTTGTTCATTTCAATAAGATGATGATGGTGATTCTGGAGTTGCCAATCTGATTTCTTAGGATTTTACAACTTGGCTGCCGTTGGCATGGCAACGTGGTTTCCTTGAAGACTCCGAAAATGGGTATTTCGAACCACTTATGCACGACCCTAGTCTTCTTCCTTCCTCCTTAGCGTAGGACAACGTGTAGTGATACAGTCCAGACTTTGGATTCAGAATACGTCACTGGTCTACATATATATATATATATATATGATATATATATTTGCACTGCAAGCTAAAATAATAAAATAGATTGTCATGTTCATGCAAAGGTTTCTAAGCAAATATAATATTAAAGTACATTTCCTCTAAGCCACGAAAAATGTTGGTTGGCACATTGAGGTTTGAGAGGGGCCAGTGCCCCCTAGCCCACCCTTACTGACGTCCTACCGTAAGAGACAACAACCAATGTTTTTTTTTGTCTGTATCTCCGAAACTAGTAAATGTGAAGGTGTAAGTTTAAAGTGACGTAATTAAACCATTGTCTTGTCTATATATTGAAATGTGTAATTTCGTAATTTCATTACATCTTAAAGTTCTTATGGTTAAGAAATCCAAGTCGTAAATTCAGTCTATCCTTGGCAGATAGCCATGCATTTTGCAATTTGTGGGAAGTAGCTCCATGGTTCGAGGAGTATGGCGATCTCTGATCTGATGACTATCCACCGCTTTAAAAACGAATATTGAGAGAATAAATCTGGATATCCGCCATCTGTATTCTTGGCCATCCCCATTTACTACTACGTGCATGGGCGTGCAGAGGGAGTCAAGCACGACCGTTGTTCCTCTTGTAAAAATTCAAAGAATTAATACCAGCTTATAGTTCTTGCACACATATAATTCCATTTCAATCACAGTGATTTGCGCTACTTTATTATATAGCCTTCCACGCACATGAAACATGCCATTAACGCACATAAGGTGAGGATAGGGTTAGGGGATTGAGATAGGAGCTCCCACACTTTCGCGATCTCGGTCGTTGTGTAGGCAACGTGATCGGCACCACGCTCCGGCCACCTTTACCCCATCCTTCCACCTCTCTCTCTATTAGAGAGAGAGAGGAAGAGAGAGAGAGAGAGAGAGAGAGTACGTCCCAGAGTGGCCCATACGAAACCCATTTCATCAGAAGCTGGGTGAACCCCAGAGCAGCTTTTATGTAGGGAGATTCTCTGAAATATTCCCACCTGAGATTACCTAACCCGGGAATCGAACCCAGGATTCCCGCGTTTCAGCCAGGCGCCGTTCCGACTGGATCACCGCGGTTCTTAATTTATTATAAGGGATTGCATTATAATTACAAGCATGACTGCTACAAATCGTTGCAGGAACAAAATAACTTCAAATTGAAACAACATTTGGATATACAATGCCGCCTTGCTTGGCCACTCGAAAAATAAAAATAATACACGTGTGTTCGTGATAAGCATGCAAATGAAATGTATACTTACGTGGATAAGAGCGACATGGCAATAGGAAATGTTTGCAGTGTCTTGCTTCCAGACATGTATTCACTCATTGTGCCTGGATACCATCGATTGCACAGGCCGAATATCATAGCGACACAAACACACAGAAGTAGCATAATACATGGAGCGAGGTAATTCGTCCAAAATAAATCACCACTCCTAAAATCCGCCATTTTCCTCAGCTTTGTTTCCCCGCGTACGTCACTTTTTTTCCGCTTCTGTCGCTTCTTGTATTACATTTGACCTGGAAGTAAGATTGTTTTGAAAAAGCTACGTCTAAAGAATATAAAACATGAACAAACACAGAATTTTCGTGCAAGCTCCATCAGCAAATCTGAGAGACTGTTTGTGCCTTGTGTCTAGTGCGTTATTTTTAGCAAGTAAGGCTTAATTGCTTTTGCATGCCTAATTGACGAAGGTATAAACAATATGGCAGTTGCACCATGGGTTTGTTGGCGGTGGTTGGGTTTCGTGTGGGAGTAGGTAATGCTTGCATAGCCTTGGGAAGTCAACGCACTTTTGCAAATGGATCAAGAAACAGACCGAAGTTCAGTGATTCTTAATCTTAACACACCCTTTACCAAAACTTTTTTGTAAGCCCTCCTCCCACACCCCCTTAGTCCTTCGCCAGAAAATTATTTGTATATAGGGGAGAAGACCCTAGCCCCGGACACTTAAGAAAAAGTCATATCTGGTGCAAGAACTTATTTTTTAGTAGAATTACAAAATTACAACTTGAAACACAACTACAAAGTACAATGATATATTATATACAACAACACGGAAATGAATCTTAAAATTGTTTTTTGAATTTTTTTTTCGCAGCACACACATCACAGTGATAATATGCATCTGCAGGATCAAGACATGCACATTTTTCATGAGCCCAGCCCTTGCAGGTGACACACTGTATCCAGTCTTCATCAAATTCTTCCTGACAGATTATGCATTGTGTTGTTCTTTGAGAACTCTTGGGTATGGCCACATTATTTGACTGCCCGCCTTCAAAATCTAAATTTCTCTTGCAACTTACACGTTGTCTGTTGTCTTTTGGTTTGCCTTTCTTTGATTTTCTACCATCATAGTTTTGTAAGGAGTAGAGGTCAAAATCTCACTTCTCTGTGCTTTTCGTTTTCTTGTTGTCAATCTCTTCTTGGATGCATCAGGGAGAGGCGAAATTTGTTGAAACATTGTTTGTGGTTTCTTCTTGTTCCATGTCGTTTGTGTCTACAGGAGGCTGGGAAACATCCACACCAGATGTAGTAGAAGGTTGAGAAACATCCACACCAGATGTAGTATTGGGTTGGTGCGAATGAAATGTCCGCTTTGACGTCTGGTGGGAAACTCACCTCAACAACACAACACAGGAATTAACTGAGGTCACAGGTCTAACGTCATAAACTCTGTATACGTCCAGCAAACAGGCTGGAGCACTCAGACAGTCAGGAGGCAGTGTGTTGCTGAACAGGGTCATCTGAAAGTGCACCGTGGAGAACACGCAATTGCGAGTGATTTGTCTCTACGAATTCAAACTGGGACATTCTGCTCAGCAAGTCGCCAAAAACAGTGCATTTGGGCCAGGAATGGTAAATGAACGCACCATTCGCCGCTGGTTTGTCAAATTTCGTTCTGGTGACACAGCATTGCAAAATGAACCCAGTGGCCATCGACCAACATCATGTTCGGATGAGCTCCTCAGGAACCCCGTGAAAGCGGACCCTCGGAAAAGTGTTCATGCTATTGCTGACGAGTTAGGCATACGCCATACCACTGTCGTTTGGCGGCTCCGTGCGATCAGTAAAGTGAAAAAGTTGAACTTATGGGTACCACATGATTTGACACCGGTCAACAAGACTCGCCGTCTGGAGGTGTGCAGTTCTCTGAGTGTAAAGAATAACTGGCATGATTTCCTGCATCGGATTGTCACTTCAGATGAAAAATGGATCTGCTATGACAATCATAAACGATCAGGACAATGGTCGGATCGTGATCAACGTCCATGGTGGTTTCCGAAACCACCTCTCCACCCACGGAAGGTGTTGTTGCTGGTATGGTGGTCTATGGTGGGTGTGATCCATGATGTCTTTATCAGGCGATGTGAAACCATCAATGCAAATTTTTACAGTGCTGAACTCCATGAAATGCACCACAAACTTCTCCACAAGCATCCAGCAATAGTCCACAGACATGGTGTCCTCGTGTTGCACGACAATGCTCGCCCACATGTCGAACAAAGGTGGGTGCAGGCTCTCCATGAAACCCTTCCTCATCCAGCATATTCTCCCGACCTCTCTTCCATTGACTACCATCACTTCTGGCATCTCGATCACAGGGAAGACCTTCGCTGATGATCGGGCGGTGAAACATGCCGTTGAGGAGATCATTGCGTCTCAGACTCCAGACTTCTATCGCCATGGAATCCAATTGTTGGCTGAGCGATGACAAAAGTGTGTGGCTGCAGACGGCGACTATTTTGATTAACCAGGTATTGTAGTTTTGATTTTTTTGGCCTTTGGCAATGACGTACCTGGGCCGGACATTTCATTCGCACCAACCCAATAGAAGGTTGAGAAACATCCACACCAGATGTAGAAGGTTGAGAGGCATTTTGACTTCCTGTTGCTTCTTGGAAACAATTATCAGACACGCCTTTCGCGATCATCAGGTGTACCATTTCCGGAAACACGATTTGTTGTTAGTAGCTGATCTTCATCGATGTCTTCAGCGGTGTCTGGGGCTACCAGACGATCGTGTGTCCGGGCTACCGGCAACACGTGGAAGCAAAAAGACGTGGCGTAGCATGGGCATTTCGGGTGGGGACGCCAAGTCCGAAGGAAGGGTCGGCCCGTTTTTGCTTAATAAATTTACTTTTGGCATTAGTTGCCACAGGCATTGTTTATTTGCCTAAAGCCGGTTGGGTTTTCAATAAAACATCATCAATGTATGTTTTAGCTAGAAAATTAGATGCCTCACTATGCCACAAATGTTTTGAACTCTGGTGTTTTATACCTTTTTTGTATATCTTTCTGCATGACGCAAGTAATTAAAAAAACCTACCTGAATCACAAGCGCCTCTGCACAACAGTAGACGTCATTGTTGTGGGTGATCCAAATACTGATTGATTTGGTTTATTTTACTTCACTTTTGTACCACTTTTGGTTAATTGCGAATATGAATATGAGTGATGATATTGAAGAAGGAACACTCACAAAGAACACTCGTGCTCACGCCGGGATTCGAATCAGGGGCCTCTGTCGTCTTGGCGCGCTGTGTAAAACACTCTGACACGGAGGTGGGTGGATGATCCAACTATCGTACACTCAACTGACGTAACAGTACCGATTAGTAATTCAGACCACTGGTTATTACATCTTGAGAATGTTGATAATCATTTTAAAATAATTTTGTCCAGAGACCATTCAATGTTAAGAGTTTTCAAATGAATGTTAAACATTTCCATTGACACAATATTAAGCAGTTAGATATACTAACGAAATAATAATAACAATAAAAAAAGAATAGTTTTGCGGGTGAAGTTGTAGAGCAGCCACAGGCTGAACTTATACCACGAAGACTTCACCAACTTATTTGACAAAAACTTTGTTGATCTTTTAGTTTTAATGCACATCTCCGTTCGTGTGATAAATTATACAATGCAGTGGCCATTAAGAAGTGGTATATTTGAGTTTGGTAAAGTTACGTCAGTCAATATTGCGTATTGTAGCATCACATAGCACGAGTGGCACGAGCGTGAAGAACTGGGTAGGAATTCTACCGCTGTCGTCTGCTTCAAAAGGCAGGAAGGGTCACATGAACCAATCACCGTAGCCCTCTGCTCTGTACGCTGGCGTAAAATTTACGAGAGAGTCCTTTACTCCGATCCTGCCCGGCGTCCGGCCGGAAAATGCTAGAACGAGTGTTGTTATTGGAGCGTTGCAAGCGGATCGTGAAAAATAGCTATTATATTGCCATGAAGGTCAAACATATATGAAATTAGTCAAGTTTAACTTTATAATTATTTAGAGCATTTACGCATTTTTGAAATTTTAAAACTGGGAACACCGGGCGTACTATAACGCTACGCCACTGAAAAAGAGCAGTGTTGATGAAAGCTTTGAAATTTGTTTTCAGTTTCAAAATCAATATTAAGATAAAGCGAATAACAACTGTGATATATGCAACAATAACATATTAAATAGTTTGCCTGTAAAGCCCTTACCTGTGTTAGGAAGTTAGAGGTGTCAAAAATTCACCAACAAATTTACACAATACCTACAACTTCTTGCTCGTACAGCGTTCCCGCTCGACTGTTGAAACTGAAGCGTCGGTTGCATAGGCGTAGCTACGGGGTGTGCCGGGTGTGCCTAGGCACACCCTAATGGGCTGCTTTATCAAATAGAATTAAAAACAGATATTTCAATAAGAAAGAAAATAAGCGGCAGTTTGTAAGAAGTTAAAATTGTCATTACTTGGTACAAACGTGTGCATTATCGCTGATGAAACGAGTGTCTGTAGTTTTTCGATTTTTGATGTTATTGGAGAAAGAAGATATTTACTGCATTCTACTCTGTACTGCAGCGCCTTTCTTGTATACCTGTCACAAGCTGCACGTGTGAGAGAGCTTTCTCAAGCTTACCCAAGTTAAAACTAAATTAAGAGCAACTCAGAAGCAGGATAGATTGGAAGCCCTGCTCTTGCTATTTGTGGAACAGGAAAAAGCTTAGTCTATTGATGTAAATGAAGTTATCGATGAGTTTAAGAACATTGTACCTTTTGACAGACGTCTCTCGTTATAGATGACGTGTATTTTGATGTATTTGTTTGTAACATTTATGAACGTTTTGTGTGTGTGTAATTTCTATGCAATTTGATTTTTTCTACTACAGATATTCAGAAATTTTCAACACTGTCATTTAGTGAATTTATATTCCTTTACAAACATAAGTGCAGATAAAGAGCCAAGTGATTGTGTTGTAAAATATGCTATTAAAAAGGTACAAGACCTCATTTCGTTTTCTTTGTGCACACCCAAATATAAAGTTCTAGCTACGCCTATGGTCGGTTGTAACATCTGTGGTACAAGACAATTATCATCTTGAAGGACAGCTTATGCCATCTATGGCAGTGTTCGGAAAGTTACTTTTAAAATGGTAACAAGTTACAGTTACAGTTACTTGCTTAAAAAAGTTACAGTTACAGTTACTCTTAAAAAGTAACTCAGTTAAAGTTGCATGTACTTCAAAAGTAACTGCAAGTTACTTTTACAGTTACTTTCTGCTGAAAATTTTCTTGCAACCAAATTACACAAATAGATCATTAATTGTAATAAAATATTTTGTGAAGACTAACATGTAAGGTGGGTGTGCGCAATTTCGCCATGTTTTCAATTCTGCCAGATACCTGTATTTCCCAACACGTCGGCCTAAGTCGGCAGATGGTGCTAGTGTATAGGTAGGTAGCGCACGCTGATCGTGTTTTGTCTCATTTTGATGGGGAGGAGCTAGACGGAAAAGACAGGCAGTCATTGTGTGTGCGAGACGTAGCGTTGTTATAAGATCGAGAGCAACAAAGTGCGGTCCTTTTGTCCAGCAAGGAGGGTTCGAAGCTATGTAGCAAGTATTGCATTGTGAAGACGAACGCTTTCTGCCTACAATGATATGTGTAGTGTTGTGTCGTATGCATTGAGAGTGATATTTTCACCCCATTTGTGTAGTCATTGGAAGTGCTTGCAATTTCGCCATGTATCGCATGCCTACCTTCCTATTTACAAAACTGGACTTGTATCCAAGATGGCGGCTTTCAAGATGGCCGCCGTCAAGGGCACCCCCCTTTATGACTTCCCCCTAGGCCTAATGTGGTCACACATGGTTGTTATTCATCAATTTCCACTAAAACGATTTTTACAAGGGGTGGTAAGGGACTTTTGGCCCACCCTGTATATTATGTATGTCATTACTATCTATACTTTTTTCATTATATTCATGGGGTGAAAATATGTTTGTTTTGTAGCGCGGTTTGTCCTGTCCCCTCTGTTTACAGTGGGTGGCAAAATTGTGTACAGGGTGTATGCAATTTCGCCAGTTGCAAGGTTTTTTTCTTTTGTCTTTTGAAGTACCTGAATAATAGCGCATGAACGTGTTTTTTTTTCCACACATACCGTAACATATATACTATCCATTTCCAGTACAGACGTTATCATCATACTTATCAGGAATTTGTAACGGTCGTTCAAAGCTCAACGTGGCGAAATTGCGCACACCTACCTTATTTTACTTATGTTACTGGTACATAATATGTCTTCGTATATTTATATTGATTACAAAATAAAGTGCTCTCCTGTGCTTTCCGCGACGCCATGATGGCGTATAGGGAGTGTGGAGTTAAAGCCCCATAGTATTTTGATCATGGGCGAAGGTGGAGATGATTTGATCAGCACCACGTCCCTGGCATCCTTTACCCCTCTCCAGAATTTCCTCCAGATACCCACTTTATGCGACGCTGGGTGGGCGCTGGATCCGCTTCAAGAGGTGGAATAAAATCTCGGTTCTGCCCCACCGAGGATCGAACCCGGGGTCTCTCGCATAGTAGTCAGGCTCCCTAACGACTTTTCTTTAAGGAATACCCCTATGCGGTAGTATCCCCGTTATTCACATCTCAATTTTTACGTATGCCAATTTTCTGTTTTCTGTATTCTCATTGGAACAAAAACAAACATCCATGTACGAAACGAACTATACCGTGTGAGGCACCTAAAAGTACCACCTGAAATAGCGAAGAAACCAGAAACAGTAGCGATGTGAGGTTTGCGGGAAACAATAATATCAAATGGGGCTCGTAAATCGGAGGTATGAACACACACTTTGACAGGTTTTCGCTTCTTACGCAGTGGTTCTTCGACGTACTGTCATGGTCATTTTCATTATGCTGTAACACTGTCAAATACATGGTGCTGACGATGTCTTCTGTATTTTTTCTTCCTTTAACACGTTCTATCTTCATCTTGTCCCATGGCTTCCGACATCTCATACTTGTACATGCCGTGGTACTGACGGTCAAGTGGGCCACTTGTTAGTTTGTTTACATATTTTCACATGGCCATATCTTCGTTCCTATGTGCAGTAGATGCATGAGACCCCACAGAAAATCATAATTTAACTTTACTAGAGCCGGATGTAAATTTTCAGGCTAAATCTGACATAATGGTACCAAGATCGATACTCAACCCTGACACACAACTTGTTTGGGTATCCAACCCTTTGAATTATAGAATTGTAATTTGCAAAGGTACTCGGATCGGTGGCGCAGAATCTTGTGAGTTGGCAACAGTGGATCAAGAAAATAGTTCTGTAACATTTAATTTAACAAAGGAAGAATCAGAAAACGACGATATCCCACAAGTGGATATATCCAAATTTGACATTAATCCTCAATTGGCGGAACATGAGAAAAATCAACTTTTAGAGCTTTTGTTAAAATACAAAAATGTTTTCAGTTGGTCCGAGAATGACATGGGCCTTGCCACCAATTACAAACATAGGATAAAGCTTTCTGATCCTACGCCGTTCCATAAGCAGCAATATCCGATCCCGGTACATCTGCGAACAGAGATAAAGAAACAAATTGAGACTTTGAAAAAACAGGGAATAATCTAGGATAGTACAAGTCCTTATAACTCGCCAGTTATTCTCGTGAAAAAGCGTGACGGAAGTTACTGCTTTATTCAAGACGGTCGCTTTTTAAACAAACGTTCTGTGTTCGATGCGATGACCATGCCTTCCATTCAGTCTATCTTGCACGACATGGGCGGAAAGCAGTACTACTCAAGCGCAGACCTACGTTCAGGTTTTTTCCAGATTTCATTAACAAGACAATAAACAGTACACAGCCTTCTCTATTCCCAACCTAGGTCATTTTGAATTTAATGTTTTAAGTCAGGGTCATATTACATCTCCCGCAGCGATGAACAGAACAGTTCAGTTAGCGTGTAGCGGAATGCAAAGTGATAAACTTCGCCTTTTATATGGATGATTTATTTACCTGGAGCCATACCTTTAATGAAATGTTGACAACACTGGAACAATTGTTACAGTGTCTACAAAACGCTGGATTAAAATTCTCTCCACAGAAATGCAAATTTGGTTATTTTGAGATTCTCGCCCTTGGATATATGGTGGGGCGTTATGGCCTACGCTTGAGTGACCGTATTATTTCCTCTATTAAGACTTACCGCACCCCCTCCCTCCACCACAAAACAAGTTAAACGATTTTTAGGTTTATGTTCATATGTCCGTAAATACGTCCCATCTTTTTCAGAGAAGGCCCAACCTCTCCAGTTCCTCTTGGGCAAAGGCAAACAATTTGTGTGGGGGGAAGACCAAGAAACAGCTTTTACAAACTTAAAACACGCTTTAATAACTGCCCCAGTCTTGCTATCCTATGACCCTTCTAAAGAAACACGCGTTTACAGTGAAGCAAGGCTGAAAGGTCTTGGTGCTATTTTAACACAACCAAGTGCAAATAATGATTTCCTTCCTGTAGCATATGCAAGTAGAACCCTCAAAAAAGGGGAAGGAAAATTGTCCATCATGGAACTAGAACTATCAGCGGTTCTGTATGCCCTCAAAACCTTTAGGTTCTATTTAATTGGAAAACACTTCGAAATTGTAACGGGCAATAAAGCAGTCAGCTATTTGCGTACCACCCGTAATTTGAGTTCGAAGCTCTCGCGGTGGAGTGCAGACGCTACGTATATATCCCTTTGGAATTCAGGTCTACCAAACGAGTGATGAAACATACGATAAACCTTGAAAATTCCTGGCACCTGGCTGGAGCCTACCGACTGACCACTGCCAGGAGACAAATTTACTACAACTACTTTCTCTTTTCCTCTTCATGTATTGTTTGCAAGAATTACTCTTCGTGTATTGTTTGCAAGAATTAATGTATCAGAGATGGGCTTTTATATCACAGCAGAAACTAAATTCCAGCTTACTTTGAGTCCTAAATCGCCAATAATTTATGACATTTACATAGCAATTTAAGTGTCGCAAAATAACTGTTAAAACGTTACTTCTATCGTAAAAAGTTACTCAGTTACAGTTACTCACTTTTAAAAGTAACTAGTTACAGTTACATTTTCTCAAAAAAGTAACTGTTAGTTGTATGTAGTTACTTCTAAACACTGATCTATGGGGATTATTGAGAACTCGTTGATGTCCGGGCTATGTGTCGTCCGGTGCTTGGGGCCTCTCCCCTATATCTTTTGTTAGGTAAGATTAAAGTTCCCTGTGCATATAGCACCGTGCCATGAAGACACATTTAGGGGATGTGGGGGTTAAAGCCCCACACATTCTCGATCTCGGCAATTTTGGGGGTGATGTGATCAGTACCACGCTCCGACCGTCTTTACCGCCCTCCCACGGTTACCCTCCCAGGTACCTATTGATTTGAGACTGGGTGAGTCCCAGAGCCGCTTTATGCTGGGAGAAAAATTCCGACCTTAATTCACCCACCCCGGGAATCGAACCTGGGTCTCCCGCGTGGCAGTCGTACACCTTACCGACTTTTTTTATATAAAGGAAAAAAACCATAAGCGGCAGCTTTCCCCACGCATCATACTCATATCAATTAATCTCTTTTTCATTCAGAACAGACGAACACAAACATCCATGTCTTAACCGGGATTCGAACAAGGGACCCCTGGCATCGCAGCGCGTTCTGCTAACCACTCCGCCACGGAAGTCGACTTCTAGACCACCGCGACTCTCTTTTGTTAGTTACTTTTGTTATTTATTTTTCACGTCGTTTTTCTCTCCGCCACCATTGACTAATCGCAACGACGAGGATGAGTGATGATTGTATGAGAAGGTGAAGGGACCTTCCGGGACCTGCGATGGGCATGGGTGACCTTTCATCAATGACATCACTTATCCTCATCTTCACAGTTGCCGGACCCTGTGGCCGAGTGATTAGCATATCGCGCTGCGACGCCAAGGGTCCCGGGTTCGAATCCCGCTCGGGCATGGTTGTTTGTGAATGTCCATTCATCAATTTCATCATTTCATCACTCATCCCCATCTTCGCAAATTAGCCAAGAGGCAGAAAACGCGAAGTAAAATAAAATAAATCAATCAAACCAAATCAAATCATCTTCACAGTTAGCCAAGCCGGCCCCCGTGGCGGAGGGGTTAGCACATCGCGCTACGACGCCAGGGGTCCCCTGGAGTTCCGACATTTCCGACACCGTCATTTGCGACACTAAGGCAAAAACTGGACTTTTCCCGTCATAAGTGACACTGCTTGGATTTTCCCCTACGATTTCTAATTTGTTTACCAGAATTAGCGACATTTACGTACGTGCAGCAGCAATAGCGTCTCTGAAGAAAGTATTTCCCGAGGCTCAGATCAGTGATTGTAATTATCACTTTAACCAATGTTTGTGGCGAAAGGTGCAGGAGTTGGGACTGACAAACGATTACAAAACAGATCCAGACGTGCGGCTGTGTATAAGAATGTGTTCAGCTCTGGCTTACCTCCCTGTGGCTGACGTCGATGACGGATGGCTGTGTGTGATGGAAGATGCGCCAAACCACGACATATGAGAAAATTTTTGGATTATTTCGTTGAACAGTGGATGAACAACTCTGTTTTCGACATTTCCATGTGGAACTGCTCCTTAACAGCAGCACAGCACTAACAATGCTTTTGAGGAGAATGGCGTACGTTCAGAAATTAGAATGAAAATAGTAAAATGTTGGTTCAACTACAAGAGAAACGATCATTCTACATTTCTATATTGACAAGGGATTGCAGTCTGCTCCTATACTGACAAGGAGGGATCTAAACAATCCGTCATTGACAAAGGATAAATACATCCAGCTTTTAAACACCCAGCTTCCATGATGCCAGTGTGAAGGAAAACTAATAAAGGTTGTAAAAACACACCAGCTTCCATGATGCTGCCAGTCCTAAGCCTGGATAAAGTGTGAAGGGAAGCTATTTACACTTTGTGTCGCAGATGACAGTGTCGCAAGTGTCATGGAATATATTTTCCATACAATGTCGCATATGACGTTAGAAATGCTAGTGTCGCATACGACGGTGTCGCAAAAGTCGTGGATTCTCGAACCCTGGCCTGCGCATGGATGTTTGAGAGTGTCCATTCACCAAATTCATCATGTCATCACTCATTCTCATCTTCGCAAATTATCCAAAAGTGACACAAAAAGCGAAGTAAAATTAAGCTACTCAATCGATCAAATCAACATGTGTGCTGAGAGACTAGCATTTAAATGGAGTGTACGTACTTCGCTTATAATGAACCCCTAAGGATTCACACTATATCCGAATTTCACTAGAACCGACATGACATACCTTTTCTTAACATGAATTGAGTTGAAGTTTCAATTCAATGCAAAACTTTTAACTTAACTGACGAGCTCAGAGCAGATAACCACTGTCTGCCCATGGCCTCGAACACGTGTTTCATCAATCATCATTACCTTGAGTCACAATCAACTAGAACAAAAACAGGCAGGAAACCTGTTTCTGCAAGTCTTCAAGTTCATTTAAGAAGGCTGGCTTTGAACTAGGACTGCACTTACAATGCTAAAAATGGTCATTTTTCGTGGCATCTTAATTTTAGGTTCATTGAATCAGAAGTAGAGGTTTTACTGTAAACGAAATTTGTAATGTATAATATTTAGTTCGGGACTAGCCGAATGTTCACTACAGCCAGAATTGACTGTTGTATGAAAAAGTAACACATTACTTTCAAACTGGTTGATTGATTTAGTGGTTTAAGTCCACTTTATGCACTGTAAGGCTAATCGGGACTGGACCTACAGGATAAAGTAGAATCCGAAGCACTATGTGCCTCCACCGAGTATCGAACCCAGGACCCCTTGATTACAAGGCGACGACGTTACCACTGCACCATCGGGGAGGCCCGACTTACTTTCAAAATGAAAATACATGTTACTTTTCTGTAAAGTACCGATAACACGTTACTTTCTTCAACTCTGAGAACTAGTATTTTCGGTCAGGATGCGACACAGAAATTCGGATGATTATGCACTCGAATTTATATGAATGCCAGGGGTCCCCGGTTCGAATCCCGGCCTGGGCTAGGATGATCTTTGTGAATATTTCTTCATTAATTTCATCACATCATGATTCATCCTCATCTTCGCGATAAGCCAAAAAAGACAGAAATGCGAAGTAAAATACACCGAATGAATGAATGAATGAATGAATGAATCAATAGAATGTATATGAATAGACAAGATTATGCATAAAATAAAATAGAGGTTGATTCAAGAGTCAGGTTACATAGGAAGTTACTGACTGCGAGTGAAGGATGCTGACAAAAGACAATAGGGTGGAGGTGATATTCCTGGGGGTCCACCGCGGTCTCCAGACCTGACACCAATGGATTTTTTACTTTAAAGGCGCTCGTGTATTCAGTTAAGCTTCGACATCCAGCATCTGAAGGAACGCATTGTGCAATGTGCAGACACGATTATGCCGAACGTTCTGCAAAAGGTTCTGGAGAACTGGAAACGTCGCGTCCACAAATGCATTGATGTTCAAGGTGCACACATTGAAGATATACTATAAATCCCTATGTAACCTGACTTTTGACTCACCCTGTATATTAAAATATACCACAAGAGGAACATTGAATTTACATATAAACAAATCCAAGTTCATAAAGTAAAGAGATGATGCATATCCAAATAATCAAGGGCCTCCCCGATGGCGTAGTGGTAAGGTTGTCGCCTTGTAATCAAGGGTTTCCGGGTTCGAAACGCGGTGGATGCTCATAGTGGTTCAGATCAGACCCCACTTTAAACTGTAGGCGCAGTCCGGATTAGCCTTACTGTACATAGGGTGGGCTTAAAACACCAACTCACTCACCCAAATAATCAAATATACTGTACTTATGTGGAGAATATTTTTTCATTGTAATGGAAAAAGAACAGAAGGTGAAGGTCTGCCTGCTACAATGTAATTTGACGCAGGTAGGTTTTATCGCTTGTTGCAGAATTCCCCGCTCAATCAATGAAATGTTGTCATGACTTCAGACGACACTTCCTTGGATACGGCATCTGATGTTCCGTCAACAAAACGGCCTCTCTATTGTCCTCAAACAAACCGCAGGAAAAGACCTTCAATTTGACCACGCCTGAAGGCAACCGGAGAATCAATTTTACTCACTTTCAGTTAAACGGATACTTCAGGCAAAAAAGAATAAAAAAAAGTGGATCATTCCATGTCAAAACACAGGAGAGATTTCCATCAAATTTACAACATTTGTTCTCTCAGGCCCCTGATTATTCATGTAATGAGTTTCATAGGAAAAACTGGCCTCTTTTCTGAATTGAAAATTTCAGGGTTTTTGAAAATAAGTCAAGCTTTTCACAAATCATCTCTGTTTCTAAATTAGATATAGATCTCAGAAACAGTTAGACCCGTGCATATTGCCATAGAGGCAAAAATAGAAGAGATTTTTTAAAAAAACATCATATTTTTCAAAATTTTAAGCACATTTTCAGAAAGTTTCCTCATAATTGATTTTGTTACATCTTTTATATTTCCTCACAATATGCGAAATACATTCGCAGAGTTTAGTGAATGTAATTTTTCTTGCAAGGAGGAAATTTGAAAATACTCCTGAGGACTAGAATATCCTCATCCAGGGTAAAACTGAGGCCGTGAAGGGACGCTCAGTACATACACAGCTCTACAGAGGATTATACAGATGCCAGAGCCTCGCTAGTCTGCAAATTGCAGTCCAGGGTGTACTACGTTTGCACAAAGAGCGATTGTACTGAACTAGAGATATCAAATTCTCGATCTTTTTTTCCCCTGGATGCCTATGTGTAATACCGTGCGTCCATTTCGATCTGCAGCCGAGAGATCGGGAGAAGCGTGGCGGGCGGCACTGACGGAGATGCCGACATTTGCGGCCTGTAATGCCCGCTTATTTTTATGGACATATGCAGACATTTATATAAATATTGCAAAACGAGCACTAACCTGTGTTATAAGAGTATGGTTTTAATTTTAGTAGCTTTGTGACTGTATGTGCCGATGATTTTGACACGCCCACCTCTTGTGAAACACGGCGTAGAGGTTTGTTTGGAGAACGTTCTAACGCTGCACCAATATCATTGAGTTTTGCTTCGGTGAGAATCCGTCGTTTTTGCTTAGGTGTTTTAAAATTTAACGATACAGTTTCTCGTAATTTAAGGACAAGATGTCTAACCGTATCTCTGTGTGGAGTTGAAACGCATGGGAATTTCTGTACAAATTACCTACACACGTCTCGACACGAGTTTGTTTTCACCTAGGTACGTGTCATACATAAAAAAATCTTTGTTCTAACGTGAATCTTGCGGCTGGCATTCCAATCGTCTCACTGACACGTCACACATACACACTACAATAACACAAACAAGTAACTGCAAGTAACCAAGAATAACACTCTTGCGCACAGTACGAAATTAACACGCTCTTGGTTTACATTGCTCGCCACTATATTTACAACTCTGTCTTCATCTAGTCGCGAAGGAACAAAAAACTCGAGCTCGGAGATTTCGGATTGCAAGGAAGCTCACGAACACTATTGACTTTTAACGGTTTCTTCTACAGCGTAATCTTGATACAGTGTTGCACATTCAAAACCTCCAAACGATCCCCATCGGCACAAAACTCTTTCAAGGATATAAACTTAAGCAGGACGTTACTGGTCAAAACTATGATTAAAATGTTTTATTATCTGTGGCTCTTAACATCGTTTCTAAAGCGTATTTTTTTGTGTATATAAGAGCAGAACTTGGATGAATTACAGAAGAACTTTTGCGTGTTATAACACAGGTTAATGATCGTTTTGCAATATTTATATAAATGTCTGCATATGTCTATAAAAATAAGCGGGCATTACAGGCCGCAAATGTCGGCATCTCCGTCAGCGCCGCCCGCCACGCTTCTCCCGATCTCTCGGCTGCAGATCGAAATGAACGCCCGGTATAACTCCATTCTCATTTGCTAAGCACACCACAGTAACATACATTTTAAAAGAACCTACAAACTAACAAAAACTATTTCCATAGAAAAAGTGACAAAAACCGAAGATGAAGATACCGTGAGAAATAGCCAACACCTTTCATAGGATGGTCTGCTTCGAACTTCTCTCTCACATAAATATTGCTCTTTCGAATCTTAGTCTTGTTTGTTCAGCTGGTGCAGTCTCTCTTCCGCTGCCCGCCCAAGACACCCTAAACCACAGGGTGAGAAATGCCGGTACCCAGCTGCACTGCGGAGAGATGCACGCCATTACGTAAATTGAAGTGCCAATATAGATTCTGGTTTGCAGCTTTGTAGCACATATATTACTCGAATGGTACTTCGACTGCTGAATGTATATTGGGAAGCAGTGGCGTGCCCAGGATTCTCGAAAGGGAAGGGTTACGTACACTATTTTTGGTAGTCAGCCCTCATTTTGCCATCTTTTCCTACATTTGACGTTCTTTTCTTTAGGAATACTGGGCCACTCCCCCCCCCCTTGGGCACGCCACTGCATAGAAGTCCTAGAAGCTCTCATTTTCTCGCCTAGATATATTTCTGTTTGCATTTTTTAAAATGAAGTTCGTTTTAAGTCCACTTTATGCACAAGTAGCCTAATCGAGACTGGGTTTGATTTGGTTCGAGTTTTGTTATTTAGCGTCGCTTTCTGCCATTTTTGACTAACCGCGACGATGAGGATGAGTGATACATGGCGTCGTAGCACTCTGTGCTGACCAATCCGCCACGGAGGTCGGCTAATCGGGACTTGATCTACAGTTTAAAGTAGAAACCAAAGTGCCACCACTGGTCTCGAACCAGGGACTTCTTCATACAAAGGGGACGACCTTACCACTACGCTATCGGGTAGGCTCGTATTTTAACTGAAAATTCTCTATCTGAATCAATTTTGAGTTTGTTGTTAATTCAAATTTATGCACAGAATGGCTAATTGGCACTGGACCTACAGTTTAAAGTGGGATTCAATTCACTATATGTGCCTCCACCATGTATCTAACGCGAGACTCTTGATTACAAGGCGACGACATTAAGACTACGCCATTGGGAGAGGACACGATACATGTTTCACACACACACACACACACATATATATATACCTAACATATACATTTCTTAGAAAATTACAAATCTCTCCACGAGAGAGGGGTCTTTACATCATGCAAAACTTTACAAGGAACGATTGTTTGGCTTAGTGTTTGTTCTCTCACACGCTGTGATCGTTTGTCCTTGTCATACCGCAACGATGTGTTACCTAGTTTCTTGAAATTGAACCTAACCAGTATTCTTCCCCTCAGAATTTCGTACATTCATTTATTTGTCCTGGAGGTAGGGGGCAGCGGACCGAATGCTTTTATAAGAACAACTACCTTTTTCCATTAACAGTCATTGTCACATCCATTTGAAATAGACGAAGCTGATGCTTGAAATGGTGGCAATCCGCAGAATCAACAGTTTCAAGTTACAAACTGCGCATTTACTGTCTGTCGCTGAAGAGCTTCTGGTATTTGCTCTTCTTTAAGAGAAGAAAGGGCCAGTTTTCTAGCTGTCTTGAAATCAGAGGAGAGCGAGAGAATATCAGAACACCTTGAGAACCATTGTAAAATTAACTGCTACCAAAATCCAAGTCCAGTGATAAGAAGGCTACAAAATAAAAGCAGGGTTGCCCACAGGGGGTTTTATGGCGAAGGTTGCGCCATCGAGATTTTTTGGGGGGATTTTTGCCCTTCAAATAATATAAAATTCAACATTTATATCTTTTCCAAAATATATGTAAAAATTTTACACCTTAAATGCACCATATTTAATCCATTAGATGAAGAAATGAAAGTGTTTAGGACATTCATGGGCGTCCGGAAGGGGGGAAAGGAAGGGCCGTGGCCCCCCTGGAAAATGAAAGTCAACCAAAAAATATGTATTTTACACATATAATTTCATTTTAGCCACAATAATATGTGTTAATTATTGCATGAACACCATAAATTCAAATTTAAGCAATGTTTTTTAGGGAACAACACTATTTTTGGGGAAAATTTGCCTTCGTTTGCCCCCCCTGGAAAAAATACCTTCCTTGCCCCTCCCTGTAAAAAATCCTGCGGACGTCCATGAGGACATTATCGAAAGGGCGGGGCGGGGGGAATATCGAACTCGTTAGTATACATATTAGGCCATAATTGACACGTGGGTTCTGAATTATACTTTGGGGGGGGGACAGTATCCAACTCTAGGTCTTAGATTATGGCGAGTACTTTAGTTAGAGTGTGATTGAGCATTAAATTGAAGGGGGTATCCAATTCTTGTGTATTACTATTGTCTTTACGGAAATTCTGGTGTGGAGACTGAGAATTAATTTTTTGGAGGAGGCAATATCCACTTCTCAATATTAACAGTAAGTCTAAAATTGGCATGGAAATTTTGGTGGTGGGATTGAGTATGAAATTTAAAGGGGGAGATAGAAATCTCTTGATAAAGTGTTAAATCTTAGATTGTCAAGGGATTTCTGTAGTGGAGAGAGAGTTCGAACATTACATTTTGGAGACTGTATAAAGCCATAAGGCATCCACACGTTTTCGACCCCGAATGTGCCAAAGGAAAAGCTGGAAAAGGAAAAGACTAAATATCTCGGGATCTTAAGAAAGTATTGACACCCCATTAAATTAATATTCTTCAAAGCCTGCAAAGAAAGAGATGTAAAAATTTTCTTGCTCGCTTCGCTCACAATGATTTGTTGCTACTATGTGTGTTTGGCGCTTTAATGAGATGAATATGAAGTTTTTATACTAAAGCGGCATTACAAGACAAGCAATATTCTCGATTGATTGATTTATTGATTTGGTATTTTAAGTCCACTTTATGCACTCTAAGGCTAATCGGGACTGAACCTACAGTTTAAAGTGGGATCCACGCTATATTCTCGATTATGATGAACGATTTTAGGGGTGGTTTTTAGTGATGGCACCCCTGTTTAGGGAGGAGGGGCAGATCAATTATAATGTTTAGTAAATCTAAAAAAGTTACTTTCGGTAGACACGCTGTCGTAATTAAATATTTTGTGGGGATTACGATATGGTTTAAGGCCGCGAATGATATGATTTGGGGGGACGCATGACATGATTTTGGGGGGGGATGCGCGATTGGCCTAATGGGGATGGGCACCCCTGAATGAAAGTATCTTCAGTACAGCTAGTGCTACTCCAAGTCCGTAGCTAGCAGGGGACCGGGGGAATAAGCCTCTCTTGAATTGTATTTGTTTCTATCGTCCCGTCTCTCCTGTCGTAGCAGTGTTTAAGTTTATCAGGCAGAATGATTGCCTGAGGAGATCAGGGACTGCGAACCGAATTTGAACTCGAACTGAAACATGCTCCAGTTCGACTTATAGTTCGCACTCGAACCTGAACTGAAATGTTTCGCTACATTCTGGTGCACCATAACCCTCCGTGTACTTTCACCTTCAGTTCAGTTCCGGAATGAAACCTCATTGTGAACACTTTTGGTTCGCACCCGAACCTGAACTGAAATGTTTCGCTACATTCCGGTGCACCATAACCCTCCGTGTACTTTCAGTTTCAGTTCAGTTCCGGAATGAAACCTCATTGTGAACACTTTTGGTTCGCACCCGAACCTGAACTGAAATGTTTCGCTACATTCCGGTGCACCATAACCCTCCGTGTACTTTCAGTTTCAGTTCAGTTCCGGAATGAAACCTCATTGTGAACACTTTTGGTTCGCACCCGAACCTGAACTGAAATGTTTCGCTACATTCCGGTGCACCATAACCCTCCGTGTACTTTCAGTTTCAGTTCAGTTCCGGAATGAAACCTCATTGTGAACACTTTTGATTCGCACCCGAACCTGAACTGAAATGTTTCGCTACATTCCGGTGCACCATAACCCTCCGTGTACTTTCAGTTTCAGTTCAGTTCCGGAATGAAACCTCATTGTGAACACTTTTGGTTCGCACCCGAACCTGAACTGAAATGTTTCGCTACATTCCGGTGCACCATAACCCTCCGTGTACTTTCAGTTTCAGTTCAGTTCCGGAATGAAACCTCATTGTGAACACTTTTGATTCGCACCCGAACCTGAACTGAAATGTTTCGCTACATTCCGGTGCACCATAACCCTCCGTGTACTTTCAGTTTCAGTTCAGTTCCGGAATGAAACCTCATTGTGAACACTTTTGGTTCGCACCCGAACCTGAACTGAAATGTTTCGCTACATTCCGGTGCACCATAACCCTCCGTGTACTTTCAGTTTCAGTTCAGTTCCGGAATGAAACCTCATTGTGAACACTTTTGGTTCGCACCCGAACCTGAACTGAAATGTTTCGCTACATTCCGGTGCACCATAACCCTCCGTGTACTTTCAGTTTCAGTTCAGTTCCGGAATGAAACCTCATTGTGAACACTTTTGGTTCGCACCCGAACCTGAACTGAAATGTTTCGCTACATTCCGGTGCACCATAACCCTCCGTGTACTTTCAGTTTCAGTTCAGTTCCGGAATGAAACCTCATTGTGAACACTTTTGATTCGCACCCGAACCTGAACTGAAATGTTTCGCTACATTCCGGTGCACCATAACCCTCCGTGTACTTTCAGTTTCAGTTCAGTTCCGGAATGAAACCTCATTGTGAACACTTTTGGTTCGCACCCGAACCTGAACTGAAATGTTTCGCTACATTCCGGTGCACCATAACCCTCCGTGTACTTTCAGTTTCAGTTCAGTTCCGGAATGAAACCTCATTGTGAACACTTTTGATTCGCACCCGAACCTGAACTGAAATGTTTCGCTACATTCCGGTGCACCATAACCCTCCGTGTACTTTCAGTTTCAGTTCAGTTCCGGAATGAAACCTCATTGTGAACACTTTTGGTTCGCACCCGAACCTGAACTGAAATGTTTCGCTACATTCCGGTGCACCATAACCCTCCGTGTACTTTCAGTTTCAGTTCAGTTCCGGAATGAAACCTCATTGTGAACACTTTTGGTTCGCACCCGAACCTGAACTGAAATGTTTCGCTACATTCCGGTGCACCATAACCCTCCGTGTACTTTCAGTTTCAGTTCAGTTCCGGAATGAAACCTCATTGTGAACACTTTTGGTTCGCACCCGAACCTGAACTGAAATGTTTCGCTACATTCCGGTGCACCATAACCCTCCGTGTACTTTCAGTTTCAGTTCAGTTCCGGAATGAAACCTCATTGTGAACACTTTTGATTCGCACCCGAACCTGAACTGAAATGTTTCGCTACATTCCGGTGCACCATAACCCTCCGTGTACTTTCAGTTTCAGTTCAGTTCCGGAATGAAACCTCATTGTGAACACTTTTGGTTCGCACCCGAACCTGAACTGAAATGTTTCGCTACATTCCGGTGCACCATAACCCTCCGTGTACTTTCAGTTTCAGTTCAGTTCCGGAATGAAACCTCATTGTGAACACTTTTGGTTCGCACCCGAACCTGAACTGAAATGTTTCGCTACATTCCGGTGCACCATAACCCTCCGTGTACTTTCAGTTTCAGTTCAGTTCCGGAATGAAACCTCATTGTGAACACTTTTGATTCGCACCCGAACCTGAACTGAAATGTTTCGCTACATTCCGGTGCACCATAACCCTCCGTGTACTTTCAGTTTCAGTTCAGTTCCGGAATGAAACCTCATTGTGAACACTTTTGGTTCGCACCCGAACCTGAACTGAAATGTTTCGCTACATTCCGGTGCACCATAACCCTCCGTGTACTTTCAGTTTCAGTTCAGTTCCGGAATGAAACCTCATTGTGAACACTTTTGATTCGCACCCGAACCTGAACTGAAATGTTTCGCTACATTCCGGTGCACCATAACCCTCCGTGTACTTTCAGTTTCAGTTCAGTTCCGGAATGAAACCTCATTGTGAACACTTTTGGTTCGCACCCGAACCTGAACTGAAATGTTTCGCTACATTCCGGTGCACCATAACCCTCCGTGTACTTTCAGTTTCAGTTCAGTTCCGGAATGAAACCTCATTGTGAACACTTTTGATTCGCACCCGAACCTGAACTGAAATGTTTCGCTACATTCCGGTGCACCATAACCCTCCGTGTACTTTCAGTTTCAGTTCAGTTCCGGAATGAAACTTCATTGTGAACACTTTCGGTTCGCACCCGAACCTGAACTGAAATGTTTCGCTACATTCTGGTGCACCATAACCCTCCGTGTACTTTCACCTTCAGTTCAGTTCCGGAATGAAACTTCATTGTGAACACTTTCGGTTCGCACCCGAACCTGAACTGAAATGTTTCGCTACATTCCGGTGCACCATAACCCTCCGTGTACTTTCAGTTTCAGTTCAGTTCCGGAATGAAACTTCATTGTGAACACTTTTGGTTCGCACCCGAACCTGAACTGAAATGTTTCGCTACATTCTGGTGCACCATAACCCTCCGTGTACTTTCACCTTCAGTTCAGTTCCGGAATGAAACTTCATTGTGAACACTTTCGGTTCGCACCCGAACCTGAACTGAAATGTTTCGCTACATTCTGGTGCACCATAACCCTCCGTGTACTTTCAGTTTAAGCTTTGTTTCGGAATAAAACTTCGTAGTGAACAATTTGGTATTTTGGGGGCTGCCAGATCCGAATATTTGGAAATAGATAAGATCCGAAATGCCATTAAGGCAGTGTTTCTCAATTTTTTTGCCTGAGAGTCCCCCTTGACATAATTGAATATTTCTGTGTACCCCCTGAATTCTCAATATTTTATATACCTAAAAATTGTATGAAATAAGTGTGAAAAATGACACCAAAACAAACTCATTGCTTCCAATACGCTCATAATAATATGGATACGTAGTTATTACTTCTGAGTGGCATTATGTTTGTAATTCGTATACCTTGGTCGTGTTTGGTGTCATTTTTCATATTTTATAGCCCAGATTTCAATTATAACAAAATAAATGTAATATTGTTACAACATAAAAAAATAACATTGTTGATTCAAATAGTCAGTAGGTGACTCACTAGTCACTACGTCCGTCCGGTCCAGTTTCTATTGCGTCACCACCTGTAGGAAGGGAACAGGAAGTATGTATTTTCCAACAGTGCCTTACATAGCATTGCATTCCCGTTCCCAACCAATCACGTGGCCTCCTACCCGACTGTCATGCCATCAAACTGTTTAAATCCAGGTACTAACCCTGTTCATGCAAGATATTAATCAAATCTACATTGGAATCGTGTTTTTCACCACAGCTGCAGCGCAATTCAAGAAACAATTCTCATATCGGCATTGTCCAAGAGTGGTGGTCATTGGTTCTGCGGTCACGAAAGAAGTTTGATCGATACACTGTCGTCTTAAACCACAATACATTTTCTTTCAATGGGTAACTGGGGAAGGCAAGTGCAAGGCGCATTATTCCCACTTTTCATTGTGGTTACTCTTGGGAGGGCGCATTTTTCCCACTTTTATTGCGACAGCGCACTTTTCCCGGGAGCATTTTTCCCGACACCGGTGGTTTTAGCTGCACCAGTCACCCAGGTAAGCGTGGAGCGGTTGTTCTCAAGTGTGAAGTTCGTAATGTCAGATTTGAGGTACAACCTTTCCTCTCCAACACTTGATGATCTCATGGTCTTGCGGACGAATGCTTTATTCCAAAAGCGTTCTGATCAGCACTTGCCAGCCTTAAACCAAGATGAAAATTCTTTCAGTTCCTATATTAGCTCCAGTAGTGTTTACGAGTTCGTCGAGGAGGAAGGTGAATAGTCATTGTCTTTCATGCTCACATGTTTGCTGTCATTTTTCATAATTCTCGTTTGGAAAGACATTTAAAATATTAACATTGTAAGATTTATGTATGACCTAATTTCCTTTTTTATTCAAAATTTAAATAATAGCTGTTAAAGTGCAAATGTTACATACGAGGAGGAGAAACTCGTACTACAAAATTATGACATGTATCATTTACAATCAACCAAAGTTTGTGAAGCATATTTTTAAGTGCTTTTTCTTTAATCCATGGTTATTTGTAGGTGTGAAAATATCCATCGAGGATAGATGCTTATTGCATTTTTCATAAATTAACAGTACATACACTATTTTATTTTAATTTTCTATTTTCAGGAATTTAGAAAACCAAACAAAATTATGTATTACATACAAAAGAGTAAATGCCATTTTCCATGAATTGGAAAATTTGCTGCCATAGGAAAATCTAATGTGTATTAATCTTATTGATGTAGTTTTGCGCGAAAATGGACACACTTATGAAGCTAGCCACAGCTCACATAGAATTGTATCTGTTTTATTAACTACAATTTGGTTGCTGTACTGTGATGACATACGCTACTTTCATAAATGTATTTGTTTAACTACTATCTGTACTGTGATGTCATACGCTACTTTCAGAAATGTATGTTTGATTAACTACAATTTGGTTACTGTAATGAAGATACGTAACTTTTTTTCACAGTTAATTTTCATCCCATTGTTTGATGCCATTTTGAACTGAATCAACTGAGGTAAAAGTGACGCGGCAGATTCATATAAACTATTCGTTTTCATTTCACAGATAATTACAAAAAAGTACAATTGTCAGTACAATGTGAGATACAGTTCTTAAATGAAAATAATGTATAAAATTCCTCAGTATTTTTCTCGATCTCAAACATAGCAAAACGCGCCCAGATCCTTAACATTTGGGTCTGGAAACGGTTTAAGTTCGAGAACTGAAACTGAACTGAAAACTTTCATTCCGGGCCAAACTGGAAGTGATAGTTCAGACCATCCAATTACAGTTCGGGTAGATATACTCCGGTTTCGTTCCAATTTTAGTTCGAGAACTAAAAACGAACAGAAGGGTTTCATTCCGGGCCGAACTAGACGTACAACCTCAGATCATTCTAGTTACGGTTCGGATAGATATGCTCCGGTTTCATTCCAGTTTCAGTTCGAGAACTGAAAGTGAACCGAAAGGTTTCATTCGGGCCGAACTGAAACTAAAACCCCAGATCATTTCAGTTGTGGTTCGGACATATGTACTCCGGTTTCATTCCGGTTTCAGTTCGCGAACTGAAAGTGAACCGAAAGGTTTCATTCTGGGCCGAACTAAAACTAAAACCCCAGATCATTTCAGTTACGGTTCGGATAGATATATTCTGGTTTCATTCCAGTTTCAGTTCAAGAACTGAAAGTGAACCGAAAGGTTTTATTCCGGGCCGAACTGAAACTATAACCTCAGATCATTCCAGTTACGGTTCGGACATATATATTCCGGTTCCATTCCAGTTTCAGTTCGAGAACTGAAAATGAACCGAATGGTTTCATTCCGTGCCGAACTGGACGTAAAACATCAGATCATTCCAGTTCTGGTTCGGACATATATACTCCGGTTTCATTCCAGTTTCAGTTCGAGAACTGAAAGTGAACCGTAATGTTTCATTCCGAGCCGAACTGAAACTGAAACTGAAAGTAGGTTTCAACTGCAGTCCCTGGAGGAGATAGCCAAGTGTCAACCTCAATTCTACGGATTACAACCTGAAACTACACGGAGGGTGTAAATTCCGAATTACCCAAATCCAAAATTATCCGAATCTCGAATCTTGGAGTTTCTTTTCTCACTCATCTGATTACTCGTATCTATTCTTTAGCCTCAACTTCACGATAAACACAAAATAGGTAGGAAAGGGACAATATATTTACCGGTAGAAAACGTAAAATGAATTTGTCTGTTTCTAACTTGAAACCGTGATTTCTATAGGAAGCTGAGGTAAACTGGTAAACCTACCAAAGTGATCAAGCTTCGATTCGGGTAGGAAAGCAGAGGGGGGGGGGGTTTGAATGCGGCTGGAGAATGGTGCCGATCACATCACCCCCACTATGGCCAACGAAATGTATAGCGTCGTATGTGTCTTCATGGCACGGTGCAGAACACACGGGATATCTTCACCTTTTTACCACGTGTGTTCGTGTACTGTCGTATTGATATCAACAATTCTTGTATTTGTATTTACACTTTTGGTTTTACATCGTTTTTTTCCTACCTTTAGGATATTCGCGACGACGAAGATGAATTGGGAGTTGATGAAAAATTAAACACACAATTGCCTAGGAGGATTCTAACTACAATAATAAAAACAACGTACCTGCTAACCAAGCCTCTTTCACTTTTCCAATGACTCGTGTGACTCTTGCACAGGAAATACTTGCACCTTACCTGCGCAGTTTAAAAGCCGTCCTTGCGTAGTGGCGGTATAAGTTATCGTTAATTATCACAAGGAAAAAGGGTCACTCGAGCGATAACTGTAACTAGTTGTCTTCTCTACAGCATTCTGTATTGGCTGTTGAAGGAAGAAACAAGAAAAAAACTACTTTTCAATCCAGTCTGTTGGTTGTGTGTATATGCAGGATGTTTCAATAAAACAGGCGCTTTTCTTTACTGCGATATTTTCCATCAAAGTGTTAGCAACATTTATTAACTGTTTTATGTGTGTGTGTGTGTGTGTGTGCATAAAATAAAATAATTTTTTCGAGGGCTCTTATCGTTTAAACGCGACGCCAAACAGAAAAACCTCATTAAGAAAAGTTGTTTGCCTTAATTAACTGTTCGATGTGGTGGCACATAGTGGTTCGGATCCCACTTTAAACTGTAGGCCCAGTCCCGATTAGCCTTACTGTGAATAAAGTGGACTTAAATAAATACCAAATCAATCAAATCAACCTTAATTAACTTTATACGCTATGAATGTTTGTGTGGTGATGCGCTATATAAGTTGTTTATACTGTATACATTTGGAGACGAAACCGAGACTTTTCCTTCGAGATGGAGACGAGACCAATTGATAGATTCGTTTGGTTTATTTTACTTCGCTTGTCTGCCACTTCCGGCTATACTCCACGAGGCCTTAAAAAGATCGCTTCGCGGGCTTTCAACAGACGACAATATGGAGGTTTGTCTGCGAGAACCAATCAGGTCCGTGAATGAGCAAGCCCGGTTGCCACAGCTAGCTCGCTGCGCCCTTCTGGAAGGGTGAATGACCTCTGCCTCTTGCTACCTCGGCCTGTTTGTTCGGCTGAGGAGCAGACGACACGAGAGTATCGGCAACAGTGTGCGAGTGACGTCTGCTGTTAGACCGCGAAGCGCTCTTTCTAAGGCCTCCTGCAGTATAATCGCGAAGATAGGAATGAGTGATATGATGAAATTGATGAAAGGACACTCACAAAGAACACCCAGGTCCAGGCCAGGATTGAAACATAGTTTTGACCCAGATACAGCATACCTACATGATCGATATCATCTCTGCATGATACACGTTCTACGAGTTAATACGAGGGGGTGCTGATAAGTTCCTGGCTTTGATCTCTTCCCATCGTTTCCCATTCGCGATTCATATCTCATTTGACAGTGTGTAATATGAGTATGTTATGGTGCAAAAATAATATTCCTCCCGTAACAGCTTCTTTCTATTTTTCAGGTTTGAAGTAGTCATGGCTGAGGCACAAGTCAGTTTCACGACGCCGGAGGTTCGGGGTGTGATCAAGTTTCCGTGCCTCCAAGGAAAGTCTGCGAAGGACATTCACGGTGAGATGTCACAAACACTGGGAGATAAGTATCCTTCATACAGCACCATAAAAACCTGGAGAGCTCGATTCACGACTGAACATTTCAGCGTCGAAGACGAGGTCCCCAGGTGGCGCCCTTCATCGGTGACGGATCCGGCGACATGTGATGCTCTGCATGACATGATTCTTATGGATCGGCAAATATCAGCCAAGAAGATTGCCGAGATAATGAACATCTCCCGGGAACGTGTAGGATTCATCATACATAATATACTGGACACGAGGAAACTTTCTGCCAAATGGGTTCCGAAATGCTTGAACAGTGATCAGAAACGGCAGAGAGTGAAGTCATCGGAGGCCATTTTGGCTCGGTTTCGCGCTGGTGAAGAGGATTTTTTGGGCAGATAGTGACTGAGGATGAAACGTGGCTACATATCTATGATCTCGAGACCAAGGATCAGTCCATGGAATGGCGCCACAAGGGCTCACCCCGTCCGTCGTGAAACTGACTTGTGCCTCCGCCATGACTACTTCAAACCTGAAAAATAGAAAGAAGCTGTTAAGGGAGGGATATTATTTTTGAAGCAGAACATACTCATATTACATACTTTCAAATGAGATATGAATCGCGAATGGGAAACGATGGGAAGAGAGCAAAGCCAAGAACTTATCAGCACCCCCTCGTATCTTACCTGGAATAAAGTAATGCAAAAGTAACTTTAGGTATTTTTTCAAGTAACGGTTCATATAACAAACTTAGTAATTTTACTGTATTAAATTTGTATTGCAGTAAAAGACAGTAATTTTGCCTGTAGTATTATATGGATGCGAAACTTGGTCCCATCCATTGGAAGCCAACTAACTAACTCTCTAGCCTTCTTAAACCCGAAGGTTCATGGCTGCAGCAACACAGGCCTTCCATCTTTCCCTATCTTGAGCAAGTTCTATATACTCTTTTCCATCCCTACCGATTTCCCTTAGGTCCATCTCAACGTTGTCCCTCCATCTTCGTCTTGGCCTTCCTACAGGTCTCTTACCATCAGGTTTCCCAACAAGAATCCTGTAAACTCCTCTTTCCTCTTCCATTCGTGCCACATGGCCTGCCCACCTAAGTCTTCTTGATTTAATTATTCTAATAATATCTGGACATGAATACAAATTATGTACTTCTAAATTATGTAACCTTCCCCACTCACCTGTCTCCTCATCGCATTTAGGTCCAAAGATTTTCCTAAGGATCTTATTTTCAAATACTCTCAATTTATGTTTCTCTTTTAATGTAAGGGACCAAGTTTCACATCCATATAATACTACAGGCAAAATTACTGTTTTGTATATTTTAACTTTTAGTTTCTTAGATATTAAACGAGAAGACAAAAGTTTATGAAGAGAGAAGTAACATGCATTTCCTGAATTAAGCCTAATTTTTATTTCCTCTTTAATGTAATTTTCATTTGTTAATATTACTCCTAAGTATTTGAATTTGGAAACTGGTTCAAACGAGTTGTTATCAATAATTAGATTTTGATTATTACCTAACACTTGGTTTCGGCCTGTAAGCATATATTTAGTTTTCTCTTTGTTAACTTCCAAACCTATCTCTTTAGCAGTTTTGAAAAATATTTTAGCATTATTCTTAATTGTATTCACATCATCCCCCAGTAAGTCTACATCATCTGCATATGCTAACAACTGAGTCACACCATTTAATTTTAGTCCTTCTTTAGTTTCTTTTACCTTCCTAACAACATATTCTAAGGCAAAATTAAAGAGCAATGGAGATAACGCATGTCCTTGTTTTAACCCATCATGAATTGTAAATTTGTCAGACATATTAATACCCACACGAATTTTACTTTCTGTTTCACTGGTGCATATTTTTATCATATTAACAAGCTTCTTAGGTATTCCAAACTCTACTAATATATTATATAATTTATCTCTTTTGACTGAATCATATGCTTTTTTGAAATCAATGAATAGCTGATGGACATTTTGATTATATTCCCACTTTTTTTCAAGTGTCTGTCTGATGTGAAAAATTTGATCTGTAGTTGATCTGTTACGTTTAAATCCACATTGATAATCACCTATAATTTCATTAGCATATGGGGTTAGTCTTGTTAAAAGAATGTTAGATAATATTTTATATGTTGTTGAGAGTAGAGAAATTCCACGGTAATTATTGCAGTTCATTTTATCACCTTTTTTAAACCCAGGAACAATTATGGATTCTTTCCACTGTTGAGGGATTTCTTCTTTATTCCATATTAAACAAATTAATTTATGAATTTGACATATTAACGAATTTCCACCATATTTAATTAACTCAGCTGGTATTAAATCAATGCCAGGTGCTTCGTTATTCTTTAGCCTTTTAATAGCATCTTTAACTTCAGTCAAGTTAGGTTCTGGAACTAAAGGTTCTGCTGTGTGGACTTCATTTACTTTTGATTTATCTCCTACATGGAAATTTAAAAGGTCATTAAAGTAGTTCTTCCATCTATTTAGAATATCGCTTGGGTCGGCTAGAAAATAACCATCTTTATCTTTTATCAAGTTTACTTTAGGTTGCCACCCCTTTCTAAACTCATTTACACCTTTATATAAATCTCTGATATTTTTATTTTTGCTGTTTGTTTCAATTTCGTTAATTTTGCTTTTCAAGTAATCTCTTTTTTTACTTCTAAACGCGCAGTTAACTTCTCGCTTTATTCTATTATAATTGTTTTGATTTGTATCATCAGAGTTATTTAACCACCTAAGTCTAGCCTGATTTCTTATTTCTATTAGATTATGACATTCATTATCAAACCATGGCTTACTTTTTCTCGGTTTATGGTATCCTATAAGTAGGTGGAACCCAACGTTCTGGACACGTCCTTTGACCTACTTTTCGCCTTACGACATTTTACTATAAGGCTGTCTCCCCTTACGATATTTTTCTGTAAGGCGTAGTAGGTGGAACCTAACGTTCTAGACCCACCCTTTGACCTACTTTTCGCCTTACGACATTTTACTATAAGGCTGTCTCCCCTTACGATATTTTTCTGTAAGGCGTAGTAGGTGGAATGCTTCGTTCTGGCGACGCCTTTTGACCTACTTTTCGCGCGCAGTGTTGCCAGCTCCTCACTCGAAAAAATCACCAAGGTTTTTGTTTTTGGGTATAACCTAACCTAAAGCAAGGAGCTGGCAACCTTGCTTGAGGTATTTTCTCGCAGTGTTGCCAACTCCTCACTCGAAAAAATCACCAAGGTTTTTTTTCTTGGTCTAACCTAACCTAAAGCAAGGAGTTGGCAACCTTGCTTGAGGCTTGCCTTACAGTGCATAAAGCAAGGTTGCCAACCCACTGGTATTTTTGCCATAGCCTTTTACAAAAAAAAGAGAGAGAGGGAAGAGTTAAACAACCGACAGCTTACCCACAGTTTTTTTTGCTCTAACCTAACCTAAAGCAAGGAGCTGGCAACCTTGCTTGTGCAATCAACCCGGTTGACCGCCCTCAAGTAAAAAATCAGCGTTGCCAACTCCTCACTCGAAAAAAAAATCACCAAGGTTTTTTTTTAGTCTAACCTAACCTAAAGCAAGGAGCTGGCAACTTTGCTTGTGCAATCAACCCGGTTGACCGCCCTCAAGTGGAGATCAGTGTTGCCAACTCCTCACTCGAAAAAAAATCACCAAGGTTTTTTTTTTGGTCTAACCTAGCCTCAAGCAAGGAGCTGGCAACTTTGCTTGAGGCTTGCCTTACAGTGCATAAAGCAAGGTTGCCAACCTACTGGTACTTTTACCATGGCCTTTTACAAAAGAGAAAGGAGAGAGAGGGAAGAGTTAAACAACCGACAACCTACCTACAGCTTTTTTCTTCTTGGTCTAACCTAGCCTCAAGCAAGGAGCTGGCAACTTTGCTTGAGGCTTGCCTTACAGTGCATAAAGCAAAGTTGCCAACCTACTGGTACTTTTACCATGGCTTTTTACAAAAGAGAGAGGAGAGAGAGGGAAGAGTTAAACAACCGACGGCCTACCCACAGCCTTTTTTTGGTCTAACCTAACCTAAAGCAAGGAGCTGGCAACCTTGCTTGAGGCTTGCCTTACAGTGCATAAAACAATTTTTGCCAACCTACACACACTGGGCAAGGATAGCCGGCACTACCGTAAAAGAAAGAGATGGATGGATGGATGGCAACACAGTATGTGTGTGCGTGTGTGTGTATAATATGTAGCATTATTAACTAGAGAGTGTTGGCAAACCACCTGCAACTAAAAAAATAGAGATGCCAACGTTGCTGTAAGATGAAGAGAGAGAGAGAGAGATTTATGGCTGGCAACAGTAATAAGCGAATGCACCTTATCGTAAATTTTTTCCAAGTCCCGGGGGGGGGGGCAATGTTTGTATATCGTGACCTTTGTAAACCTCTCTCGGGGGAACGATGTGTCACACGCGCGCGCGCGCTTTTTATTATTTCCGTATTGTGACGCAAGCAAACAAACAAAATAATAATTGTTGTTTTTTTAGGATACCTGACCCCTATAACCTCGCGAGGGTGCGTGGTGCCCAACCAAAAAAGTAAAAGGTTTTCTAACGGCTGCGGTTCTAGATAACCACACCTCTGTAGAGTTTCACGTGTTTTTTTTTCTCAAACTTCCATGAAACTCTACAGAGGACCTCCGTAATGCATGCAACGTATACTAACGACTCTAGTGTTATTTGATGTTGTGATATTTTTGGATATAGAGTTTTATTGTGAGATATAGATAAAAATAATTATGTTTATTATAATATTTTCTTGATGAAGATGGAGAATATATGTGTGTGTGTTACAAATAAAGTTGCATGCTTTTTTTCTAGAGTGTGTGTATGTGTTTTTGATGTTTCGACAGCATCTGAAACGATAAAAAAAAAGAAATTTTATTGTTAATTTTCACGTGTAAAAACAACAACAAATTTTGTGCAAATTCTGATTGTCTCGTGCTATAGTGCAAAAAAAGATATTGTAACTGATAACTAATGAAATTGATATTGTAACTGATCTGAACTAGTGAAATTCGTATTGTGCTATTGTAACTGATTGTGCTAGTACAAAAAATTTCTTATTGTGCAAGAAAAGATGTTAAAAAAACTTGTTAAAACTGCTCTGTGACCCTCTCGTTCTTCACGTCGTAGGCGAAGGACTTCTCTGCAATCAGGATGACACTGCATAGGGTATCCTCGGGCAAGGCATCGTGGAACTCGCAGACGATCTTGATGTTGGTTCGATCGTTGACCACAACCTTCTTCCTCTTAGATGTATTGATGACGAACATCGGCCTGCGGATTTTGAACTCGCTGGGCGTGTAGTACATGTCCACGCTTCCCTCGGTCACGCGTTTGTAAGAGGTGTAAGCTTCGTAAAGTTTGAGGTAATCGTTTTTGGTCACGTCGAGGTTGTAATTTTCGCGCGGGAAGACTTCGTTGCGTCCATTCTTGAGATAAACGTTCTTGATCTTGCAGTCGTCGAACTTGCTGCAATCTTTTTCCTGATTCTTGTCCCTCCCGGTCTGAAAGAGCACCACGACGAAATCTGGCATGTCGAACTGTATGTTGTTGAACTGCGTCGTCACGTCGAATTCCATGTGACTTCCCAACGCCATCTTCTGCACGCACTGGTAACCGTGAAAGTGAATCGGCACCTGCGGACTTTTCAAGATCTCCGCTTTGTACTTGAGGGCGTAGTTCGTTTCGTATTCCACCACCGGCATTCTCAATTCCATGCTCCGGATGACGCACTTCGCTGCTTCGGGTAAAGTGTTGGCTATCGGCGTGGTGCCGTCCGGACCCAAAGTAGCGTATCGCATTAGTGCGTCGTTGTCGTTGGCCGCTCTTCGAAACGTAACGCGCAGTCCCCCCTTCCACATGATCTCCTTGTAGTCCGAGAAGAAACCCGGCAGCAGACGCATGGGAAAAAGCACCGTGTGACTTCTCGTCGATATTTTGGTCCCGGCTTCGAATCCCCCGGCCTGGTAGTACGCTGCGTCTGTTTTGGATAATTTCAACGTTCCCACCGCCGTCGACGTGATGCCTGGATAATCTATTCTGTCGATGACGGTGTTGTGTTTCCTCACCTCCACCTGCGAGAACAGGTGAGGCACGAAGTTGTCCACGAGTATCAAGTTTGCTGCTGCGGGAAACGCATCTCCGCTTTCCTTCTTCACCACGTCGAATTGAAGGTAGAGGTCCGCTCTGTGAGGATGAACGAACCCATCGCCTACGTCCACGTCGTATTCGATCTCCCTGTTCGCCTCGTTGAGATTGGCGAACGTGCGACGGTTGGGAGGGAAAGATTGCAATTCGTAACTTTCGATTTGCTCCATTTTTACTATGCGTGTTATTTATTATACTTTGATCTCCACGATGGCAGTCGTAGTGGCACCTGCGAAATCCACCACCTCTCCTTTCTCGTTCGTCACCACCAACTCTATGTCGTCTATGCGGTTGCGACATACTGGAAAATAGATCGGCGAAGAGGGCGTGTAGATGATCGGTTCCATGAACTCGGAACTTGGTTTGAACGTGGCTATGATTCCCGTCTGCTTGTGACTTCCTAACAATCCGTCCGAAGATTTCGTGATCATGCCTTCGGCCACGTTACAGTGTACGTTCAGAGTCTCTATGGCCAAGAATTTAGGAATGTTGGTTGCCACGTGCTTGATGCCAGCTTCGAGTTTGGTGTCGTTCTCGAAACCTAAAAGTTCTCCCATGGTGCCCAGGTCCACGGTCTCCGTCGCGGATAGGATTTCCACTCTGTGCGTGACCGAATTTTGAGAAAGGTATGTGCCTTTGGGTAATTGAGCTTGCAAAGTGGAAAGATTGTATTGTCCTGGCGTGACGACGATGTGTTCGCTTCCGACGCTAATTTTGTTGTTGTGCTGCGTAACATTAGGTATGAGGTACATGCTGTAGAATGCACGCAGAGCTACGGATTTAGGATAGACGATGTCGTCGTGCAGCGTGAGTTTCAAGATTGAAGATTCGCTCGTGAGATGGAACACGCCCATCGTGTTTAAGATTCCACAATGCTTTCTGAAAATGTTCCACCGACGGGTTATTTATTTTAGACATGTATGCGAGAACGGAAAGGCATAAGTGGCCGCAGTTAACATCGGTGAAACCCTGGATGCGTTTGTCATTGTAGTAGAGGTTGGCAACACTGAGATACTTCACCAACCTGGCAGGTGGTGTGCCACCGAACGAATCGAAAACAAATGCATTGTTATCGTCAATTTTGAGGTAGCATATCCAATGTGTACCAGGATTTTTGTAACTGTCCAGGTTGACCACGCCATACTCCTTTTTCTTCGCAGCAGAGGGTAGAGAATCGGACATGAAAACACCCCTGAAGTTTTTTATTCCCAACAGTTCGATCAGAGATTCAATATCGAAGTTGGACAGGGCTTCTTCTTTTTTTTATATTTCTTCAAAGCATCGAGGTTGCTTTTTTGTTTTTTGGTTATACCTTTCCCCTTCTTCTCCATAGCCAGGTTGTGACGTTTCTGTTCTTCCAACTCGGCCTTGTTCTTTTTCGAGTCGATGACGGTTTTTGCGATGGCGGCGCTTCCGCCGGCCAAACTTCCAACGGCCCCCAATGCTGCCAGGATGGCCGGGATGCTGAATATGAAACCTCCGATGTTTTGCTGTTTTCGCGAACGCTGCAATCTTTTCAATTGAGGTGTGCTGAGCAGCAATTTCATTCCGTGTCCTTTCGACAAGCAAGAACGTTTCTTCTCGCGTTGTTTCTTGGTGAGTAACCCATCGAGGGCACCTAGATTTTTTAGATTGGAGTATGGTATCTGGTACACGACACCCTTGGGCTTCATGTTGATGCTCTATGTGTTATTTTCACGGTATGTTATTTATATATATATTCTGAGATTTTTCTTGTGTAGTTTTTTTACGGTATGTTATTTATATATATGTTATTTTCAAGGCCTCGCAGTCGTTACACAAATTCTATTACGTGCTTTGTTTTCTTGCCAAGAAGTTCCTTTGTCCCCTTGTACACGATTCGTGTTTTGTTCTCGATTAAAATAGATAGCTTCTCGTCGGATAACATGTTAGCGTATCGATCTGGTAAAAATAGACTGTATTGTGCGTTGAGCAACAGGCGTACCTTGGGACCATACTGGGTAGAAACGATTGAACCAGAAGTTATCGTGTAAGGTTTGTCGATTTCCAATTCCTGAATTTTTACATACTCGACTGACAAATTTAGCATTTGTTTTAATGCTTGGAGATCACTTATTTTTTCAGTCGTCATATCAAAAAAAATTTCAGAGTGTTAGAGAGAAATTTAATTGTTTTTTCACGATGTGTGTTATTTATATATATACCGAAGATTATTTTTTTTCACGATGTGTGTTATTTATATATCAAGTTTTTTTTGACACGTATATATATTATTATTTTTTTAACAGAGGAAGAAAGTCCGTGCTTCCGAAAACGCGATGATGTGCGTGATGATATCTTCCGTCTCCTGCTTAGACTTGCGCCAATCATCAGTATACCGTCTTCTTCCCTGCCTCGCCTCGTGCAGTTCGTCCAACCTCTCGTTCAATTTCTTCCCTGCAGCCGACAGAAGAGTGTCGAGATTACCGCACCTCATTCCACTGATCTCCCGAAGACGGTCCTTGAGAACTATTTCGCATCCCATGTGAAATGCCGGCGTCGTTTTAGCTATGATCACAAGTTTATTAACATCTCCGTTAACTACCTTTTTGAATATTTTAGATAGTAGTTCGTGCGGCAAATCAGTTATGCAAGCCATGTTGTTTTTTTACTGTATGTTATTTATATACCCCACCCCAATTTTTGTTTTGTGTTCATGGCGATGGTGGTACCCAGTGCGGCGACCCGTTCACCCAGCGATGCGTCTCTGCTCACGAACCTTTCGAAAGCTGCGTGCTCTAACTTTCTGTCTGCTTCGTGACGTGCATCCAGATCCGTCTGCGTGGTGTTGTAGGCGATGTCGTGATCTTTGCATGCGGCGTCCAACGGATTCACACCCTTGTCCCCTCTCTCCAATCTTTTCTCGAGTTTGGTACCCGGTCCGCAATACTGGTAGCCAGGTAAATGCATCTCAAAAGGTAACTTGTTGATGATGTCGTTCACGAGTCCCTTTCCTTCGGCCACGTTCCAGAATCTCGGAGGCAGCGTGTTGATGATTTTGATCAGGTAACCTATGCCCTTGTCGTCGTTCACGATGAAGTTGGAAAGTTTCGTGCTGATCATGTCCACGATGCCAACCTTCTCGTTGTAGAAATTACGGTTGCCTGCATTCTCTTCGCCGGCTATCACCAACAATCGGTCCACGAGTTTCCTAACGTCGTCCACCCAAACGAATTCTTTGGGTAACGTGTTGTAACGTTTGACGCCGCTGCCTGTTTTGACCTGGTTCCAAATCGGTTTGATGAGATTCCTGTACTTCTCGCCGCTGCTCGATTTCACCCTATTCTGCGAGGCGTCGTTGTTCTGGTACAAGGCATCCGTCATGATCAGAATTTCCTTGTAACTTTGGTAATCTTCGTCGGTGTAATCTTTCGGCTGCTTTTTGGCAACGAGTTCCCACAGTCCCACCGTACCCGGATACCTGTTCCAACTATCCTTGTCGCCTAAATTGACTTTAATGTCGTTGCCTTCGAAGGTCACCTTCGATTTCCCAATCTTCCACACCACACCGCCGCCTTCGCTGGTTTCCATGCTGGGGTACAATCCGAACACTTCATCCTTGTCGAATTTCCCCGTGCTCAGGTAGTCTCGTGCCAAAGGTCCCAACTCGATTTTATCCGAAGACGTGCTGCCTATGGCTCGACGTCGTGCCGGTGCATCCTTCAGTTCGAACGGCGTCGAAGGAATGCTCGAAATGGGCGTGGGTACTGCGTAACTTTTAGCTGCGAGCGGTACGAGTTCGTTGATCAAATTTTTATTTTGTTCCGTGACACTTTTAATTTCTTTACCTAGACCGCTGATGGCATCGATCACGGGTTGATCCTAACGTTTCTTCTCTTCGTAGAATCCGCGATTCTCGGATTTCCAACCTTTGAAGCGTTTCGCGAGGTAATCGCGAAGCTTGAGATTTTCGTCTTCGATTTTTCGTTTCGTCATGATGTTATTTATATACGTCGTTTCTCACAACGTTGCAACGTTTAGAAAGTCGTTGATTTTGTTTCTGTATTTTCCGTCGTTGGGTTTCCTCGTCATGTCGATCGTCACGAATCCGAAATCGTCACTGTTCCAGCAAGAAGAGCAGCGTTCCGAAAATTGATTGTAGTTCATGTCTCCGCCTACGTAGTCATCGTACGCGTGCTTGAGGTTGGTGTGATCTTGACGAAACAAACATATGAAATTAGCGTTGTCGCGTAGTAACTGTTTTGGAATTTTGGAAAACGTTTGAGCTAGGTAAAAGCAATCCATTTCTTTGTGACGACCTTGCGTGAAAAAGTTGCGAATTTCATTTTGATTTTCCAGGATGGCGTCGTCGAACACAACGACTGAATTTTCGCGACAATCGTCGAGTGGTTTTATTTCCGAGGCGAACGTTGCAATGTCCAGACCATCGTACACTTTCATCAGTTGCTGGTATTTGGATTGTTCCAAACTTTTCGAGAACACGTACAGGTACCTGTTCTTCCAATCTAACCAATTCGGTGCGAGGAGAAAATTGTCCACGAGCAGTGTCGTTTTCCCACACCCCGAAGGACCTACGATCAGACAGCGGATGCTGTCGGGAAGCAACTTGCCGTTCTTTTTCTTCGTTTGACTTTCCGGATCCGGTAGACGCTTCACCACGTTCCACGTACTCACAAGATCACTTCGTTCGCGTCGATCCAATTCTTTTCCGGAAGTCCCAGCCATTTGACAAACAGTTTGTCACCTTTCCTACGCAATACTTTCTCGATGAGGTACGTGTCGGGGTGTTTCGTTTTAGAGAGTTCCTCTTCGTAAAATCTTCCTTTCAAAATCTCGCCGCTACTATCTTTTATTATATACGTGTATCGGTTTCCAGGTAGAACTCGAACCACCGTAAAGAGTTCCGTGCTCCAATTTTTTGTGAATCCCTTCTCGAAGGTGCGTTTGAATTTGCTGATCCTCACCTGGTCTCCAATTTTGTATTTAGCTTTTTTTGTCGTGGGTGTGTACTTTGGACAGTAAACTGTAGAAATTAAACGCTGCTCGTCGGACTTGGTAACGTCGGCTGGCTTCATGCCTATCGTTCTGTGTACTGTATCATTATAGGTGTCGACGAGTTCCGGCAGGACGTCGACCCATTTGTAATTTCCCCGAAGCGTGAATCGTTTCCACATGTGTGTTTTCAAGGTTCGATTGAATCTTTCCACGATGCTGGCTTTGATGTGACTGAAGCTCGAATAATGTCGAATCTTGTGTTTTTGAATAAACTTTTGGAATACGGCGTTGTAAAATTCTTTACCGTTGTCCGTTTGCAGAAACCGTGGTCGTCTGCCACCGCTTTCGCGAAAAATTAATTTGAATGCTTCCGTGACGCACGTTCCCGTTTTCGCCTTCAAAGGTAGAGCCCATGCGAATTTCGAAAACGTGTCTATGACGGTGAGAAGGTACTTGTTGCCCTTGTTCAATTTATGCACGTTTTTCAAATTGCCGCTACTCATCTCCACGAGGTCACTTTGCCAGAGGTCGTCGATGCCCTTGGTTACCACAGCCAAACGTTCGTAGTTGCGGCGTGCAGGTTTATGCAATTCTTCGACGATGGCTTGCCTAGACATTTTTTAGAGATTACGTTTCAAGAGAAGCACAAGCGTGATGGGATTCAAAGAGGGTGGCACCTCGCTCGTGTTTTGAATGATCAACTTATCGCCGGCACTCACGTCGAAAACGGTGAGATCTTCGTCTTCGTGTATTTCATATATGTTGCGCGTTTCGTTCCAACGTGCCAGAGGAATGTTTCCTGCTTTCTGGACACCACGATTCGATATCAAAGTCATGGTGGGAACGCTAGCTTTTCTGCCGTGAGACCAGTACGAAAATTCGTTTATCTGAATCGTGCCATCGAGGAGAAACTTGTAGTACGGATGATAAGGATGTAACATGTACAGTTTGTTACCTTCGACGAACGTGGAGATTCTCTGTTGATTGGGTACGCTGTTGATTTCGATGGCTTGCAGAGAATGCAGTTTAGCGAATTTAGTGTCGACGCCGAGCAGATTACTGTGAACGTGTCCAAGTTTATTTTCGATGGGCAGCAAATGCTCGATTATGGTATCCGTTACGGCAGACAACGACGGTTTGATTTTCACTTCCACGTTCAACTGCTTATAGTTTTCGTTGAGTTCTTGCAACTTGGCACCGAAAGAGGCCAGCGTCGATTCCTGCGTGGATTCCAGCACTCCGACTTGATCTCTGATGTTGACGACGATGTTCTGAAGGTTCTCGACTTGATTCAATTTCGAGCTCTTCTCGGTAAGATCGTTCACGATGCTTCGCATCTCTGTAAACTGCGTGTGAAGATCGGCGACGCTCTGCGAAGTGGGCAGCGTCGACACCAGCGAATTGATTTCGTCTCGAATCTCTTCCACGTTCGCCGTTTCCGTTTCCAGTCGTTTCAGCATACGTGATATGTTCCTTTTCAAAGCGTGCAATTCTTTGGAGGTGGGGAGATTGGCCACCCTACTCTCGAGATCGCTCAAAGAAATTTTGATGTCGCTCGATTCGGATAGTGCCGTCACCGCCGTTTTCAATTTTTCCAAATCTTCGCTCGAAGGCACGCTAGTCCGTAACGATTCCAAGTCACCCTGTATGTTGTCGAGTACGTGATGAAAATGAGCGAGATTCGTTTCGACGTTCAAATTTTCTAAATATTCGATCTTCTGCTGAACCGTGCTCAACGTGTCTTGAATGCTCGTCAACGCTCTCGCTTCAGCGTGAATATTTTTAATTTCTTCGTTGATCAACTCCAGTGACGCCTGAAGCGTAGCGATGGTGGTTTGAATGTGTTCGAAATCTTGATAGGCCTCCAATTGAATTTTTATGTTCGCAACGCTTTTACCGATGACCTGCAGTTCGTCCGACGATGGTAGGTTCGTCATGGTATCTTCCAAAGTCTGCAACTTGGATTTAATTTCTTCCAACGTGCCGGTGAATTCTTCTTGTAATTTGGAAACGACGACGTGCAAGCGTTCTACATCAATATCGTTCACCACGGTTTGAAGTTCGGAGAAATTCTTTTCGATTGCGGAAGTTCGTTCTTCGATTTCGAGTTTCAATTTTTCCAAATCTTCATTTTTCGATTGAAATTGCTGTAATTTGGCCAAATCATTTTGAAGCAAATCCACGCTCAACTGTATATTTTGAACGCTGTCGTAAGAAGGTACGTCGACATAATTTTTTATGAGCGTTTTCAGTTCGGAATCGATTTTCAGAATGGGGTCGAGACATTGCGTTTGGAGCGTAGCGATTTCCGACTCTAAACTTTTGTTTAAAGTCTCCTGCAAAGCGATCAAATCGCTCCTCAACTTTTTAATTCGGACGTCCAACATGAGAATCTCTTCTGCATGGTCTACACGCTTGGTGTTGCCGAAAATGTCGTTAGGCATTTTTGGTTAACGGTTATTTATAATAGGATAGACGATACGTAATTCTACAAAAAGAGGAATGAGTTTATCGTAATCTCCGAGGAGTTCCACGTAAAAATAATCTCCTGCAGAAACATCGTACGTAATGTTAGAAAGCATCTTGTCGTGCTTGATTCGAAAAATGTTCTTGCCGGTAGATATTTTGATTTCGCCTACGTTTTCCGGATTCACGGTGATTTGAAGTTTCCCACCGATCGGAATTTCGTAAAAATGTAAATTGTTATTAAAAACATAAAACATCTTGCCCACGTCCTCATCCAATTTCGTCCAAATGCTGTTGAGGTGAATGATCAACAGACCGTTGAGTTTAGTTAACATGGAAGGTAGATCTGTCGTCGTGCGGTGTACAGTCTCCATTGTTTGCTTTCGGAAACCAAAGAGATTCATGTTGGTTATTTAAGAAAAAATTGAGAACGTATCTAATATAAATAACACCACAAAAAATTGTGTGCAATTTAGTAACTTCATCTTTTTTTCTTAGCAAAAGAATGGAGAAGGAGGAAGCGAAACGTGCATGTGACGACTGTGGGATATATATATCCATTTCAAACTTGAGTAGACATCGGAAGAATGTGCATGGGGAAGGATCAAGTAAGAGAGAGCTCGATGTTGACGATCAAGCGCCACGAAAAAAGCAGAAGAGTGCCGGCGAAAATATTAGAAATATTTTAACCAAGGAGACTTTCCAATCTGAAGAAACATCTGATCTAAACAACTTTTTTCGCTCGGTCAAAAGCAAGTTAATTTCGTCTATCACCGAAGCTTTGTTGCAATGCTCGTTGAAAATCCACCTCATCGTTTCCGTCATGTATGAAAACATGAAAAAAGAGCGAGAAACTTTCCATCATTACACCGGTGTAAAGAGTCTCCACGCCGCCGACGTCGATGAGGTGGATGCCATTTGCAACCAGATGTTTGACGCTTTGTTGAACAAGCACGAGACTTTCCAAGAACGCGGATCGGGTTGGACACTTTGCGCTTCGTCTCACACTTTAACTTTGAAGGTGTCACGATATAACCCGATGGGAGCATCCAGCTACATCAATTTGCCCCCGGAAATAGCCGGTAAGAAAGCCATCATCAACATTCAAAATGAAGATAACAGATGCTTTTTGTGGTGCATCATTGCCGATCATCACCCAGCCGATAATAAGAAACATCGTTTATACCACTACAACAAGCCAGAATATCTCTCAGAATTTGAAAAACCTATGGCTGGCATTAATTACCCTGTAAATCTACGAGATATTAGTAAATTTGAGGCACAGTACAAGACAGATAAAAACGAAAATATAGCAGTACACATCTTCGGATTAGGCAAAAACAACACCATCTACGTTCTCAGACACAGCAACATTAAAAGTAATCGCGTCATCAGATTACTCCTGATCGAAGATGATGATAATTATCATTACTGTCTAATCCAGAATCTTCCAAAATTAATAAGAAGTCAAATTACCACAGATCACCATAAAATTGGAGTATGCGACAGATGCCTGAGTATATTCTACGGTCAAGGAAAAAAGAATGCTGATGAAGAACTCCGAGATCATCATGAAATGTGCAGTAAACATTCGGCTACGACTATCAAAATGCCCTCTCGAGACATGACATTTTCCAACTACAAGGCGTTACTCTGGCATCCCGTGGTGATATGCGCCGACTTTGAAAGTTTCCAACTTCCACTCGCCACATGCGAACCGAATCCCAGCGTATCGAGCACCACCGAAATTCTACATCACGAAGCCTGCGCTTTTGGATTGATGGTCAACAACACAGGCAATGTTATTTTATATCACGGCAATGATGCTCCACAAAAATTCGTTCAAACCTTGAAACGGATGGCCATACAATTCGCTCCTGTACTAAGAGAAGACAAACCAATGGAGCCTCTTACCCAGGAAGAGAAGGAAGCATACAACCTTGCCTCTCAGTGTGGTGTGTGCGAAAGTAACTTCACCCTCGAAAATGTCAAAGTTCGCCACCACAATCATCACACCGGAAAATATGTGGCCGCCCTGTGTAACAACTGTAATCTTCAAGTCAAGAAAGCGAATTTTATTCCAGTATTCATTCACAATTTGGAGGGCTACGATGCCAAAATCTTCATAAAGGAGATGGGATGCGACGCTCAACCCATTAGCGTCATAGCTCGCACCAACGAGAAATTCATTTCATTCAGCAAGAAGGTGGACGTTGGAAATGGCAATCACGTAGAAATTCGCTTCTTGGACTCCTACAACTTTCTGTCTTCGAGTTTGGCGACACTCGCGTCTCAACTCACAGACGATGATTTGGTCGCCACCAGGAAATGTTTCGCCGACCAACATTTAGCACTGTTGAGGCGCAAGGGTGTTTACCCGTACGAATACATGACGGATGCTTCCAAATTGTCAGAAACATCGTTACCACCGAGAGAAGCATTCTACAGTCGTCTTAGCGACACCTGTTGCACCGAAGAGGACTACCATCATGCTCAGCTCGTGTGGTCTACATTCTCTTGTCAAACCATGGCCGACTATCACGATCTGTATCTGAAGCTGGATGTCACGCTATTGAGCGATCGTTTTCATCTCCATCGCTCGAGAGGAATAGCAGCATATGGTTTGGACCCCGCTTTCAGCTACACCACACCGGGTTATTCTTGGCAGGCGATGTTAAAATCCACGAAGGTGAAGATAGAACTCATCAAGAACGTCAATCAACTTTTGTTTGTCGAAGAGGCAAAACGTGGTGGAATCGTCCAGTGTCCCCTTCGATACGTCAAAGCCAACAATCCATATGTTGCCGATTTCGATGCGGGGAAACCGACAAACTTCTTGGCATACTGGGACATGAACAACCTGTATGGTTATGCCATGTCCGAGACTCTGCCCATCGGAGAATACGAGTGGATGAGCGAGCAGGAACTTCAAGATTGTTTGGAATGGAGCGAAGATCATGAAAATGGATGTTTCCTAAAAGTAGATTTGGAATATCCTGCATCGCTTCATCGAGAACACCATGGATTTGCGATGGCGCCTGTGATGGAATCGGCTCCGGAGAAGAAGCTGATGCTCACCTTCAAGAGCAAAAAGAATTACGTGGTGCATTATCGTCTCCTACAATTCTACCTCCAGCATGGATTGGTTTTGAAGCGCGTGCACTCGGGATTGAAGTTTAAACAGACCAGGTGGCTAGCACCCTATATCGACGGCAACACTCAACGTCGAGCATCAGCTTCTTCTTCCGCAGACAAAGACCTATATAAATTAATGAACAACAGCATCTACGGCAAGAGCATGGAAGATGCGAGGAAAAGAAGAAATATCAACTTGGTCTCCGACCCGAAGAAAATAAACAAGCTCGTCGCTCAGCCCACGTACAAGAACTTCACGATACTGAGCGACACGTTGGTATTGATCGAACGTGCTCTCCGCCACATAACATTCGACAAACCAATCGCCGTGGGAGTCGCGATCCTCGAGTTGTCGAAGCTGGCCATGTACAAGTTTCACTACGACATCATGAAACCACGCTATGGAGAGGCGATCGAGGTGGCGTACACCGACACAGACAGCTTCGTGTACAACATCCACACCGATGATCTATACGAAGATCTGAAAAACATGAGTCAGCATTTCGACTTCTCTAATTATCCGAAAGATCACGCTCTCTTCGACGACAGTCAAAAAATGACGATCGGGAAGATGAAGGATGAAGTCAACGGCCGCATCATCACAGAGTTTGCTGGCCTTCGAGCGAAAATGTATGCCGTGAAAATCCAGGACGAGACCGAAATAAAAAAGGCAAAAGGAGTGGGGCGTTCGAGCACAAACAAACTGACCGTAGAAGATTACAAGTCGTGCTTGTTCAACAAAAAAATCAAACGCATGACCGAACATCGGATCACGAGCACCATCGACCAGTTGCATACATCCGCAATCAACAAAGTGGCACTTGATCCCCACGACACCAAATTGAGGCTACTGGACTGCAACATCCATACCCGAGAATGGGGATGCCATGACGAGGAAGAAGTCTGCTCGCACCATTAGACTTTCGCATCAAAAAAGTAGGTATTATTTCTTGCACCACTTTTTTTTTTTAAAAAAAAAACAATTATTCACACTTATTTTTGCATTCACATTTTTTTTATATTTTTCTATTATTTTTTTTTAAAAAAACAATCATTCACACTAATTTTTGCATTCACACTTTTTTTTTATATTTTTCTATCATATTATGTTCACTATTTTGAGGATATTTTTTTATTTCTTTCAGATGCTGCACCCCATACGGAAACTTTTTTTTAGTTCTTACACATTCTATTCTTAACCAAAAAATTTTTCTTCTCTTCAATCATAAAACACGCACATTACACACGGAGGTCCTCTGTAGGGAGTCATGGGGGGGTTTAAAAAAAAAAACACGTGAAACCCTACAGAGGTGCGGTTATCTAGAACCGCAGCCGTTAGAACCTTTTACTTTTTTGGTTGGGCACCACGCACCCTGGCGAGGTTATAGGGGCCAGGTATCCTAAAAAACAACAATTATTATTTTGTTTGTTTGTTTGCGTTACAATACATGTGCGCGCGCGTGTGTGTGTGTGTGTGTATGTGTGTATGTGTGTGTGTGGCACATCGTTCCCCCGAGAGAGGTCTACAAAGGTCACGATATACGGAGTTGGAAAATTACGATATGGCGCATTCACTCGTTACTGTTGTCAGCCATAAATCTCTCTCTCTTTTACGGCAGTGCCCGGGCTCTCCTTGTTTAGTGTGTGTATATTACGCCAGTATATAAATTGGCTAAGCCTCAAAAAAAAATAGTAGCTTTTGCTAAGTAAAAAAAAAAGCTGTAGGTAGGCTGTCGGTTGTTTAACTCTTCCTCCTCTCCCTCTTTCTCCTCTCTTTTTTTTTGTAAAAAAGCCATGGTAAAAGTACCAGTAGGTTGGCAACTTTGCTTTATGCACTGTAAGCCAAGCCTCAAGCAAGGTTGCCAGCTCCTTGCTTTAGGCTAGGTTAGACCCAAAAAAAGCTGTAGGTAGGTTGTCGGTTGTTTAACTTTTCCCTCTCTCTCCTCTCTCTTTTGTAAAAAGCCATGGTAAAAGTACCAGTAGGTTGGCAACCTTGCTTTATGCACTGTAAGACAAGCCTCAAGCAAGATTGCCAGCTCCTTGCTTTAGGCTAGGTTAGACCAAGAAGAAAAAGGCTGTAGGTGGGTTGTCGGTTGTTTAACTTTTCCCTCTCTCTCCTCTCTCTTTTGTAAAAGGCTATGGTAAAAGTACCAGTAGGTTGGCAACCTTGCTTTATGCACTGTAAGACAAGCCTCAAGCAAAGTTGCCAGCTCCTTGCTTGAGGCTAGGTTAGACCAAAAAAAGCTGTAGGTAGGTTGTCGGTTGTTTAACTCTTCCCTCTCTCTCCTCTCTCTTTTGTAAAAAGCCATGGTAAAAGTACCAGTAGGTTGGCAACCTTGCTTTATGCACTGTAAGGCAAGCCTCAAGCAAAGTTGCCAGCTCCTTGCTTTAGGTTAGGTTAGACCAAAAACCTTGGTGATTTTTTTCGAGTAAGATGTTGGTAATACTGCGAGAAAATAGGGGGGGTTTATGCCTTACAAGAGCAAACCATTAAGGCGAGCCCCACCGAGCTTTACTTTCGGGCGCAGTGTTGGCAACACTGCGAGAAAAAAGTTGCCAGCTACTTGCTTTAGGTTAGGTTACCCCAAAAACCTTGGTGATTTTTTCGAGTGAGGAGTTGGCAACACTGCGAGAAAGGTTGCCAGCTCCTTGCTTTAGGCTAGGTTAGACCCAAAAAAAAACCTTGGTGATTTTTCGAGTGAGGAGTTGGCAACACTGCTCATGCCTTACGAGAGAAATCCATTAAGGTGAGAAAGTAGGTCAAAAGGCAGGCCTAGAACGAAGCATTTCACCTACTCCTATACTTTCTTTAGCTGCTGATTCTATTGCATTACGTATGTGCTCCCAATTCTTATTTACGTCTGTTTCATTTATATTTTCATCATCATTTAAATCCTGCAAAATATCAAATCTATTTGACAGTTTAATTTGGTAATCTTTCTTAATTCTTTCATCAGTAAACTTTCCTGTATCAAATTTTAGAACTTTTAGATTTTGTTGCTTATGATTTATCACTGAGAGTCTTTCTCTTAATTTAGCAATTACTAAATAATGGTCACTGGCACAGTCAGCACCTCTATGTGTACGAACGTCAATTATACTAGTATGCCTTCTCTTATCAATGAGAATATTATCTATCTGATTATGAGTTTTACCATCTGGAGAAGACCAGGTATATTTATGGATATCTTTATGTTTAAAAGTGGTACTTTTCACAATTAAATTCTTTGAGGTTGCAAAAGTAATCAATCTTACACCATTATCATTGCTTAATTCATGAAAGACATTCTTTACAAATCGTGGGTTTAAATGTCTCTTCTTTGCCAATCTGTGCATTACAGTCACCTAACAGAATTTTCATATCATACTGAGAAAATTTATCAAAGACCTGTTCCATTGGAAGGGGAACATAAATTCAGAGTACTGAAAATAAGATCCTTAGGAAAATATTTGGACCTAAAAGAGATGAGGAGACAGGTGAATGGATAAGGTTACATAATTTAGAACTACATCCTTTGTATTCATGTCCAGATATTATTAGAATTATTAAATCAAGAGGACTTAGGTGGGCAGTCCATGTGGCACGAATGGGAGAGGAAAGTGGAGTTCACAGGATTCTTGGGAGGAAGGCCAAGACGAAGATGGACCTAGAGGAAATCGGTAGGGATGGAAAAGAGTATATAGATCTTGCTCAGGATGGAAGGCCTGTGTTGCTGCAGCCATGAACCTTCGGGTTTAAGAAGGCTAGAGAGTAGTAGTAGTAGTAGTAGTAGTAGTAGCAGTAAAAAATCGAACATATACACTGTGTATTGGCTAATTTATCAGAGCGCCCGTGCCCCTTCCAAAATTGTTATCCATTATAAAAAAAATGATGTTATTGTTATATCCCAAGGAAGTAAAAATAAATGTTCGAACTACATAAAATCACATTCTTCAATAACTTTAGTCATTAATATCCTTTACCAAAAATTCAAAGAATAAAATGAAGTTTTGCACCAACAGTCTAATGGGGACACGGAAATGTACCAACGCCGAGACTCGAACTGGAGCTTCTTAATTACAGATCGATAATGTTAGTACTACGCCATCAATGAGCTCACAATTTAAATTCGGTCCAAGTTGCATATTGATTCATTGAAAAAAGGTTTCCGGACCGTATTTAAATTCATCCTGAAAAGAGGTCTCTGGACCGTATTTAAATTGATCCGGAAGAAAGGTTCCTGGACCGAATTGAAATACCTTACAGATAAAAAGGTTCTTTACGGTCCAGAAGCCATTTACGCTTGATGATTTTCTCTCCTGGACCGGAATTGAATTGATTTAAAATTCCTGGACCCTTAACAACGCTGGTAGGTAGAGTACGCTATCACCACGTATCTAATTGCCTGTGTTCTCTAGTCCCATGAGCCGGCCTCCGTGGCGGAGTGGTTAGCACATCGCGCTACGACGCCAGGTGTTCCCGGTTCGAATCCCGGCGTGGGCATGATGCTTGTCATAATTCATCCCCATCTTCGCAAATTAGCCAAAAGTGGCACGAAGTAAAATAAAGCAAATCAATCAATCAATGAATCTAGTCCCTTGTAAAGGACCGTATCCGATAATCCGATCAAGGTAAAGCGGAAGTGCTACATGTCAAATCATTCCGGTGTGGTGTGTGTCCGTTTCTCCCAAGAAACTAAATTATCGCGGGTGCTTATTACTTGTGAATGTTACCTTTTGATTGAATGATTTAGTTAATTTTACTTCGCTTGTTTTCCACTTTGGGCTAATCGCGAAGGTGAGGATAAATGGTGAGAAAATGAAATGGAGGAAGTGACAAACACAAATGGACGACATAACACGATTCCTAGAGAGGTTGAACTCGGTGATAATTTTTATAATCTTACGCAATCTCGCCCAAAGATTTGCACGAAATTCCCTTTTTGTTCCTTGGCCAGAAAATGTAAACTTTTTCGTTAAAAACAGTATCAGGGCATTTCTTGAGGAATACATGGATCTTGTAGTGGCTGTTTTTGCATAATTTAGCCATAAGTGCCTATTTCAAAGATAACTGCGGGTTATGAGTGCCTAATGAGTGAAAATGATGAAAAAATCTGTCAATTGTAGTGCTTATTTTTTATTTTTTGGTGCTTATTTTGCCTATTTTGACAGTTTTTTTTTTGTACCTTTAGATACTCATCCTCCTTTACTTTTATAATATCGATGTGACCAGGCACGTATCCAAAGGGGGGCTCAAGCCACCCCCGAAAGGTTTCGGTTTACACTACATAAAATTAGGCCTTTTGGTTTCTTGTGTGTGTGAAATAAAATAATGTGACAAAAATTTAAGGAGATATATAATTATCTAGGCAAGACAGAGAATGTTCTAAAACCCTGTTATTGGTAATAGCACGTATCCAAGGTGGGGATAAGGGGGCCGAGCCCCCCAGGGGAATCTTTCAGTTTACACTAGATCAATTAGGTTTTTGCTTTCTTGAATAATGCGACAATAATTTAAAGAGAGAAATAATTTTCGAGGCAAGATGGAAATGTTCCACAACCATGTTATTGATAATAGCACGTATCCAAGGTGGGGATCAGGGATTCGAGCCCCACGCAGGAAATATTTCAGTTGTCATTAGATAAATTAGTTTTTTGGCTTCTTGAATAATGTGACCATAATTTAAGGAGAGTAATTATCGAGGCACGACGGAGAATGTTCTGTAACCCTGTTATTGATAATATTGAAAGTAAACTTTTCTTGCGCTTTCGGCGGTGTTGTCGTAGCGAGCGCGATCATTATGGAAAGATTTGTCATCATTTGGAAGCTGCACAACAAAGCTAGTGCCACGAGTAGGACGATTCGTTGTATTATTTATTATTTGGAAAGCGCGAGAGGGAACGTTCTTGAATAGGAGGTGGAGTCGAACTACTGGTAACATTAACGAAACGTTTTATCTGCGGAACATTCTAGAATATAATGAAGATATGAATATCCGTCTTCAATTTCCAGCTTGATCAGTACAACCGAATCGGTTAGTAATTTCAAAATGAAGAGGACTAGTGACAGAATTTCCCGTAAAGTACCAAAGTCTACTTCTAGTTCCAGTTCGGGTGAAAAGTTGAAGACATTGACGACCGTGGAACTCTCTGAGCCTCAGTCAAGTGCTAGTTCGGGACAGGAGCAGAAGAGATCGAAGGTCTCTAAAGTGAATATTTCATCAGTACCGGATATTGGAGCGGTTTATTAAAAAATTAAATAAGCTGCACGGATCAACTGTAAATCAAAGTTTTGAGTGATGATTTATTTGTGCCCGGACCAAATTTCGTGTATGCAGTCCGAGACTTTCATGGGATAAAACTGACTTTTATTTTAGCCAACTGGGTTCGACGCACACTCAAACATTTACCACAAAGGGACAGCCGAACATTTTATGAATGTCGAGAAAGAGAAAGCAAGAAGATGTGTCATATGTAGACATTTTAGCGGAAAATTCAGGCTATGCCAGGGCCCGAACCAGTGTGTCTGCCATATCGTGCCATTGCTCTACTGGCATACCCAGAATTTCCGAAAGGCAGGGGGGAGGGGGATACGTATAACTTTTTCGGTAGTCAGTCCTCATTTGCCATCTTTTTCTGCCCTTGATTTTCATTTTATTTTAGGAATACTGAGCCAAAGGGGGCTTATGACCCTAAACAACACTCCCTTGGGCATGCCACTGGAGAAAAACGAGTCAACATTTTATCATACTGGGAGACGAAACTTTAGATATATTGTAAACGGAAGGGTTTTCACTGTGCATTAATTTTTTCGCGATCCAGCTGTGTTTCGTGCCAATATATGACATGACTGCTGAAGCTGTGACAGAGACAACTTTGAAGACTTGAGAGTGCTTAGACCGGAATATGAACAATTTGATGGGTTTCGGCTTTGATAAGAGCTGCCAAACGTGGGAGGACAAGACACAGCAGTGGTATTCAGGATCGAATCAGAAAGAAATATTCGGAGAGCTGTCTGCGTCCACTTTGCAGCTCACAGTCTGAATCTCGCGCTGTCGAGTGGTTTGTCCAATCTGAGCGTGTGTACGTAACAGCTTCGTAAAAACACTCAAACACCATAGATGTTTTGCTGTCTGATGAGAAGACACGGACAAACAATGTGTGATAAAAATGACAGCCTTAAACGGTGGCTAGGATTTAGGGGACAGTTGCTCCCTATTTTTATGACTCCGCACTATGGCCTCTTAATTCTAGGCCTTGTCTACCAAGAAAGTAAACTTTTTTGCCCCCGTTTTGGCACCTAAAGTCCATCACTTAGAGGTTCTATCTATACCCCTTAAAAATATGTTGTTTAGCCTCCACCCCCGAAATAAATTTTTGGATACATGCCTGGATGTGATCATGTATAGTGCTTTTTTGTTCAGTTCCTTTTGCCTTCGTTACCAAAGGGGCCTGTGGAACTTGTTTATATTGTTCTTTTTTTTTCCATTCGTTCCTGCGTGTCTTCCACTAATGCTTTGATTTCTCTGTTCACATTGTGGGCGATTTGTTTCCTATACTTCATCCTAGGCTTGTCATTTTGTTTTTCCCTTCTATTCTTACCCATTTTAACCCTGCGTCTGTCGCGCACAGTCTCTCGTTCCGGGTGTGATTTTAACGTCGTCATTTATCAATGATTGTCTAGCCGGGTTTCTAACCTTCCTCTTTTACCCCACGATTTTGTTTTCAGTGTTAGTAAGATATTGGAGCCGCTAGGAAGGGTACCTTGAAGCCCCTTGCTGTCTGAGTCCATGCGCTGCTTTAGGCGTATCTACTTTTTATTGAAAATCTGATATGCCGTTCCATGCCCGATTTACGAAGAGTATACCTTTTAATAATTTTATAGAATTTCAATTTTTATAGTTTTATAGAATCTCAATTGAAAGAAAAGATCTAATCGTAATAATTGAGGATTTGGCGTTTGAGACCATTAATTTGGCATATTTAAAAAACCCGGTCTCCGAGACCGTGCGCGACCATCGTTAACTTTTCTCGCGTGACCCATCTCGCATGAAATCAAGTTTGATGAACTTTCAGTGCATCAGTTGACACTGTTAAACATATATATTATCTGCGCAGTTAAACGTGTAATTTTGTTTCTTTCACATGATTGTGTCTGATCTTATGAGTTGATGCATCACGTAGAACAGTAATCGATAAAAGAAAAGTACACTTTGATGCGCCGAAAATGCATCATTAGAAGTTTTTACATTTTAATGTGTTACTGGAGGTTAATGGACACATATTTGGGATTCTGTGTGTGCAGTTACCGTTTCACGAAAACTGTAATTGCATTACAAATACTTCGGTCCTTCCAGTGGAAGCACAGCACATTACATTGTGGTTCGAATGCCGATTGCCCGATTTGCCTATCTGAGCATAAGTGAATTTAAAAACAAGGAACTTTAACGAAACACAGTGAACAAAACAATGCTTTGTCTCGCTACAAGATGGCGATAAAATACCCCATGTTTCCTCCAAGAGGAATGTTTATTTAGCCAGTTGTTAACCAAACATGGTCAGTAGATAAATGAATAAACATGAGGCCAATTCGACCCTGGTGGCCGATTACTGTCTCTGAACAAGTCGATGTAGTTGACGTGCTTGCTACTACTGTTCATTGAGCGCTGCTGTTGTTTTCGCGGCTTCGATCGCTTGGATGGCTGCAGTAGTATTGCCAACCACGCGCATATCTCCCTACATGTAGAAATTTTAAAAAAATCTGAGTGAGATTGCAATAATTTTCCACTACAGTAAGATAACACCTGAGCTACAAAATTTAAGTTTAATTCGTTTAGTTTCTTTTCCTTCCTAACCTTATAGTCTGGCTGTCCCAGTTGTCTCTGGAGCAAGACCGCGCATAGCAAGTGTGGGAAATCGAGTGGCCAGAGCGAAGCAGTACACGCTGCTGGAAAGGCTGGCTGCAGTCGCTTTCCGCCCCTCCACGCAATTACGTTCCTCTCACGTGTTCATTGGTGGAGCTTTCTCGCGTCACTACTTGCACAGAGACTTGTTTTCGTTCGTCTGCTCCAGAGATAGTTGGTGCCTGAAGCAAAATTACAAGAATTGAGGGCAATGAAGCATCCCCCTATTTTAATCCATCATGAATTTAAAATTTTTCATATATTCCCTGATTTTGCTTTTTTATTCGTTAAAGCATATTCTTACTATTAGGCTATACGGTAACAAGCTTTTTAGTTCTTTTTTTAGGTATTCCAAACTTTACTAGTATATTATACAATTTATAGCTTTCAGCAGAATAGCCGGCCCCCAGTGGCGGAGTGGTTAGCACATCGCGCTGCGACGCCTGGGGTCCCGGGTTCGAATCCTGGCTTGGGCATGGACGTTTGTGATGTCTATTCATCTACTCATCCCCATCTTAGCAAATTAGCCAAAAGTTGCACAAGAAGCTAAGTAAAATAAATCAAATCAAATCTTTCAGCAGAATCATATGCTTTTCAAAAGTCTGTCTTTTTCAAGTACCTGCCTAATATGAATGATCTGATCAATAGTTGAACTGTTGCATATAAATCACCAATAATTTGATTAGCATATGGAATGAGTCTTGCTGGGAGAATGTTAGATAATATTTTATACTTTGTTTAAAGCACGGACATTTCACGGCAGTGGCGTAGGTAATTTGTAATTGAAATAGAGAATCCTTGGTATTATCGCAACGGGAGCTAAAATTGTTCACCCTCAGTGTGGCGCCTCGTCGGAGGGAGATATTAACGTCACCCTCCGGAAGACGTAAGCATGAAAGCGGGTGTGAAGCCGAGGGTGCGCTCACGGCATGCACGAGGGAGAATTCAAAAGAACACCTTTTCATTGGAGTACGAGCTACTTAGCAGTCGCATAATTTTCGCCTAAAATGTATTTTCAAAATTAGAATATCGTGCTGGTTCCAGTAATTTTCGTACGAGCGCATAAGCCTCCATTCTCCTTCCCCTATCAGTTGTTACCAGAGGCGGGAAGGGAATTTTGGCTCATACTCCCTCACCCTCACCCGTCGACCTTGTCCTAACCCAGCGTTTCTCAACCGCCGGTGGCCTCCCCGATGGCGTCGTAACGTCGTTGCCTTGTGAGTAACGGGTCCCGAGTTCGATACCCAGTGGAGGCACATAATGGTTCGGATCCCACTTTAAACTGTAGGTCCAGTCCTGATTAGCCTTACTGTGCATAAGTGGACTTAAAACATAAAATTAATCAATTAATTAATCAAATTAACCGCCGGGCCGCGAGAGATTCTCATGACGTTTACGACCTGCAGCCCGAATGGTGGCCTTTCATTCAGTGTCCGGAGGAAATTCTTTCTCGCTACTGTTGGTGAGATCAAAGCCGTTGAGAGAGGACCATCGCCTGTGCAGCCTCCAAATTTGAATTACAAATTTGGGGCCATTCTCGAGCCAGGGCCAGAAGGGCGAAGAGACCTGCAGCCCAAGCTGGTAACCACCTGGATGGCCTTTAGTTCAGATTTCGAGTTGGATTGTGATAACAGGAAATGATTTCGCGACAGTGGCGGTGAGTGATCAGACCGTGGGCGCGAAGCTTCTCGTCTCCAGATTTGGAGGTTGATCCACGGGCACCACGGTTAATTAAGTTTTCGCTGCAATTTTTATTTACAAACTTATTGCATGGAAATATTCTGATTAATTGTAATTTTCTGGTGGCCGAAACGGAACTTTCCAATGAAAATCAGCACTTTCCAAATTAATTTAACGAAACTGGCCAGAGGAAACTAAAGAATCCGTTAGATCCAGTCGTCCTCAACTACGTAATTTATATCAAAGGGATCGAGACCCTAATCCTCACGTCTCGATTTCGTCCTCCCTCTCACGTTTTCTCACCCTCAATGTTCGACTTCGCCCTCACGAGTATTCGAGATTAAAATTAACACCTGAGCGCTAGTGTCGCTTCCAATATGTCCGTTCTATGTAGGATAAATCTTTGTTTACATTCAGCAGTAGTACGAAATAGCAGCGTGTTGTCATGGCTGGTATGGTAGAAACGTTTAAATTACGCGATATTTTTAAATATTGCGAATGCGATGTGAATTCAGGAACTCTAACGAAGGTGAAGCTGTGCTGAGAACGAAGCATTTAATTACGATAGGCAAAAATAACACGGAAAACGCAGACGAAACTAATGTATACGCACTGGTTCTTCAAAGCAGTGCTGTATCATCTGCACCTTACGTTGTAACTGAGGTTCTCGGAAATTAAAACAGTTGAAATTGACATGTACTTCAAATGCTGGGGCAGGAGAAAATTTCGAACATATCGTTGCAGTTCTTTCTCGAAAGAGGAAGGTTGGTTAATAATAATATTCACGATTTCATGACGAGGCTATCCTCACTGAAAAAGGACATCGTACTGAATGAAACAGCAACATTAGCATGTCCCATTTTCTTTTTGTGGTTACATTTGACATTAATTCATTCTAAAACGATGTTCATCTTCTCTCTTAATCGACTTGCACTTGTTCCAAATTTCACACATACACATGGATGACTTCATGACTTTTCGAAAAAAAGTTTTATTTATAAAGTACAATTTAAAACTTTACTTTCATGGTAATATATATATATCACATTGACTGCCACCGTGTAACTGAAAATGTATCTCTTCTGGGCCAATCCGATTTTCTTGTTACTGACCGACTGTGAATGAAATGTGTATCCATAATATCTCAATACAATTGAAATTAAGCCCATTGTTGAGGTTTTTGTGGTGTGTATGCATTTCTATACACGCGGCGTAGGTTTTCAATTTGACGTTGTATGCCACGTGTATATGATTTCATACATGTAATTATTCGCTTTGTGTTACCACATTTTGTCTTGTTCTTTCCGAATATCACGCTGTTTTAAAATTTTGTGGTGATCAAAGTACCAAAATTATCAGACTACTGGAGCACTAGTGCTTTGTTTGATTTTCCTCTTCCCCGAAGTATAATGAGTAGAAACAGAATTGAACTGCTTCTACGAATGTGGCATTTTGCAGACAATTCACGTGCTGTCCCTAATGATAGATTACATAAAATTACGAACATCACCAACAAACTCATTTCACAATTTCAAGAAATATACACACCAGGGGAAAAAAATTGTGTCGACGAAAGAATGATACCATGGCGGGGAAGACTTTCATTTCGGCAGTAAATCCCTTCCAAAAAGAATAAATACGGAGTGAAAGTTTTCAAGTTGTGTGCCAGCAGGGGCTATACATGGAACATTATTCTTTATGTTGGAAATATAAACGGCCGGTAACATGTCAGTTCCTGAAACTGTTGTGTTACAGCTTGTAAGAGATCTTCTCGGTGAAGGCCGGCGTCTTTACACAGATAATTATTACACCACCGTTCCTCTTGCTTACCTTGCCATTGACAATAATACCCATCTGATCGGTACAATTATGTCTAACCGTAAATATTTGCCAGCAGATGTTGTTCAAGATAAATTTAGGAAAGGTGATATTGTAGGAATGGAAACTCAGGAAGGTGTGACTATTCTGAAGTGGAAAGATAGAGAGATGTGTTAGTTCTATATACAGCTCACTCTGCTGAAGAGGTAACTGTAACAGAAAGACGTGGTTCAGGAATTAGAAAGCCTACCGCAATTATTGATTACACTACTAGCAAGTCCTTCATTGATGTAAGTGATCAATTCGCTTCATATGGGAATGCTCTACGAAAGACTACAAAATGGTACAAGAAAGTTATTATTGAATTTATATGGGGAACGGCTCTCGTGAATGCCTACATTCTCTACAGTGACTGCATCCAGTCCAGTAACATACACATAAATGAATTCAGGAAACTTGTAATCCTAAATATTCTTTCTGAACAATTACCTCCTGGACAGCAAACTCACTTTACCTGTTCAACAAGGCAGAAAAACTCAAACTCATCACTTGATAAACAAAGTAGGGGATAATGGAAGAAAGAAGCAAGGACGCTGTGAACATTGCTACAAAATCTATGGCAGAAGTGGAAATTCTGACTCGACAGGGAGGAAGTTTGCCAGGTGGGTGAAGACAGTATTTGACAAATGTCCAAAAAATCCTTTTATGTGCCGGGACGGGAGTGTTTCAACAAAAATCATTGAACTTCCAAAGTGTTCGGTATAAAATATGTCATCCTTATATCTATCTATATATCTACAAGGAACATAAGTTTACAAAGAAATATTATATAACGAATCATTTTGTAAGAATTATGATGTACTAGCAATGTATTCCATAATGTATAATCGTTTGATGTGAATTCCAACCAGAAAAAAATGTATTTACACATTTACCCTTCTTTTTTAGTTGTCAATACATTTGTACTAGTGAAAAGAATACGTAAGCGTAAATAAAGTTTTGAAGATTTTTTTACTCTTGTAAGACATTACAGAAATTAAAATTATTACTGCCCCATCTTAGCTGTACGCCATGGCTATTTAACAGTCATATAGTTTTGCTTGAACTGTGTATGCGTTTCCATACACGCGGCCAAGAATCAGGTTCTTGTTTGTGTATGGAGTAGCATACACGTGGCCCAGAAGCAAGAAGCCATGTGTATGACATATCATACACACGGCAGTCAATGTGATATATATATCTCGAAAAATAAAGTAAGCAGACTCGTGCATTCTTCGTAATTTCCTTGCCGTATTATATTGTTTTCCCCTAAGCCAATCATCTGTCAATCATTTACGTTTTCCCTGACGTATTTACAAATTTCATTTTGTTGATTCCACGGGGTGGAAACACATGAAAACTTTTCATTTGTTCTGACCCATAAAACAATTTAGAACAAAAAACCCTAACAGTAGACCTTGCCCTTTCGCATATTCCCCATGCTTTAAACGGCTTCAACACAACGTATCCTACATAGAGTAGTTCCTGAAAATCCCACCAGATGGCATATCGGTTAATTTTAATCGCACCCTCGTGACCGTGCACTTCTGGCTAATCAGGCATACTTGATTGCAGATAAGTACAAAAGTCTATGTCTCGACCTGTCAAATGTGTGTTGCAAATATCTTCCGTACTAGATTAAGGGCATGGCGAACGTCATATACAGGAGAGTTTGTATATACGTACAGTGCTTAAAGAGGTTTCAGTCAATAGGCGGAAGGCCAATTACAAATCAGCATACACCAACACCACTTCTAATACTAATGAAAATAAGAAGAAATGCATATTAAAATAGCAATGAAATTTATTATTATTATTATTATTATTACTGTCAGTGCTCTTTTTCTGGTTAAAAAGATGTCGGTACTCTTCAAGTTGGGTTGTTGTTGTTATTATTATTATTGTGTTAATCATAAGAACTACTCTAATTGAAGGGCGTATCCAGGGAAGGGTCCGGAACCCCCTCCAAAATTCCCTTCTTCTTTTTGAAAATACATACTTTCCGATGAGACCCTTGATGTTGCAGGTATAGAAAATTCTCTGTGTGCACGGTTTGTGGATTCTGAAAATAACATCCACTAAAGGTTTTTTAGTTTCACACTGGGTAGTGATATATCAGCTGAAAATCTGACTTCAGTGAGAAACTGTTTTGGTACAGTAAGTTTGTGGTTTTCTAGAAATAATACATGCAGAGGTGAAATACCAAAAATAAATACCGGGTGTCCCAGAAGTCTTTCCCTGATTACAAACTTTATTCATATCCGCTATATGCAATGTAGAGACGTGAAAGTGGTGCCAAAATCCCGTTCGGGCTTGGTTGTTTGTGAATGTCCGTTCATCAATTTCATCACCCATCCCCATCTTAGCCAAGAAGCACAAAACGCGAAGTAAAATAAACTAAATCAATCAATCAGTCAATGATTTTGTGCAATTTCCATCACGATGTGCACAAATTAATAACCACCAGAGTATCAAACCGATGGGTCGGTCGTTGTGGAAATGATGATCAATAACTGCTGTCATTGCCTCACGGTGACTTTTTTGTGTGTGGGGTTATGTGAAGGATCTAGTGTTTGTGCCTCCATTACCGAGTGATCTAGCAGAACTGCGTTCTTTTGATCGAATTGACAAGTACATGCTTCATCGCGTTTGGGAAGAACTTGATTATAAAGTTTATGTCTGCAGAATCACGAAGAGGGGGCATATCGAACACTTGTAATGTGTCACAAAACGTGTTGAGTTTCTCTACAAAACTGTAAAGTTACTTCACAATATGATCAATAATACACGTACAGTAACATCGTGAAACTGCTTCAATCATTTGTAGACACCCTGTATTTAGTAGGTTGTGTAGAGTTTAGAAAGTTCTTGCATAGCAGGGCCGTAGCCAGGCTGAGCTCCCCCTTGACATTAGGTAAAACTATCTTGTATAATTTGTTTGCAGTGAAGAGTAAAAATGTGGACAGCAGATATTATTTTGCTCACAGCTTGGTGAAGGATAAATTCACAGAACATAAACTTCATCTTGTTTATGAGCTGAAGTTGAAGTAGCGGCAAGAATTTAGAAGATTCATTAGACTATAGAATGTTCTTTCACAGAGGAGCTTCTTTATCCGTATCTTTGCTGCCCCTGTTGCGGTCTCCCGTTTAGACAGAAATCTGTGATTTTGACGTCCTAAGTTTTTGGAATGAAGGGACGGATGGGGGTGGAATGTACGTACGTAGGCACTATGATTGAATATTGTGAATTTTTTGTATGATATAAATAAATATCTGTATCATCAAAAGTAGTGTGTAGTATGTAATAAGGGATGGTGTCAATAGCAATTAATACTTCAAGAAAATTGTACTGATATTTCTAAATTTTATATTATCTTAATGACCCCCCCACACACCTAATTTACCTTCATTTAACACTTTTAAACTTTTGAAAAATGGACTTGGTTTACAAAGCTCCCCCTGATAACCCGTGAGCCCCCCTGGAGATCAATTCTATCTACGGGCCTGTGTATATGTATATATAGCGTGATTATAAAGTTTTGTTCCATCTTTGTGAAAACGGATGATTTCATCTTTCTCTTGTACGTGATGTGAAAGATGTTTACTACTGAAGAGAGAATAGCTGTGGTGTGTGAACGTTTGTGGGGAATAAGCTTCAAAGAGCTCCAGACAACGTTCGAAAGAAAATTCCACGAACCTGCTCCAACCAGGGCTAATATCAGGCTACTGGTTCAAAACTTCAAGCGAACAGGTACTGTGCACGATGCTAAGCATTCAGGAAGGCCCAGCATTAGCAGCCGAAACCGCGCAGCGGGTGAAGACGTCATCAAGCCCAAAAGCATCAACAAGAACGCTAAGCCGGTAGCTGTTGTTACCACAATCGACTGTGTGGAGGATGCTCCATTACACCCTAATAATAATAATAATAATAATAATAATAATAATAATAATAATAATAATAATAATAATAATAATAATAATAAAACGGTCATACCACCTTCAGGTGGCGCACAAGTTGGAATGGGAAACTATGCTTATCGCGAAACAATGTGTTCAGAGATGTTACAGGCAGTGCAGGAGGAAGATATGATGGAACACTTGTTGTTTAGTGATGAAGCCACAGTCCACACTTGTGGAACTGTCAACCGACACAACTGCAGAGTGTGGGCCAATGAACAACCACGAAATACCTCAAAAGTCAATATTTGCTGGGGTTCACAAAATCCAAGGTACAGCTCACCGCTCACGAGAAGATCCCCAAACGAGGGCTGGCGGGGAGCGGGGCTAAATGGAAGGACCGGTCCATATGCAGATTTTAGGGGTAGCAGAAAGCATTCCGCTACGGTCTAGTATCCTTTTCGAAGTGCGTGGGAGTTGATTTGCGTCAATTACGCAGAGCGTGTGTCCGCAACAACAGTTTGCTACTTTTCTTTCAGTGCCAGAGTACTTTTGTATTGCTTATCCTGTACATTATTTAGACTGTATTTCAAAGAATTTTAAAAAGAATATACGGTAACGACTTTAGGATTACCAGATGACAAACTTTAAAAAATATGACATTTTTAGATTGCAAAAAGTTAACAACTTTCGACGAAGATGCAGCAGTTCAAACACACGTTTTGTGCGTACTGGTGCTTTGGTGAGCTTATAGGTCACACACCCCTGTAATACAATTTCACACCGTTTCCGTATAACTAATAATAGGCCTCATTGCAAATGTTTGAATACTCTAATATTTATTCACTATGCCCTTAATATTATACGGTTGTGAAACTGTCTCTTACTTTAAAATAATAACATAAATTTACATTCTGCCTTTGAGTTGTTTCTTCCAGGCCTAAAGTCAGGAAACCGTTTGTGTAAGGTAAGTCGTCACTAAAATCACATTTGCGTTTCGGCATGGTTCAGATCGCTGTTCCACAGAGCTTCACTTCTCCACTGCCATGTAACAACTAAGAGTACAGCAGTTAAAAACTATTGTTTATTTCTGAATTCTGATGTCATGAAAATCAAATCAAAAAAAGCCGCGGCGTATCGCATATTCTTACCTATTGTTAGAAACTTGCTGATCACCATGAGCCGCGGTAGATATCACAAATGCTTTGAAATCAAAACCTTACGCGACGAGCAGCGACAACAGAAGAGACGCAAAGTCCAACAATTTTTATTTGTTGGCTTTGCGCTTGCAACTGAGAGTGTGATATTTCTTTACTTTGAAATTGAAGACGAAAATAATATTAACAATTATTATTAAATAACAGAAAATAGAACATTTCCAAATTTTCCTAAAAATCTGCCCGGACCATTTTTAGGACTCGAAAAAGAGGATTAGTCCAGGTAAAACAGGACGTCTGGTAACCCTAAACGACTTGTATCGCTGCATCGGTTACAGCGAGCCCACATATGTTTCTCACTCAGGGTGCACTCCCCCAACCCTAATAGTGCAGTCGCCTGTCGCTACGTCACTGCACTTCCGTTGGGGGATCATCTCCTGAGCGTTTAGTTGTATACGGCCCGTTCTTCATCCCAGGACACAAAGTGACAGGCAATGCGTATCTCGATATGCTGCAATTGCTCCTTCAATCACAATTGGAGCAAGATGGCATCTTAGAAACCGTGGTTTTCCAACACGATGGAGCCCCTCACTTCGCAAAAACTGTTCGTGCGTGCTTGGATGCTACGTTTCCACGTGGGCCTCCCCCATGGCGCAGTGGTAGCGTCATTGCCTTGTAATCAAGGGGTCCCGGGTTCGATACCCGGTGGAGGCACAAGTGGTTCGGATCCCACTTAAAACTGTAGGTCCAGTCCCGATTAGCCTTACTGTGCATAAAGTGGACTTACAACACCAACTCACCACGTTTCCACGTAGGTGGACTGGTAGGGGGTCAGAACTCATATGGGCACTACGATCTCCGGATTTCACATCTCTTGACTTTTATGTATGCATGGGGCTACATCAGATCACAGGTGTACAGGGTGAAGATCACCTCTCTTCAACACCTACGTTAACGTATCCAGCACGCTGTGCTCAACATGACACTGGCAATGGTCTCAAAGGTGTTTGGTGAAACGGTGCGTCGTTGGGATTCATATGTAGACATGCAGGGTGGCTCATGTGGAAGTACGTTGAGGTGACACTTTCACGAATTTTCTTCTATACACCACTTATTATGTCCGATATATTTTCTTTCAATGTTGATTATATGTTATCATGTACTCTGGAGTTCATTCAATACATTTGTTCTAATCTCAAGCCTCTTTTTCTCAAAAATGGATCGAGACTTTATAATCACCCTGTATGTATGTATGTATAATGCAGCAACATAGAGGCACCATAACGAATAAATAAATTGTCTCTGAAATGTGCCGTGCTTCTTTTTTTCCAAACAATTGTGTTCATGCATTTTAGACAAAACTGTTTAGCAGAAAGAGCCTGAAGTACTTCGTAGTTATAACTTCTCTCTCTGGTAATTTACAATGCATTACAGAAAACCATAAAATTGCGAGCGAAGCGGGCAAGAAAATTTTTAGATCCATTTTTTTGCAAACTGAAAACAATATTGATTTAATATGGCACAAAAAATTTCATTCTCTTTTACAATTTTTTCCACTTAGATCATACGGCGCCCAGGGCCAACTCCCGCCGCCCCCTAGCTACGGATCTGAACTTGACAAGATTGTAAGGAAAGCCAAAATTACGAGCGAAGCGAGCAAAAAAAAAAAAAATTACGAAATGTATTTTTATTTGTATAAAATTTGATATCGAGGGGGGAAATTCCCTTTTCTGCCCCCCTGCATGTGCTCTTGGCCGTCTGGAAGAAATAATGCAAGAAAGATGTGAAAACTAATTCCATCTTGAGTATCCTTTGCCTGCTAATCTTGCTTTCTTTTAACTCAATGTTTGCCCCCTTGCCACCCTAGAATTGATTTCCGTCCAAGGTTGGGGAGGGACAATGACCATTGTTCCCCCTGTGGTTGCGCCACTGAACCCCATTCCCCCGTAGTTGCTTTGAACTTTAATCGGCTTGAAAATACTTTATTTTTTTAAAGAGTATAGTATCGTTTAATAAGTGTGATAAGATTAAGGGCACTAAATTTCTAGGTGAAAGTGACATGAATGTCTGGAAGGGGGAGCAAGGATGGCCACCCCCCTTAGAAATCGAATGTCAACGTAAAAGTATATATTCACACGTATAATTTTATTTCAGTCATAGTAATTTACATTAATGCCTATAATTTCAAATTCAAGTGTTGATTTTTGAGGGGGCAACACTATTATCGGGGTAATATACAAGGGTTGCTGAAAAAGTTTCTGCAAACTACCAACAACAGTGGCGCTAGTGTTCCGCTATTATAAAAATCGGAAGAATAGACCTCTTTTATCTTTAAATTATATTTGATTGTTTGTTTAAGCCTATTCGTTTATTTTTCACAGCAGTTTGAAGAAGTACGTAGTTTCGTGTGAGAAATGGAAATTTCTCGTGAACACTTTCGGGCAATGATTTTTTATGATTTCAAATGTCATATAACACCGAAACAATGCATCGAGCGACTTCATTTGGCTTTTGGGGATGAAGCACCATCCAATAGGACTGTGTACAATTGGTTTTCCGAATTCCAGCGTGGTCTCACATTTCTTAGTGATAAATTTCGTGAAGGTCGTCCATCCACGTCTGTTGTTGCAAGTAATGTTGATGCTGTGCGTGAAATGATTGAGAGAGATCGGCATGTAACATACCGTGAGATTCAGGCATCCTTGAACATTGACATGAAAGCAATACATACGATTTTGCAAGGTCATCTGAACTTACGGAAACTTTCAAGCCCTTGGATCCCACACAACTTTACGGAAGCTCAAAAACAGGCTCGTGTAAATTGGTGTAAAGAAATGCTCAAAAAATTCAACTTAGGCAAGTCAAATTTGGTGTACTACATCGTTACAGGGGACGAAACTTGGATCTATTCATACGAACCTGAAACTAAACAGCAATCCACTGTTTGGGTATTTCAAAGTGAGCCGAAACCAACAAAAGTTGTTCGTTCGAGGAGTGCTGCCAAGCAAATGATTGCTTGTTTCTTCGGTTATACCGGACATGTGGCAACAATAGCTTTAGAAGATCGAAGGACTGTAAATTCTGAGTGGTATTCAACAATTTGTTTGCCAGAGGTCATCAATGAATTGTGTAAAATAAACCCAAATCATCATTAATCTTCACCACGACAACGCCAGTTCCCACTCAGCACACCAAACTGTTGATTTTTGGTCCAGTAAAAATGTCGAATTAATGACTCATTGTCCGTACTCACCCACACATGAAAAATAAGCTGCGTGGTGAGCGATTTCTGTCACCTGAAACAGCTGTTGATGCATTCCGAACAGTGGTTTCTGAGGTATCAGTTTCAGAGTGGAAAAGATGCTTTCAAAATTGGTTTGAGCGTATGCAAAAGTGTATCGATCTTAAGGGTGAATACTTTGAAAAACAATAAAACAATTCCCAGAATTTCACTTTTTTTTTTTTTTTTTTCATATTCATTGCGGAAACTTTTCCAGCAGCCCTCGTACCACTTGGAAAAATAGCTTGCTTGTCCCTCCGTGAAAGAAATCTGCAAACGTCCTAGATTATGGAGGCAATAGCCCCCCCCCCCCTTTGCTCCCCAGTGCGCACGCCTATGTTTTTGGGGACCTTGCCCATTTTCGCCAATGTTGACTGTTGCGTACTCTATATGCGAGCACAACTTTCAAGCAATCGTGTGGGTTTGGATACATCCTTAGGGAAATTCATGCGAAGTAGCTGGCAACACTGTGCTGGAAGGGAACACGTCTGTTCGGTTCGCCAAGGCCAAACAGAAACAAGTTGCACGTCGACCGAGTTGGTACTGTGGTAAAAAATACCGGCTCACGTTCTCGCAGGGATTGTTTTTGAGTGAATACATACAGCTGAATACGATAACTGTCAAAGATGAGTGAAAAACATCTGGCTAAAGGTAAGTAGTATTTCTCTGTTAGTATATTTAGTTGTTTAGTGTTATGTATACCTGCTGATAACGGCAATATAAACGTGACAAGTTTATCAATAATTGTTGTCATTGTATAGCGAAACCAAAATATTTTCATGGGAGAGGAGGGTCATTTTGGTGCACGAGATGACACTCTCCCCTGCAGCTACGAATTTCCACTTCCCGGCCTCCGTGGCAGAGTAGTTAGCACAGCGCGCTACGACACCAGAGGCCCCGGGTTCGAATCCCGGTTTTGCTATCAACGCTTATCCTCATCTTCGTGTTTAGCCAAAAGTGGCAAAAAAAGCGAAATAAAATATACCAAATCAATCAATCACTTTATGGACAATAGCTAATTTTAATGTTTTATGCTTTACACTCTCGCGTTTTAAACCTGAAACTTAAAAGCTGAAAACTAATTATTTTGATTTATCACTTACGATATTCTGTGTTATACCTGCTTCTGATATTTTCTGACATTCACCATGCTACGCGGGCTCCACTTCTCCCGCCCTTTTTCGCCGGTGTTGCAAAAGTGTCGACAGTAAGTTCAGTGATATTTCAACTTTTAGGTTAAAAAACTTCATCTTTGAATTTCTCTTGAACCGAGACTTTACAAAACTCATTATTTTGAGCTCATTTGTGCCATTTATGGATATGTACGCTAATGTTGCACTTGCACTCCAGCGTTTAATTGGGGTGCAACTTTTGAACTTTGTGTTAAAGTTGTAAACTGTTGTTTCAAATTTTCTGTACCAATCTAGTAGGAGCTGGTTTTCCGAAACGTGTTCAAAAATGTCGTTGTACGACAGTAAAGGAGTTTGTTTTGGCTAGTTCAAGAACACAATATGATTTTCCAACAGCGTTTGCAGCCATCTCAGCAATTGTTGAGCCGGAACAACAATCGGCGACAACAACAAACATCAACAATGTGTCTTACCGAAACTTCCACAGTTCCTCAACCTAACAGCGCAAAATTCATGTCGATAATACGAATAGTTTTTGTTTTACAAGACATTGAAAGTGTCTATTTCTTTTGTAGTAGCCCTGTATTGATAGTTTTAAGTTCCAACAACGGAGCAGCCAAATTCGAATCGTACGAAGGAAAGGAGAATAATGAAAATTAGTTGCAAGGAAAAACTGGGTCAAATTGGCTTGAATACTGAAATTATTTATTAGCGTCTGGCAACGCTATCGTGTAAAAAATTACATTTAATTTTAAAATATACATCAACTGCATTATTGATATCATAGCAATGGGTGCATTGTGATTATTTCAGTCCTATTTCGTTTTGCTAACAATTGTCCAACACATTCTTTTTTATCGTAAGTTAGGCCCATACATAGGGTGACCAGACATACTCTTTTTAAGAGTATTAGACTCTTTTAGAGGTTCATATACTCTATACTCTTTTCAATTTGCAAAAATCCCCAAATATACTCTTTTCCATAAAAACAAAGGTAAATATGATATTGAACAACATATAAAATCGAAGTCACGCACAGAATGTTCATTGGTTTCTGAGACACGTAAGTTGAATAGTTTCTTTAAGTGTATTGATGTATACAGGTAGTCAAAATGGTTTGGAAACTAAGGTTGTAGGATTTGTAGCAGATAATGCACCATTAAATTTTGGTAGCATAAACAAGACATCAGGAAATAAAAATGTGCACAGACAGAGTGCAGATTAGAGATAAAATATTTTGCCTATTTGTTGTGGGGCACATATTCTACATAATGCAATTTCTGTACCTTGTGCGAAAATAATACCCATAGATGTTGAGAACTTGGTTTTTAAAATACACAATCATTTTAGTACTTTTACTGTGAGAGCAGAAAATCTGAAAGGATTCTGTGAATTTATTGGGAGCCATTATGAGGGTCTTTTATAACACTCAAAGATAAGATTCCTCTCTTTACTTTAATTATACGTCAGTATGAAGCGATAAAGGCCTATCTTTTGAGTGAGGAAAATGCTCCAATTGCTATAGTCAATTTTTTTAAAGATGATACAAGTGAACTATGGCTATATTTTCTGCATGCACAGCTTCTCCTGTTTAATGATACTATTTTAAAAATTGAAAGGGGTGATATAACAGTAATTGAAGTTTCTGTTCAATATTTTCAACTTCTACAGAATAGAACAGAACTTTTTCCCATTCTCAGCAAAAAGTTTACTTATGGAACTTGTAAAAGAAGGGAGTATGAAGGAGGAATATGCATACTCTGTTTCAAATAGGTTTTATTGTGAAGCGGTAAAATACTTAGAAACATTGTTTTTGAAGATGTCAAAAAACTGAAGTATCTAATCCTTGACTCAAGAATTTCCTATGAACAATTTCAAGAGTCATTTTCATGTATCCATCAACAAGCAAAATATAATTCAAATTCATTGGAATTTAATGATAATGATATTTTTGACACTTACTGTGCAATTTCAAAAGCCGTTGAAAAACATCTTGAAGATATGGGGGAAAGAAAAGAAACAATGATGGGTAAGTGGAGGTCAGTGTACAAAGATTTAGTACAGGCTGGGTCAAATTTAAAAGTGATTGCGCCTCTTATAAAATTCTTGTTTACTCTACTCTGCCTGGTACAAATGTTGATTGTGAAAAACGCTTCAGTGTTATAAAAACGTCTTGGCGAGAGGAAAAAAGTACACTCCTGGTGTCAACACTCGAACAAGTTTTGAAAGTAAAATTCAATGTGGACATGACCACAATAAAGAACGATTTAAACGTACCCAAGATAGCAAAATTACCCAAAAGTATGAATGATGGTGCGCATTGGTGAGAAAGTATTTGTAATTAGCTAATTACATTAGACCCATAAGTAATTTGAATCTGTAGAGTGTAGGCCTATTTTATAGGGGCTATAATAGAAGCAATAACAAATAGCCACCCTTCTTTTCCTTTTCTTTTTACGTTTTGTGCATGCGCACCTTCAACCTATAGACTATACTCTTTTTGGTCAACAAATATCTGGTCACCCTACCCATACAGAAGAAAAGACCTGATAACGCTTCCAGATTTTTCATTGTGGGTGGGCTACTGAATGTTCATATTGTTAATGAATAATAATAAAAAAGGTTTCTTGTTTTTATCGTTATCTTAACTTATATACTTTTATTTTATTTTTATAGCGAAATGTTTGCCTTCCAGTACATCTTGGACTTCATTTTGCTAAATAACAGGTCTCTGGCGTCTGAATCCACCATGTCCGTGTGTGTTTGCGATTGTCCCTCCATCCATTTATTCTCATCTTCGTAGTTAGTCAAAGTAGCAGAAAGGTGAAGTAAATCAAATCAATCTCGTTAGTTGGTACTATATTTTCATGTGTCCGACTTTCTCTTTTTTAGGAAGTGGGGCCAATTGTGTTGTTATTGTCCCCCCTCACCAATCCTCCCTGGGCGCGCCACTGAATCGGACTCCGCGAAGGGATTTATTACCTCGATACCTCGCACTTGAACAAAAACTTTATGATCAACATTCGCGAAAATATGTTATCTGTGAATTCCATGTTCAGTTCAATTTGTTTCTAGTGTTTCTATTTATAGAATAGAATACGTAATATCGGAAAGGAAAATAAAAAAACGAGGCCAATTTTACTGCTGACGCTCGAAGGGGGAGTTTGTCGTTTTCTGCCTTTTTTTTTGGAGGGAAATTCCTGTCTTATTGGAATTCGGCTTTATTTTACGTCACCGAAACGCAAAACCACGTCACTTCATCGCTTTAATTCGGAAGACGCATGACCTGAACCTTATCAATAAAAATGGCATTCCTTTTTTCATTACGTCTGTAAGAAAATATATTCCAGCTTTAAAGACGCCCAGTTTTTTCCGTCGCTATTTTCAGCTCTGTGCTGATTGGTAGTGCATGGAGAATGGTCTGAGAATCAGAGCAAGGCAAACTTGAGGCAAACTTACATTATTCAGCGACATTTCCCTGCAAAAACTCAACAACCAGTAAAGGGATGTGTCTGCTGTTTCATCTTGTCCTTTGTAAGAGTTCTTGTGATAATAAAATATACAACACTTAATATTTCTGATATTATCTCGGGTTTCCGAAACTTCTCCAAATTCCTCGTTAGGTTTCTCCAGTGGCGCACCCAGAATTTTCGAAAGGGGAGGTTTTAGTCATGCTATGCCAAAGTGTGTGTGGGGGGGATTATGACCCCATAACCCCTCCCTTGGGCAAGTTTTGTGTTTTATTTCCACGTCGTTAATGATGATTACACAATTTTAATTTAATACAACGTAATAGTTAATAAACAATACAACAATGTAACGTAAGCTTTTGTAACTATTTTTCAAATACTGCCGTTATTACTAGTATAAACATTAGTGGTAAGAATCATGGGCACTTGACTACCCCTGGGAAATTGATTGATTGATTGAGTTGGTGTTTTAAGCCCACTTTATACACAGTAAGGCTAATCGGGACTGGACCTACAGTTTAAAGTGGGATCCGAACCACTATGTGCCTCCACCGGGTATCGAACCCGGGACTCCTTGATTACGCGACAACGCTACCACTGCTCTACCGGAGAGGCCCCTGGGTAATGAATGTCAGCAACCGCTTTTGGAATTGTTTACACCTCATTTTATACATTACCGGTTGAGAAGCGTAATACAAGTTGTTTGCCACCTGACAAATTGCACATTAAGGAGGAGGAGAGGCGGAGAAACTCCCGCTATTTATTTCAGTAATAGCTTTTTGTAAGCCCCCTTCCTACAATTACCGTCAGTTCAAATCCAGTTTGCAAGTATCAAAACATTTTATCATAAATACATTCAAAGTTTTTCATTTGAACTGACTTCCATCCATTGACGTCCGGTGAGGCCCGGGTACTTAGGCTGAAATAACTGGTCTCTTGCCTATTGGAGCTCTGTTCACAAGTAAAAGGGGTGCATTTGCACGACTAGGAAAACACACGTATTACTTTCTGTTGTTGAGCCATCAAAACATTTTCTACTTTCGTCAAAAACATATTTCCGTACTTTATTGATTGATTTGGTTAATTTTACTTCACTTTTCTGCCACTTTTGGCTAATTGCGAGGAAGGGGATGAGTGATGATGTGATGAAATTGTTGAATGGACACTCACAAACATCCATGCTCAGGCCGGGATTGGAACCCGGGACCCCTGGCCCGTACTTATCGTCCAAATAACGATTCCTTGCTAAAATTTTCATAGCTGTAGCGCCAAGACACACAGGACAGGTTATTACGCACAGCTCATATTATTATTTATTGATATTTCTCCGAATTTTGAAGGCATTGATCATTTAAAAATACGATTCGTGAGGCTAATTTTGTACATCTACTCGGTCGCTGGCTGGTAGATAAATATAAAGCTTAACGCAGAGAAACGCGGCAACAATCAACTGGTGTAACAGCCACTACAGGGAAACGCGCGGAACCGAAGCGGAAATTTTTGTGTCGGAAATCTGCAGGTTATCTGGTTGCGTCCTAATTGCGAACAGTGCCTGAATCGTCCTAATTGCGAACACAAGAAACTGAGAAATATTTCCACGTCCTAATTACGAACACATAGAGCTGAAAACCCGTTTCTTTATAAACAGGTAAGGGTAAGACACGAGAATTCTGGTCTTTGCCAGCATCGAAAGAAGAGAGACTTTGAAGAGCCAAACACATTTTTTTTTATGGATGAAACGTTCAAAAGTTGTGCTAGCCAGTTTTCTTAGATATACACCATACATGCAGACTTGGGGAAGTACGAATTTAGAAGCAAATGTTGTACCTCTAGTCTTTGCGTTTTCACCAGACAAGAAGAAAGACATTTATTTACGATTGTATCGATTAATCTTGAGGAAAATAGGGAACCCTGAAACGGTGAATATTGACTTCGAGGCTTTAAAAGAGGTTTTAACCGAGATTAACATTCACGGTTGTTTTTTCCACTTTACACAAAGTCTTTGAAGCAAAGTTCAAGAAATTCGCATGACATCTTATAATGAAGATGAAGAAATAAAGAGCAACATCCGTATCTGAGCGTCTTTAGCTTTTCTAAACCTAGAAGATCTTCAAGAAGGATGGCTACGTATTTACGAGCAAGCTCCTCGTAATGAAAACCTTGTGAAGTTCTTCGACTAATTTGTGGACCGGTGGCTCGAAAACCTCTTACTGAGATATGTGGAACTGTTTCAACAGAAGGCACCGGATAAATAATGCAGTGGAGGGATGGAATCATAAAATCAACAGCGAGCTTGGTAGGCCACAACCAAGAGTGGCAGAGCTCATTAAATGCTTAGATGCTTAGGCAGAAAAGTCAAATAATATAATTATGAGAACGGAAATGTACCTGGAAGGTGTCAAGCGGAGGAAAGTATGTGTTTTGTTGGACGAGAGGATAGCAAGAAGCACCGACAAATACAAGGAGACTGGTGCTATCCCTATCTTTTAAAGAACAATATCATATGTTTTGAAATTTGACTAGGTAATGTTCACCGCATTATTAATTGACAAAGTCATTAATTGTACTATTAATTAGATAAGCTATTTTTGTACAATATGTATAATGTATGTACTTCGACGAAGGCTTTAATCATATCGGATTGTATGTTACAACCGCCATGCTTCAATTTGAGGTGCAACGTTTACACCACCAGTAACACACAGGCCACTGACCAGTCTCAAGTCTGGCACTGAGTTTATTTTAAAATATAGTTAAAAGGAATCAGGAAATTGAGAGAAAGTTGTAGGTCACAAGGCAGAAAAATGTGTTCGCAATTAGGACGCACCCCTTCGACTGTATTCCTGTTCAGGTAGAAAGTGTTCGCAATTAGGACGACACCGGTTATCTTAGGTTATCGCCCACTGGGACGCCAGAGACTCATCTGTTGCGTTCTGTTGTCGTGTTTCTCCGTGTCTCTGTGGGCGTCAAGTTAACAATTTAAATATTGAAGTGAAAACTAAAGAAACTGGCCGGGTCACATTAACATAGGGTAATTTTACCGCCCCAAATTCGTGCGGCCCTAGGCGGCGCCTAATTGGGGGAAGCTGTGATCCATCCTTGTAAATTGAGTAAAAGAGCCAAAACCAAAGGCGTCGCGGAATGCACGAAGACTTATCCTGTAGAAGTTCAGAATGAAAACCGGCTTTTCAAGCGGATTTTTCAGCGTCACGTTTTTGAGGCGACCTTGACTTTCAACAGAATGTGACTGGAATTCCAAGACTGATTACAGGAGGATGATCCTGGATGACGTGGCTTGAGGTACAGTCAAGTACAAAGAAACGTGGATGCAAATTTTCAATTATCGTATTCATTCTGTTTGTTTTGCGTAATGTAGGGGTTCAAGAATTGACACAAAATTGTTGACTAAATAGATTGATTGATTGATTGATTGATTTAGTTTATTTTACTTCGCGTTTTGTGCCTCTTGGCTAATTTGCGAAGATGGGGATGAGTGATGAAATGATGAAATTGATGAATGAACATTCACAAACAACCAAGCCCGACCGGGATTCGAACCCGGGACCCTTGGCGTTTGACTAAATAGAGAATACATCTTTAACACCTCTCGGATATAAACCGCCCACCTAAACTGATTTGATGTAAAAAAATGTTTGAACTTCACCGTACAAAAAACTGATACGTGCCTGTGAAAGAGGGGATTGGCTACAAGACTGCTCAGAATTAGAAACAAATCACTTCATATCCTTGATCTTGTTTTCGAAATGAATCATCAGGATTATAATCAGATTGCTTGATAAGGAGGAGGATTCCCGCCTCACGATCTCGCCACCGACGGTTTCGGGTTCGAAGTTGAAGGTGGCCGGAGCGTGGCGCGGATCACACCATCTTCCTGCCGAGATCGGGAGTAAGTGGTACCCTGTCTCCCTTATTTGACTTCATTGGACGGTGCAAAACACGTGGGATAACTTTACCTTTAGGGCATATTTTGACATATCTTAACATTTACGAAACCTAGAATCTATCTTGACATCTCTAACCTTTACAAAGCTAGAATGATCGAATGCATTTTGCACGTACCAGCTGCATAGGTAGATTGGAATCCCCAATGGGTCCTGGGTTGCAGTTAAGGCATCATGTTTATTTTTTTGTTATTTAGCGTAATCGCGAAGATGAGGATGAGTGATTGATTTTTAATTTATGTGCACTTTAGCACATAGGCTATTTTTGCCAGTCACGTAATACGGGGCTAAACCCCTTAACTGAAACAAAATTAAGAAGTAGTTTCTAACAAGAAAATAATATAAGTCTGTTAAAAACTTACTTAATTGTTCAAACTAATACATTCATTCAGCACTAAACAGCAACAAAAACTATACTGTCTGTGAGAATTAATATCTCCTTACCTAAATTAAAAGCTGTAAGCACAGACAAGAACAACACACAGCTCTACAAAGGATTATACTGGCTTTAGGGGCCAGACACCAGAGTCTCGTTGGGCTCAAACACTGCAGTTGCGAGGGAGGACGGGTGATGATTAAATGAAATTTGTGAAGGGACAATCGCAAAAAAAAATATCGATGCCCTGGCCAGGATTCGCACTCGGGAACTTTAGTGGTAAGATCGAAAATCGACCACCGAGCCCGCGCATGGGTATTTGTGAGAGCCGCTTCGTCACTTCATTAATCATCCCCATTGTCGCTTTTAACCTGCAGGTAGAAAAGTACATAAATTATTTACCCCCCCCCCAAAAAAAATATCTTAAGACGCAGTTTGAGTCGAAGGGTGAACATCCCCTTAAAGAATTGCATAGGAAGTTGGGCCTGATAAAATATTTCAGGAAGTTCATGTACGTAATACAGATGTAAATTAATTTTACATACAGAGTTCTCATAAACAGTATCAAGAAAAATGACTATGTGCTGCAGAATGCGATAGCTTGTGAGAAATGAAGATTGTCAACATTGGAACGGTAAACTCTGGGAAGACATTCGTGTGAGGAAATTAATGTGTAATTTTTATATTACCTTAAAGCTTTCTTCTAATTATTGTAATTTATAGTAATTATTATTATGCGAACACCTGCGTCCAGTAATGAAGCATGTCTCTTAAAAGCAAACGTTTCATTCTCATGCTATATGTGTATACCTTAAATCTTCACAAAACCTCGACCATAACCGTTCACGTGGCCTTTAAATGTAGGTTGACGTTACATTTGTAGGGGAGTAGTTCCTAGGCATAAAAAAAGGGCCTTTTATGTTGTGGGCAATCAATACTTAACGGTTTCCGCTGTAGCAATGCAGTCTCGCCACCTGCTGGCCGGTTCGAATTTCAATATAAGTTCAGAATCGACCTTGCAATCATTTTGCACCCCAGTGTAGATTAACACTAAACTGTAACAGTTACCAGAGATGACGACAGGAAATTACAAATTCTTACCTTACAAAGGTAATATTCAGCGTTGGTTTCATCATTATGATTTTTTTTCAGTATCAACATAGACTGGCTTTGCAAGTCCACATGTAGCAGTAGTTCATTCATCTTCAATAATGTGTTAACCCAGTTTGCGTTTTGAGTCCAGTTTATGGGTAGATAGGATAATCGGGACTGGACCTACAGTTTAAAATGGGATCCGAACAACTACAGTATGTAACTTTCGTACACACGGATTTTCAAAGAAAATGCTTTAATATCTGAAAGGAAATACACTCTTTTGAAATTGTTTCTTTACAATTCAATAACTAATATCATTAGGAACATAAAATCTTACCCAAATTCTGTATAACTAATGACAATAATAAATTTAATGAAACTGAAGGAGATACATGCCATTTTTTGCTCAACAGTTTTCAACTCTTGTTTGGATTTGACGCCTGCTTTATGGACTCGCCTCTTCAAAATGGCCCATACATGCTCAATGGGATTTAAGTCTGGACTTTAAGCTGGTGTTTGTAGTAGTTTGGGCACATTCCATATTAGCCAATTCATGTTAACTCGCGCCTTATGCTTACTGTCATTGTCTTGTTGCAATCTGTAGATAGGCGGCATGTCCATTTTTTGAGCACTCTTCTTTACATTGTTCTTCAATATGTCCAAATAGACATATGCATCCATGATATCATCAATAAACTGGATGGTACCAACACCTTTGGACGACATACAGCCCCAAATCATTAACGACCCACCACCGTGTTTAACTGTTGGAGCTGTGTTAATGTGATCATTGTCTTTATTTGATTTTCTCCAGACCCTATTTATCCCATCTGACCCGTATATATTTATCTTGGACTCGTCTGACCATATGGCACTATCCCAAAATTCCTGGTCCTTGTTGATGTGCTCTTTCACGAATGAAATGAAAGTCTATTCCTGCGATTCACCTTATTTACATACGGCCTCTTTCGTGATATTCTGCCATGATATCCATGCTTCCACAAGGCATGTCGGACAGTTCGATCGGACATTATCTTGCCAGCAACATTTTCTACTAACGGTCGTAACTGAGGAACACTTAGTCGAGGGTTTTCTCGCACTCTTTTTAAAATAAAGCGTTCATCACGTTTATTCAACCGTCTCTCTTTTGGTTTTCTCGGCACATTTTGTGTTGAACCTTCCTCTCTAAATTTGTTTACTATGTATTGAATTGTGGAGTGTGATTTATTGACTGTTTGTCCAATTTTTGTTAACGAATAACCTCTAAGGGCCAAATTTATAATAACGTCCTTCAGATCGGAACTAATTTCCTTCACCTTGCCCATTTCAAACACGCTAATAGATAGACAATAGGCCTACAACAATACCTACGCGAGCATTCAGCTTGACGGGGAGCGCGCCTGCATGTTCAAACTTGTTACGAAGTTGCAAACTGCACGAAATCGTCCGAATAGCGGTAGCGCTGTATGCGAAGAAGATTGAAACTCTTGCCTGTACGAATAACAATGTTGCATGAAACAGCGTGTTTTTCTCTTTTCACACAAATTATATGCTCTGTTTATACACTTTGAACATACATTTTTATTGACATTTGTTGGTGAAACCTTCATTAACATTAATTTCCAGGTACATATGAAAATGATTATATTTACCAGTGGCATAGCATGGACATTTCGGGTGGGAACGCCAAGTCCGAAGGAAGGGTCGGCCCTTTCTTGCTTAATAATTTACTTATGGTATTAGTCATTACAGGTATTGTTTATTTGCGTGAAGTCAGCTGGGTTTTCAATAAAACATCATCCATGCATGTTTTAGCTAGAAAATTAGATGCCTCACCATGCCACAAATGTTTTGAACTCTGGTGTTTTATACCTTTTTCTATACCTTTCTGCATGACGCAAGTCATTAAAAACCTACCTGAATCACAAGCGCCTCTGCACAGCAGTAGACGTCATTGTTGTAGTTCCAACTACTGATTGATTTGGTTTATTTTACTTCGCTTTTCTACCACTTTTGGTTAATTGCGAATATGAATATGAGTGATGATATTGATGAAGGGACACTGACAAAGAAAATCCGTGCTCACGCCGGGATTCGAACCAGAGACCTCTGTCGTCTTGGCGCACTGTGCAAAGCAGACTGGATGATCCAAATATCGTACACTCTACTGACGTAACAGTGCCGATTAGTAATTCAGACCACTGTTTATTACATCTTGAGAATGCTGATAGACATTTTAAAATAATTTTGTCCAGAGACCATTCGATGTTAAGAGTTTTCAAATGAATGCTAAACATTTCCATTGACACAATATTAAGTAGTTAGATAATAACGAAAAAATACAATAAAAAAATTAATAGTTTTGCGGGTTAAGTGGTAGAGCAGCCACAGGCTGAATTTCTACCACGAGGACTTAAACTTATTTGACAAAAAGTGTGTTGATCTTTTAGTTTCTAATGCACATCGCTGTTCGTGCGATAAATTATACTCCCTCCTCTGTCCCATAATTATTGTCCGGTACACTTTTGTTTGTTGTCCCATAATAATTGTCCGATATGCAAACTGTGACATTGGTGTATACAGAAGAAGAAAATGAAACACGGGAATGAGTCATAGAACGTTATTACTCAATGATCAGTACAAATTGGCCGATCAAGTATCCAAAAGAACATAAATAAAAAGTTACCATTTTGGCATACCGGACTATAATTATGGGACAGAGGGAGTACAATGCAGTGGCCATTAAGAAGCAGTATATTTGAGATTGGTAAAGTTACGTTAGTAATATCGCGTATTGTACCATCACAAAGCATGAGCGCGAAGAGCGAAGAACCGGGTTGGAATTCTACCGCTGTCGTCTGCTTCAGAAGGCAGGAAGGGTCACATGAACCAATCACGGTAGACGTCTCTGCTCCGTACGCTGGCGTACGAGAGAGCATTTACGCGCGTGCTGTAGAAATCGAAGCTTTCCCTCCAGAAAGGCAGCAAGGAATATAGAGTCCTTTACGCCGAACCTGCCCGGCGTCCGGCCAGTAAAGGCATTGGGTAAAAAAAAGGTAGAACGAGTGTTGAGAGTGGAGCGTTGCAAGCGGGAAAAAAAAAAAAAAAAAAAAAAAAAAAAAAAAAGCTATTATAATGCCATGAAGGTTAAACATATATGAAATGAGTCACGTTTTACGTTATAATCACAGCATTTAAGCAATTTTGAAATTTTAAATCTGGGAACGCCGGGCGTACTATAACGCTACGCCACGGATATTTACTAGTAGATGTGACATTTTTTTCCTCGGAAATTCTATGTGTACGAATAACAATGTTACATACTGTATCTGCCTTCACTGGGTATCGAATCCAGGATCCCTTGATTACAGACGACTACGTTAGTGCTAATCCATCGGGAATGTCCTGCTAATCTAGTAACGCAGTATGCCGACCACCTACTACGTTGGTAAGTTCGCACAACTGAAATAGAAGTCACTGTTTTCTACGTGGAACTGCTACTAGCATTTAATCTCGAATGCCATTATCAAGGTTTTTTTCTTCCAAATGCAGCTAAGTTGTATGTATTGTTGTCCTTTTACAATGAAAGACATCAAACCAACATATACAGCAACTATTCGCGAAAGTACCGTAATATGAAAATTTAACAAGGGAAAAGAAGTACCTACGTGAAGATAGGGCAATTTTGTCACCCCAAATTCACGCACCATTAGCACGGGCCTAAATCTGGCCCTGAAGACAGGTCAGTAAAAGAACAAAGCGGGCCAACCATTCATGGTCTCTCGACTCTCAATGCTATATACTGCGAAACGCTGTTCGTTTCTCCGCTTCTTCTGCAAGAGCTTAGTCCGTCAAGAACTTGTCTGTCAACACTGTCTTCACAAGTGTTCCTTGGAATATTTTTTTACACGCGCACACACACACACTTAAGACGAGAGGGGAAGAATGTACCTCCAGATGATACTTGTAGTCATCAGATGCTCGCCATAAGGAAATGACGTCATGCATATTTTTCGGTAGCAGAAGCATAAAGAATTAAAAGAAAAAAAGGAAAAGATCAAATCGATGTCAAGTAGGCCAGCCCGCATTTTTGAATGGGCGAGGCACACAGTTCAGGGAGTTTACCAATCCCCCCTCCACCCTTGCTGTACAGCTGCTTCTTCCATTAACGCGGCACTTCAAGGGTTCAAGTGTTCGTTCCATCTTCATCCCTAACTTTGTAATTAGTGGCATGCGAGGCTGTAAAGTAAACTCAATGAGACTGAAATAGTGGGCATGGGGGTAGAAATATGGTGCTATTTTAACGTGAGAATCTCTTTTAATTTAGGTTGGGTGGACAAGCTTAACTCCCTTATGGCTGGTTTACATTGGTCGAGTGAGCGAGCGGGAGAGTTACTGGCCTGTCTGCTCGACTCGACCCTTCTGTGGCGAGTAGCTGTTTACACACGTTTTATTCGACTTCAGCAAAGTGGGATAGGAGCTGCAGCTGTTTGGTGTTCTTTTGACAGAATGAACCATCGACGTCGTTGGCGATTTAAAAAAAGAAGTTCTGACTTTTTTCACGAGAAATGAATACAATAATGCACAGGGACATGTCTGGAAAGAAAACCAATTTGATTTTTCTATTTTCGATCGTTCTTGGTTGTGTAGAACGTAAATTACTTATTTTTAATTTTACTTCCCCTACGCCAAACACATCAAGTCTCGTTCCTACACTTACATACGCCCGTAGTTTATTTTGTTTGTTCCTATGATAGACACAAATCCCATGGACATCCACTCACACAACATAGACTCTCTACTGTCCTCAGAAAGCGTTTACATTGACCGAGTGGGCTATCGAGTTTACGCGCGAGTGAAAACATCGATGGGAGGGGGAGCAACTTGGTCAAGTCGCTGTCCTCCGTGGACAGCCACTCGACTGTCCGGACTACTGGACTACTCCACTACTCTCCCCATTTGTTTACAAGGGGAGAGTAGCTCGCTTGACCCTACTCGTTCCAGATACTCTCCCGTCTACTCGACCAATGTAAACCAGGCTTTACCCTTACATGTGTGTCGTTTTGACTCATGTGGTGTAATCCAGTAGCTACGGTTACGCAGGGGCCGGAGGGCGTCTGTGATGGCCTCAGCCCCTCTTTACTTGGACTTGTTTCCCATCTTTCAAAATATCCTTCCACAAAATTGATTCACTTTGTCATAATTTGCAATGAATTGAATTTTTTTCTGCCTACAGATCATTGGATTACTGCAGTCTATGAATTGAATCAAGTGTGGAAGAGTTTATCGCCTTCTTCCTCGCAAAGTCTTTATTTTTTTCTGAATGATGGTGGCTTGATGAAATGGGAAACTTAATAGTATTTTAGTGAATAATTATTACTCATATTAATATGTATACAGGCATTCTTCATTTTCTACCCCGAAACGTCATAAAATCGTGGTATTTTAAGCAAGGTCCCTTCCGATAATCTGTGAGCCAACTTACCAATCCTAGTTTCACGCCTAATACGACGCTAGTTTGATTCGCAGATATGTCGGAGTTACAATGTCATGTCGTGCCAAGGAATTCAATATAGTGCGTTATTTGGTAGCTTGCACTATATTTTACCATAATTTACGTATGTGACTTTTTCTCCAAAACTTGTGTAAATAAGAAAGGGGAAATCTCTTACCTCCCTGAGCACGCGACTGCGGGTATATTTCGTATATAATTTCATTAAACAAATTATTCTATTGCTTTGCCAGCCCCATACCGTACTTGAAATAATGTCAACCCCTTTCTTGAAATATACTCATCATAAAATCAGGAACTTGGGAAGATGGGATGGGAAAGCTGTAACGTGTTACTGCAGTTGTGCCAGTTCAATGGCTGAGACTGAGTGATCGAATCCTCATGTGGCATAGATTGTAAGTGTCTATTCGTCAGTTTCATCCAATCACGTTAGTCAAAGTGGAAGAAAAGCGACGCAAAATAAAGAAACTATGAAATTATACAAATACTTGTGTATTCTTTATTATCTTTTCTCCCTGCATATTTTTCCTGCTGTCGGAGTAAATCTGCACTACGCTACTGCCACCCCCATTTAATTATGTGAGTTAAGAGTTTTCAAAGTTCGACTAGTTCTTATCGTTCACCATGTGTACAGAAGATGATAAAATTATCAAGTAGTCGATGATATGACGTAAATATTGAAACAGCTTCACTTTTTCCTTTTTTGTGCCAGCACGAGACATTGAAATAAGATCATATTGCCGCTAGTGTGACCTCGAGTCTTGAACGAACTCATTAACGCTGCTAACCAGGCGCCATCTTTGCCTAGGCTCGAATTGCAGTTTGAATGACGTCCAAATTGCATGCACAATGTGCCCCATTGGAAATTGACTCATGAATTATGTCATTGTCAGCTCTTAGTGCCTCTGTGCCAAGTAACCTACATGACGCGGCAATAAGAGCGGGTGCATCGTTGCCAAACCTCTCGTCTCTGAAAAATACTGTAGTTTGACAGTGCCAAACATTCTTTATAACTATTTTATACTATTGATGAATGCCTCAGGGAAAATGGTTGTCATTTTCAACGTCTTTTGTAAAGCTACACTGCCTGTTACGCGCATTGCATGGTTGCCAGGAGTAGGTAAGTAACACTTTTTTCACCATAATTTTCATTTTGTTTGTTTCCTGTTTCCAGTATTTCCATGTCATAGACCATCACTAAACACACCTTTTGTTGCCTTCAAACATCAACAGTGTTGCCACTGTACCTCATATTTTTTTAAAAAACACTCATTTGGACCGGTACGCCTTTACGAGGCATTTCAGGATTGCCTATACGCGAAAACGATCGGTTTTCTTCTCTGAACTATAGATGGCGAAATAGTGCACCTACCCAAGGTGGAAATTGATGTCCAAATTTCCGTACGAATGTTTGACATGCAATTTTCCATGTTTGTGGAAAAATAAATTTACACTTTCACTTACATTTGGCAACACTGCATGAACAACACTGCACCCCGTTTGTTGTTTCTATGTTTAAAAATATCTACTTGGACAGGGCTAACATTTGTTGTATGACTTATGTATGCACAGGTTTCGGTTACAAAGTAACGCCACTCTTAATTCCCAGTTGCGCCGTTCGTGGGACACCCTGTACTTCATATAGCATATAGCCAGTATGGAACATATTTCAGCGCTTTGAGCAACCCCTGAATATTTTTCTATTGCCAGAAAATTTTTCACAGAGTATGTCTAGACCTAATGGAACAAAATTAGCAACTATGCATTGAAATCGTTTGATTTTTTTACCCATGTTGTGATGGACCACCCTAATATATTGCGTATACTATTTAAATACATTACATAACCAATTCATCCATTTCATAAACAAACGAACAGCAAAAATGATATACACGTGTGCGCTCTTATTCCTTCAAACAATTGTTCATGCATTTAGGACGAAACTGTTTAGCAGCAACTGTCTGAAGTACATAATTGGTTTTAATTTTGTCTCTGGCAATTTACAAGGCATTACAGAAAATAATAATATTGCGAGCGAAGCAATGAAAACATTTTTTAGGTCCAATTTCTTCCAAATTGAAAATAATATCAATTTATAGGGTGCAAATAAATTCACTGCTCGCCATGGCATTCTCTTTTTACAACTTTTTACATTTAGATCGTTCAGTGCCCAGGGCTGACTCCTGTCGCCCCTAGCTACTGCTTTGAATTTGATGAAACAAGGAAAGAGGCATTGCGAGTGAAGCGAGCAAGAAAATTTTACGAAATTTATTTTTATTTGCAAAAAAATTAAAATCCGATGCCTCTTTGTGCACCCCTGTAAGTGCCCTTGGCCGTCTGGAAGAAAATGCAAGAAATATATGAAAACTAATTCCATCTTGAGTGTCCTTTTGTCCTGCTACTCTTAGATTCTCCTAGCCTCCTAGCCTTGTTTTATTTACTTCAGTGTTTGCCCCCCTAATTGATTTCCATCCATGGTTGGGAGGGGGCCAATGCCCCCCCTGCCCCCTGTGGTTGCGACACTTAGTAGTTTGGGTGACCTTGGCATGTCCCAATACCACATTTTCATTTGTGCGGACATATCCATTGAGTACAAACTGGAAGCAGTCAATTTTGTCATCATTAGCACCGAAATTGCCAGATTCAGAATCAGAACGTGCTACTTTCTAGGTACCTTGCACCATAAACGGCCTCCTCCCAGCATAAAGTCGGAGAAATATGATTTTCCTGATCTAAGAAACCAGACTGAGATAACTGTGTATTACAGGTGAATTTCTCCCATAAAGCATAAATTGGTCATATTACTATAAATTTTCTACATAACTTTTAATTTTTCAAATTTCGCAGTGTTATTGATTTTAGCGAAACAAAAAATGATACCCAAGTAACCAACAGTGGTTGTCCAAACGTTGGGCCAACCATATTGAATGTGGTTGTCCAAACGTTGGGCCAAAACCATATTGAAAGTGGTTGGCCAAACGTAATTTTGGCCGTACAAAATTGGGCCAACGTACTGAAAACTAAAGTATAGATTTGTGTTCTGATACATATATAATTTATTGTGAGGTCAAATATAAACTCTAGTACAAATTACATTTATGTGAAATAAAAAAAAAGGTAGTGATTGCTGCTACAATCTTTTCAAGCATTCCCATTGGCTAGTAGCTTTTTGGGGTAGTAAGCAATCTGTGGTGGTTAGGTTAGACTAGTTGGGTTTGGTTCTCTTAGAAGAAGATGATGAAAATGGTTGTAGCAGCAATACCAGCCTAAAAAAAATTCACAACACTTTCTCATTCACATGGCATCATTGTCTTCAAGGTACCTTCAAGTGATAGCACAAAAGACTTTCTACAGTTTTAGTTTTCCATGTTTCATGGAATTTAGTCTGCACATAACATTGTTTATTTTACATATATAGATCTTGAACCATTGTTCTGCTACAGCTAAAAAGACAAACAATAAGCAATTCCCCAATATCTTTCATCCATGACAAAGGACTCTTGAGTAACTGCAAGTTACTAGTAGTTCCAGTATGTGCTGTGACTAAAATATTCGAAAAGAAACATTGTTACATGTCACTTATTTTACACTCTAGAATTTACAGCATACTCTTGAAAGTTGTCTTAACAGGAGAAAATAGTTTTTGAAACTGATTTTGACTCATTTTTCCATGGTTGGCCAAGCGTTGGTAACAACTATTGCCCCAATGTAAGACCAACTTTTAATTTACCAACCAACATAAGCCCAACCAACCACATAAAAACTGCAGTTGGCCCAATGGTTGTGGTTACTTGGGTAAGAACAACAATTGAGGATATTATGTAGAGTATTAAAATTAAAAGGAATTTAATCTGTTGATAAATAGGCAAGAAACAAGTGATATAGAAATATAAATTCCACCATTTTTGAATAGTGTGTGGTGGCTAGGTGCCAAAATGAAACACAAGGTTTCTAGACAAGTTAGAAGTGCTCTATCCAGTGATACTTACAATGATCAAATTAGAATCTTAGTTTTGAGGTACAGGCTTGTGAAAATTGGTTCAAATTTATGAATTAAATTTTGGGGGAGGGGGTTTAAGGATAGTTATCTCAATAAATATTTTAGCAGTCAGGATACCATTTAAACAGCTTTATGACATGCCCATGGCCCATGAACTGAAGAAACGCCAGCCTATCAAAACAAAGTTAATTCTATGTTCTGATGTAATTTTTGAACATTTTAAAGCAAAACTCTGGTAAATGGATGCTTATAATTGGAATGGAATACTCACCCACTAATGTTAAACAACATTTTAACCAACTTTTAATTGTTACCGTTTTCAAGCATCGTTATCTGTGGGAGTCTGTATGGGTATCACTTCAAAGTGGTTTCGGCTATGCCCTAATAGTAATATATTTTTAAGATTCCAGTATTCTCCTGGAAATTTGGGCCCTGCAATCACCGCTTGCTCTCTTATGTCACAAAATATGAATTATGTATTGTAATAGAGGATCTCGCATAACGCTAAACGTTCTGTGAGGTACCCTCTACCTTATCAATTAATATAGTAATGCTGGATGGAAATTACTAATTTATGGTGCATTGTACTTGATGTTCTTTTGCAAAATAATGTTAGTTATATTGTTTTTCGTGTTTCTCTGAATAGGATCTTCATGCCCACCATTGGCGGAAGGAAAATTAAGATTGTACAGTATGCTATACTGTCCTTATGCCCAAAGAACAAGATTGATTCTGGTTGCCAAAAATATCCCGTAAGTAACATGTATTAAAACAAAATTGTACGATATTGAAACTGAAGATGTGCATGTGATTTTTTTGTGACTCATTCTTTTACGTTACCATTATCGGTTGGTAACTTAGATGTGTTTTCATGTAGATTTCATTGTAAATTCCAAATTAACCACAAGTTTTGCTTGGTAAAGTAGAATGTTATGTAACAATTCCAAACTTGAGTAAAAGTTGAACAGATACTAATAAATAAATCAATCAATAAATCTATGCAATAAATTGCACTGACAGTTTTCGTGGATAAAGTTACAAATTAATTAAATGTTTCTAGTTTGTTGAAAGTAATATCTGAAATGAGATATGGTGAATTGTGACAAGCAACACCAACAGTACATGAGGTACTGTGCACCCTGAACAGTTAATGTGTGCCTTGTATTGTATTGTGTGTTTTTACTGTGGCTGTCAGATATTCTACCAATACAATGTAATACTGCAGATATTTTATGAAGAATGTAAATGACACATCCACTACCTTAATGAATGTAATCAGGTGACTGCATACAGTGGAATCTCAATTTTTACCTTTTTACAGGGGACCAAGCTGAAAGAAATTAAAATGTAGAAAAATGTACAATCTAGGAAAATTTTATGACATTTTGTTATGTGGGGACCATCAAGGTAGAATGTATAATGTGGAAAAATATAAAATTCGCGAACATAAAATCAGGGATCCACTGTACAGTGAAAACTCGATTTTACGTTTTTCATGAGACCAAGCTGATAAAAACATTTTAAAAAGCAAGAAAATGAAAAATGAAGGAACCTTCTGTAACATTTTATGTTGCGACCATAAGGATTGAATGTATAAGGTGGGGAACGTAAAATTGGGCTTCCACTGTATTTAGAGATTTTCATTGAGAAGAAGGACACATGAATTTACATCCATTTTTAAAGATGGCATAACTTTGCCATAATTTACAGAAATATTGTGCCAGTAAAATTATCAACAATTCCATATTGGCTGATATTGATTGAGTACTAATTATCTTATCTCACCTTTACCTATACACAATCCAATCCATTTTTGATGCTTTTAAATATTTTCCTTTTGTTCCCTTCAAAACACTTTAATTGATATGTTAGTTACTTTAATTCTCTAATTCAGAATATAATATATAACATTATTATTTTTATACAGACATGATATTGTTAATGTGAACTTGAAGGAGAAACCTGAGTGGCTGCTGGAAAAGAACTCTGCAGGCAAAGTTCCTCTTCTGGAAGAAAGTGGCGGAAAGCTAACACCTGAAAGCATTGATATTGCTGAGTACCTCAACGAGAAGTATCCTGATCCTCCGCTACACTCCAGTGACCCTGAGCACGTGAAAGCTGACCAGGAGCTTATGAAGCAGTTTGATAAGGTAGCTTTTGATGCGTATTTCTTATAATTTATGGTTGTAGCAAATAAATTACCATATTTATTCATGTAAAGTTTGGGAGAACACACTCTCTTTGTCTTGATAAATGAAAGTATCAGAATTCAAGTTATAGAAATAGAAGAAATTTTAACAATTTAACAAATAAAAAGAACAGTTACATAACTAATCTTCACGATATTGTTTTGATAAATAAACTGTCATAACATTTTTTAGTTTTTTTATTCACTTTATGCACAGATAGACTAATTGGGATTGACCCTACATATTATAGTGAGTATTGAACTTGGCACCACAATGTTACCACCATGTTATAGGGGAAGCCTTCATTACATTGTTGGAGTCTAGGAACTGCGTTGACAGTGAAATGAGGGATCATTTCTATTTTTTATGAAAGTCCAAATTTATCAGCCATTGAAGGTAGTTCTTATTAACATTATTTATAGTTCTTATTAACATTGTTTATTTATTTAAGTAGTTGAATGCAACAGGTGTGTTCCTAATTAGGTTTTTTATTATCATACAATAATTAATGATTAATTATACACAATATGTATATACATAATTATGCATACCAATGTTATACATAAACATAACACCCATATTAACAAATATGTTGGTCACAATTTTTATTTTATTTTATAGTATTGTCCTTTTCATTGTTGAAGCCAGAGAGAATAAGTGCATCTTGTTTTCACTTTTAGTAATGCCTTTAAATAATTTGCACATCTTCCAAATTGGTGATATTTTCATTACATTGGTTCTAGTATGTTTGAAGTTGAACAGTTGATTCCTTGGTCATAACTTACTTGAAAGGACGTAGAAATTCAGCTTTAACCCCTAAGGCCGGAAATACCCAGAAGTCTAGTGCCTGGGCAGTAATTTTAAACTCAGAAACAAGATAGATTCTCACAGCATTGTTTAAAATGCTGAATCTTCAGAACCACTAATGCAATTCAATTGAAACTTTCAACATAAGTAAAGTACATATCCGTGGGTTAATAAAAATTGTAAACATTGTTCAGAAGATATAAATACAATAATACAATACAATAATTTAGTAATGAATAATATTGAATAGTCAGCACTCACATTATGTTGTTACTTTGCCTGAGCATCAGTCCCTGTTTCATTCTTCTTTTGCCCTAATAAGTCCAATTTTGTGCCAAACACCTTGAAGCATGTATCAAGTCTAAATCACTTTCCTCACTACCTGACAATAATCTAGAGGATAATTCAGCATCACTTTTTTCAATAATTTCACGAATTTTGTTGCTCACAAGATCCTTCAATCTGCTGCTTCCCACGATATTTTTTTTGAAAAAACTACCGCAAACAAGGACAAACAAAAGTAACTTTCGAAATATTTTCGCAAAATGACACTAGGTGGCAGTAAAATACAGTCTCACTAGCAAGCAGTAGAAAATTCGTTTCTTTCCGTGCCAATAGATGGCACGGAACAGGCATTCGTTTAGAGCCATGATACGGACATGTGTACGTCAAACCGCCCATGGTAGAAACGTGTAGGTTAGTATGCTGTATGTCAAACCGGCCTTAGGGGTTAACAGGGTGAATAGAACTTCAATGTGATAATTTTGTGAAGGAAAGTGGTGCATGATTTGTTTATTGTGAAGTGATGCAATGTTAAAATATTTGAGAAGCCTCTCACAAGATTACATTTGTGTTTAACTCTTGGTCCAGTTCGAGCCCAGTGTCCCTGTTGAGGTTTTCCTTTTCTCGGTGGGTGGCCATTGCTTCTTTGATGTTTCAGTCCCAGTAGTTGGATGACTTATTGATGATCTTGGTTGTTCTGAAGTCAATTCTATGGCCCTCCTGGATGGAATGTTCTGCTAACCTTGATTATTTGGGATGAAAATTCTTGATGTAGCAGGCGTGTTCTTTGCAACGTTGTTTGATTGTCCTCCCCTTTTGTCCTATGTAGGCTTTACTGCAGGAACAGATGATACGGTAAACCCTGGGTGTCTTCTGACCTATGTTGACTTTATGATTTCGAAGTCGGCTTCTGACTTTCTGTGGCAGTTTGCAGATAGTCTTAAAGTTGTGCTATGAAAGAAGGCAGCTGATGACTACAGAGAGATTACCTGTGTATGGGATGATGGCTATCGTCTTCTCCTCTTGTTTGTCTGAGGGGTCCGAGTTTGTTACTTTGTTGTTCTTGTTGTGCATTACTCACTCTAGTGACTTGATGATGCCTTCAATGTATCCATCCTGTCTGAAAGCTGTGCTCAGGTATCTTATTTCATCCTGAAGGTGCTCTGTGTCGCTGATGGAGATAGCCTGGTGGAACGCTGGATTGTGAATACTCTTGGCATTTATGTATAGGTCTGCATGAGTGGGTTTACTGTATATGCTGTCCTGAACAGAGGCCTTCACGAGAGCCAGAAGAAACCTGTCTGCAATACACAGATAATATGCAATACGTTGGTCAAGCCAGGTGCTGGACATTGTGCAAGCGAGCTTCCCTGAACGAGAATCCACAGGCCTCTAAGCCTGGCAGGTTTTTCTCTTTACCTGGGAAGTAAGAAGTCAAGAGAAACTTGATGTACTTCTTTCAGTCCAAGGTGAGCACCACTGTCAGCATTATCAAGGGCAATTAAATTTCACTATGCACGAAGACATTTTAATATACATTAGTTCCACGGGCCTCGAAGATTTTGTAATATCTCAAATTAATATTTTTCCATAAGAATTATTTTATTATTATGTCAAGCCAACGACCACATATTCTCGAAATTTGCTTTCAGGGTCTTGAAATATAGGTTTGTGTGTTTTGTTCATTTCATATCACTTTTCTAATCTTGAAATCTCAAATCTTCTCAGTTTCATATTTACGATGTTTGTTTTGTAAAAATGTGTGGGCCAACACTGCTGGTTATTTGCACCCGTCTCAAGATAGTAACTAACAATTATTTTTAGGGCTGAGCCAATACACGATTTGCTGATACCGATTCCACCGATGCTGATGCAGCTACTTGTATAATTTCAGTTTAAAATAACAAAGGGTAGTTACTGAGTCAAACTCATCACTTCATATTCTGTTAATGACATTAAATGACTTCCAAATCATTCTCATGTAGCATTATAGCAATTTAAAATGTCTTGTGAAATTTTTTATGAACTTCTTTCTAAAGTCTTTTTCACATTCAGAAGACACAATGGCCTCTTATGGACAATGCTTTTCTTATGGGAAATACGAGCGCGCTGTTGTGAAATTTCTCGATTTACAAATTTAGCTTACGTAAAATCGGTACCTGCAGTTTTGCAGGAAATTTTGTAGAGAATACGATGGTGAGCACAAAAAAGTGGTAACTTATTTACATATTTTTAGATAAATTAAAAACTCAAATTTTCTGTGAAAACAAAATTTTTACATTGTTTTCATTCCTAACGTTGAAACATGCCGTAAAATTGAAGCATTCATTATGAAAAAAATTGACACTGTTTTCTAATTGTCATAGGTGATGGTGGTGCTCAGAATTTATCAATACTTTAAAGCATATTCACATTAAAAAATATTCAAATAAAGTATGTGGAGATGTTTTATATTCGTGCAGTAGAAAATTTCGTCGCTGGCAATTTTTTGTTCTGTAATTCCAAGTAAAAGCTTCCAGCGACAAAGTTGTGAAGAAAATAATGAAATTATTTTTTATAACCACTCAAAGGCTCCCAGAAATATTACTTCCATGCATTTGGAGTTTCTTTTTAACCCAAACCGCGCGTGAGGTAAGGAGACGTTGTCTGGCCACCTTGAGCAGACTCACCGCAGCATTCAGGCTAATCACCACCAAGTTTTCGAGTTGTTATTCTATTTCCATTCAGTAAAAATATTAACTTCACTCAGTTTGTTATAATAGAATTGCAATTACTTTAATTTAATAATTGACAATTATTTCCAATGCTGCTGTTGTGAGCAACATTAGTGCTGTTGCAAATACACGTTGTTTTTGTTTACATTACTGTCGACATTAATACTGAAATGAAGATCACCTTTCAGTTTCCAACGTACACATAAATTCATAGACAATAATGAATTTATATACACTGCTCGCCATTAAAATTGCAACACCCAGAAGGAAATGAGATAGAAACACGAAACTTGGCAAATATGTAGTTCATAATAAGATAAGAAAATGATTACAGTTAGAGCTCGGTGGTGTGACATGTGACACGTAGAACATGGTTGCATAACCCCAAGGAGCTAGTAGCGTGTACAGCCTCCACGGGCGGCAATAACTGCTGCAACACGGCGAGGCATGGACAGAATGAGTCTATCGATGTCTGCTTGCGGTATGGCGTCCCAAGCGGCTTCCACACGGTGACAGAGGTCTTCAACATTACGTGCCAGAAACCTGAGTTGGGCCAGCCGGCGACCCACCATGGACCAGACATGTTCAATTGGCAACATATTCGGCGAACGTGCTGGCCAAGGAAGCAGTGGCACGTGGTTAGCTTCCATAAATGCGAGGACATTCCTTGCAACATGGGGGCACGCGTTATCCTGTTGAAAAGTGGCATTATGCAGTGCATGGATTAATGGGACAGCAACAGGGGTGAGAACCTGTGTGATGTACCGTTGGCTGTTCATTGTCCCTTGAATGCGTAAGAGACGCGAACGAACACATATGGCGATGGCACCCCATACCATGATACCCAATGAAGGCCCTGTGTGATGATGCATGATGCAGGCGTCATGAAGCCTAGTGCCACGGTGCCGCCACATGCGTGTACGTCCATCATGATGTTGTATACAGAAGCGGTATTCATCAGAGAACACTACAGCATTCCACTATGCCATCCATGCACGACGGTCTTGGCACCATCTGAAACGCAAACGCCTATGCTCTAGTGTCAGAGGAATCCGCAACAATGGGTGCCGGGAAAAAATTCCCCGGTTCGCCAAACGACGAAGCATGGTTCGTGGGGACACTGGACGTTGTAAAACATCCCGTACTTCATGCGCAATCCTCGTTGACGTGGCCATTCTGTCTGTAAGGGCCATGCGTATCAGACGTCTGTCCTCTCGTTCCGTCATCCGACGCGGACATTGTGAACCTCTATGTCGCTCTGCAGTGCCTTCCTGGACCCACTGGTTCCATACACGGATCAGTCTGGATGCATTCGGTCCTACACGGGCACCGATCTCACGGTAGGATAATCCGCATTCACGGTATGCAACAATTCGGCCGTGATCGAACTGGGAAACCTGCTGGAATCGCTGCCATATTCGACGATGTGGCATTGCTGACCGATTTTAACACACTACACTCACGACCATGCACTTTCACTGCTCTTCTGCACCTATCTGACCTGCTACAGGTACCACTTACCAGATGGCGTGGCAGGCGCACATGACGCATGACGGCCTTGAACACCTAATCATTTCCTTCTGCACCTCTCCTCTACACACTGTGCACATTTCGTCCGATTCCGATTACTCCTTCTGGGTGTTGCATTTTTAATGGCGAGCAGTTTATATATGTAAAACATTACCATATCTCAATGTTATTCTATGAAATAATTACAGAGAAAGGCGAATGAATATTAAATGTGCCTGTGTATTAAATTAAATCTAATGGGAAAATGACATGCTAATGAACTGTAATGTTCACAGTATAATATTAATATTAATAATTACATATAATTATCATTTTATATAAAATATGTAACACCTACATTGTGAAGGAAGCTCATCATTTCCCGGCGACATGAGCTAGCGCTGTATTGGCAACACTGTACGGTTTCTCCATAAGCGCCGTTGTGTCTTCTGAACGTGAAAACGACTCTAGACGCAGAGGATGCAAAAAGAAAAAAGGAAGAACATTTTGAAATGTTGCAAGCCATTTCAAAGTGTTGAGATTACAACAAAAAATTAGTGGATTATAAGTTTCCCTGCTTCAATTTGATGTAAACAACATTCTTGTTGTTTGAATTAACCTGGAGAGAGAGAAAAATAACATAAAGATATAACCTATATAAATACAGACACATTTAATGTTCATTTGTCACTCTCTTTTGATGCCCTGTTGTCTAATATTCTCTTTCATTTGTAATAAAAACAAGTCTCTGTAGTGTCGGTATCAGCCAGCAGTCACATAAAAAACTTACACAGAAGGGTACAGCACAAGATGGAAATCCCACAACCCTCCCTCCCACAGCGACATTCATCCCTTTTCCAAGAACTCCGGAATTGGCCTAGCATGATGATAATGCTGGTTTTGAAAATGTCCTTGTTCTTACCCCATGAGTTTGCGAACAAGAATTGGCAATGATTGGTTATTTTATTTATTTTCATGTAGCGTTGACCACCAGGCTTTCATGCGTTCAATGTCACGTTTGGGTGCAGCACTTCCACTTTACCTGCCTTTGATCTTGTCATCTGCTTCCCAGGAGGATACAGCATTTCTCGGAAATTTACATCTGTCACAAGGAAGGGTGAACGAACATTTCAAAAATACAAATCTTGCCAAATGAGTTGCTTCTCTTAGCTGCTCTGATCATTGGTTCGTGCTACAATGCCAGGGGTCCCAGGTTCGAATCCCAGCCTGGGCATGCATGTTTGTGAGTGTCCATCCATTAATTTCATCACATCATGACTTATCCCCATCTTCGCAAATTAGCCAAAAGTGACACAAAAAGCGAAGTAAAATAAAGCAAATCAATCAAGATCATTGGTGTCAGATGGTATCGGTAAAGAAAATTCAACCGATACTTACCGATACCCAGTGATCAGAACGCTACATTTTAAAAGTAGCTTCACTACAGCTACAGCTACATTTACCAAAAAGTAGCTCGCTACGCTACTCATGTGCGCTACTCGCTACTTTGCTACTTTTGCGCTACTTCTGCATAAAAAAATTAAAAACAACCATATGGATGGGTATTAATAATCTCCTACTACTGGTAAACAAATTCTATTATTTATTAATATGATTCCCATCATTCAATAATTTTGAAAGCATTGTCACTTCAGTTACTTATTTTTACTATAGTTTTTGAGAATACCATACCTATGCAAGTGGCATATCAATTCAAATTAGATATATGAATATTGCAATTAGGGTGTTATCCAAATTAATGATTACAACTATACACAAATAAAATTTGGTAGGATTACGTATTCATGTTCACATCAACATATTTTTCTTCAGAATAAATATTTCATTTTTTGTAGACTGATAGGAAGGCAGCATTTTGAATGAAAAGTACCTGGAGCCCTTTGATTACAAAAGGGCCCCAGGTTCGATACCCAGCGGAGGCACATAGTGGTCCGGATCCAGTCTCGATCAGCTTATCTATGCATAAAATGGACTCAAAACAAAAACTAGGAAACACGCCAAGTTGGGAGGATGGGATCGTCCTGCTCCTCCATTCCCCACACTGCTCATCATTCAACATTCTTCCTCGTACTTACAATTAGCGGAAAGTGGCAGAAAGTGACTAGATAAGAGAATAATTAAATAAACCATTCATACTCATTGTCATGATTGAGAGAAGTTGAAGAATAGATGAGGAGGTAAACAGAAGAGGACAAATGGGTGGTGGATTATATCAAAGCGTTCGAAGATTAATATGGAACAGGGGTGTACCTGTGAAATGCAAGAAGGTAATATATAACACATACTATGTGCCAGTAATTACTGGATCAGAAACTTGGACAATGTCATAGAGAAAAAAAAGAAGATGCAGGCAGTGGAGATGAAATTTTTAAGGAGTCTTTTGAGGAAGGAATAGAATAAGGAATGAGGAGATCCGACAGGCAGTGGGTGTGGTGAAGCTTCAGGACAGACTAGATCAGGCACACATGAGATGGTTCGGACACATGAAGAGGATGGATGCAGAAAGACTACCAGTAAGAGCTTATAATGCAAAAGGAGTGGGAATATGGCCACGGGGGAAACCAAGATGTTGGTGGAAAAAGCAGATAGCAGAGATTGTTAGGAGAAGAGGACAAGATTGGAACACAGTAGGAAGAGAGGAGTTGTGGAAGACCAGGAAAAAATGAAGAGGCTTGACTTCTATGCTGACCCAGCCAGAGGCAGGAAACGGCGAAGGATGATGATGATGATGAGAATGTCATGATTAGCAAAAGTTACAGGAAAGTAGGAAAAATACATAAATTTGAAAACAATGTATATTAACTAAAGAAAATTGTCGTTTGTGCATACTTTTTGCAATATGATAAAATATATTTAGGAAACTGTCGTGTAAACCTGAGTGTTCTAAACGTATTGTAATTTTAAAATTTGTGAACAAAAATTATCGCGAAAATAATTGTAATTCCAGAAACTGTATATCATTCTTGTAACAATAATTTCTTGCTGGTGAGATTCTGTATACTGACGATGATCAATGCTGTTAACGTACTGAGCCATTTATTGCTGGCACTATTCCTTTGTCAGTGCAGTGGAAAATCCATCGCTCGTTTTTGCACTGCAAGTTATATTTTACACAGCAATTAATGACATTTTGATGTATCTTACACCATGGATATCCACAGGATTTGTTCCGGGGGTGAAGCAAACGAGGCACTTTTTCCAGCGGTGCAGCAAACGAGGCATGTTTTTCTCTAAAATAGCGATGCAGATAAAAAAAAAACGTAGCTGTTAGCTGGAATATATTCATATATGTCAGTTAGTTATGTGGATATCTAAATTATTCAGATACTAATTAAATAAATTGCGCAGATATCTATAATCTACAATCTAGATAATCTGTGTCTTCATGTAACAGACTGTCTTAATGAACCTCCTGCAAAATTAAGGGTTATTGTCGATTTTTCTGATGCTGTTGCCACATTAAATTCACCTCAAAATGCTGAGAAAAAATGTAGCTGCAGCGAAATTTTCGCTACAACTACAGGAATTTTGTAGCTTCGCTACCGCTACAACTACAATTTTCAAAATGTAGCGTCGCTACAGTTACAGCTACAAATTTTGTAGCTAGCTACAGTAGCGACGCTACAAGTAGCTCGCTACTTCTGACCACTGCCGATACCTATACATCGAACAGGTGTTCTCGGGTTACCAGCCAGGTTAAATTGCAGTTAGCTTCCAACATTTTGAGCTCATACATTGCTCTCATCTTCAGGGTATGCAAAAATGGAGACTAGTGTAAGGTTATATATATAACTATGATGTGGCGGAGCTTGGATACTGTCTTCCTATTGGCTCGCTCTGGATCCTGGTGTTCTCATTGGCTGGTGTCTTGTTTTTATGGAGGATTGGGTTCTAGGCATTACTGACCTGGAGTCCCACGTCCCTGTTGAGATTGGTGCTTTTCCGTGAAATGGCTATGGCTTTCTTTACCCATCAGTCCCAGTAACCGCCACATTTGGCTATTATTTTGGTGTCGGCAAATAAAATCCTGTATCCCTCGGTGATGCTGCGTTCTGCTAGTCCTGACTTTTCTGAATTGGAATAATCAGATATTGCGCTGATGTCCATTTCGCCGCTGCTCAATGGTGCATCCCGTTTGGCCTATATATGATGTCCCATACTCTCAGGGTATATGGTATACTCCTAAAATGCAGATTTCCAGGTTATCTTTCACTGAACAGAGCAGGGCCTTGGATTTCAGTGGCGGCCTGTGAATATCTAACTTTACACTGGTCTCCATTTTCCATTTCCTGAATATGAGAGCAATGTATTATCTCGAAACATTAGAAGCTAACTCAAATTTAACCTGGCTGATAACCTGAGAACACCTGTTTGAATCACGTTGCCAGGAAAGCTACAATTCCTATTACCTATACACCCGTATCGATTCAGCCCTAATTATTTAACATCGTGTTACTATCATTGCAGTTTGTAGAACTAGATAACTCACAATAATGACAATTTGTTGAAATAGGTGACAATATGCAAAACATTTTGTAGTGTAAATACTGATTTTATGATATCTTTTATGGACTCCCATGCCTTAGTATTCAATATCACATGATGTCACAAATATAATGGTTGAATAGGTACTATATTGCACCTAAATTGAGGATAAAATTCCCTTCAGAATGAAATTTACGAAAACAAACAACTGATCTCTGTGTCGTAGAGGGGATAATAACACTAAGCAAGTCAGGAATAGTATAACTTTTCAAAAAGAAGAGGAGCTATATTGAGCAACTAATTTGGATATTGAATTGGCAAAATTTCATCAGAGATAACCTGTAGCATCATTTTACAAAGTTCTTTGAAAAATAGTTTAATGTAGAACAACCACCAGCCAAACAATGTTCCAAAAATGTATTTACTATGGCACTTTTGTGTAACTTGCTTCATACTCCGTTACAAGTGTCAGTAATACAAATGTTTTCTACCATGGAAGAAAGCTCTGCAATTTCAAATTGATTAAATGTTATGAACATTTCAAGTACTCCTTGAACAGTTTAGAATCTGAAAGTTGGCAACAGTGTCTGCATGACTCGTATATCTGGAGACTGTGCAAAACTGGAATGAGAGTTTGCTGACTGATAAGACAGGTGGATCTTTGTCAGTTAACCATGGGCTTTTGATGCTTGCTGCTTCAAAATCCAGGTAGACAGTTACAGTTCTTACTTGCCGACTCACTAGGCGGCAGAAGAAGGAGAACTCGACCTGGCGACCAGGCGGCCATAGTAAGGGAAACTGGTCTGCTGTGCAGGGTTCTGGTCCTGAAGTCGCGTTCAGTTTTGTTTGTGATGATGATTATGTCTAGAAATGGAAGGCTGCCATTGGTCTCTGTCTCATGGTGAATTTGATGTTCAGATGCTGGTTGTTGAGGTGGTCCAGGAATGTTTGTAGTGCTGCTTTGCGATGCAGCCAGTGGCGTGCGGTGACATTTTTGGATAGGGAAGCAGATCCCGAAAAATTAAGAAAACCAAGAATTCATTGTTTCTACATGGTACGTTATAATGATCACTACCTGGTACTATTTCCATAACGCCTCTAAGGGAAAGATGAATGTTCTGGCGCAGTTGTTCAGTTTTCGAATTTCAGTTGGTCTGTTGTTAAACATATTGAATGCAACAGACGATCTCGGATGATTGAAACAATTTTCAAGATTTTCACACATTGCAATATTCACAAGTCCACTTTGGCACCATGTAGTTCTTTCCGTAGTAAATAGTAAACAATGCCAAACAAATAGAAATTCACCCGTCCAAAAAACAGTAACTTTTCATCTCGCAAAGCGCTTGAAAAAAGTGTGACCGCGGCCAGCGAGTTTTACCAACTCTATTTGGCAGATGTGTCCATGGACATGTTGGTTCTCTTAAAGACCGAACGCTCTGAAATGTTTATCTTCAGATAGAATATGTCATCCGTATGTCAGCTATCATATTTTTGTGTTTTGAAACTTTATAGTTTATTTATGAATATAAATTTTAAATGAAAGTAAACCAAAAATTATATAGTTCACACATATAATTTCATTACAGCCACAAGAATATGTGTTAATTATTGCATGAACATGATAAATTCAAATTGAAGCAATGTTTTTTGAGGGGACAACACTATTATGGATGAAAATGTGCCTTGTTTGCCCCCTCCCCCTGGAAAATATACCTTGCTTGCCCCTCCCTGGAAAAAATCCTGCAGATGCCCATGGATATGCCACATCGCTGATAGTATACAGTACACTTGGACACTTAATCGTGCAGTTCGCAACACTGAGGACATCAGCAACTGAACCGATGGCACTCTCGGCTTTCTTCCATCCCTTACTGGCTGGAAAACAAAATTTGCCCCAACACAACCGCCCTCCCATTGGACCCTTCAAGGTCGCCGGAGGATTTCTCGGGCTCCTGGTGGCATTGTACTCAGGCTACAGGATAGGATGGCCAGGGTGTTTTGTCAACATGCCACGAGAGGGTGTTGATGGCCCCATATCGGAAAAGGCCGAACCTTGGAAGCTTGCAGGTTGATATTCTGTTGAGGCAACCCGGAAGAAATAATGAGAAACCAAAAGTTAAAGAATTAATTTGTAACAGTTATGCTGTGTGCCACCACTGCTGGCCTTGCTGTACCAGAGTGCATGCGCATGCTTGCAGCCTGATGACAATGGTGTTGTCCACATATCTGTAAAATGCAGCACGTTTCTGTGGAGTTGAACGAAGTACTTCATGACAAAATTGGCTATGGCAGGTGAGAGTGGGGATCCCATTGCCACTCTGTCTGTTTGTAGTACCTCACCCTGTAGCTGAAGTAGTCACGATATGTTTGAAGATACTGATGATGGCTATTGCGAAATGTTGCTCTAACAGTTTTAAGGAATCTTGAAGTGGAAGAAGAAATTTCCAAGAAACTATGGAGTAGGCTTCTATCTATCAATGCAAGTGTTTCCAGTGAACTGGGAAAGGATAGACACCACCACCAAAGACCACATTGAACTGGAAGCCAGCAAGACCATGGATAAGTAGAGCAGTAAATACATCTGATTAGCCTCAGACAGTCAACTGATAGCCGACCAGCAAAACCGGCAGGATTCCATCCACTGCACCATTGTTAACTTGACAGAGGAACGTTTTAACAAAGCCACGATCTCCATCCTGTCTAAGGAATTGAACTTCATGCCAGATCCTAAGACCATACCAACCACAGATATAATCAGCAGCACCGAGCGAGTCATAAACAATCTCCCAGTAACAGATGTCTAGGACATACCTTCAGAAGTATATGTGACCCTTAAAAGGGCCGTTCCACCACAAGTCCAAATTCACAACAGCAGAGAAAGTCGTGCTTGAGCAACTGTGAGAAGAACAGAACAACATTATCATACTACCAGCAGACAAAGGAAACACCTTTCTTATACTCCAGTCTAACAGAAATCACATACATTCTCGTAGACCTTACTCTGAAACCCCACAGCTGCAATAGAAAGGAAAACCAGAGCTTTACTGAAGAAATCCACCCTGCTGAAAGAAACCCAGGACCTGTTAATGCCCAATGGAACCGTACCACCATGACTGTATGGCCTTCCCAAAATACACAAATCTGCTGTACCATTAAAACATCTCATCAGCACCTCAGACTCTCCAAATTTGTAATGGCAGAACTCCAACCTCTGATGGGCAAGGGCCAACACCACGTCAGAAACTCATCTGACTTCATCAAAACACTGCAGAGCATCAGAACTTCTCCTGGTGACCTTCTGGTCAGCTTCGACGTAGTATTGCTCTTCACCAGAGTGCCACTTCAAGATTCCTTGAAACTGTTAGAGCAACATTTCGCAACATACATCATCAGTCTCTTCAAACATATTCTGACTATTTCAGCTACAGAGTGAGGAACTATGAACAGAGAGAGTGGCAATGGGATCCCCACTCTTGCCTGCCATAGCCAATTTTCTCATGAAGTACTTTTTTCAGCTCCACAGACACTTGCTGCATTTTACAGATACGTGGACAACACCTTTGCCATCAGACTGCATGGCAAAGCAGCGCTACAAACATTGCTGGATCACCTGAACATAAAATTCACCATGGAGACAGAGATGATCAGCAGCCTTCCATTTCGGACCTGACGGGACTTTAGGACTCAGCATATGCAGAAAACCCACTCACACAGACGCTGTACCTCAATGCCAAGAGCTTTCACCATCCAGTGCAATGGTCAACTGTACTCTCTATAGTGTTTCAGTGGAGTATCTCAATCAGCGACACAGTGACCTAGGACAGAAGGCACCCAGGGTTTACTGTAACATCTGTTCCAGTGATAATGCCTACATCGGACAAACGGAGAGGACAATCTTCTTCTTTTTTTTGGGGGGGGGGACACGAAGGTGCGAACCTCCGCCACCACTCGCCACTCTCACTTCTTATACCCTCTCACTTCTTATACCCTCTCACTCAGCTATCATTTGTCGTTTGTGCTTCTGCTGAGTGCGGTATTCTTTGTGTCCCTGGAGTGAAGGATATACTTTGGAGTGGTTAACTAGGTTCTGGGAATCTCCACTTCTACACCAGTTTAAATAAGAAGATAAGCGAGTAATATAAATCTCTGTACCTAAGATAAAACCGAAATGTTTGAAATTAGAGTTTGAGAATAATATAGAATAAGATTCATATGATAAATATAGAATAAGATTCATATGATAAATATAGAATAAGATTCATATGATAAATATAGAATAATATATAATACATAAAATATAGAGAGAATAATTCAGGGTCCAATAGGGCTTGTAGAAAACTGGATTGGCCTTCAAATGAAGACTACCAGGAACAATATATAGCATGGAATACTATACTGTAATATAATGTAATGCTGTATGCTAGCCACGGAAGTCGGCTACAGCTTCGTGTTACTCACAAAATTAGATTTAATTACATGTTTTGATTAGCACGTTTTGAAAAAACCCTGACAGTGTGACAAAGTTTCACAATTTCTTTTCAAGCCGGCTGTTAAATAAATTAGAAACTAGTCATCTAAACTCATCAAGAGCCGCTACAGGAACCTGTGTACTACGAATTTCTGAAAATTTGGCAAAATTGTCTGGCAACCCCGAGGAAATAAAATGACTGCATGGGAAGACGATAGCATTGACACTTGTTGCAAAGAAAATACTCGATTCTCTTTGCTTGTTGTTTCTTCATTTTCCATGGAAAAGTGAAGCTTTTTCGGTAGTGTTCTTTAGTTGTGCGTTTGTTGAGATGAGCTATGTGGAGAACTTGTTGGTGCGAAGTTTTCTACCAGAAGTCTGAGAAGTCTGGATGAAAAAATAAACATAAAAAACCTAGGCCGTCCTAACCGAATTTGAATCTAGAACAAGCATGTCTGAAGAAGCTTTCTGGTAAGTTTGAAGTTTTTACTGTAGAGCTTGAACTTCTGGTAACGCAGATATCACCTTTCCTGTGAGATATTTACTTTGCTGCCCTATTTCACATATGAATTAGTCATGTTTGACAGGAAACGTTTTTTGTGTAACATTTTTACTAGTAATTTTCACGTTCAATGCACGTAAATATTCGTCATTGTGCTTATCAAGCTGTGTAAAAACGAATATCCCTTCTTCTGAATTTTCCCCTGTGTTAAGTTAAAAAATGCTACAACTAAATCTGTTAGAATTCTATTTCTTCTTCCATCTTTCGTAATCTTCGCATTACTGTTAAATAATTATTAATTTATCATAATATGTGCAAACGTGCAAAACATGATATTCGGTAAAGACGAATATATCAATTTCTTATCATGTTGGCTGTTATATACGAAATTAATCAATTAAACTCACATTACAAGTAGAGTAAATTTTTGAGCTGTCGCCCCTCCACTTTGGTTCACCACGAGCCGCCACTGCATCTGATTGGCCTGTCACCTACACCAGACCCATCCTGAACCAAATACACACAACCTTACCCTGACACGTCTCTGCACTTCAATCCCTGAAGATGGGAGTGATGTTAGCTGTCGATGGCTTGCCTATCTGGAAATCACCTGGTTGATATCTGGAGCAAACCTTTTCATCATTCTTTGTTAATTTCAGAGTCTAGAGTATTTATAGATGAAGTCAACTCAAACATTCTGCAAACATGGCATAGACTCTTTCTAATTCGAAAACCATCATTGCAAGTTGAGGTTTGATTTGAAACCAACAACCAGAAACTCCCGGATTGGGAACCTAACACAAAAATGGGAATAAAATTAACATACAAACACACTAAAAATAATATATACAAACACACATAGAAGTAATACATAAACTGTTACCAAGAGCTCAGCAGGGGTCAGGGAATTTAATTATATAAAATGAGTGGGAACTGTAGTGTTAATATTAATTAATATTTCATGTGTGCACATCTATTAAAACAAAAGTACTAATTCCATTCATTGTTTACCAATTAACAGTGCTTTTATAAAAATTGTGTGCTCTGTTGCATATACGTACAAAATACTTTTTTTTTTAGTTTTTCTTGTATGTACGCATTGCTTGCATTGTAGAATTATTTCTTTTATTTTACAGTTATTACAAGCATAAGAACACAGTTTTTCATTGTTTTTTTTTTTCAAGCTTGTTTACCTATATGTGTAAAATATATATTTTTAAATATTATTTGGGAAAATTGATTGACAATACTAAATTTAAATATGAAGGAGGTAATATTCTCTTTACAGCACATACACAAAAGAATGTGTGGTTTGAAAAGTGAATAAAACATTATTTCTTACCTTACACGGACACAACATACGAGGGTGGTTCAGCATGCTCCGCCCCTGACAAAGAAGGAACCCTCGTAGGAAAACCAATCCACTGTTACTTTTCAACATAGTCCCCTGCAACATTAACACACTTTTTCAATCGGCCTTCCAGTGCTTCAATCCTAGCAGAAAAAAAATATTTTGGTTGGTCCTGCAACCAAGCTTTCACAACATCCATAACCTCTGAATCACTGGCAAAATGTTTTCCACGAAGGTGTTTCTTCATGTTCGGGAACAGGTGGAAGTCACTGGGGGCCAGATCTGGAAAATAAGGGGCATGAGGGACAATTTCGAACCCTGCTGCATGAATTGCAGCCACCGCAACTTGGGAGGTGTGGGCGGGAGCATTTTCACAATGGAGCAACACACCACGGGCCAACATTCCGTGGCGTTTCTCCTTGATGACACAGTACGTAATTCTTCAATTAGGGTTGCAAAATAAACACCTGTGATTGTCTTTCCCTGTTGGAGATAATCTATCAAAATAATTCCTCCACATCCCAGAGCACAGATGCCATCACTTTGCCCTTTGATGGTTGAACCTTGAATTTCTTTGGGGGTGGAGAATGGGGGTGTTTCCATTGCATGCTTTGGTGTTTACTTTCGGGATCGAAGTGGTGAACCCACGTTTCATTCATTGTAACAAATCTCTTCAGAAACTTTGGCTTGTCAGCCTTTATTTTCCGTAACAGGTCCTGACTTGTCACACGTGTCCTCTTTTGGTCAACCGTCAGCATTCTCGGGACCCAACGTGCAGAGATCTTTTCATTAACAAATGATTATGAATAATTGAATGCACACTGCCAGTTGAGATGCCACATGTGTCTGCTATATGGCGGACAGTCATTCGCCGGTCTGCCAAAATCATGTCATGCACTTTTGTAAACATTTCTGGTGTTGTCACTGTTGCAGATGGGCCACCACCATGCTCATCTTCACAGGTCTGCCTACCACATTTAAATTCATGGCACCATCTCTTCACTAGGTCATATGAGGGGCTAGAGTCTCCCAAGAGTTCCCACCATATCTGCATGGATGTCTTTCGGTGTTAGATTTTTCTTGAGTAAATATTTTATCACTGCTCGGACCTCAGATTTTTCCATGTTTTTACAAGTGGCTACACTTCTTACTGATCATCAACTTGTAACAAAAAGAAAAATTGTTGTAAATTCTTGAAACTTTGTGGATATTAGTCAAAAGAATGAACAATGTTACATATAAAATTACAGGTCTCTACTATCACTGGAAATGGGTCAGGGGCGGAGCATGCTGAACCACCCTCGTACACCATCAGTGGTGGCAATTGTTAAGTTCTTATGCGTTAATTTCAATCCTTCAATGTGTGCACCCTGGGTTACACGACACACATCCACACAGTAAACAAACTCATCCCAGACTAGGTGTAGCATGTCCACGGTAATGGCCTGCAGTGCATGCGTTTTCCAATCACTAAGTTCATGGATGGATCTGGGTAATGGTGGTACTTATACACTGTCTTAAACCAACCCTCAAAGAAAGAAATCTCATGGTGTAAGACCCAGTGAATGGGGTGGCAAAGGGAGAAGGTGGTTTTCTCCTTTTGCAGCATGTTGGATTCAGAGCTGCAGAAGAATACGATTGAGAAGAACTTGCACATTCCTGTGAAAATGGAGGGGAGAGGAGCAGCTCTGTCTAGTTATAGAATATATATCATAATTGGTATTCAGTTGGGGTAACAACCTGTTATTCATAATGTCTAAAAATAACTGAGAGTCACAATTACTTCAGTGAATAAAAATGGGCCATGCACTTTTTCCTGTGACACCGCACAAAAAATGTTGACTTTTGAAGAGTGATGCTGGTGCTCTATCTGTGCATGTGGTTGCTTGGTTCCCTGGATATGGACATTATGTCTGTTCACCTTGCTGCTGATGTTGAATGTGGCTTCATCAGTGAACATCATTTTTTTTTACGAAACCATTTTCCTCCATTTTCAACTGCATCTCCTCACAAAAGTTGCACCTTTTCATTTCGTCTGCTGCTGTAAAGAACTGCACCAATCGCATATTGTACGGTTTAATACTGCTTATGCAACACCTTCCACACTGTCATTTTTTTGGCATGCCGAATTCCCTGCTTGCCCTAGCCACTGACTTGCAAGGACTTAGAAACACCTCACACACTTTTTCAGTGTTTTCATCAGACACACAAGGTCCACCAGAACTCTTGCCTTTACACAAACATCCAGTTTCCACCAACTGTTGGTACCACTTTGTTATGTTTTTTTTTGTGCTGCTTCTTTTTTCAAACCATGTATGAAACTCAAGCTGCATTGTAATCACAGATCTGGACACCTCAAAGTGGAGCACACAGAGTCTTCTGCTGTGATGCCATCTTTGAAATGGACCCCCGCAGTGAGAATTAGAAGCAAACTGCTGGTAGGACATGAGGAACTTGGACACTGCTGCCACTTGTGTGAGAATAATTTTTTTATTTACTTTTCGAAAACCTCAATTCTGTTTGACTAGATTATCTTGTCAAACAATTATAATTTTTGATACTATGTATATGTGTAGATTTGTTTTATGATGCATATAATAATGCTATTGATCTTTATTATTTTGGTAGGTTATTGAGGCAACCAACAATGCTATTCGTCGCTCAGACAATCGACCTGCAGAGTCGTACATGAATGACATTGTTACTGAATTAGAAGTATTTGAAAAAGAACTTGCTTCAAGAGGAACGACCTTTTTTGGAGGTAAAAATCTTCATTTTTGTTTACTGAAAGAATAAGAGAATAATTTATGTTACTCTGAACAGTTTGTGGAATAACTTAACTAAGAACCTATATTTTGTAATTCTGCACTTGCATTCTAATTTCGATTTTTCATTCTTTAGTATATTCAACAAATATTAATAACTAATTCTCAGGTATCATTAAAATTAAATGCCAGGAAGGAAAGCTATCCATAAACTTCTAAATTTCTTATTAATATCTATGTTATTGCAATAAGCATTAGATGTTTGATCTGAATCCTCAGGAATAGATGTCTGTATCCCCTCATTTGGTGTTGATTAAATGGACTCGATACAGGGTTCAAAGCTCTTCATGAACTTATTTTGCTAGCTGGACATAACCAAGTAACCAAAAGTTGTTTGCCAAACTTCAGGCTAACCATACTAAAAGTGATTGGTGAAATGCAAGAGCATACCTTTCGAAAATGGTGTTTTTTATGTTGAGCCAATGTACTGAAAACTAATGTAGATATGTTTGTGTTGTGTTAATTTTATTGTGAAGGCAAATTGTATAAACTTTAGTGTAAATTATTTCTGAAAGATAAAAATTTACACAAGGCTTTCTCATTCAAATGGTATCACTGTTTTCAAGATACCTTCAAGTGGTAACTGCACCACTTTCACTTGCTCGAACTTGTTCAAGTCTCCCACCCTTGAGCATATACATTCAAATATTATTTTAATGTGACAATAATTGTCTATTTTATTTTCATATATGAAGGGCTTGGGTGTAAAACATGGTGACATTGGTATTTTTTGAGTTACAAAGTAAAATCAGCCATCCTTCAATTTTTGAGTGAAATTGCCATGCCATTCAATTTGCATTGGACTCAGTGAAGCCTTCTGAAATTGGTAAACACAACATGAAAAAAAATATATATATACAGCATAGCTTCTAATAACCTTTTTTCTTAATGAACTCTGAAATGATCAAAATGTCACTTACCATGTTTTACACCCGAGCCCTTCATATATTTTTTTCATATATAGTGTATTGGTAAGATAGACGAAACTACATTTTAACAAGAATATGATGACTATGTTAATTTAAGTTTCAATTTCACTTCGTCTTTCACTTCACGATCCATATTTGAGATTAGGGTTATACACTTTTTACTGGGCTTTATGTGTACCGGTTCTTTTGCCTTTTCGAGTATTCTTCGCTCGAGCAAAGAAGCTCTCAATTCTGTACACTATCTAGCGTCGTCCATGCAAACTATTTGGCACTCAAACAAAATCCTCTTCCTGCAGCACTCCAGTCTGGACAGAGTAGTGTTTATTTTATAGATATAAACCACTTTCACAAGAATGTTCTGGTTCTGCTACAGCTAAACAGAAAAACCATAAGCAATTCCCAACACAAAAATATTGTTCATCCATGGTGGCTGACAGATGTGTCCTTTTGTCAGCTATATCTCGCACCCCTAATTTGACTTTTAACCTACTATGTCCAGTTGTGTTATTAGAGTCCAACATTAATTGAATTTTGTACAACTGCTTATTAGTTGCATAACTTTTTTCCCCCTTCAAGAGCATAACTGAAACTACATGCCAACAGTTTACATTAGGATTGGATCGATATGAAGATTTAACTGATATCATTGTGTCAATCTAAACGTTACCAGTACAGATATGCACACTGATCCAATATAAAAGTGCAAATGTTCCATGAAAAACCTGAATTAATGAACCTTCTTAATTAATGCATGTAAACAAGTGACTGCATTAGGTTTTGCCAAAGAAAATAGACATTTACTTTACAAAACTAAGGCATGTGAATATATCAGTTGTATATCTTCATATTTGATAAACAAAATTGACTTTGCCAACCTCTGTGGTGAAGTTGTTAGCCGAGCATGCTATGATGCAAGGGGGTCCCGGTTTCAATCCTGGTCTGGGCATGGGTGTTCTCTGCGAGTGTCCCTTCACTATGTCATTATATCATCACTTATCCTTATCTTCACGATGAACCAAAAGTGGCAGAAAACCAAACCAAAGTAAAGTAAATCGAAGCAGGTGATAAAAAAAAGATTGAACTTCACACGCCATCGGCACCATAAATAGTAAAATGAGTAATGTTGGACACATACGTTGAATAAAGATTCAAATTTTCTAATCTACCTGAGTTCTTCATTAGCGTAGGAACTGAATATGTATTATATGTGGGCTATAACAGGTAAGTTGTTATAAAATATGTTAAAATATATTAAAAACTACAACAACAGCAATGAGTTTGAAGTAGAGTTACCAGATCGCTGTAAGGTAATTAATTGTAGGACATGCTGTCCCAAAATGTAGGACATTAAGTCAAAATGTAGGACACAACACATTCTCAATAAATAATACATATTTCTATAGAACACTTTAGAAAGTAATTGACAAATGACACTTTTCAGTTTTAAGAAATGAATTCTTAATGAATTTTTAAATGCAAAATTTCAAAACTTCCAATCATACTAATAAATGCACCTCTCACTACATGATTTAAGTGGTACTTCTCAGAGGAGACAATTTTTATCAAAATCTCAGGTCTAGTCAAACTATATTTATATTAGAGTGGACAGTCAATTTAAAATTATAGGGACCAGTACCGAACGAACATTTTACAGACTTTATGAAAAAATAATTTCTCTCGTGAGTTTGTTGTGCTGATGGTAATGAAAGTACTCTCTCAACATTTGAATTATGACCTGTAATGGCAAACAAATATTCAGCAATTACTGTAATTTAAAATGGTTTGTGAAGTTTCATTTTGGGTAGTTTTTAGTTCAATAACAGGGTGTCTACCAAAATAACACATCCAGAACACTTGAATTTTTCTGGACTCTCTAGACCTTTTTTCCGTTTTTCTTAACGTTTATTTATTCGACCCCTACTTAGGTAAAGCTGGAAATTAGTAATTAAGAAAATAAATATTTATTTAATGAAAACCCCTACCAGAGGGACAGTAAAGATAAAAACTGAAGCTGAATTTAAGAAAAGAATTACATCTGCTTTCTCGTATTAATGCATCCTGAACTGTGTTTGGCAGACAAGCGAGGCTTTGGCATCTGGACTCACAGCCAGTATAATCTTATGTGGGGCTTGTGTCAGTTGTCCCTATATGTTTGTGACTGTCCCTTCATCCATCTTATGTTACCACCATTCATCTTCATCTTCACGATTAGCCAAAAGAACAGAAAAAAAGTGAAGTAAAATAAACTAAATCAACCAATCAGTCATTATGATAGCAAAAATTCTTGACCACAAGAATAACTGATTGCCTTTTTATTGACTTCTTGACCTACTTCTTGATTTCTTTAATATTTCTTGACTACCATGACTTTCTTGACTGACAGACACCCTGAATATCTTTCTTCTCTATACCTCTGCTTTACAATCAAATTATATTGAATAACAATGGGCAACACCTTGTTCCATCAGTATAAACCCTAAGGCAATAAATTCTGCTCAGGCATTGAACAGTGATGTTATCAGAAAGTGGTCCCAAAACTTTGTTCATTAAGTGCTTCCGTTTTCCCATTTGTTTAATAGCAGGACAAACTTTTTTCTTTTCGTGCAATGACTGAATCAAAATAAATTTCACCATGAGTTTGGAAGCGCAGTCCATAGACTTGTAACTTGCATGATTTTTATCTGTTACCTATATTTATAATTAATATTATGTAACGCTCAAAATGTAGGACATTTATTATATTTTTCAAATTCCTCCCGGACGCCGGACATAAGGCTAAAATTTAGGACATGTCTGGGAAAATCCGGATCTGGTAACCCTAGTTTGGAGTGATGTAGTACTTGGCTGCCCACAACTTCCTGGTGTAAGGGTTTTGGCCAATGGCAATGAGTGAAGGAAAAGTACAGCAACAGCATTGTGAGTTAGGAAAGGCTGTAGAAGTGTTCACGATGGAGAGGAGTAGTAGGCCTATTATTCAGACTGCTGGCATTGTTGAGCATGTGGATGCAGAAGTGTGAGAAAATCGTCGCTTCACAATTAGTGCTCTTGCCATGGAATTTCTAGAAATTTTCCAGACATTTTTTCAAATAGTTACTTACAACTGGTACTTTCAGAAACTTTGCACGTGATGGTCTCGAAAATGTTGGCAGCCCCTAACAAAACCCAAAGAATGAGCTGCATATTTTTGGATCACAACCAGGGAAAGGAGGATATGATTTTTTTCCCCCACATTATGGTTGGTGATGAAACTTGGATTTGTGTCGAGTGGAAATAACAATCTGCACAGTGGAATCTTTCATATTCATCAAAGATGAGGACGTTCAAACGACTGTGTTCTGGGACCAAAAAAAAATAATATTTTTTGTGGATTTTACCGAGCTGGCATAGGTTTACCATTAAACACCTTGAAAACTGAGACATCTAGTTCAGAACGAGTGATGTGGAGTGCTGAGGACAGAAATGATTTTTCTTCATGACCATGCGTACCCGTACACTGCTGACTGCACTGTCCAGACAATTTAAAAGTTCAACATTTCAAGCATAAGTTGGATTCCATCAATTTTATAGATGTGTGGGAATGAAATTATTTGCTTTTTCTCATAGAAACCACCTATTTTTAAAAGATACTCATAATGACAAATGAAAAATATTTTATTTCAATGTAAAATAATTCTGTGTTCCTTCCTGTTGATCTTGGTGGTACACTACTGTTTACTTGGGAAGGCCTAAGTGGTGGTAGTATGAATGGTGGTGGTGTGCCATGGAAATGGAAAGGTGATTAAAATATTTTTCACGCTAGTAACACAGAATTATTATTGTATGCAAGAATGCATTTCAAACTATGCATGTGTGAGGAATATGAAAAATATTTTAGTTCTCATTTACCACTTACTAGAAATACATTTGTTCTGATAATTATTTTTCCTAACCTTTAGTGGGTTAGACTCTCTGGATTGGACAGCATGCACTTTTTCAAACTTGCTGCAATGTACGAAAAAATCGTAGCTCAAGAACTAATTGTCCTAGACACATGAAATATATTTTTTCGGTGCTTTTAGTGGAGGTTATATGTACATATCATACTTCCCAATAATGAAAGTTAAAGAAGAGAAGAAGAAGAAATTACAAGTTTTACAAAAAAAAAAGTATTTGGCATACCACTGCCACCACAATAGCCCAAAATGCATGAAAAAATGCAGTATGTAGCAGTGGTACTTTCCTGCAACCATGCAAAATTGCATTGAAAATGGGCTGATTCTTCCTGGGAAAAATGTAACAACAATGTGTAAGAAAAGCAGTGTTGTCAGCTTACAGAAAACATGGACACTGGATGGACCAAATTTGCAGGAAAGCACAACAAAGACCACTCTTTCAGGATATTTAATGCCCTTCCCCCAATTTTGAAACTATGAAAAATTTTAGAACACAAATTTTCAGGAAATTTTGAAAATTGCACAATTCCTGCTGGACTCTTAATTGTCACATGTTGTGAACAAGTTCTTAATAATGATGAAAACATTTAATCAAAAAGTGGTGGTCAATAGCTCGTTTATAAATTTCATCCTGTAATCTTATAGACATTTTCATACTCTGTTTATTAATAATAGTAACAATGGATATATTGTTTTGTGATCCAAGTTTGTCATATCTTCATATGTATACAAATGAACAAGGAGACAGCATTGAAATATCATGTGTTGTTTGAAGAAATGACGTGGAGGTGGTATGACAGGTATATCAGCCATCCTCAGGAAATTAAGTAACAAGATACACTTCTTACCTGAAAAGGAATAAATTCCATCTTTGGTACCGTACTGACTGCACGAGAGTCTTCTGATTGCATGCCACTCAGATTGGGTCATATTCTCAGTGGCATGCATTGCATTGCTGCATTATTATAGTATTTTTAAGAACCTGAGAGGCTAGTGGCGATTCTGTTGTGCAGTTTGTGGTTGTCACTTGTCACTCTGCTCTCAAAGCTTCCTTATTTTCTCATAAGTTTTTGAGAGCACCCCTGCACCACACCTCTCCAAACACAAAGTGGATGATGAAAAATTGAAGATTGTACATAACTGCTTTTTCTCTGTATATGAAATTTTAGACTGCTTTAACTTTTTAAAAAATATCATGTGATGAAAGTTATTTTTTGAAAATATAATTTTTAACTATGGACTGTTGATATAGTGTTACAATATTTATGGTTTAAATAAAATTGTTTATTTTTATTTTGTGAATAAGTTTGGATGAGTCTACCTTCTCGTATAAATTAATCAGGTTGCACACAGTTTATGTAGAAAAAATCATTTCGACATGTAAATTTCTGGTGGTCATGTAAAATGAAAATAATATACTTAATTAGACATAAGCGAGTTACTAACTTTTTGTGCAAAACTTACTTGTAAAGGTTCTATTAGCAAAATAAGTAAGTTTCAGGGAAATTGTTAGTAACTCGCTTTATCTAATTATTATCAACTGTATCTTCTATTCTCCAAACATAAAAAAATAATATATGTTAATTCTAATTTATTTTGCAGGCGATCGTCCTGGTATGCTGGACTATATCATATGGCCTTGGAGCGAAAGGGCAAGGTTACCTGCGATGATTGGTGGGGAAGAGTTCAAGCCTCAAAAGGGCAAGTTCCCTTCTCTGGTAAGTTTCTATTCACTTGTTCTCAGTAGCAGTAGAGGTGATACATTTTTATTGGCAAGTGAGATGTTTTGAGCAGTTTTGTCAATACAATATAACAATATGAAATTTTTACCAATATTGTTGTCCAGACATTAAATTTATCAATATTAAAAATTAATATTGTACAAAATTTATATATTGTATTTAGGGGAGACCTAATACCACTGCAGATACTCATACCAATTCCCAAGATACTTGAAAATTGTCACGCTTCAGAATATTTATAAATTTTAATGTGTAAATCTAAATCATGGCAATCTACCAGTGTGTTGCTTTAAAATATTCATAATTTAACATGATATAATCATTCTATCACAAATTTCATTTCTTCTCACAATGTTATTTGTAAAAATAAAAGTGAAAAATATGCATTTTTGCATAATTTCAAGAACGTGTGAAGTCCCATGAAAGTGTTGTGCAACAGTTTTGTAGACTCCACAATACACTCGGACACTGGAAATTTATTGTGGAGTATCAGTGATTAAATTCTAAATGATACTTTACAACACTGATGCTACTGATATTTGCTGATTTGCTGATACTGATATCAGCTCAGTCCCAGTTGTATTGTATAAAATGAATTTCTTAAAGGACATGAATGCTTAATCAACTCCTTAATTGAAGTATGATTCTGATGTGTTTGCCTAATAAGCAATTGCATGTTATACATTTATTAAATGATAAATTTCTTAAATTAATGTATGATGTGCAACAAATATTTCAACAAATCAAAGAATAAAATGTTTTCTTTTGGTGTTATTCTTTATTTTTTAAATCTATTTGTGCCACTTTTTTACATAGCTACATAATTCATTGCACTTAAACATCGAAAAACTTAGCTTTTGTAAGGGGGTGGTCAGACCATGCAATGAACGATGCCAATTTCCAGAGGGTGTTGACAGAGTTGTCCAACCCCCCTTCCCTCTCCTGCTGGAAATTTCTACTGTTTTCAGTAGACAAATTCTACTGTTTTCAAATGTCTTCTACTGTCTACTATGAAATGTACTGAAATCCTATTGTAGATCTACTGTACAGCTACTGTACTCTACAGTAGGACTACTGTACTGTGTAAGGCTACTGAACTGAAAAAACAATGTAAATAATTATGCATAATACTTGCTACAATATATTATAAAATCATTTATTGACTTCAAGAATAGACCAATTAATTCTTGACACCATATTTTCAGTGATTTTGAAGTGAATTGGAAAAACAGTACATGAACTGAATTTCTACTGTTTTTCTAATGAATATATCCAGTATATACTACTGAAGTCAGATATATCTTAATGAAAAAGTTAGTACAACTTTTTCTTAAGAAATAACTCAACTTTAAAGCAGCTAGCAGTTTGAATACATTATCATATCAGTTGATTTTTTTCAGCATGAAATTGCCATGGTTATTATTATTATATCTGTGTAATGCAGTTGCAGAAAGGAGCCATCTTTTGATCAACGTAGTCAACAGTGTTTGCTTGTTTTGGTTTTTCAAGCTTGAGGTCAGGTCTTCGTTTAAACTAATTTTTTGCTGTTTTTGTGTGAATATACGAAGAACAACATGCCAATTTATGTATAAAATAGTATGTTTTTTAATTTTCTACAAGTTCGTTAACCAGAATGAAGCTACACACTTAGACGTGTTCACTATATTTGATTTCTTTGTTGTATGAATGCATTCCTAAGTAGCAAGTTCCACATGCTTTACCATACATTTATTTTAGTTTATATGATTTTTTCATTGCATTTTCAGTTGTATAGATAAGAAAATTTTCATTGCTGACAAGAGTACTGTTTTCAGACAGCAATATACTGAACACAATAAAAGATGTTAGTTGTACAATTATATTACTGAAAACATTAAGAGTACAATTCAACTACTTAAGATAGGAGAAGCAGTTGGACTACCAAAAACAGTAGAAAATATTAGCAGTACACAGCTACTGAAAACACTAGACATAGTCGGGCTACTGAAAAAAGTAGAAGACAATAGCATTACAGTTCATCTACTGAAAACAGTAGATGTTTCAAAACACCCATTAATCTACTGAAAACAGTAGACAGAATATTCAGTAGGGCCCATGTTAACAGAAAATTTTGAAATGGATTAACACACAGAAACCAATAACAGAGGTAAGGTGGTTGTATTCTCACTCCATGATGTTGTGATACTCTGTAGTAATTCTTTTATGTTTATGGAACCCCATCTTGGTAAATATTATTTTAAAGCTTAATTTCTGTAATTTCTGAAGATGGCAATGGTTTCATTTTAAGATGGTGACATTAATGCCATGTGATCAAAATATTGCGGTGCATTTAGCCTGCCAGGGCTCAAACAAGTTCATTTCCTGCCTAGGGCAACTCAGCATTTACAAAAGGTGCCTATCTCCTGCCTTCCACTGACGATATATTGGTAGGAATATAAAGTGAGGTTGGGGAGAGGAGAGGACAGTTTTCTGAGATAGACAAGTGAGAGAAAATGAATTTAGTCACAGCACATGCATACACGTGCGTGAATGTGAGTGAGTTTGCACATGTATGTGCAAGAGCTCTAGGCAGGATACCACAGGCTTGTACACCATAACAGGTATGTGTTTTCATATAGCATGCAAATGCCATTGTGAAAGAAATCTTGTGATGCTAGCAGTTGGTTTGGAGCCATGAATGTGCCTCCAGTCAATGTAATATTAGTCACAGAAAAAGTTTGTTTTTCAATTTTCCAAAAAAAATTAGGAGAGAATCGACAAAACTCTTACATGAAATTTAGAGCCTAAATATGACCAATAATTCACCTCATAAACTATATTTGGAAATATTGCTATAAAACCCAAATACAAACTGTGACTAACTTAAGCAGTAGTAACAGGCTGCAGTAGGCATTCATTTACAAAGGTTAGTAGGGTAATAGTCGTGCACCACGGCCATGCAGTGTAAGATGCAAGCTATGGGCTCCAGCTATGGAACGTATGCTGGTTCAAGTATCCTGGGGGAAGCATAGTAACTTTTCCTGAGATTTCGGCCTGTGTATGGGACTGGTGGTTACCACCATCGTGAGGAAATTGAGGAGCTACGAATGAGTAGCATAACGTGGTTATAGAAAACCTAAGAAACAACTGGGCATTCGTCATGCTGACCACACGTCACTCCGTAACTGGTTGGAAGATCTCTCGCCTCTGGTGGGAGTGAGATTGGCAGTTGGTAGGTAGCAACTGGCCCTTACGGGCGGTTACACCAAGAATTATTATAGCAGGGCAATAATTCTGAAATTTGTCACTTTGTAGGCACTGCATTGCTACTAGTAGCAACCATTATATTTCCGTAGGGTACATGTGACTTATACAGAAGCATATTGTTGCCAGTCTTGAGTTGAGTTTGTGTACTTAATGTTGTCACAGAATGGCAGCTTTGTTTTTCCATTTATCACAATTAGATATGATTTCGTCATGAATAAATCATTCTACGCAATCACGCAGTTTAATAGAATTTTTGCTGGTCAGAGACAAAGTGAAATACCTACACATGAAAGTATCCTTGTATCAGCAGACAGGAGATCAAAAGCCATTCAATGAGGTGAGATCATTTTCCAGTCAGAAGTGGACAATCCAGATGGCGGGGATGGTTGTATCAACAGCCTGATTTACATTTGAAATCCTGGTGACTGGATGTGGTGTCATGATATGTAACCAGACTCGAATGGTCTGTATTCTAGTACATACTCATCTTGCCTTTTCCTCATGTTTTATCTTCAGTCATATCTTTTCTTAGTTGTCCATTTATGAGAGTATAGTCACTTATACCTGGGTTGGATAAAAATCATGATTTTTATTTTTAAAAAAATCATTTTGATGATTTTCTTTATTGAAATCTACTTTTTTGGATTCTTTTAAGAAACCTGCTTAAATTGCTTGTATGGTTTTTGGCACCATACATATAGATATGTTTTTTTATAGAAAGACTTTTTCTGGTAAAATATTTGAACAGTTTGATTAAAGCATAGAAAAGAAATATATGTAAATATACATTTTTTTTCTGTTTCTGATAGTGTATATATGAACCTACTATGGAAACGTTTGTTGAGTGTGTTAATGAAACTATAATAATTACAGTAAATTTTCTTCCAGTGAAATTAAAACATTCTGGATGTACCAGGTGTGCCAGTTAATAATTCTTAATTTCGTCACTGGATGGCGCTGGAAGCAAGGGTTGACATACAGTCTCAACTGTTAAGTCAGTGTGTTGCCAGGACAGTACCTGTCAAAACGTCGTGGATGTGCAACTGAGTGCGAGTGATCGTGATATTGGGTTTGTGTGGGAACATGTTGACCTTCAAACCAAATAAGGATCATGTGCTTTTCTTGTTCAGTCAAAAGAAAAATGCGAGTGAAAGAATCGTATCCTTGTGGAAACACGGTGACAATGTCCTAACGCAAGACGCGTGTGTGCGTTGGTTTCAACGATTCAAAAGTGGTGATTTCGACTTGAAAGACAAAGATCGCCTGGGCCAGCCGAAAAAATTCCAAGATGCCGAATTGCAAGCACTGTTGGACGAAAACGATACGCAAACGCAACAACAACTGGCAGAGAAATTAAATGATGGTCGCCAAAGCATACCTAATCGTCTTCATGCCCATGGGAAAGATCCAGAAGGTAGGAAAATGGGTCCCACATCATCTAAACGACAGACAAATGGAAAGCGAAAAACTGTGTGTGACGTGTTGCTTTTTCGGCATGAAAGAAAGTCTTTCTTGCATCGGATAGTGACTGGGGACGAAAAATCGATCTACTTCAAGAACCCAAAATGCAAAAAGTCATGGGTTGACCCAGGACAACCTTCAACATCGACCGCAAAACCGAATCGCTTCGGAAGGAAGACAATGCTGTGCATTTGGTGGGATCAGATGGGTGTGGTGTACCATGAGCTTCTGAAACCAGGTGAAACAGTGAATGCCGTTCGCTACCGTCAACAACTCATCAAGTTGAACCATGCATTGATCGAAAAATGCCCAGATTGTGCGACAAGACACGGAAAAGTGATTTTGCAACACTACAACGCCTCATCACACACAGCGAAAGGCGTCAGAGACACCATTTCTGCACTTGGCTGGGAATTCTTGCCCCACCTGCCATACTCACCAGACTTAGCCCCTTCGGACTACCACTTGTTTTCATCGATGTCTCACTCACTTTCCCAGCAACACTTCAACAATTATGAGGATACCGAACAATGGCTTGCTGACTGGATCATCTCAAAATGTGAACGATTTTTCTGGAAGGTCATCCACAATTTGACGGACAGATGGGCACAATGTATAGCTAGCGATGGCGCATACTTTGAATAAAGCATTTGTTACCTTTCTCCCCAGATACACTTGTTTTCTTTCGGATCAATTAAGAATTATTAACCGGCACACCTGGTACTATTGTAACTTAAAATATTTTTGTAATCTTGATACCTGAATTTTGGTGATTTTTTAATGATAGTTGCAAACTTTCAGCTGCCATGTTTATTTACAGTTTAATGATAATGAAACTATTTGCAGTTTAACATGGGAAGTATTTTGTATATTATTCTACACAAAATGTTTGCAATTTTTCCTGTGTGAATTTTAAATGAAGAGAAATTTAAGCATGTTTACACTTTACATAATACATTTCCTTTTGTACGAGCTTCACCCCACCAGTACATATATTTGGTTTCCTTTCTTTTTGTTTCTTAGAGCCTAATAAACACCATTAAATGATTACAAGATTAATGTACTTTCACCAAAAGTGATTCTGATAACTACAAAATCCTTACCCCTAGATGATTAATCCTGGCGCCGCCGCCGCTGATACCAGTTGCCATTCTTCCCACCTTGATATTATTCAAATGTTCTTTTCTTTGTATTATAGTTCTTCCTGTCTGTCCAGCACATTCTGTGCATCTTATCCTATATAGCCCAGTAACCTCTTAAATTGTCTTTATTCTATTGTCTGTTTCTTGTAGTGCCAAAGGTATATTTCATTATTTTAATAAGTTTTATGTGGTGGTGGTGTTGTATCATACATTTTCAAACTCTTTCCAAATCTTTTCTACTATTCCTTTCTGTGTGGAACTTCCATTTGTTAAAGATGCACATTTTTGTGGCATAGAAATATGATTGAAGTAAAGTATCATACCACAAATGAAACTTTAATTAATGCGACAAGTCACTGTTCACAATTGTCTTGTGAAAAATTGACAATTGTATATATTTTCTTTACATTTAAATTATGTTAAATAAGCACCATGCTTTTCCTTCAGTTACATTTTAGTATTGTCCTTTTTTTTCATCCTTGTAACTGTAACAAGCAAAATATTCAGTTAAAACAAAATGTTGTCTCAATGCATTTTTTTATGTCTTTATACTCATAACAATGACATTGTAGAATTCTGCACTAAATCGCAGGCTATATTACTGGTGCAGTAATATGTCTACATTCACTGATGCCAATTATTTTTTGCTATGCCTCCAATAGACAAGTGTTGTAGTTAATAGCAAACTAGTAAAGGAAGGTGTTTGGTATAGTTATATCCATTTTTTAGGCTCCAAATTCCCAATAGTCTCCTTAAACATGTCTGCTGCCTCCAAAATTTAACTTCAGTCTGATCCAAAGTGTTATATTGTTCATATATTTGCTTTTGAATAGTGTAACTAGGATCAAAATGTCTAAGAAACAAGAAAGAAGTTGTACTTACAATCCAATTTTTCAGACTTATATCTGGGTCCTTTATCAGGGATCCCAGGAAATAACATTTCCATCTGAGATTCCCTGACAAAGCATCCAGACACAGATCCAAAACGGTGGGTAGATGAATTAAAGAGTAGCCATTGTAAGTTCAATGTTCTTCACGTTTTTTTAGATGTCAGTCTTAGTTGCATTATCTCGTGTTACGGTAACATTCAAGAAAAAGGCTTTTGCATGTGCACATATTACATTATTCAGTGTATTTTTATTATACATTTTTAATGCAAAGTACCAAGTTTGCTAACATGTTTTAAGTAATTCAGATAGTAACATATTATTGCATTTATGTCAAAATTATCCATTGGATCCTGGCATCTGCTTTCTGTCTCAACCAGATTTTTACCTATTTTCTGATGCTGTCATGAGGATGATATATCTTGGGAAGTGCAATGATATGTGCGTTACTATATTAGATGTGAGTAAATTGGAAGGATTCTTGAAATTTTCCTCATTAGACAAATTGTCTCGTCAAACTTGACTGTTCTAAGACTTACAGCATCACTGATAAGAAATATAGGGCTGGCCCCTGTGGCACATCGTATCACAACACCAGGGGCCCTGCGTTCGAATCCCGGCCTGGGCATTGGTGTTTGCGAGTGTCCATTCATCAATTTCATATCACTCATCTCCGATCTTCGCAATTAACCAAAAGTGGCAGAAAAGTGAAGTAAAATAAGGCAAATCAATCAATGGATAAGAAATATAGGTCTCACACGTAGCTAAATGGCTCTCACCTTTGTGTGTGGTGCAAGCAGTTTTAGGTTTGATTCCTGGTGGGAACCCCCCCCCCCCTACAAAATTTCAGTGCTGACTTAGCACCATGAAAAAATGGGGGAGCAACTTGAAAAGAAGAAGCAATGGACTCCAGTCTCGAAACCAGAAAACAGGGGTGGTGGTACTTGATGCACCAGCCGTGGGTTACCTAGTGAAAAAAAAAAAAAAAACTCTTGGCAGGCTCTGGTCCTCGGAGAGCTGTTGCTCCATGGAATTTATTTTTAGATAAGAAATATAACACAGTTGGGCATGTAATTTGAAATATATTTTGGGAAGTGTCTTAGCAGACTAATGTATTAATACTGTTATTGTATGAACAGCATGCAGTAAATAATAATAATAATAATAATAATAATAATAATAATAATCCTTTGCGCAACAGCCCATGAAGGGCCTGGGCATACCTACCGACTGCCGGTCTCTCTCCCACACTTTCTCTCGTCACCTCTAAGTGTGGAGATCTTCAACCAGTATTGGAATAGTCGGGGGGTCAGCCCGACGTATCCCCAGCCGTTATAGTAGGTCGTCTCGACCGGATTACGCTCACTCACTCGGAGCTTCCCAATTTCCTCACGATGGTGGGTTGCCACCGGCCTTATACGTAGGCCGAATAAATTCTGACCAGAGCCGGATTCGAACCTACGCCCTCCCGCAGCGAACGATCTCAAGACGAGTGAACGCCTTAACCCGCTCGACTACGGAGGAGGACGCACACAGTAAATGTGTGATCTAAATCTAATGAACCTGTGGCGTAACAGCCTGTGAGGGCCAGTACCTACCTACCTACCTACTTCCGACCTCACTCCAACCAGAGATGAGATCATCCAACCAGTTACAGGGTGATGTGTGGTCAGAACGACTAACCCCCAGTCGTCGTAGATTTTCTATGACCGGGTTATGCTCCTCATTCATAGCTCCTCAATTTCCTCATGATGGTGGGTGGCCACAAGTCCCATACATAGGCCAATATCTTGGGAGGAAAGTTGTTATGCCTAAACCATTATAAAATATACCAGAATGCCGTGTCTAGCTGTATCCTCTTCCACAACCAGCAGGTCCGTGAAGGAACTCTTCTTTTTCTTCACTACCCAAACCAACTTGTGACATCACAAGGGCTTTGTTACCAGCCTGGTTTGTGACAAATTAGACACCTCTGGATTTTATAGAAGTTATTGTGATTGTGAGAATTGTATATCAATCGAACTAGCAGAAAAATTAAAAGCTAATAACCACGTATGATATATGAGGGTTTCAGAGTGCAAGTGGTGTAACCCCATTCAAGACAGTTTTGAGAAAAAAGGCAATTTAGATAACTTATTACTGTACTCGGGTTTTGGAGCCTAAACATAGTGGTGCCTCTATGAGCAAGAATTTTACACTTAGGAGATACTTATAGCACTGAAATGTTGATACTTCACAGTTCTAAGTTATACATGCAACTCCATTTCCACGAGAAGTGGAGTTACGCTACTTGTTCTCGAACTCCTCACATAAGAGACAAGAAAATGTTGGCTTCTGTGCATAACAGACATGGAGCATGAATATGTAAGGTATATTAAACAAATTATGCGAACATTCACTTAGAATGGAATGTAAGGAATATTTATTAATAGATAATACTATCCAGAAATGTTGACTCAGCTTGCGAATCATACTTCTAACCAGAAATAACAAATTCCTTGTGACATTAGAAGTAATTTCCAAAGGTGATGAAGGAAAGGAGGACAACTCCATCTAGATCCAGATGTTGCCGTGCACACATGTTGGTAGCAAAAGAGAAATCTGCTGGCTTTGAATTCCTAGTGTCATAGGATTTTTAATGTTTATATCTATTTTTAACCACTTACCTATTTTAACCTGCATGTAACATTTATTCATTCTCTATTTACTATTTGAAATGCTGAAGATGCACGACATAAAGTTCAATCTTTTTAAAAAGGAGTAACATTCATGTGTGGGGAATCAAAGATGTAGTAGTTTAAATACACATAAACAAATTACTAACTTTAATCAAGAGATTTACTTTTAATGGTTCTATTAATGTCAGTGATTTCTGTCCCTATCCACTTGGGAACTTGTTGCTTCACTGCTGGACAGGCTTCCAGTTTCAGTCGTTTCCCTGCAGGCTACTAGGAGCGTTAGTGTAGTCAGTTCATCTGCTGTGTTTGTTGTGCATGTTGGGTTAGTTGCTGCAGGAGCCAACAGGCACACTAGTCAAAGTTTTCAGTCATTCATACAATGCACATGGTAATTGACACCAAGATCAAAGATGTATGCAATTACACACTTTCCGCATGAGATAAACATTGACAGCGGTCAGGCACATCACATTTGGCTCCCACTACTGCAGCAATTGAAACCTAGCACACAGAATGAACATAACAGCAGCTCTGAACCTTCTGAACATGTAATGCAAATTTACATTTTAAGATAGTGCGTTTACTCACTGTATTATAATTAAAGAGAAATATATAATAAACACTTATGTGAGTGAGTATCATTGTCAAAACAATCTTTAAAACTACGTTTCGCAGAGCTACGCTCCGCTTCTTCAGGTTTCTCTTTAATCAGCACATAAAAATACTTCTTCACGTGGACAAATCCAGGATTGGGTAAAAAGGTTTTGGATTAAAAAACGTAAAATTACATGACTGTTAAAAATGCCTTAAAGGCTTGGCAATACTTCTAGAGGAGCTGTGTTCCGATCCTACCTACATGGCTGACTTAAACATCATTTAAAAGATTGTTTTGACAACGATACTCACTCATGTGTTTATTATATATTTTTCTTTAATTATAATGCAAATTTGTTACATGCTTTGAATAATGTGCATTTTTACAATAATAGACCACTCCACTTACAGGTGAAATGGAAAGATGCAATGAAAGAAGATAAAGCAGTCAAGGCATGCTTTCTTCCCCCAGAAGCATATTACAAGTTTTACAAGACCTACCTGGCTGGACAACCAGAGTACGATGTAGCAGGTTGATCATGAAGATGGAAGTCACTTCATATGTATACTTCTACATGTATTGTCAAACTATGTTGTTTTTTCTGTATCAATGAGTTTTTTTATGGTGCTTACATTAATTGCTAGCTTTTAGTTGCAAGCTCTGTTCAATAGGCTTTTGACTTTATGTGCAATTATATGGTGAAATAAAGGTCAGGGTTCAACAGTCATTGATTTATGACAGATTTTGAAATTTCATTTGTGCTTATTTGATATGCATTTTTGAATGCAGATTTTGTTTTTGTCTAAATATTGTTCTTTAAAATTGAGGCCGTTTTCTTAAAAAAGTATTATTAATAACCCTACCTACTAGATAATATAATATAGATTCCTCTAATAGCGATGGTTCTCCTGGTATGAAAATTGAGAACGTGATAATTGCCTTCATTCAAAGACTGCTTTTTATATAAAACTATAATCCATTAAATATACATAAACTTAGCATGTATTCTTGTTACGAAAGTGAGTTTTTTTATGTATGTGAGCAAACGTTTATTTCTCCAGTATTATTTCAGCTCCCTGACAGTCATAGTATAATTTCTGGTTTCAGTAAGAAGTGGAATTTATGTATTAACTCAAAGAAGCATTCCATATGTCAGGTAAAACCAGGTTGGATTTCAGGGGCTTCTAACCCTGAAACCCATCTAGAAAGGAGTCCCTCATTGAGAAGGCTGTGAAAAGCCCCCCCCCCCCAAAAGTAAATAAAGAAAAAATAATTTTAAAAAAATGAGATACTTAAAAATGACCCTACCTCCTTGATTTAGTAGTTATAAATAAAATTATAATACATTCGCACATCATATTTGTTATTGAAATTTAATATGTAGTCACAACTCTTGTATCTGATACAATGTCATTTGAGGTGTGTGTGTGTGTGTGTTTTTATGTGTGTGCATGTGCACTAGGGGAAACACAATGTTGTTAGCCCCAGACATCCGCTTATATAAACCTGGGCCTGGAAAGAGAATGACGCATTTAATCTATACAGACTTTTGTGTTAACTTAATCTTGTTGCTTCTAATTATTTACGCTCTTGGAGGTAAAGTTCAACACCATACCAGAAGCTTTAAGACCCATTTCATAGGGTCATGTCACATATATATACGAAAAGAAGAAAAACTAGTTAAATTTTAAATTGTGTTAACTTTGTTTTGATAAAAGGAACATTAACATTTCCTTTCCATTATAGCATATCATACAGCCTATGTAACATATTATACGAGTTTAAATTTTACTATTTACATATCAGCCATTTGTTGGATAGGTCCTATCTTCCAAATATATTCATTATTCCATGAAATATATTCTTGCATGCATATGTAAATTTATTCAGAGTTCTTCCACAAGTTTTGCACGTTAATGTGTAATTGTATTAAAATTAAATTTGGAACTTTGTCAAGTCAATATTTCAGCAACAGAACTCTGATTACTATACAGAAATGTATAAAACTCTGATACATAAAATTTTTTTATTATTATTTTATTATTCTCAGCATTCTTAATGAATGAAGACATTACAAGAACAGAAAATTAATATTAATTGATTTTGGACTTTTAATATTGGCATTGTGTGTGACTGAATATAAAAGCATAGTTTTATTTCAGTGCTTTACCAGGACAAGTTTAATGTTGAGGGGTATTTATTTCGACAAAATTTAAAATTAGTGTGAGCTGTAGGACAATCAGCATATTTCTTTGCATTTCTCAATGACAATAAAAGCTCAGGGCTAACCTCTGTACTGCGGCATTATTGCTGCAAAAGAAATGCTTACCTATAGGGAAGTGATATTTTTTTGAATGAATAGGTAGTATTTTTTACATATTTCATATGCTGTTTTGACTTGCTTTATGCATAGTGTGGCTTGGTGCTTGAGTACATAAAATGGTAACACATTTGAATGCAAATTTTTGTATGTCCATAAGAAGCCTGGCAAAAATGTCCAATTCAACGAGGGAACATTTGTGACAATATTGTATGTTAGATTATAGTATTGCATTGTGTGTATTTTCTTTTCTCGCAAATTTTGTTATAGAGTTTGTCTATATTGTTTCCGTATCTTCAAATAAATGAAGAATAATGCTAGAGTATTTTTAATAACTTTCTTTAATTTATGTCAAACATTTTTCCTTAAAGTTTTCATGGATATGAAATACATGACATGTATTTTGTGGGTTCAAGTTCCATCCATATTCCAGCATGTGCTTTACAGTCTTAAAATTAATATGGTGGGCAAAACTCTTAATACACCAAACATGGTGTATTACATTTCAGAAAAAGTGTGTGCAATGTATACTCAGTGCAAGATATGTCTACAACTTGTTTCATGTTGATTCCCATTTCCCTAGTCACAGATCAGAAGTACAGATAGTGCACTCAATACATCTTGTTAGCTCCACAGAAAGCAGTTATGGCATCATAGTCAGGGGCAACTTAAGGGCTGGGTGACTTAGGCAACTTGCCACCACCCTCGGGTGTGGAAAATCAGGGCACTCCTGTTGTGTAGCACCAAAACCTTCTTATTACATAAATGTGGCTACTTGTTTCAGAAAGTGTTTGATTTGTCTAGACAAGAATTAATTGATGTTGCTGCTGCATAATGTGATTGATTTGGTTTATTTGACTTCACTTTTCTAACACTTTTTGGCTAATCGTAAAGATGAGGATTTGTGATGATATGATGAAATTGACTAAGGAACACACTCAAAGAACACCCATGCCGGGATTCAAACCAAAGACGCCTAATGTCGTAGCATGCTGTGCTAACCACTCTGCCACGGTGCCCGGCACAAATCGTGATAAGTCCATTGCAAAATCATGTAGCAATTTGAACTAAGGGATTATTGATATTCCGATATCACTCTAAAAAAAAAAGTAGTGCTCCCCTGTGCTTTGTACTATGCCATGAAGGCATATAGGGGGTGTGGGGTTAGGGCCCCACACTTTCTTGATCTCTGTTGAGCTGGGGGTGATGTGATCAGCACCATGCTCCTGGCTGCCTTTACCCCCAGAGTTTACTCCAGGTATTCACTTATAGGATGCTGGGTTGGCGCTCGAGCCACTTGAACAGGTTGAAAAAGTCCCGGTTCTCCCTCACCGGGAATCGAACCTGGGTGTCTCGCATGGTAGTCAGACGCCTTAACGACTGAGCTACTGATGGTGATGGTGATGATATTCTGTAGGTGTTAATTACGATTAACATTCTGTAGCATTAACAGTTAAGGTACTTAAAACAAACTTATTATTTTTCACCATTGAAACCGTAAATATATAAAATGGTCAATGATCATGGGGAAAGTAGGGGGACCAGGGTAGAAAGTAAGGAGGGGTGCCAAGAATCTACCTTGCTAGAGGGAAAATGTTATTTTGATCCACCGCTGATCATAGGTTTGTTAATGAATTCTTGTAACCGAAGTGCATGTTACGCTCGGATAGGTTAGTCTGAGCTGGATCTATGATTTAAAGTGGAATCAAACCAACTTGCAATGCAGCTCCACTGGAGATTGGCAAGGTTTATGCCATCAGGGAGGCCAGATATGATAACATGGACATCTAGTAGATTTAAGAAATACTAATTGGAGAGAAGGAGCAGAGTGAGGCTGAGATACAAGACCAGAAGAGAGAATAAGAAACAAGGTGGGATTTTATATCGGGCTCAGTTGAGATGTTTTGGTCATTGAAGAGGATGGAATGAGAGGCACTTCCTGCGAGTATATAACTCATATAAGGAATGGAAATATGACCAGAAGGAAGACAGCCGAGAAAAAAATTCCGTTTTTCACTTCTGATAAACCAAATGTTTCAATGCCCACCGTTACTTGCAGAATTTTCACACCAAGAGTCTGGAGGTTCCCACAGATGATTTTTTACCCATTTGCTGTACCTCCAAATGTTCTTGTCATTTCGGGTGTCTTGGTGTAACTCCAGCATTATTTGTAGAAGTAAACAAAGTTAATTTACCAACAAGTGTACGGTATATAGGCGGAACCCATTCGAAAAATGCATGAAATGTTCCATATGGTGATTCCGCATGCCATATAGTGGATGGCAAGCTTACAATGTCTATTGGAAGATCAGTTGGTGTCAGGTCCGTAGCTGAGAGCCTCCTTTGACCCCCCCCTGTGAAAAATACAGAACACATTCCTACCTGAAATTCTCACTAATGTTTAAAATTATATGTTAATCTAGCAACATAACAAAGACACTTATTGATTTTGTGATTTATTAGGGTGTATGGGATTCCGTATGATGTCGTATCAGGATTGGGGGCAGGGGGGGAATTCCCTTCCAGATTCAAACTTTGGGAAATGATTTCACAATTTTCAGTATCTAGAACAGTTGTAACATTTTGAGTAGTCTTGTATTAATGTTTTAATGTATTCGGATGTTTTTTTTTGGATGTGTTGCTATGAACTTGGAACTGCTTAAATTTTTGTTTCCCAAGTCTACCTTTTGGCAATAGTGATTCATGTGGTAGAGGGAGGGAGTGGATATTTTAATTTTGTTAATTAGTGTTGCTCTTCTGCCACTTCTAGCTAATCGCAACAATGAATGATGACGTGAAATTGATGAAGAGAAAAAAAACAAGACTAGGAGATTCTAAGAATAGCAGAACGATTGGATGCTCATGATGGAATTAGTTTTTACGTGTTGCTTGCATTTTTCTTCCAGATGGCCCGGGGTACTTGCAAGGGGCACAGAGGGGCAATTCCCCCCCCCCTCGATTTCAAATTTTATACAAATAAAAATAAATTTCGTAAAATTTTCTTCCTCGCTTCGCTCGCAGTTCCTCATATTCTTATGGTCAAAGTTCAGAGCCATAGCTATATGGGGTGGTGGGAGTCGGCCCTGGGGGCAAAATGATCTATATGAAAAAAAAATGTTAATGAGAATGCAATGGCGCCCCGTAAAATTATTTGCACCCTATTAAAACAATTTATTTCTATGAAACTTAATATGAAATATTAATGATGACACTGTAATCCAAGAAGTCATTGATCAATCAAAGGATTCCTGTTTGTCAGGTGTCAAAACATGTATTTCAACTATAATATAATGCAATTGACACAATATTTTGCAAGATGGTTAACTTAACCAGTAGGCAAACATTGTCTGTAGTGATGCAAGAGTCTCCCCTTTGAAGGAAATAGAGTCCGTGGTGGACTAAGGGACTCATGTTTTAGCAAGTACAAAAAAGGTATTACAATTTTTTAAACAATTCATCAAAGTGTAACCTTTATTATTTAATTAATTCGATTTTGCTTGTACAATACAACACAATGGTGTTTTTGGATTCTTGTTAGATTCCTTTGCGCGTAAAAATCTTGCATACTGGAAACTAGAGGGAATCATTATGAAGCATGCTTTATAAAGTGCTCCCTTAATCAGTTCTGCAGAGAGGCCCAAAGCTGTTGTTAGTCATCAATTAACATTATCGACCTGTAAGTGGCCGCGGTGGCTCAGATGGTAACGTGTCTGACTACCATGCTCAAGGTCCCCGGTTCGATCCCCGGCCGGTTCAAATCCGGGAACTTTTCTAACGGAAGCGGCCCCGGCGCCCACCCAGCATCGAATAACATGGGTACCTGGGGGAAACCCTGGGGGGTAAATGTGGTCAGGGGCGTGATGCTGATCACATCACCCCCACTCATGACTGGATCAAGAAAGTGTGGGGCGTTACCCCCACACCCCCTATACGCCTCCATGGCATGGTGCTAAGCACAGGGGAGCACTTTACTTTTTAAATATCTAGTAGGGTGGAGGCACATAGTGATTCGGATCCCACTTTAAACTGCAGGTCCAGTCCCAATTAGCCTTACTGTGCATAAAGTGGACTTAAAAACACCAAATCAATCTATTACAATATCAAGTAGGTACAGTCCCTATTTATGTTAAACTTTATATTCTTTGGCGACCTGGAAAGGTCATTATCGAAATATTGCTATTTGATGTTGCTCGAAGTTTTTTTTTTGTTCGTTGCAGTTTCAAGATATCATCCCTTTTCTGTTACTTATAGTTTTCGGGGGAGGGGGGCAAGTGCCTCTGTATACCAATGCGACACAATATATTAAAAATGTGCCCCCTCTAGGATTGACTTCGCCCCCCCCCCCTTCAAAGAATTCCTGGCTATGGGCCTGGGTAGTGTATATTGTGAGAAAAGGAGAGCAGGTTTTGGAAGATAGTGGAATGCGAGGAACGGTGGATGATCAGTAGGTGGAGAGGCTTTTGACTTCTATACCAACCCCGTTAGAGACTGCAAATGGTGAAGAGTGATGATGTGCATATTGTATTTCGATAAGGGAGATACTAGGTGATTCAAATATGACCGAGACTGATTTTTTTTCAAACAACCTGCCATGCGCAGCAGTTGTGTCCTTGGGAGAATAGAGCCACAACCTCCACCCTCCCTCATGCCCAGGTTAGAACCTGGTCAGTCGTGTCTGAGTGCAAACAGAAGGTGCCAGTGAGCGTGGAACAATGCATTGTGATCAAATTTCTCCGAGGAAACGTCCAGCCATCGGAAATTTTGCAGAGACTCAACCAACAGTATGGGGAAGTGTGTCTCTCACGAACCCGTGTGTTTGAGTGGTGTAAGTACTTGGGTTCACTACTTTATTCCCCAAGTGCCAGCAGTCATCACTTGAGTGGTGGCATACCGGTTCTTCCAGACCCAAGAAAGTACGGAGGACCCGTTCGGTAGTAAAAGTGATGGCAACAGTTTTTTTTTTTTTTTTTGGACTGGCAGGGGGTTTATCCATGTAGACTTTATTACAGATGCCAGAACAGTCACTGCAGCTTATTACTCAGAGCTCCTGACAACAGAAGTGAAGGAAAAGATCCGATCCAAGCGGAAGAGAGGTGGAAAGCGGGTAGCCTTCCTTCAAGACAATGCACGGCCTCATACAGCCAAATTGGCAACCCTCAGCAAATTGAAATGGAACCTTCTGCCACACCCGCCATACAGTCCCGATTTGGACCTAAGTGATTTCTACCTGCTTGGAAGGCTTAAATCAGACTTGGATGGCATGCAGTTTGCGGATAACGACGCTGTCATCGGCAATGTTCGGGAATGGATACGCAGCCAACCGAAAAACTTTTATGAAAAGGACATTAAGATGCTTCCAGAACGTTGGAAAAAAATGTATGGACTGTGGAGGGGAGTATTTGGAAGGGTAACATGTGCAAATAAGTATTCGACAATAAAGGATTTGGTAAAAAGAAAAAATCAGTCCCGGTCATATTTGATGACCTAGTATTTTTATTAATTTCAATTTGCCCTTGAATAACAGGCCTGTGGCTGTTCTGCCACCTAACCCAAATCAATACATAATCATAGAAAAGTACAGGTGAAAGCAGACTTGTTTACACAAAAGAATACACATGTGAACAGACTTGTCCTCACGATGCTGGGTCAATGCCGAAATTTTGGAAGCTCCCACTGGGGATCGAACCTAGGACCACTTGCACAAAAGGCGAGCATGCTAACCATCTGGCTATGCAGGAGTTCTGTTATTTTAGTAAGATAATACAAATTAAAAATTGATAACCTTATTCGTGCATTAATACATAATTTTTAAATATAGTCAGGGATTGTGAATATCAATCGTATAAATCCAGTGGCTTGCCCAAGGAGGGTTGGGTTCACACGTCTCCCCCACCCCCTTCGGCCCAGAATTCCTAATAAAAGATTGGACTGACTACTAAAAAAAGGATCATATTCCCCATTACAAAAACCCTGGACAGGCCACTGCTGAATATATGATTTATAAGGTTTTGCTAAAACAGATTACAAAATTCAATATCATGTGAGCAGTAGAGAAAATAAATCAGAAATGCAAGAAGTCCATGTGGCGTGTATGGCCGAACAGGGAAGTAATCAGTATATTTATCAAGCCAGCCCTGTACATATGAAATGTCCCACAGGAGGAACCAAAACTGGGTTGTTTCGATTGTTACTGTCGAAATGCAATGAATAATGTAGGAGGGGGAAAACGTTGGAAACTGGCGTTCCAACGAAACTGGAAAACTTCTGCTTATTATTTAATAAATTCCACCCCGCTTGGTTTATTACAGCTATTCATCAAAGGAAGCGCATGGCTATAAAATGGAGACATCTGCTAAGTTTCCAGGATGTAACTTTATTGTCTTCTGCAAGGCTGGCGAAGGACGAATTAGGAAGCATGCTTGTTTTTACGGGGGGGTAGGTTCATGTCTGTAAAAACAAGTTGAAAAAAGTTATGAAACAAATTATTGGAAATTCATATTTAAACCATGAGGAATTTCTGCTAACAAGAAGACACCCAGAGAAAAGCAGAGCAATGTTTTCAAGTGGAGTATTTATTGCAAGCGCATGTCATACAATATAACGATAACTTCCATGGGGATTTCACTCCGAAGCGACAAGAAACACGGACCTCTTCAGTCTAAGGGAGAGTTCACACCGAAGCGACAGGCGACACGTGTCGTTTCGGGTTGAAATTTCCGTCACAAACGCTATTTAGTATTTGAGATCGGCAAATCAAGCGCGTTATGTGCCTCCACCGGGTATCGAACCCGGGACCCCTTAATTACAAGGTGACGACACCGACTTTTGGACTCGCCACCGAAGTTCCCGGATTGTGTTATTGGCGAGTGTCCCTTCACTTCATCAATTTAATCTAATCATCACTCATCGTCGCAATTAGTCAAAAGTGGCAGCAGAAAGTGATTCTAAATCACAAAAATTCAAATAGGGGAAACTGGGGCACTTTGCAACATGGGCACGTTGCAACAGTGCTTTTTCTGTTATGTAGGATGGCTCTACTGCGTTGCGCTTACTGTCGTTCCAACACACGTTGGTAGGTGTCTCTCATGAACCGTTCGTTACACCAGTTTTTCAGATGTTGTCAGAGTGGAGGAAGAAAGAAGAATTTTGAGGACGGTGAGTAATTTTTAAGAATCTCTTACAATTTTTAATACGCAATTCCTATAAATGACCACAGCATGCGACATGTGGTCAATTGAAAGCATGTTTATTGAAGGTGTGGAAAGTGATATTGCTTTTTATGTTATGCAATTTTTGTGGAGGCAAGAATAGCTTTCGTAATCAAACATGTCGGTGAGGCAAGTTGCAACAGATGTTGCAACTAACCCCACAATGTTGCAAACTGCCCCATGACAGACCAGCGCTTGAATAAGATATTGAATGTAATTGTTCACTGTCCCGAATGTGATAAATCGAAATACGGTTTATTGTTTACTAATTTTACAATATTTTCAAGTAAAAGAAAAATGTGATCGCATATATTTAGTCCTATATTCAGTAACCAACACACGTTTTGAATTTTCACTTATTTATTCTTATACAAAATTACACGCACGTCAGTACGGCAAGAAAACACTATATTTCACTAAGTGGTGCTAGATAAATTGTGAATGAATTTTTGTTTATAATCATGTGCATGTAATTTCTACTAGCAGCACGAAACATTAATATTGTTATGCTTTCTGATATGGTCTCTTTCGTCTTGCAGATTTATTTTTAAAATATTGTTCCTTCTTATGTTCCCGCCGAAACTATTGTTGTCGAATTGCTGTATAATTGTTGCCGTATTATTATTATTATTATTTCTATTGTTTCGGGTAGCCTGCAAGATGAGGAACTACAAGAGGAAGACCCAAAAGGGGACTACACCGCCTGATGTGATGGATAGAGCAGCAAATTTAGTCCTGGAACACGAAGATGACAAAAATGTCAGCTTAAGACAAGTGGCTGCAGAGTTCAACATTCATTATTCAATCCTCTCAAGATACATACAAAAGAAGAAATTACAAGAAAGTGGTCCTCGTGAGGGACAGAACATAAGTTGTGGTTATGCGAAACCGTGGAAAGTGTTTTCAGAGGAAGAAGAGAATATCTTCAAAATGTACTTGCAGCGTTCCAGTGAGATTATGTTTGGACTAACACCACAGGAAGTGCGAAAATTGGCTCATCTCTGTGCAGTTAAGTTTGATATAAGTGCTCCTTCATCGTGGTCTGTAAACGGAATGGCTGGTATTGAATGGTTCAGGGGATTCCTACAGAGAAACAAAGATCTTTCGGTGCGCTTTCCTTAGCTTTCTTTAGCACGAATGTCCAGTTTCAACAAAGAAAATGTGCGCATGTTTTTTGACAAAGTTTCCGAAGTTCTGTCCAGAAACAATTATTCATCCTCAAGAATTTGGAACATGGATGAAACTGGTGTCACAACTGTCATGAAACCAAATAAGGTTGTAGCTCGAAAAGGAACAAAACAGATTGGCATAGTGAGCAGTGCAGAAAGAGGTGAACTTGTGACAGTTGCAGTGGCAGTTAGTGCTCAAGGGACTTTCATACCTCCAATGCTAATATTTCCACGTAAGAACTTTCGGGACCATTTCATTCGAGATGGCCCAACAGACTGCATTGGAGCAGCTACTGGTTCAGGTTGGATGATTGAGGAAACGTTTGTCCAATTCATTCGACACTTCATTTCTCAGGTGAATCCTAACGAAAACTCCCCTGTGCTTCTTTTCATCGATAATCACTCTTCCCATCTCAGCTGTGAAGCTTTAGATGAATGCAAAAATAATAATATTACCCTTTTGTCATTTCCTCCACACTGTTCGCATCGACTACAACCGTTAGATGTCAGTGTTTTTGGTCCATTTAAGAAAGTGTGTGGCCGAGCAATTGATTCTTGGCATAAGAATCATCCAGGAAAAACTCTTACAATCTACGACATACCACAGATAGTTAAAACAGCATTTTTGAATACAGTTACCCCTACCAACATAACATCAGGTTTTGTTCAAACAGGAATATTTCCCTTCAATTCTGAGGTATTCCAAGAAAGCGACTTTGCGTCGTGTTTCGTTTCAGATCGACCAAATCCAGCAGGACAGGTAGATAGTAGGCCTCCCGTATCTGATAGTGATGACATAGTCCAAACTGCCAGGTGCGATGCACTGCCAACTAAATCATCTTCAGGTGATGTTCAAAATGAACATTTGCTTTCGCAAATTGAAATGCCGGGTCCAAGTGGCACACAAATGTCTTCAGTAGTGAGTAGACCTAAAGTTTCCTTCTCTCCTGAAAATGTTCGTCCATACCCAAAGGCTGAACCCAGAAAACGACGAATCGTAAACGTAAACGAAGTGCCATTCTAACAGACACACCTGAAAAAAAGGCTTTGGAAGATGCAAAAAAGAGTAGTGCAAATGAAAAGGGCAAGAAGAAAATTATGTGCAAGAAAATATTATTCCAAAGTTCTTGCAAAGAATATCACTGTTTAGTGTGTGGAGAATCCTACAAAGAAGAAGAAGACTGGGTGCAGTGCAAGCAATGCAAAATGTGGTCCCATTGGCTGTGCGCGGAGAGAAATCCTTATTATGTATGCATTGATTGCAAATAGTGTCATTCAGACAACGCATAATCCCTGTTGCAACGTACCCCAAACACTGTTGCAACTTACCCCATGCATGGGGCACATAGCAACACTCGGACCTGCTTTAAATTAACAGACTTTTCTCACTTGAGGTTCAAAATTAAAATTTCATATTTGTTTCTCAAGTAGCCAAAAGATGTACCATTTCATGGCATATTTGTAACTTGTTCCAACTGTAACAGTTTTTGAATAAAAAAAAATAAACTGAAAAGTGTTGCAAAGTCCCCCAACTTCCCCTACAAGATGGACATTTTGTTGTACAATTCATATTTTGGATTTCGAAATACGGAGTAACTTGTATTTTTTCTTATATTACCTCGCTTTTCTGACTCTTTTTAGAGAGTCGCGCTGTTGAGGGGAATGAGATTTGACGCGAGGTGGTATTTATATGGGGAGAGTAGGTTGAATTCCTCCCCTTTTCTGGCTGCGCATTTTTTATCCCTTGGGAGGCACACCCTGTATAAAATATCTGCGCTTCGAAAGAAGATACGAGGAATTTTCTTCCGACGGGAAACTTTTCAAACATCGTACTGATTTAACCACGATGTAAAGAGATAACAAAACTACACGTGTTCCTACACATACGATGAAGGAACATTCACACAGGAACTTGGGACCGTGGGTGGCGTGATCGTGAGACCAGCACTCAACGTACCGGCCCACAAAGACGACAAATGAGTTCCTACTTGTATCGTAGTTAAAGTAACATACATTTTCCAGTAATTGTATCTAGGTCTCTTTTGTCAAGTAACGAAACGGACAGTTCCATTTCATTGTTTTTGTATGGAAGAAAATTTTGGATTACTTCGAGTTTTCTTATCTTTACATTTTCATGTGTAAACATATGAGTTTTTCCTAATTTAAACACTTTTAATTTTAATTTTAAATGTTCATCAGTGCAAGACTGATTGATCGATTTTGTTTATTTTACTTCAGTTTTCTGCCACTTTTGGCTAATCGCGAAAATGAGGATGAATGAATGTTGATAGATAAGTGAAGGGACATTCAGATACACAAATGGACAGCCCACAACACAAGTCGTACTGTCTGGATGTCCAGGCGCCAGATCTACAAGCCGCAAAAGTAAGACAAGTAAGTAGGGGTGTGCGGGACAGAATGAAAAAGAAACTAAAAAGTAATTTTTCACAGTGGTTTTTAGAAATACTCAAATCTATAGAGGAAAAGAGCTCATTTCATGATTAAAATTGGTGAAATTATTTCAAATTCTTTCCTGCCTTTATTGCACTGTTCAGTGCACAGGTTACAGCTTTAACGTTTTTCTAACCAATCCCATAACTATTCACTTGAACCAGTTGAACGAACAGCTATGCAATGTAATTAACTTGTTTTCAGGAATCAGTATCATTGAACGTTAAAAAACTTCTGCAGTTTATAAGCTTGAATTAAGTTAGCAGCTGACTGTTGGAAAAGTGAATCGTGCAAATCACATTACACCAGTTGCTTTAAACTGCCCAGATCTGACGTAACCTGGGATTCGTTGTTTTGCAGCACACCTCAAGATCTGATATCGAATGCAGAGCCCTCTAGCAATTTGACAACAAGTCGTTCTTTTCTCCATGTCCCGTCCGTGTTTGGTACTTGTGTGTGTGAATGTGCGTGAGTGTTTCTTTCCTGCAAAAGTGCATTTAGGGTGTTGATGAATTTGTATTTCGTAACGTGTACGTTCTTATCTGTACACGTACCACAATGTGAATTTCTGAAGTGTGTACGTTAGCCGATAGTAGACGAATCTTGTATCACAACACAACTCTTCCGTGCAGTTTGGCTCTAATTTCCCCTACAATAGAACGTCATGTTACGCAGGTGCTTCTGACCTAGTTTTGCAGAAATCTCAACAAGCAGGTACGTAACATTTTAATAATTTATATGTTTTCTCGGACTTATTATGTACGTAACGTTTTTATATTGGACATGTTTTCCACGACATATTATACGCGTAGATCGAACATTGGAATAGGGTCTACCTATTGTTTTAATCATAGACATTGCCGGATTTTTTTTTTGTGGGACCAGGACGTTCATATAAAATTGAATGGCGTAAATAGTAATAATCAAATAACACTTATTATAAACTAATAGTAATTTTTATTGCTAATTTATTAATATTATATCCTTGGGAAATTTACACTCAATAAGTTAGGTAAGTGTATCAGGCACAGACGTTTTTCTGTAGTTTTTATTTTAACTGTTCATGCCGTTTTAATATGTTGTTGCCTTTTACAAGTCTTTTTCAAGAAATGTCTTTGACAGTTAGGAAGAAATATTGTTCATGAAGTGTAGAGCCTACGTTGTGTGACCTCTGTTACAAAAATTTTACAAAAAAACTTTAAAAACTCACGGAATAATTTATTCCATGGATTAATTCTAGGGTGTTAGGGGGAAAAACATAAGTCGCAAACTGTGATTTTCTGTTGCGTTAATCTAAGCCGCACTGAATCAATCAAAGGAAAATATAAGTATAATTTTGTATTGGGCATGTCTAATGATTCTAAACAGTAATGATCCAACATGCATATCATGTCTGCAATGTTTGCTATTATAATAATAAACATAAGAAACTGTCTGCTGTAATTTTTTTTTTTTTACTTAAGTGCCTTTTTTTACCGAACATCATAAAATTGGTAGAATGCGAAAACGTGAAGTTCTCATTTGGTTCCTGTGCATTTTGCACCCAACTTTTAAGCTGAAGTCATCAACTGTTATTCTGATAGAGGACTGATGCCTTTATGTACTCCCCCCTTCCTCCCGTGCCTGTGTAGTTCTCTTCAAACGAAAAAAAAAACTGAACAGTTGCAACTTACGAGAATGACAAATTTAGCAACTTATTTCTGGAAACAAATGTCTTTGAAATTAATAGTTTTTAGAAATGTAAGCACCACAATTATTTTCTCAGAGCTTCTGATTATTATTTAACACGAAATGCATTCTTTGTTGAGTACAGTTACAGCGCCTTGAATAACGTAGTGTGGAAAACGGCACTGTTCTGCGCTCTCTGGCTGGTTCCACTCGAAAATGATCCGCTATAGGCGCTGGTGTTGAACCCGGTGCTTGGTATTCGTCTGCTTATAATGGAAGTAAATGGAGTTTTCGCTGCAACGTCTGATTCTTTTACATGAAGCATTTCTATGAATGTGATAATTGCTATGATATTTGGTACAGTGGTCGCGAAGATATTAACGAACATTCTAGACAGTCGACCACGTCCTGTTATCGTCATACATTCGTTAATAATACGGGAGAAAAAATATCCCTGGACGGCATTTTTTTTAGTATAGAACACTATTTGATTCTGCCTCTCCCCCAAGTTATGTCCCAAGTTACGCCCATGAATAGTTACCAGCAGGCACGTATCCAGGAATTCCTTTCGGGGGGGGAGGGGCTGAACATATTTTTAAGGGGTATAGATAGAACCTCACAATTGTATGTTTAAGGCCTGTGGTGGCGATTGGGTTCCAAAACGGGGGAGGGGGGGTCAAGGAAAGTTTACTTTCTCTTGGTAGACAAGGCCTAGGATGGGGAGCAACTATCCCCTAAATGGTTGCCACTGTTTAAGGCTGCCATTTTAATCAGAACGTAAAATCGGAACGTTTTTTACCACTCGATTCCCCTGTTTCCATGCATTAACATTGTGTGCCAGAACCATCTGAGTATGTGTGTTTGTCCATTTCTTCTCATCAGTCATCACCACATCTATGGTGTCTGAGTGTTTTTACGAAGCCGTTACACATGCACGGGATGAACAATCCACTCGACAACGCGAGATTCAAACTGTGGGCTGCGAGGTGGACGCAGACAGTTCTCGAATATTTCTCGGATTCGAGCCTAAACACCACTACTGCATCTTGTCCTCCCATGTTTGCAGCTCTTCTAAAAGTAGAAACCCACTAAATTGTTCATATTCAGGCCTCTGAAAACCCTTCCGTTCCCAACACATCTAATGTTTCGTCTCCCAATATGATCAAATGCTTACTCATTTATTTCTAGTGACGTTCCCAAGGGAGGATTGGTGGGGTCATAATCCCAGTTGATCCAGTATTAATTAAAAAAAGGAACGTGACAGGAAAAGATGGCAAAATGAGGACTGACTACCAAAAATAGTATTCGTAACCCGTCTCCCTACCGATAATCCTGGGCACGCCACTCTTTATCTCGGACACATTTTTTTAAAAATCAACTCACCAGAAGTTTTTATCATTTCGTATTCGAGATTTAGGTAAAGCGTGTTCTTCCTGCAGGTTTGGGTATTATCCTTTAGGGTGCTTTCGCCTGCCTTCGTACCTAACCTTAACAAAACCCTAATTTTCCATCCTTGTGACTTGGATCTTCAAGACTTAAGTAGATTTCAGACCGAAGGGATACGCGATACCTGACGTATGGAATGAGCCAATCAACAAAAAAGTTTCACACCGTAGCGACACAAAAGGCCTCACAAACCAACGTTCGACTTGTGAAATCCTCAGGCAACACAGTGTGAAATCTCCCTTAGTAGGCCACTGTCATCGTCACCTCGAAGCGGTAGCTCGTATTGACCACCGAAGAAAAATGTCTCCTCAACCGGTGGGAATGCCCTTCAGATTTCTTCTTTCTCCTTTATTTTCTGTGCTTGTTACTAAAACTGGTAACATCTTACAATTTGACATACACAGAACATGTAGGCCTACTATGTAGCCTATACATTTTAGCGCAAACTCAGTCGAAGTCAAGGGTGGCTCTGTGGCTCAGTTGGTAGAGCAATGGCATGGTATGCCAAGAGTCCTGATTCGGGTCCTGGTAGAGCCTGCAATTTCCGTTAAAATAACTACATATGCAACATCTTCTTGCTTTCTCTTCTCGACATTCATAAAATTTTCGGCTGTCCCTTCATGGTAGTTAAGTATTTGTGTGCGTGCGAACCCAGTAGGCTTAAACAAAATTATTTCTTTTATGCATGAAATTCTCGGACTGCATACATGAAATTTTGTTCGGGCACAACTAAATCATCACTCAAAACTTTGATTTTCAGTTGCTCTGTGAAGCTTATTTCTGTTTTAATAAACCGCTGAAATATTCACTTTAGAGAGAGAGACCTTCGATCTCTTCGGCTCTCGACCTGAACTAGATGCACTACACTGAGGCTCCGGAAGTTCCGCTGTCGTCAATGTCTTCAGCTTTGGACCCGAACTAGTAGACTTCGTTACTTTACGATATTCAGTCCATTTTATTTTAGAATCACTAAATCTTACAAAGCAAGCAATGGACACTCACAGGTCACTAATCGACTGTATGAATTGCCATACTCTGAAAATTCTGAAGTCTCATTAACCGATTCTGTTGTACAGATCAACCGGTAAATTGAAGCTTCATATTTATATCCTCATTATATTGTAGAACCTTCCGCAGATAAAACGATTCGTTAATATTGCCAGTAGTTCGACTCCTTCTCTTATTCAAGAACGTTCCCTCTCGCGCTTTCCAGAGATTATAAATTACAACGAATCGTCCTACTTGTGGCGCTACCTTTGTTGTGCAGTTTCCAAAACGTTTCGCTGCGACAACACCGAAAGCGGAAGAAAAGTTTACGTGCAATATTATCAACAACAGGGTTATATAGAACATTCTCCGTCTTTATAATTATGAATCTCCTTAAATTATCGTCACAGTATTCAAGAAGACAAGAACATAATTTTATGAAGTGTGTGTGTGTGTGAGGGGGGGGGGCTCAAGCACCCTGATCACCACATTGGATACATGCTATTGACAATAACAGGGTTATAGAACATTCTCCGTCTTGCCTTCATAATTATGTATCTCCTTAAATTATCGTCACATTATTCAAGAAGATAAAAACATAATTTTATGCAGTGTAAACTGAAAAATTTCCTGAAGGGGCGGTTCGAGCCCTCTGATCCCTACCTTGGATACATGCTATTAACAATAATAAGGTTACAGAACATTCTCCGTCTTGCCTCTATAATTATTACTCTCAAATTATCATCATTCAAGCACCAATGACCTAATTTTATCTAACGTAATCTGAAAAATTTCCTGAAGGGGGCTCGATCCCCCTGATCTCCATCTTGGATACGTGCTATTAACAATAACAAGTTTATAGAACATTCTCCGTCTTGCCTCGATAATTATTTTTCTCCTTAAATTATCGTCACATTATTCAAGAAGCCAATAGCCTAATTTTATCTAGTGTAAACTGAAAAATTTCCTGGGGAGGAGGGGCTCGAGCCCATGATCCCCACCTTGGGTACGCGATATTAACAATAACAGGGTTATAGAACATTCCCCGTTTTGCCTCGATAATGATTTCTCTCCTTAAATAATTGTCACATTATGCAAGAAGCCAAAAACCTAATTTTATCTAGTGTAAACTGAAAAATTTCCTGGGGGAAGGGGCTCGATTCCCAACTTGGGATACGTGCTATTATCAATAATAGGGTTACAGAACATTCTCCGTCTTTCCTCGATAATTATTTCTCTCCTTAAATTATCCTCATTTTATTTTATTTCACACCACAAGGAACCAAAAACCTCATTTTATCAAGTGCAAACTGAAAACTTTCGTGGGGCTCGAGCCTCCTAAGCCCCTCCCCCTTGGATACGTGCCTGGTTACCAGAGATTTGCGTTTGGTAAGGTTCAGGGGTGTATTTTCAGGTGGCCTCTGCTTCTGATAAGATTCTCGTTGTATTTATTCCTTTCTCTTTCCTTCCTTCCTCCCTTCCTGTATTTCCGGGATTTAAGGGATGGCCTTTAGAGAAAGCACCCAAAAGTAAACACATAATAAACCTGGTAACTGCAATGACGGAGGCCAACGAAGCGTCTGTAATCGCAGTCCTCTCTGTGGGACTTGTGTCCTATCCGTAAGTGTTTGTGAGTGTCCCTTCATCCATTTCATGCGATTGCTATTCATTCTCATCTTCACGATTAGCCAAAAGGCAGAATAGCGAAGTAAAATAAATCAAATTAATGAAGCAATCTTCCTATTATTCCCGGTCACCTTTTTCTTTCTTTCTGCTTCTCTACCACTTTTCCTTTTTCTCCTGTTTCTCTAACACATTCTCTTTCCTCAATTCTTTCTCTATCAATTTCTCTTTCTTCAACTGCTTCTCTATATCGTCCTCTCTTTCTTCTTGTTCCTCTTTCCTTACTTCCTTCTCTAGGCCTTACTCTCTTTCTTCATTTATTTTTCTATGCCTTCCTATCTTTCTTCACCTGTTTCTCTATATCTTTCTCTTTCTTCTTATTTTTCTTTCTTTATCTGCTTCTCTATGCCTTCCTCTCTCTCTTCATCTATATCTCTATTCCTCTCTCTCTTTCTTCACCTTCCTATCTTTCTTGTTTTTCTCTTTTACATGCTTCTCTATGCCTTTCTCTCTTTTTCAGCTATTTCTCCATATCTTCCTCTCTTTCTTCCCCACGTATTCCTCTATATCTTTATATCTTCCATCTCTGTCCCTCACGCCTGCTACTACACATGATTCTTAAGTTTCTCCTGTAAGTCATTAGGGTGGGTAGGAGGATTGATGCTAGTGATGTCTCTTATTCAGTAATGTGCCTGATGTACGCTTCCTTTTGTGCTCCTAAACAGTTTCTAACTTCCCCATTCTCCAGTGTAGTGTTTCACCACCGCCGAACCTGAAATTTGTCACTTTCATTTGAGCAGAAATTTTCATTAACAACTATTTTGTGGTGGAAATATTCTGATTAATTGAATTTTTTCGTTATTCAAAATGCAACACGCTAATGAAAATTAGGATTTAACCAAGTTAATTTATTGATGCTTACCCGAGGAAACTGCACGATTTCATTACATCCAGTGATTCACAACTAAACATAATGTTATATTTGTCAACATACCTAGATAGTCCAATCATTTCGTTATTATTGTGCAGTAATTTATTTATTACTATTTAATTTCAAGGTACATATTAATTAATACATAAAGTTTAAAAAATACAAAGGCATTTACGAATATAATTGATGGAATTGGGCCATCGACTTGATAAAAAAGTATTTTCCGGGTTGTGCTCTTACGAAGGTTGAGATGTCCCATTTCACCAAACGAATTGACAATGTCGTAAAACGATAATAGCAGTGATGTGCCGTACACTATAAGTTTACGACTACATGCGTTGTCTACACGTGATCTACGCGTAGATTACATTGGGTTGTAGTTTACATAGACTACGTAGACAATCTAAAGTGCATTAGAATTAATTTTCAAGGCTTTCATGAAAGGAAAGTGACATTTTCAACTATATTGGTTCCCAACGAACTATCAGGAATCCTATTTACAACAAAATTTCTCTTCTCTTCTATTATCAATTAAGGAAGGAGATTAATAGTATGCAAGAAAAACAACAGATGGCAGTCGTGAGGCAAGACTGGCATATTCCCCATAAAACACTAGAATATTTCCTGTGTTAGGTTTTTTCCTAGGTGAGAAATTGATCGAATTTGGAAGAAAGAGTATGAAAAGTTTTCCACACACATCAGCAACTGATACACAGTATAATTTTGTTTTACTTCCACGGCGCCCTTTGCTAAGTTAACATCTTTCGCCATGTTGTTTACATAGATTACTTTATCTACGTGTATAAAATAGTCTACGTGTAGAATGTAGACTATCGTTGTTTACGCGTAAAAGCACATCACTGGATAATAGGCAAGAAACGGATTCACGTATTTGTAGACATATTTCTGCGCCATTTTTACAAATTATGATAGTTTTATATATAAATCAAATTAAAGCAAATTGATCATAGAATTAAGCTCACAATATTCTCGGCGTAATTTTTTCCATATAAAAATATACACTCTTTTTCTATAATTACATTCACAAGCTTAGAAAAAAGTGCCTCCCCGATGTCGTAGTAGTAACACTGTCGCTATGTAATCAACAGACCCAGGGTTCGATACCCGGTGGAGTGAAATAGTAATTCAGATTATAATTTAAACATTAGGTCTACATCTGATTATCTGTGCATAAAGTGGATTTGAAAAAAAAAACTCCAACAAGCTTAGAAATTCATTTTATGCTACGTTGTGCTTTGTGTACTTTCAAGTTTTTTCGGACTGTGACAACTATCAGTATTATTCACCTTGCTCTGAACTGCGGTGCATATGCATATATAATTACACTTTATGGACAGGGAATCGGGACTGGATCAGTGGGATCTGAATCAATGTGCAATGATTACAGGACGAAATGTGACCACTACATAAAACTAACGACTGCTACTTTGAAAGTATGTACCAGAAGAAATGTTTTAGCTTTCTTGTTCTTGTGTGCGAATTCCCAGCATTAATCTCATGCGGCAAGCTTTGAAATCAGAGGACTTCAATCAATAAGTCATTATCGGAGCATATGGCGCGTGTCTGGTGTTTCCATGTCCGTCCCGCTGGTTATCGAGTATCGTTCAGGCAGAGCCACTAGAGACACACTCCAGGGCAGTTCTCCAATTATTCGGGAACGATGTAATGAGATACCATGGTTTTCTATTCAAAGATTAATTTCGAAGCTAATTTACTGTGACAACATATCACACTTTCAGCACCGGGGGCGAATTCCGCTCCACACGATCTTGCTCCAAAAGTATTCTACGTGTTAAGTTGTAGCTGAAGTTCAATTGTAATGCATTTATAAAGTTACTTTTTAAGATGCACTGAATTAAAGTTAGTTTGCTTAAATCTAAATGTAATGTTTAAAAAGTGACATGGTTAGTTACTTCACCCCAAAGGTAACTAAGTCACTTATTTGAGAAATTAACTCACACTTAACGTTACTCTGAAAAGTAGCTGAATTACTATTACAGTTCATTTATTCTACTAGATAAGATTGATTGTCGCGAAGATTAGGATGAGTGATGATATGATGAAATTGTTGAAGGGACGCTCACGAACAACACATGGTTTATGAAGATTTTGTTGTTTATGAACGTATTTTAGCTCTTGGAAATGTGTTATTGTGAGGTAAAGTACGCCTGTTACCTTAGCACACGGTGGAGGCAAATAGTGGTTCGGATCCCACTTTAAACTGTAGGTCCAGTCCCATTTTAGCCTTACTGTGCATAAAGTGGACTTAAAGCACCAATTCAACCATTCAATTCAAGCCTATTAACTTAGCATGTTACTTTACTGTGAAGCAGAACAGCCCGAAGGCTTAGCGCAAGTGAATATAGCACCCAAACGACTTTCCACAACAGCAGCTATAATTTTATGTAGTTAGGTTAGGATTGTTAGGTTTGGTTTTGATAGTTATTTTCAGCGCGTTCTTTCGCTATTTTAGTGTACATACAAACAGTTTTTAGTAACAAAAAGCTTCAAAAATACTCCGAAATTGCAGGACCATTCTTTGGGATCAAATATCTCCGTTATTTGTGCTTTCCTAACGCTGGAACAACTTTTACATTACGTAAAGCAATTAAATCTGTCGATAAAAAAAAATCGACGTAATTTTCCAGGGGGTACAGCGGGTAAACGGCCCCGTCGGTTATTCCAGATAAGACTCTAACTAACTAACTAACTCTCTAGCCTTCTTAAACCCGAAGGTTCATGGCTGCAGCAACACAGGCCTTCCATGTTTCCCTATTTTGAGCAAGTTCTATATACTCTTTTCCATCCCTACCGATTTCCCTTAGGTCCATCTCAACGTTGTCCCTCCATCTTCGTCTTGGCCTTCCTACAGGTCTCTTACCATCAGGTTTCCCAACAAAAATCCTGTAAACTCCTCGTTCCTCTCCCATTCGTGCCACATGGCCTGCCCACCTAAGTCTTCTTGATTTAATTATTCTAATAATATCTGGACATGAATACAAATTATGTAGTTCTAAATTATGTAACCTTCTCCACTCACCTGTCTCCTCATCCCTTTTAGGTCCAAATATTTTCCTAAGGATCTTATTTTCAAATACTCTCAATTTATGTTCCTCTTTCAATGTAAGGGACCAAGTTTCACATGCATATAATACTACAGGCAAAATTACTGTTTTGTATATTTTAACTTTTAGTTTCTTAGATATTAAACGAGAAGACAAAAGTTTATGAAGAGAGAAGTAACATGCATTTCCTGAATTAAGCCTACTTTTTATTTCCTCTTTAATATAATTTTCATTTGTTAATATTACTCCTAAGTATTTGAATTTGGAAACTGGTTCAAACGAGTTGTTATCAATAATTAGATTTTGATTATTACCTAACACTTGGTTTCGGCCTGTAAGCATATGAAGGGCCAGGGGGAAAAACGATGAATGTTCATTCGAGACAATTTGCCAGGAAATGAAAAACAAAGTATTTCTTTCCATAAGAACGTTAATATATGCCAAAATAATAATGCGTTTTTCAGGCACTTCTCATCGTTTCCCAACCAAGGCCGTTCTCATTCTTATAGTACAGCTTCTGAACTATCAGATGGCGTTGCGATCTCAAAATGGGCGAAAAATCGACATTCATCGTTTTTCCCCCTGGCCCTTCATATATTTAGTTTTCTCTTTGTTAACTTCCAAACCTATCTCTTTAGCAGTTTTGAAAAATATTTTAGCATTATTCTTAATTGTATTCACATCATCCCCCAGTAAGTCTACATCATCTGCATATGCTAACAACTGAGTCACACCATTTAATTTTAGTCCTTCTTTAGTTTCTTTTACCTTCCTAACAGCATATTCTAAGGCAAAATTAAAGAGCAATGGAGATAATGCATCTCCTTGTTTTAACCCATCATGAATTGTAAATTTGTCAGACATATTAATACCCACACGAATTTTACTTTCTGTTTCACTGGTGCATACTTTTATCATACTAACAAGCTTCTTAGGTATTCCAAACTCAACTAATATATTATATAGTTTATCTCTTTTGACTGAATCATATGCTTTTTTGAAATCAATGAATAGCTGATGGACATTTTGATTATATTCCCACTTTTTTTCAAGTGTCTGTCTGATGTGAAAAATTTGATCTGTAGTTGATCTGTTACGTTTAAATCCACATTGATAATCACCTATAATTTCATTAGCATATGGGGTTAGTCTTGTTAAAAGAATGTTAGATAATATTTTATATATTGTTGAGAGTAGAGAAATTCCACGGTAATTATTGCAGTTCATTTTATCACCTTTTTTAAACACAGGAACAATTATGGATTCTTTCCACTGTTGAGGGATTTCTTCTTTATTCCATATTAAACAGATTAATTTATGAATTTGATACATTAATGAATTTCCACCATATTTAATTAACTCAGCTGGTATTAAATCAATGCCAGGTGCTTTGTTATTCTTTAGCCTTTTAATAGCATCTTTAACTTCAGTCAAGTTGGGTTCTGGAACTAAAGGTTCTGCTGTGTGTACTTCATTCACTTCTGATTTATCTCCTACATGGACATTTAAAAGGTCATTAAAGTAGTTCTTCCATCTATTTAGAATATCACTTGGGTCAGCTAGAAAATCACCGTCTTTATCTTTTATCAAGTTTACTTTAGGTTGCCACCCCTTTCTAAATTCATTTACACCTTTATATAAATCTCTGATATTTTTATTTTTGCTGTTTGTTTCAATTTCGTTAATTTTGGTTTTCAAGTAATCTCTTTTTTAACTTCTAAACGTGCGGTTAACTTCTCGCTTTATTCTATTATAATTGTTTAGATTTGTATCATCAGAGTTATTTAACCACCTAAGTCTAGCCTGATTTCTTATTTCTATTAGATTATGACATTCATTATCAAACCATGGCTTACTTTTTCTCGGTTTATGGTATCCTATACTTTCTTTAGCTGCTGATTCTATTGCATTACGTATGTGCTCCCAATTCTTATTTACGTCTGTTTCATTTATATTTTCATCATCATTTAAATCCTGCAAAACATCAAATCTATTTGACAGTTTAATTTGGTAATCTTTCTTAATTCTTTCATCAAATTTTAGAACTTTTAGATTTTGTTGCTTATGATTTATCACTGAGAGTCTTTCTCTTAATTTAGCAATTACTAAATAATGGTCACTAGCACAGTCAGCACCTCTAGATAAGACTCGTCTAACATATTTCTTGTATGAATTGGAAGTGAGTTGTTGTTCTGTATCATTGACGATCATATAAATTAACATTATCATTAAAGTAGAAAACCATTAATTACTAGTGAGCGAAGAATCTGTCGCATGCCCAGGATAACTGTAGGTATTTCAGGCGCGGAGCGTCCATGTAAGCCGGGCTTACACTTTAATAATTCTAGTAAAAAGTGCGTATGTGGCAAAATACGTAACCAGTTTGAAAGTTCCTACTCTTTTCGATACCATCGTTGGAAATCCTGTTTGTTCGATTGCAACACTTGACGGGATCGAGCGAGCAGGTAGCAGTTAAAATAATTCATTGCTGTGACCGAAACGAAAACGACAGATATCAGATTCCCTTGAGTTAAACATCAGAGAGATGCCGGTAAAAAGCAACGGTAGAGGGCGAATAACAGAAATGTAGAGTTGTTTAGACTACGTACAACACGGGTTGAATTTAAATTGTTAAAGCAATATATCTTAGTAATTTAAATGTAATAGGTTTTTAAGACACAGTAAATAAATTTTCGAGCCCGACTTCGCGACCCACCAAACGCCCCCCTCCCCTCTCCCGGGTTCCAGCAGTGGGTTGCGTCCCATAGGTTGAGAAACGATGCTCTATGACTTACCTAATCTTGAGTCAAGTTGGTCAATGCATTTCAAATTAGCAGGCGAAAGTCATTTCCATTATATTCCAAATGAAACCTGAAATATCTATCATATAGTACTGTTGAAATATACCTTTCGTAATTACTCGACAATCGAAATCCATATTTGCTGACTGCATAGTCGTTTTTTATCATTTAAAAAAAATCCCCTTTTTCTCGCGCTAAGTAACACGACACATGGATTACATGTTGTATTTAAAAAATACAATGTTTGCTGACCCTGAAGCTAATTTTTGCCCCTTAATGTTACATTTTAATAATTTTCATCGCAACAGCAAAATATTGAAATTTTGTAACACGTCACGGAGCATGTAATTATACATTTTATAGCCTCGGGTCGCTTCGTCCTCTAATTGGGGCTTTGGAAATGGATTCGTCGAAAAATGGATTAGTAAACAACACTCACTACTGGAACTGAAATTTTGAACAAGAAACGAATGTTTGTTGTTGCCCCGTGGGAATATTTTGCAACGATTGGAAATTGCAAAAAATAATCTGAGCGAGCTTGAACCGCGAATACCATAATGAATATTTTGATTAATAGTCACTCACTTGAGAAGCTCCGAAGGATAATTGAGTGCAACAATTTGAGCTTTCAGATGAGCAATTATCAGTTGTAATGTTTCGTTTCTGGTGATATTAATTTGTATGGACCACAACCGAAAAATGCTCGATTTTAACTCTCCACGCAAATTAATGTTATTTTACAATGAAAATAGATCTCGAATGAAAGAGTTTACAAATCATACTTTGGTATAGTTCAGCAGTAATATATTCTAATAACAATATCCGTACGCACAGTCTTTCTCAATGGTTTACATGAGGTCTGATCAATACTCCGTGTTTGTGAAAGTGTGCTCTCGTGTGCATTTGTGGACTGCAGAGCAAACAGTGGTGCTGGGACGTAAAAGAGGGAGGAGTTAGCCAGGAGGCTTCGTCTGCCGCGTTCGTGCAGTGATAAAAAGATCTCGTCATGTGATTCGTAATAGGGAAGAAGAAACAGGTGGTGGTTCCGTAAAAAGGAGGGCGTCTTCCCCCTTTTTTACTTCTCAAGACAAGAGCCCCCCCTCTCCCCCCTAAACTCCTGCTCTGCTGCTTACTGGATGGAAGCTCGCACACTGAGCGCACGGGCTATAGGGGCTATCCACCGGAAGGAAGTACCTTCGCGCGGACGCCATACTTGTAGCACAATAACTTCCGGTTCGTAGGCTCACAACATGCCGCTAAAGGGAGCTGAGATTGTGTCATGTATCAAAGGAACGAATGGGTGTGTACGAGGAGGATGTAAACTACGATAAGGGCTAAATAATCTTTCACAGATCTCTCTTCATCCATTTCCTCGAGATCTAGGGCGCCAAAATTATTGCATTCAAGCTGTCAGGCGTGAAAATTGGAAGCCCATTAGCAGGAGTAGACTCCGCAGTAATGACAACGGATGTGCAGGAATCCAAAAAGTCGGGACCTGAAAAAAATTCCGTTCCGATCCAGACTTCGGAAAATCTAAATAATAAAGTTTAAAAGTAGTTTAATTAGCAGTTTTTATTCCAGAAATGCAAAATAAATCATCACCCGAGGGTGAAATTGTGTGTATAATTAACATTTTTTAGTATCGGGCAGTTTTGAATATTTTCCGCCCCTATAATCTCCCAATTTATTCGGGATATAACATTATTTTTCCAGTTTTGAACGTCAGGACTTTAAAAATACCCCGTCCCGGTCCTGGTTCCGTCCCGACCAAAAATTTTGCGTCCCACACTCCTTGCACTTCTTTAAAGGTAAAAGAGAAATCATTCAAATCTCGATTTCCTCTCTGATTTGAGCAAAAATATTACTTTTCCTTTCAAAAGATGCTCGGTCATAGTCGATTAGATTAGGTACACGTTATGTTCTTGAAGAATACACGAGCTGTATTAAATTTTTGTGTAACCAACAAGAGGAAATCAATTTTTGTGTAACCAGAAAACTAAGTGCGGGTACTATTATTAATTTGCGTTTTTTGCAATGGAAATCTCTTCAACATTGATAGAGAATAGGTCCTAGGTTTGAACACTGGTCAGGCAATGGTGTGTCATTGTGTTTGTTCCATCATTATTTTTTCCAGTTTATTATTCATCTTCATCGCCATGCTTAACACAAATAGTAGAAAATTGACTTAATGAGCTTTTTGTATTTCTGCGTTCAAACGGAAACGAAACCAGTAAGTGTGCATTGCCGCATCCCTCTGACTCGCCCTGACTGAAGAAAGAAGAAAAAAGCTCCCCTTTCCGCTTTTTACATGTTCGTGCATCTCGCATTTTTTCACTTAAAACATAAATGTATGCATCCAAAGATTTACATGCTTAAAGCGCTCTCGCTGTGTAAGAAAAATTACTTTCTATTAAATATGTAGACTACAAATATCGCCAAATGCAAGACGGTCAGCAAATGAATCTCATCCTGGAATAATGCCGTATTACTTCCTAGTTGCTCATCCAATTGATATGAAAAGGTCTCTACTTTGCCCAGATATCTTTTCTCCTCGTCGTCAAGTGCTTTTATATGATCCATTTCATCCGATATGCAAAACGAGAAGAAAGGCCGCAAGTACGCGCTTGAAATAACCAGCCCCCGTGAACCGGAAGTTGTTGTGCTACAGTTCGACAATCGATTGTGCCGTTCGATATGTTTTTCTTTACTCATGGATAGCCCCTATAGGTGGGTTTCATGTAACGCCAGAATTCGCACCGCCGCCATGTTTGCGGCCTAGTTGTTTGTCGTCTGCAAGGAAATACCCACACGTAGGAGAATGGGGTCCATTCTCTTTGCACGTAGCGTTCGTTACACCTCCGCCAACTGTACGTTTGTTGTTAGTACTGTGCAAAATTTCGGTAACATTGCATACAATTAATGACAATGTTGTGCCATCTGGAAATGGCGATAATAGTTCGTGTTCAAGCTCTTTGCGCAGTCGACACAAAAAGATATGGAAAAGTTTTGCGGTGTAGATCCATATGAACTGGGCGATAACGAAATAAAAAGGGGCATATACCTTTGGCCAACTCTAGTTCACGTGTGTTTAATTACTTGACCCATCTACCTGGAATCAATTCGTTTTCGTATTTATTAGTGGTTTGGATTCTGCTTGAAATATTTACATACAGTACAGGTTTACTAATATTTTCAAGGCTCTGCCATTATCTTATCTGTTTCCCTTTAAAGTTTGTTCAAGCGCTATAACTTAAAATGTTGAGTTGTAATTTCACTCTTTGCTTTAACAATTTCTGATATGCCATCCTCTGTGGCGGAGTGGTTAACTCAGCGCGGTACGATGCCAGGGGTCTCGGGTTCGAATCCCGGCCTGGGCATGAGTTTTCTTTGCGAGTGTCCCTTAATCAATTTCATCATACATCACTCAGCCTCGTCTTCACGATTAGCCAAAACTGGCAGAAAAGCGAAGTAAAATAAACCAAATCAATCAATCAATTTGGGATACTTTGATGTATCATTAATATGTTTTAGTCAAGCAGTGCTTTTTTTTCTGACAGTACGCAAAGCCTACTATCGGCACCTTTTCTCATGGATCGGCTAAAAATTAATACCAGTTTGTGTTAATGAACGAAATATAAATAATCAAGTACAAACGTAAAATTAACGTTGAATGTTATCATTTTTATCGTTTTACCGGAAGTATCAGCACCTTTCTACCAAACAAAAACAAAGAAACCCTACTTGCAAGTATGATTAAACACACCAGCTTGATCCATTTGTACTAAAAGTTACAGAGAAAGATGATATAGGAACTTACCTAAGAGGAAATGTTCACTCCACAATAATTATCAATATTTATCAATAATTATCGAGTTCCGTGGCGTGAAGGGCACCTTCTGTTCTTTCTCGGAAAATTGGAGGATAGACGTAAGTTTCTGTTCAACAACCGAATACTTCGCAATGTACCATCGTAAACAAGGGTCAAATCTCCCGCCCACCCGCTTGAGTTCCGTATGCCCTCAAGAACCGGCCTCAATCATGGCTGCTCGATCCCACAATGCAACAGTTTGTGACGTATGTGAAACAAACCTATTCGCGATTAAAATTACCACAAGAGCGCTAGTGTCGCTTCCAATATGGCCGCTCTGTGTAGGATAAATCTTTGTTTTCATTCAGTAGTAGTACGTAATAGCAGCGTTTTGTCATGGCTGGTATGGAAGGAACGTTTAAATTAAGCGATACCTTTATATATTGCGAATACGATGTGAATTCCAGGAACTATAGCCGAGGGAGAAGCTGTGCTGAGAACGAAGCATTTAATTATGATAGGCGAAAATTACACGGAAAACGCAGATGAAACTAATCTATGCGCACAGGTGGTTGTAACTGGCGCTCTCGGAAATGATTTGAAAATATTTTGTAATCACCTGTATTTGCAAAGCTTGTGCAGGAGAAAAATGTAAACATAACGTTGCAGTTCTTCTCCCAATGAGGCAGGCTGGTTTAATAATAACACAGGATAATAATAATACAAATCACAATTTCAACGAGGCTATCTTCACTGAAAGAATAATTAATTACTAAATTAAACAGCAATATGAGCATGCCAATTTTCTTTTTCTGTGTTTTTATGATTACAAACTAATTAATTCTCAAATTATTTTCATCTTCGCACTTGATCGAATTGCACCTGTTCCAAATTTCATACATAATACATTGTTTTCGAAAAAAATGTTTTATTCATAAAGAACAATTTAAAACTTTACTTTCATGGTAATAGAATCATCTTTCGGAAAATAAAGTGAACAGACTCGTGCATTCTTCGCAATTTCCTTTCGGCATTTCAATGTTTTCCCCCATGCCAATCTGCTGCCAATCAATTCTGTTTTCCCTGATTTATTTACAAATTTCATTTTGTTGAATCCACAGGGTGGAAATACATATAAACTTTTCACTTGTTCTGACCCACAAAACGATTTAGAGCAAAAAACTGAACAGTAGACGTTACACTATCGAACATTACGCATGCTTTGAACGACTTCAACACAACATAGAATCCTACACAGAATACTTCCGGAAAATCCTACCAGATGGCATAATTTTAATCGCGAATTGTAAAACAAATTGGGAGTGTTGTGAAAAATGAGAGGGATGGCTAGGTTTGATTTTTTGTAAGTCCACTTTATGACTGACGATGAGGGGATTTGGAGAGTTTGTAAAGAATTCGGGTTGTGTTTGGAGGTAGTGGTAAATCATTGAAGAACAGTCTTTACATTTACAATAAAACTTGCACGTGCTAAAGTGTCGATGAAATCTGACCTTGTTTTTTTTGCTGATGCAACCCACTATACTGTATGTGAATACATGAATTGTATCATTGTAGGAACATTTGGTTTCACCACTGTCTGCGAGATGACACTACTGCCGTGTCCAATATTAAACGGTGTCGAATGATTTCTGACTAATAATTTTGTACAACCTTTGCCTTGTTTTTTTGTTGTTGAATTGTAGCCACACTCAATGCTAACTGAACTAACAAACGACAGCGGTGTTTCAGAGTTTTCAGGAAATGTGCAGACAACCGCTATAGTTTCGTTCAGAACTTGCACATTTAATTTCAACATATTTAAGGCAAAATCAACACTTACGGTACGTGAATAAGGTTAACTATTATGAAATTCTGATCTATCCCAAAGCTATCGGATTGCAAGACCCAGGCACGTATCTAGAAATATGTTTCAGGAGGTGGGGGATCCGAACCAAGTGTCTCAGGAATAATAATAATAATAATAATAATAGTTTATTTAAAGTACTGAGTACAGTTAAAAAAAAAAACAACTTATACAGCACTATGTCACAAAGAGTAATATCAAAGGATTAACTCATAATGGCTTTTACAGCAAATCACATCTTATACCTAAATATAATAATACAATATTTTAAGGGAAGTCATAATTAAAATCATGTATTAATATTTTTATAAATTCACCACCATTTTTCAATTTTACTGATAATAATGAATTCTTTCTTGTTTTATATTTCGGAACGTTATATACACAGTATTTTACAACACTAGGAGGGAGGGGAAGGGGGGGAGAACAATAGGTGTTAATTGGATTCTTTAGGTGTTAATTGCATTCTTTTGAAATCATTCCTACTAAGGTGCAAGATACTGCAGTCGACTTGAAGTTTTGAATGTCTCGCCGAACTCCGAATGATTTTAAATTTCGCGATCTATGTAGATTCTAAATACGGGAGAAATAGAATTTCAATACGGTAGTCGGGAAGATAAAAAAAAAAATAGCTCTAATAGGAAGATCCCGTGAAATACGGGAGAGTTGGCCACCCTACTAATTGAGCTTCTTAATTCGATTATTCTGCCAATTATGAGATATTACTCTCAATGAGGCATAGTTTAAGACTTGAACGTTTCTTATCGTATTACCAAAACATTTCCTCTGCTTTGCGAATTTTAAAACAAATTGTGCTCTACTTTGCACAAACTTCGTTCCTTTTCACGCGAAATTAGCATTGTGTACCGGATGGTGGAATCCACTTCGATATCGTCCGAACTTGTCGCGAGTTCATTATCGGTGTACTTTAATGATTGTGTGAGGAGTAGAATGAAGATTAATTTCGACTGCTTAACGAAGATGACAGCAAGAGAACTTCCGTAGTTGACAAATTCTAATCTAAGCGGCCCACTTGAAATCCCGAGGCAGCGTTCTGGGTTCGCAGTCTACTCTGCCATGGGCGTAACCAGCCTTTCTCCCTGGGGTGGGGGACAAACAACATTTTTCCAGGGAGAGCAACGCTTTTATTTGAATTATTTGAAAAGGAAATAATCTCTACAGTACTTTCCACGTAAAAGAAGAATGAACAGAATGAAATCAATCACTAATTGTTCTCCAGGGAGAAGCCCCTTTCCCCCTTCTGGATACGACCATGTACTTGCGTATATGTATAGGCTTTGTATATAATAAATTAGAATTTTATTTCTTTTTCCCCCTATTCCATAAAGTTACAGATATAATAATAATTCAGTGGAAGTATCTGTGAAATATTCTTGTGTTACGTGTGTAAACAAGAATTTAGCGAGGTCAGTCAAGCAATGTCACTGTTAAATTAATGAACTCTGATTAAGATTATTATAACCCATAAAGCCCTGCTTGACTTATGAGTCCCATTCATCCTGCAAAGTTAGTTGGGAACTTAAATTTTTGAACAATTTATGTCGTAGCATAGTTCGCTAGCGTGCACCTGTACCTACACGGGGGGGTCCTCCCTCCACACGCTTCCCTAATCGCCGCCAATGAAGGTGAGGGCACAGTGTAAGGACGTTGCAACTTTCTCAAGTGTGTAACTGAATCTGTGAGTTACTTTTGGGGCGAAGTAACTGGAACTCATTTACTTTTAGAATGTAAGTTCCCAAATGTCGTAAAGGAGCTAGAATCACAGAAAATGTAACATCATTTCTTTCATTCTATCAACTAGATGATGAGAAACACCCCCTTCTAATGCTGAGAACATGCCAACGAAGATTTATCAATCTAAAATTCCAAGAAGAAAAGGATTACAACCCCGAAGAAATATAAAGAATCTGAGTTCTCCATTTATCTTCCATGCTTACCGCTTTCTTTGCTTGCTCAGCTGTTTTACCGTTTTACCCGCATTCCTCTTCCATCAATTCACGGTGAGGAAGAGCGTTAAGCAATAATTCACTACTGTACCTTCCAATTTTCTTTGCCTGGGAACTTCCGCGCCATTAGTTTTCTGCATCGCCGAATGTGCTATGTAAAGAAACGTCTTTTATGCGGTTAAGGAACACAAAGGATAATAATAACGTAAAGATTAATAATGATGGTTTCAGACTGTGGAACTGGGAACAAAGAAAGAATCTCATTTGGAAAGTATCTGAGAATACTAAAGACTTATAAGCGTAATTCGTGTGATCCAAACATAATCTTTTTTCGTCTTACAATTCAAACTGTTGCAAGTAAAAGTAGGATGCGCAGTTGCTAATAAAGAAACGATATTGAAGGAGGACTCCAGGATATCAATTCCTTATAGCTTGTTTAGAATTGACCACATAATCCAAGTGAAATAAGGAGAAAAAAAATGTTGCAATCGGATTTAACTGCAACATGGAGCAGCGTGGGTCCTCACGTTGTATTCTCTCTCTCCCCATGTCTGTTTGTCTGTATGCTTGTCTGTCCGTCTAACAATGTATCGTAAATGTAGGCCTAATCTTCCTCTGCAGTATGTTATTGCAGATGTTGATATTGGCAATTCGCACGACGTTCATGAAGTAACATGTATGGATAGGTTTGTCTTACATTTTTGTTTTTTGAGTCGCTTTGGTTCCTCCTTACGTTAATCGCACGATGATAAATGATGTTTGAGATGTAAGTGATGAAGTGATAAATGAAAATTTCAACAACGTAAAAAGTCAGATCTCGACCCTGGAAGCTGAAATAGCATGTTTCTTGTTCCTTCTATCAGAGGGACAATGGCCGTATCCGAAAGGTGCACAGTGGCGTCGCGTGTGGTTCGCATACGAGTGTTCACAACAATGTGTTGTACTTAATGCAGATTTACCCCTCTCCCTTGTAACTTCATCTTCAATTGAAAAAGTGAGAATAACAGTTCAATTTACTTTCAACAATTTTCCCCCAAAATCACGCTATATTTGAAGTAATACGAGTACAAGAAGGATCCAGGGGAAATTGTCTCTCTCCCCCTTAAAATCGCCCAGGTTTAGCGAATTCTCGCTAAAGTTTGCAACTATGTAGCACAGACATTTTCGAGTCCCCTTAGACATGCCTTGTATATGCTGCTCTCTGGTGGCGAATGTAAGAAGTATTGCTGCTTCCATCAGTGTTCGCACACCGAAGTGAACATTGAAGCAACTTGAACTTCAACGAAGCATCCTAGTATTCACTTTTCGAAATTGCAATTAGGATTTTGATAACTTCAATAAAACTCGGACGTCATTATTTTACATTTCTATATATTTTATCACTTATTGATCTACTGTCTTTTGTTTTTCGTTGCTATGCTCAAAATAAGTATAGAAATTTATACATCGCAATTTCACATTATCAATAATTAATTATACATCTTATTAGTTCAACAACGTTTTGGAACATAACAAAATAGTAATTGATAACAACCTAAATATCATAATGCATGTTAAACACAAAATTAAACAATAAATAATAAATGAAATAAACGAACATCTTTGGGTCAGTCACAATACGCACCCCTTCCGGGTGAAAATTTTCGACTTATTTAAGTTCTGTAAATATCGAAAATTTTACATTTAGTTACAAACTTGTGAACATTGCATTTTTAAATTACAACATAAATTATATTTTTTTCAAACAATATTAATTCTGTTCACTATGATCTCCGTGAATCAAACTTGACTGACATATTCTTCATTTTGTTTTAGTTGCATGCATTCAGTACATTAAATGAATAAACAATATTATTGACTATGCAAATATTCAACATTTTTCATTGTAGAAGTGTCCGTAGTTACCTTAACCTAACTACATTCAAGAATTATTTAGGCAAATTTAAGCAACTCTGTTTTCCTGTCGGCTGAACAATTAAACTTCTTTACATTAGACAAATTTTGCTTATTTACAGATTATTTTCCATCTAGAGACATAAGTTCCACATAATTGTTCTTAACATTTTTAACTAAGTAAGGACCTAACCATAAATCCAGAAATTTGTGAATTTTCTTATTAAGAAAGCTGCTCTTCTCGTGGTTTTTAACAAGAACAATATCGTTGACTGCGATTGTGATACTCCTTCCATCCTCTTTCTTCGTTTTGGTTATAGCCCTTTTCTTCATTCTTGTTTTTGCCATTAGACATTTATTCTGCCATGTCACCTTCTCCAGTTCAGATGGCCAATTAATTTGATGAAATACTGTATTCTTGACATTATCATGAAGAAACAATTCATTCGGCGTAAATCCTGTAACCTCAGATACCGAACTGTTTAAAAGTCCAATGATTACACTTAAGTGTTTAAACCACTGATGATGATTATCCTTTGTGTATAGTCTTAGTAGCCTGATTATTTCCTTATTGTATCGCTCAATTGGGTTGGCGAAAGGTGAATACACTGATGTTGTAACATGTTTTATTCCATTCGATTCTACAAAACTCTTCCATTCAACTGATCGAAATTGAGATCCATTGTCAGACAAAATTACTTTAGAAAGTGGATAATGATAAAAATATTGCAGTTGGAACTTATTTATAATTTCCTTGGTTGTAGCTTTTCTCAAAGTGTAAGCCATTATAAATTTCGACATAACGTCCACAATTGTTAAAATAAAGCTGTGACCTTGTGACTTCGGTAAAGGTCCAATAAGGTCTATAGAAAGCGTACTGTGAGGGGTTGTAATATGTACATGCAAAAGTTCTTTATCAATTTTTAAGACTGCCTGCTTAGTCTTTGCACATGTTAAGCAGTTTCTGAGATATTCCTTAATAGTATCTTTCATTTTTGGCCATAAAAATAATCTTTGCATTTATTATGAACCTTAAAATATCCAAAATGTCCTTGCTTATCGTGAAGCCGATGTAGAATTTTAGGTACCAACTCCCTTGGAACTAAGAGTTTCCACTTATCGTCTGGAAAGTGCTTCAGAAATAGAAGACCGTCATGGAATGTGTAAATCTCTTTGGATCCTTTCGGAGTATTGCCATCCTTTAAATGCCATATAATTTCAGAACAGTATAGATCAAGTCTTTGACTCTTCTTCCAAAAGTCAACTGTGTCCTCCTCAACAATATCTAGATTCACATAATTAATGTATAATTCATTGATAAGAGGAACGCCTGTAGATAAATCAGGATACCTACTAAGAGTATCGGCAGCTTGGTTACAAGTTCCAGGTATATGATGCACAGAATAATCAAATCCTTGTAGTTTTAAGGACCATCTGTTTAGTCTCTGATTTAATGACTTCGCAGACTCCAGCCATGATAATGATTTGTGATCAGTATACAAATGAACTTTGGTTCCAGCAACATATATATAAAATTTTTCAAAAGCAAAAAGAATTGCCAAACATTCGATCTCGTGCGTACTGTAAGTCACCTCATTACCGCGAAGAACTCTGCTTGCATATTGTTTAATCTTGAGATCCTCTCCTGAAGTGTCGCCATTTTGCCATAAAACCGCACCGATCCCCTTCTTCGAGCCATCTACATTTATGTTGAAAGGTTTTGAAAAATCAGGTTGTGCTAAACCCTCGGGAGATATAACTAACTCACGTAACTTCTCAAATGCCTGTGAATGCAATTCCTTCCACATCCAAGGAACATCAGATTTCAGAAGTTCATAAAGTGGCTGAGTAGTTTCTGCAAATTTATTTATAAATTTTCGTCTCCAGTTGACCAAGCCAAGGAATTTACGAAGAGCTCTTTTGTTATGAAGTGTCGGAAAATTTATTATTGCAGAATTCTTGCTTGGATCAACTTTAATTTGGCTTCCAGAAACTATATGGCCAAGAAAAGAAATTTCCTTACATGAAAATTTACACTTCGAAAACTTAATTGACATATTAGCCTCCTTGAGTTTCTGAATAACAGCTTCTATATGCCGTAAATGTTCCTGCCAAGTTTTATGAAGATCAAGAGGTCTTCCAAGTAGCAAACAACATAATCATTAAATTCCCCTGTGAATATCTTATTCATTCTGTCTTGGAAAACAGAAACTGCAGATTTTATACCAAAAGGAAGATATCGAAAGAGATATTGTCTTCCACGATATGAGAAAGCAGTATAAATATATGAATCCGGACTTAACGGGATCTGAAAATATCCACAAGATAAGTAAATAGAAGAAAAATACTGCGCTCCTAAAAAGCGTTGCAACATTTCATTGATTGGTTCCACTCTAACTTGCGGACTAATAACATGCTTATTTAAATTCCTAAAACCCACAACTGGCCTCCACAGACCCCCTTGTTTCGGGACTATGTGCAAAGGATTTAAATATGGCAAAGATTCCTGGTAAATTATGCCCCAACTTTCCCATTTGGCGAGTTGTTCTTCCAAAGGTTTTCTTCTAGCAATCGGTATGGGATATGGTGCAGTAGATACAGGAATTTCAGTATCCAACTGTATTTTATATGCCTCTACATTTGCATGTCTTGGTCTATCGGAAAATTGGTTATGGTACATCCATAAAAGTGAAAGTAAATCTTGTTTTTGAACTTCAATTATGTCATTTATTTCAAAAACGTTCTTGTGAATATCACTCTTAGAAGGCATGTATTTAGATTCGATATCTGATACAGGCACATAATTTAACAATCCACAAGATTTCAATTTATTTTCTTTGGATTGAGGTTCATTCTTAATCATAGAGGTACAGTGGGATCCATGAGTATTACCGTGCAAATTGTCCATCACCATGTTCGTGCACTTTATTTGACCCAATAACAGCATTAAGAATTAAAAGAAAACTCAAAACAAGCTGTTGACAACTTATGCACCAGGACACATGAAAATCCATCGCTTAAAAACACACAGGATGTGAGAGAAAAATTAATGAAAATAGTCATGGACAATTTGTAAGGCAATACTCATGGATCTCATTGTACATTTTTCGTCACATTTAGAGTGTAACAAATTAGAATCTTCATTGTTTAATGTCGCACAAATTTCCTTACCTGAAGAGCTTACTAAACTTATGTGCTGTGTTCTGAGATCTACTATAGCCTTATACTTTCGTAAAAATGGAACTCCCAAAATAATGATATGATCCACATTTTTATGTGACGTCACCAGTAGAAGATATGTCACTAATGTATTTATTTTTGTAAAAGAAAGCGTAATTTCTTTGTTATTATATGTAACAATACACCTTGTTTGTAATGTATATCTTTTGTTCATTGTTTATTGTACTTTATGCTACATTATGGGTAATTTAATGTATCTTTGTTTGCAAGAGTGCACTATACGAATTTGTATTTCTAAAGATGTATAGATGTCAGTTTTGTTGATAGTATCCTTTTGTAGATAGTGAGTGATTCATCTGTACTTTAATCTGTGTTCTCGAAAATAGTATAAAAGCGAGGATGTCGTGTAAGAAATCATCACACTTTTTCGCCACGGATCGACGAAGCTTTTAAACTTAAAAAGAACTCCTCGGTGTTGTGCATACATCTTCGTATGGTAGTTCGGGGCGCAAGCTAGGCCTATGTGATCATAGGTACGCCGATAGCCATGCATTGATGACATGCACAATACTGCAACCATTCTACGTCAAATAATAAAGTTAGCCTAGGGATTAATTTGGAAATAAAAGGCTAAAGAGCAAATATTGGCTCAGTTATCATTGCATATCTCTTGGTGTGGTAGTTCGGGGCGCAAGCTAGGTCTATGTGATCATAGGCTTGCCGATAGCCACGCATTGAGTTTATGTGTTTTAATTGAGTCAATTCATCGACAAAGCGAAATCCTCGCCTTCGTCTCAAGTATAGTTGCATTATAATTGCAATAAATAAAGAATAAAACTTTTCAGTTTATACATACTGCAGTAATGTGGTTTTTATTTCTCTGTGCTGTCAATATTGTCTTTGCCTAACACTATCCCTGTACCTGAGAGGAGTCTGTGTACTTCACCGAGTCTCATCGTTCACCGCTGAGTATTATTAAGTTAATATTAATAGTAAAATAATACGATGTGTAAATAAATACTAGAACGTGTCAAGTGGCAGCTCAACGTGTTGGCTCGATTTTGTAGTGTACAAGGGCAAGACAATTGTTTAAAGTTGAGATTCATTGTGCAAGAGCACTAAACTTTTATATTTGTAGAAAAGCACAGAACTACTTCGTTCGAAATTGAAAGAAAGCATTTGCGTAGCGCAAATGAAAAGCTTGCTTCAAGTTCAGAGCTTAACGTTCCCGATTGTTGTCGGAACATTGATGAAGATAAAACCACATTTGTGTGCAAGAAATGTACAAAGCTTCTACATTATGAATGTTGTGGCTTAGATGTTCGATCTGAAAGCCACGAAGCTACCGATTTCGTTTGTAAAGAATGTGAATCATTGTCTACAACTATTACATCTGTTCCATTAAATATGTTTGAAGCTTTGAAAGCCATGATTGAAGGAATTAGCAAGCAGCAAGTTGAAAGTATGGAAACATTACAGGCTGATATTAGCAAACAGTCTGAAGCACTGAAAGCTGACATTAAACAGCAAGCTGATTCTATTAATAACTTGAAGGCTGATATTAGCAAACAGTCTGAAGCACTGAAAGCTGATATCTGCAAACAGTCTGAAACATTGCAGGCTGATATGTGTAAACAGTCTGAAGCACTGAAAGCTGATATCTGCAAACAGTCTGAAACACTGCAGGCTGATATTAAACAGCAAGCTGATTCCATTACCAGCTTGAAAGCTGATATCTGCAAACAGTCTGAAGCACTGAAGGCTGATATCTGTAGACAATCTGACATATTGAAGGAAGATATCCTCAGACAATGTGCGTTGCTAAAGGATGATATCGGTAAGCAGCACGATGAATCTATAAAAGTATTAAGAGCTGAAATAGGCGAGATGACCTGTGAGATTCAACAACTGAAGTCTGAGAACGAGGAAACTAGGGCTCGATGCTCTGAAGAAATCCGGCAGGCTAGAGAGATAGACTTTGATGACTTCCGGCGTAGCTTGGCAGCCGATGTAAATAAAGCCACGGAAAATGTTCGCACATGTGGAGGATATTAACTCGAGATTCACTGGAGAGTGCAATAGGATTATCGAAAAACCGCTGACAATAGAACAGATGTTGGCCGAGGCCGAGACTGACAAGATACAGTTCCGGGCTGAGGTCCAAGAAAATATTAGTCAGATTTCAGTAGTTGTGTCTCAAAGAAGCAAGGACGTTGAGGAAATAAAAACTCAAGTAGAACAACTTACGAATCAGTTAGAGACCATGCACGTTACCCGCCAAACGGAAACAGAAACTGGATCTCGAACAGCTGGTCATCCGTCTGCAGTTGTTGAGAGTGCAGCGTTGCCAACCATGAACATTGAACTAAATGAAGCGATGGACAGAGCCGGTGGAGAAAGACCTAGAGAAGAAGACAAACAAGTCTGTCGCCCACGAGTTACTGCTGATTCAAGAGCTAATGAAGTGGCGTCTGCTGTTCCACCTACCTTTAGTCTTTCGGGCGATGACAGAGGTTACAGAGAGCGTGAATCTCGCAGGGCCCGGCACAGTCTTTATGAAGAAAGGACAAAGAGGAAACGTCTAGAAAGGAAGAAAGATCGCAGTTCCTCTTCTTCCAGCACCAGCTCTGACTCTCAGTATCAAGCAAAAATCAGGAAGCGAACACGAAGGCATGGGAATTCAAGGAGCGGGCCAGATGAGTCGCCGCCAACAACTCAGCGATCAGCAATGACTGGAACTCCAAGGATGGCAGACCTTAATTCCTTGTCGAAGTTCAAGGGAGACCTGGAAGCCCAGAATGCTGAGCAATACTTAAAAGAACTTAATATCAATTTTGATTTAATGCAGATTCCATACGAATACCGATTGGAAATTATTCCTCGGCGTTTTAAGGGCCAGGCTGAGCATTGGTTTCGAGCAAACCAGTTAGAGTTCAAGTCCTATTCTGATTTCTGCCGTCGTTTTCGCAAACAATATGCTTCAGAAGAGGCCAAAGAGAGGCAGCTGACAGCAGTGAGATCTCGCCGATACTTAAAGCAGTCCGGTATGAGCATGGAGGAATATGCCTGGTCTATTTACTCAGCCTACCGCAATCTGTCTGCCCGTTACATAGAACCTGAGATTGTGAATTTAATCATCTCCCAGCTTCCATATAGAGCTCGCAGTCTGAGTCTAGCTAATTCTCCTCAAACTGTACGGCAGCTAGCCGACTTTCTGAAAAGGTTCGAGGTGCTTGAGGAACAGGACAGTTGGAAGCCTGTGTGGAATAGGGAAGGTGCAGGCCAGGGAAATGCTCCCAGACAAAATAGAATTGGAAACCAACAACCCAGAGTCAGACAAGTTATGCAGAACCAGAGGAATGGATATTCCAATTACAACATGCGGCGTAATCCTCCGAGAAGGGATGGCAGGAATAACTACGCACGTGGGCCGCGTCGTTCCAGATCTGATCCAGAAGACCATTCCCGTGACTCTTCACGTAACGCCTCTGAACCCAGTAACTTCAGAGCGACGGCGCCTCCGTTTGAACCTTCTGCTTCACGTTTGACGAACGAGCAACGTCAAAGCGTCGACATGACAAGAGACTTTTGTTGGGCACCATCGACTAGTCCTAATCCGAGTGGTATGCAGTCGGATTTAGGCAGTCGCCCAACGTGAATTCTTCGTTCCCGATCACGGTTGGGCTAAAAAATTGGACTTCTCTGGGAACAGATGACAGCGTTATAAATAGTGAAGATAATCATATTTTTGTTGTGCTGACTCTCAATGAAGAAGAACAAAGTTTAGATAGAGCACTACAACAGGCAGTTAGAAAGGAAAATTTACCCAGGGCTCCATTAATTAAGGCAACTGTAACAGGCGTCGATTTTATTTGTGTTCTGGACACTGGCAGCGAATGTAATCTAATGAGCTACGCCATTTGGAAGAAGATTAAAGAGAAGCTGCCGTCATTGCAGTTACAAACATGTCCAGATGTTAGGCTGACTGATTTCACTGGGAGAAACAAAACTAGAGTTGTGGGATGTAGACAAGTATATCTGGAGATTGCTGGAAGAAATTTATTGGAGGACATGTTTGTCTTGAAAGGTCTCGAAGCTGACTTTATTTTGGGCTACCCATTCCTCAGGAAATATGAAGAAGGAATTGACCTACAGCGCGAGAAGTTATCCCTCATCGTAGACGGAGTTCCGGTAGAGCAGGACCTCGTGAATAATGGATCTTCGACAGGGACGTATGTAAGAAAAGTCCGTGAAGATTCCCATGTCGATCAGTGGACGGCTAGTCCTGACGACATTCTGCAGAAGGTCAATGAGAATGAGATTTTATGCGAAAGGGGTAGATGCCAATTAAAAGAAGTCTTATTGAAGCATAGAGATGTATTTTCCGAGAGACCAGGTACTATTAAAAACTTCCAGTGTGAGATTGAACTCACCACCACAGAACCTGTGTATCGATCTCCATATCCCATACCTATAGCAAAAAGGAAACTCCTGGAGGAAGAATTAGAAAAGTGGAGACAATGGGGTGTTATAATGCCTTGTAATTCCCCTTACTTGAACCCTTTAATTGTAGTCGACAAGCCTGACGGTACAGTACGCCCATGCATTGACTTCAGAAATTTGAATAAAATTGTACGTGTTCCACGGAATTCAGTTGAGCCCATTTCGGATGCCTTACAAAAATTTAAAGGTGCTCGTTATTTTACAAATCTGGATCTGGCTTCTGGATATTTACAGATCCCTGTAAAAACTGACTGCCAACCATGTACTGCCTTCTCCTATAAAGGACGTCAGTGGATGTTTGCTCGAATGCCTTTTGGTATCTCTAGTGCTGTGTCAATTTTCATAGCTGCCATGCATGCTGTATTTGGTCCTGAAACCGAAGAGTATCTAACTCAATATATGGATGACTTGCTGATTTTCGACAAAGAACTCTCCAAGCATCTCGAACATCTGGACGAAGTGTTGCAGCGACTCCAAGAAGTGGGGATGACTGTAAAGCTGCGAAAATGTGAATTTGTCAAAAAGGAAATTACCTACTTGGGTCACATTGTTTCTGGAGATGCTATCAAAATCCAACCAGACAAAAATTCAGCCGTTAAGTTATTTCCTAAACCTAAAACTAGAAAGGATGTTCGGAAATTTCTTGGCCTCGCCAACTGGAGGCGGAAGTTCATTGAAAATTTTGCAGCTAAATCTGAACCGCTCACCAAGCTGTTAGGTAAAAATCAACGTTGGATTTGGCGAGACGAGGAAGAACAAAGTTTCCAGCTACTGAAGAATGAACTTGTAAGAGATGCTGAATTAGCACAGCCTGATTTTGAACAGGAATTCTGTGTCCAATGCGATGCTTCTGGGAAAGGATTGAGTAGTATTCTTTTCCAAATGGATGGTGAAGAGAGGAAGGTCATTCAGTATGCAAGCCGAAAACTGAAGGAGAACGAACGCCATTACTCCATCCATGAGTTAGAATGTTTGGCCATAATCTTTGGAGTTGAGAAGTATGCTGTTTATTTGAAAGGTAGGCCTTTCACTATCTACAGTGATCATAAAGGGTTGGTATGGTTACAAGACGCCCGTAACTGGAACAGTCGTTTGACTCGCTGGTCTCTAAAACTCCAACAGTACCAGTATAAAATAGTATACGTCTCTGGTCGCCAAAACGATCTGGCAGATATTTTATCTCGGTATCCTGCTGATGATATACCCCAGATTCAACCTGAAAATAGCCAGCAGACATTCAGAATACACTACCTGTGGGCCGAAAGAGGAGAAATAGATGACGTCAACAAGTGGAGAGAGGCACAATCTGAAGATGAATTCTGCAAAAATTTACTCCAATCTCTAAATTCTCAGGAACCTAACCTCAGATTGCATCGTTCCTATCGCATTCAGGAAGGGATTTTATTTAAGAAAGGATCGGATAATCAGTTCCTTTGGAAATTGTGTGTTCCGGTGGTAATGAAGCAACCTCTCTTGAAAGTAATTCATGATGAAGCTGGACATTTTGGAGTATCCAAGACATTGAAGCGACTTGCAGTACGATACTTCTGGAAAGGCATGAAGGATGACGTGATAAAGTACATCCGAGATTGTGAAATTTGTGCCCAGAGTAAACCAGACAAATTGGGGATACTCAAAGAGACCCTTCATATCAGACCCAAGCAACCTCATGAGATGCTTTCTCTGGACTTGATTGGGAAGCTTCCTCGATCTAATGGATACCAGTACATCTTGAGCCTTATTGATGTGGGTGCACGTTTTGTCTCCGCATATGCTTTACGGACTGCCAGCACCACAGAAATTATAAACACGCTTCAGAGAGGATATTTTGCTCACTATCCAAACGTTACGTTTACCCTAAGCGACAGAGGAGCTCAGTTTACCTCGAAGCAGTGGAAGGAATTTACCAAAAGCCGTGGTATCCATCATGTTTGCACAACCCCTTACAATCCAAAGGGGAACATGGTAGAACGAGCAAATCAAGAGATAGTCAGATTACTTCGTTTATTTTGTTATCGAGAACATCAGACTTGGTCGCGATACATATCAAAAGTTGTTTGGTTAATTAATTATTCTATTTCTGAAAGAACTGGATATGCACCTGCTGAACTATTCTTCAATCATCCTATACCCAGAGAGATCCTAACACATTTCAATTGGCCCGAACGGGAAGAAGCCGAACCGGATTGGAAGTCCAAATTATTCTTAGCCCAAGTCAGGGAGAAGAAGAAGCTGTCGAAGAATTTAAAACAGAAGGGAAACGCCAAGACAGTGACAGTTGGAGACTTCGTGATGGTTAAAAACCATTCCTTAAGCTCGTCACTAGATAGGACCATTCAAAAGTTATTTATGTTGTGGATAGGACCTTATCTAGTGGACAAAGTGGAAAATAATGTTGTGACATTGCTAATTCCAAGGACTAAAGAATTATATGATAAGGTTAACTTGGATAACCTAAAACTGGTGCGTTTTTCGGAGGATAAAAAGAAAGAATTTGTACTTTAAAACTTAGTTTCCGAAAGGAAGGGGCAGATGATATGATCCACATTTTTATTTGACGTCACCAGTAGAAGATATGTCACTAATGTATTTATTTTTGTAAAAGAAAGCGTAATTTCTTTGTTATTATATGTAACAATACACCTTGTTTGTAATGTATATCTTTTGTTCATTGTTTATTGTACTTTATGCTACATTATGGGTAATTTAATGTATCTTTGTTTGCAAGAGTGCACTATACGAATTTGTATTTCTAAAGATGTATAGATGTCAGTTTTGTTGATAGTATCCTTTTGTAGATAGTGAGTGATTCATCTGTACTTTAATCTGTGTTCTCGAAAATAGTATAAAAGCGAGGATGTCGTGTAAGAAATCATCACACTTTTTCGCCACGGATCGACGAAGCTTTTAAACTTAAAAAGAACTCCTCGGTGTTGTGCATACATCTTCGTATGGTAGTTCGGGGCGCAAGCTAGGCCTATGTGATCATAGGTACGCCGATAGCCATGCATTGATGACATGCACAATACTGCAACCATTCTACGTCAAATAATAAAGTTAGCCTAGGGATTAATTTGGAAATAAAAGGCTAAAGAGCAAATATTGGCTCAGTTATCATTGCATATCTCTTGGTGTGGTAGTTCGGGGCGCAAGCTAGGTCTATGTGATCATAGGCTTGCCGATAGCCACGCATTGAGTTTGTGTGTTTTAATTGAGTCAATTCATCGACAAAGCGAAATCCTCGCCTTCGTCTCAAGTATAGTTGCATTATAATTGCAATAAATAAAGAATAAAACTTTTCAGTTTATACATACTGCAGTAATGTGGTTTTTATTTCTCTGTGCTGTCAATATTGTCTTTGCCTAACACTATCCCTGTACCTGAGAGGAGTCTGTGTACTTCACCGAGTCTCACCGTTCACCGCTGAGTATTATTAAGTTAATATTAATAGTAAAATAATACGACGCGTAAATAAATACTAGAACGTGTCAATAACATCAGCGTTAAGTTCCTTTAGAATAAAGAATTCCATAGGAAAATATTCATCATCAATTTGAAGGCTTATAGTTTTGCAACCAGCAATCTTGCACCTTTTACTTCCAACAAATCCAGACAATCTAATATCTTCAACCTTGTCTAATCTAAGATTACCAATCAATGATGTTATTTTGCACCAAACTTCGTAATTTAAAACATTTGCTTGACTTCCAGAGTCTATTATACAAGTAATAGGTAATTTACATATGAGTCCATGTATGATTGGAACTTCCGTTACAGGAATAGGAACACCACCCTCATTAAAAGTCCAGTCGGGTTCATCGTCGAATCATTCTAACAGAAAGTTTATTTCAAACGTTTTGAAAGATGAACTCGTATCATTTACAACAATATTATGACCTTCTTCACTAACACTATCATCATTTGAACGTTGCCTCTTAACAGGACAGCAGAGGGACTGAGACACTTCCTTCTGCGCAACTAATTTAAAGATGCTGAGTTAGGAATTCGTTGCTGTATCGATCCTTGTACTCGAGCTATTCGCGAAATATTTTGTTCACGTGCCATTCTTGTAGAATCAGAATTAATTTGTTGAGAATTTAATGAATTTGAATTTGCAGGAAAACTCTGATATGGCATTGTATTATTATTAGCACTGCGATTTTCATTCCTGTAATAGAATCGCGATTGATTGAGCAAATTTTCATCATTAAATTGTCCTGTAGCTGAACGATAATTATCTTGCCTGTAATTATTTCGGAATTGTCCTCCATTTCTAGATCTCAAGCCATTATAATTGTAAAATTTCCATGATGTCCATAATTATTAGAGATTCGCCTAAAATTGTTGAAATATCGACCTCGAAGATTGTTTCCCTGCCGATGTTCGTAACCTTGATTGATAACAGCATTGGCTTCTAACTCACTACTAGTTGGAGTCTGAGTACAAACACTAGTGGTCTTCGAACGTCGAACATTAACTTGCCGCACATTTAACTTGCCTCTATTTTGTTCAGAGTTCTTAAAAATCTTTGGAATATTTTCACGTTCGTTGTCTTCATTAGGAAGAACAACAAGCCCCTTTCTACTAAATTTTATTACATCTATTCTTCTTAACATGCTAGTTAGTTGATCTACTGAACGAATTTCGTGACAAGTAATGTGATTGGCAATATTATCAGGTAATTGGCTAAGTATTAACTGCACAACATCTATATCTTGAGGATTTTCAACCAAATTACAATAACTGGAGTGAGTTTTTAAAGCAAAAGTCTCTAAACTGCCATGTACACTGGGATCGTATTTGCGATTCCTCAATACGGAGAGTTGTGATTGGATAACTTCCGAAGAAGCAAACTGATTAATGAATTCTTGTACAAACTGATCATAAGAATTAAAATAATATTTATGAGTCCGAAACCAATAACCAGCTCTTCCAATGAAGCATTGTTGAATACTTTGCAGTTTCATTTCTGTTGGCTCTCCTACAACATTTAATATGTTATCCAGCTGTTCAATATATTCTCTCGCTGATTGTTGCTCTATCTTTCCCGAGAACTTAGGCAATTGAGATAATTCACTTAATTTTAAACGTCCACTTCTTGCATTTCCTTCTCCATTGCATGTATTTCTAGTTATAGGATGATCACTTCTTCCTCTCGAAGTATACGGTCGATTATAGCAAATATGAGTTGCTCCGTTTAACCCTGTGTTACTACAGTTATGCAATCTCGAACCATTTACAGAAGAATGAGGATCATCGTGATTGTTCGAAACTGAACATGGTACACTTGCATCACGATAGATATTACTAACACAATCATTTTGTGGGTTAGGTTCTGATATTTGTGGGTTAAAATCACACCACATACAAGGAGAATTAACGCTTTGATCCAGATGACAATGTGGATTATTATGTACATTACTAACATTGTCATTATTAGATGTAAACACAGAACTAGAAGTAGGATGTGCATTTGTACCAAACAGTTGATAGCAAGCATCAGTGTAGTTATATTTCTCAGCATCTAACTCTCGTTTTTGGAATGAACCTTCTGTGTCGTCACATCTAAATTTCTTTACGAAAGTTTCTTCAGAGCTAGATCTTACAGATTTATTATACTTGTGTTTCCAACGGACATGTTTACGTGCACTAGTGTTTATAATATTCTTCTTACCAGAAACTGTCCTAGAAGAATCATCTGATATGTCACTAGACGAAGTACTGAGTCCAACATCATGCTTGGATCTTACATTGTGACATGTATTAGATTCTGTATTATCCAGAACAATTGATTTTGTTCTACTTTTACTATTTGTAACAACAGAATTACGAGCATTAGAATTAACTTCGGCTGTTAAATATTTGCCATCAGATTGAAGGTTTTTGTTACCTTGTTCCATACCTTCAATTCGGGAATTAAACTGTTGGAACTTTTCTGTACAATCAGAAATATGCTTATGTACATCAGCATTAACATCGCTTTTACTTTCTAAAATAGTGACTCTAGATATAAGATCAACTATATTAGCACAGCAGTCATTACAATTTGAATTGAGATTATCTAAACGTTGATCATAATCAAGAACGTGTTGTGTCAATGATAATTGCACATTTTCAAATTCAGATAGTTTGACATCAACATTACTACATTTATTATCTAATACAGATTCAAGACGTGTAGTTGATTGTAAATACGCCATCTATTTTGTCCTTAAATTCAGACATTAAAATATTGAGCCGATTGTTAACATGACTAATATCATGATTAACAGCTTCAAATTTAACATCAAGCTGTGAAGATAACTGTGTATGTGCACTAGATAATTCAGCTTGTTTTAAAGATATAACGTCGAGTTTAACCTGAATATTTTCATTAGACAGATTTAATTCTGATCTTGGTTAGACTGTTCAAACTGAGTCCTAAGTTCTTGATTAGACTGCTCAAACTGAGTCCTAAGTTCTTGATTAGACTGCTTAAGTTCTTGGTTAGACTGTTCAAACTGAGTCTTGAGTTCCTGATTAGACTGTTTAAGTTCCTGATTAGACTGTTTAAGTTCCTGATTAGACTGTTCAAACTGAGTCTTAAGTTCCTGATTAGAATTTACAACAGCTAATTGTATGCTTCTAATGCTGTTTAGTATGTCATTTAAATTAGGATTTATACTTTCCAAATACACTGGCAATTGGTAAGGATCGTAACTGGAATCACATTTGTTACAACAATATTTTTCCTTAGTGGTAGAATAAATTGTCCAATGTGTAACGGAAAGCTTCAAACATGAAACATGATACCACGAATGACAATCAAAACATTGCACATACCTCAGTTCATTTTGAAGTTTATCACAACACGCCACTCCTTCAATCTTACCTGACTGTACATCACAAGTCCCCATCGTGAGAATTACTACTATTTAAGTAGGTTCCTTCATATGCAACATTAGACTTTAGCCTACGTGAATGTCTAGACTTGGTTTCTTTAGTTTTATCTGCCATGACTGCACAGAATAATAATAAACATAAATAAAATATTTAGGGTCGCCAATTTTGCCTTCGCAACTTGTTCAACAAATTGCAACTCGAAGACAAAATAAAATTTTAAAAGTCTGTAACAACCATTGCGCAAACCTCAAACCACGCATCAGAAGATTGTTCCTTTCTTCTTGAATCCTGGCTGTAGGCGCCAAATTATTGAAGCAAGCCTTTTACTTGAACTTCAACGAACCATCCTAGTATTCACTTTTCGAAATTGCAATTAAGATTTTGATAACTTCAATGAAACTCGGACGTCATTATTTTACATTTCTATATATTTTATCACTTATTGATCTACTGTCTTTTGTTTTTCGTTGCTATGCTCAAAATAAGTATAGAAATTTATACATCGCAATTTCACATTATCAATAATTAATTATACATCTTATTAATTCAACAACGTTTTGGAACATAACAAAATAATAATTGATAACAACCTAAATATCATAATGCATGTTAAACACAAAATTAAACAATAAATAATAGATGAAATAAACGAACATCTTTGGGTCAGTCACAACATCTTCGGGCATAGTGGCCAACAGCCCCTTAGCTGTCAGCTCTATGCAACACGCACAGCAATTATGTTCAACGCCCTCCGTGGAACAACATGGGAGTCAGTGTTACCAACTATTTCGAAAAGTTATCAGACGTGAAAGAAGTCGTGTCAGAGTAAATTGTGTGTAAATACTCGTACATCAAACATAGTATTTTTTCGAATAAATATACGTATGTGTGTCTGCATTTAATATGTACGTAATTTAAGACATATACATGAGTGTTCACGTTCTCATGTGAACATTATCAGGCGATGCGCCTGTGCAAGGTCGTAGCTACTTGAAGCGAGCATGCTCCGAGAATGGTCTCGCAGTGCTGTCTGGAAGTGAAAGTCTTTCGAACTGTACTTCAACTGCAGCGCCAAATACGATCAGTACATATAACCGAGAATACGTTGGTTTTCCACGTTTTAAACACTTGTGTTTCACCACAAAAAACACATCGCATTTGCAAATATTCTTATACATACCTAGGTGCATTTCCACACATTAGAAGAACTGCAATCAACCACTTACTGGATTTCTACCTCCGCGATTTCAAACAAAGGAACAAGTCCACTTGTCACGTGACCAAGCCTGCAACTTGGCATGCTCTGCCCTGTGCTCTTTATTCATCGTGAACTTGGCGCTTTCGAACTACACTAGGTGACGTCACTTCCATCAAGACCGTACTTCAAGTTTGCACTTTGTGCCTTTCGGACACAACCAATGTTCCCCTTTGCGTGTGTGTGTGTGTGTTTCGTTTTATTTTGCGCGCTTTAATACAGTTCAAAAATGTGTATAATAACTGCCTCAAAAACCTGTAACTTTAGTTCTTAATTATATGCACAGAGATGTCATTTTATTCTTGTATTATTTTGTTATTGGTATCAGAAAGTGAACTATTACATTTTTGCAAATACTGATATACTACTCATATAAAATTTACTGATTTCGATTAAAGAAAATTTACTTCTCCATTGTAGAATTGCATATGTTTCTTGTAGGACATGAATGGTTTGTTCACTTCCTGAATTAGTGAATGTAAGGAAGTGTGTTTTGCCTTTGATAAAGAACTGTGTATTTAGACATTTACTTTACAAATACTGTGACACATGGATTGCTTGTTTTCATTTATAAATATACTAGTTTGGTAAAACCATCAGTAATATCAGTGATATGCCGATACTGATAGAGTAATTAATCTGTCCCACCTATAACCACCTATAATAATATATTTAAAATACATACTCTCAAAAAAATAGGCATATTTCGAGTTGACCGAATCGTTTCTTGTCAGACGGAGTTAGAAACGCTTCATTTCACATGCTGTTTTGGTATATTTCCTTTCTCCAGTAAAATGCACTGTTTTCCAATTACTGAATATTTTCTGGATTTTCGAGGACTTTCCATGTGTAATTTTTAGGGCTGAGCCGATATCACTTTGAATCGATACCGATACCGATGCCGATACTCTTACCGATTCCCACCGATACCGATACTTGAAAATTGCAATAATTTAAATTTGTTCAAAATATTGATCAATATTAGTGTGTCAATATTCTTCTGCTACTATATGCATCAATTTACCAAGAAATTTGCTTTAGAATATTCAAGAATTGCATCACAATATTAAAATTGATGTTATGTAATGACAAAATATAGTTTTTTTTGTGCAAAATTGGTGCAAATTAAAGAGAAAGCTTGAATTTTGTACAATTTCCAGAAGAGTTAGATTCCGCCAAAGTGTTGCTCGACATTTTTGCGGACTCCGTGAAAGACCAAAATGCAGGAAAAGTATCGGCTGGTATAGGTAGATGAATTCCAACCGATACTTTCCGATACCGATACCACTGATATCGGCCGATACCGATACATCGGCATTGGTATCGGCTCAGCCCTTAGTAATTTTTTAAATATATATTATCATACGGATTCATTTAACCAATTTTGATTGATATACTTTGATTGTAATTAATTCAGATTGCAATATTATACCGCTCCAAGTAAAATTAAAAACCAATATTCAGTTATGTTAGTGCATTGTTGAGAACCTTGGATACTATAGTTTATCTACTTATTTGCACTAGTAAAGGAATAATATCGATGTTCATTTCAGCTTCTGAAAGTCGATGGATAAGTAGTCTTCTGTTACTCATAAAGAAGACGCATAAACAATTGTAACGATCCTCCGAGATCGGCACAAGTTGATGAATATGTTATTTTTCTTGGCATTGTTGAAAATCGCATTGTGTAAGCTTATCTATTATGTTATCGCTTCTCATACGATTTCACTGCAATACGTGGTAGACAATGTAATTCTACAGTTTCCTACTGTTACTGTGTTAGTAGTTTATTGTTATCCTGTATAAATGGCACTCAATGTTAAGCAGTGCTCTCGTAGTTCACGAGTACCCACTAGAGGCGTTGGTGCTGCGCTCAGATTTGTATATAACAGCAACGCCGTCCCGGACCGTCAGTCTCTGTGTTGGCTCTACGGCAACTCATGGTTGAGCTCTGCTTCCGCAAAATAGTCCAGAATTTGCAAGCACGCGGGTGCTTAGGAATACAAGAGGGCTTTTTACAGTGTGGCCTACTTTGGTAGAACGGAAACGAGAGTTAGCAATATCCCTCGTCCTACCAGGTAGATTATACGCATTGTTTTAAGCTCAACCTGCTACAGCATGGCCTACCTGTAGAACGGAAACGTACTCCTTGTACGGCCTATACGCATTGTATTAGGTTACGGTTCAGTTCGTGGATATATTTACTGTTTGGAGACGGCCTACTAGTAAAACGGAAACCAAGGGTATCCGTATTCTTCGGCCTACTAGTAGATTGTACATCTCACAACAGCCGTTGTAGAAGTGACTTCATCTTTTAGCCTACTCTGGTAGAACGGAAACGAGAGATAGCAGTATCCCTCGGCCTACCAGGTAGATTACACGAAGGATGACGTTAATCGTTAATTAGTTTTCATTAAGGGTAACTATGCAGTTTATTAGTTGTTGCAGGTAGCTTAGCGCTATTAAATAAATTAATTAAAGTATTTAAAGTAAGCCTTAACTATTACGAGCTTATAATAAATTCGTTTTGTTCTTGGATATTATTCTTTGGTTAATAGGAAGGCAGATGAAATGTTCCTTGAGTCGCAAAATTAATGGCCTACTGTCCTCATATGCCAACACAGTTGTATTCCAGAAGAGAAATGTTAATGCAACTTTTAAATTGATGCCCTAAAGAAAAATAAGGTCCCTTATTCCCCGCTGGTACCTCTAAAGAGTAAAAATTGAATGGTCCCTGTCCTCCCTTTTCAAAATTCAACCAGAGGAGCTTGGAACCTGGATCTTCAGGAACGACGAAGTGCAGTGCAGTGAGGTTGTATCGGGAGATATAGTGACTGTGTTACATTTGGATATATTTGGTTCATAGTTCTGCGTGGATATTATACGTTTACCCAGAGGACTAACTTTCATTGAGTATACCCGAACCCTGAGACGAGGAGTTTCAAGCCCCGAAGGTTACTAAGTGTGAAGCCGAGGTGATAATAGACATAACGAACGAGTGACGCGCGGCGACGATCCCTCATGAAGGAAGGACTTACATATTGCAAGTGGCGTCCATTAACCTTTTTAATCGGAAGTTATACTAAGTAAATTTTATCTACCTCATCCTTTTGTGTCCCAAGCGTCTCGATCGAGATACCCAAATGTAACCCTCACGGTCCCAAGCGCCTCGATCGAGACACTGTGTCAAGGTCGTAGTTTTTACGTTATAACTTTTCTATTTTTGGCTAGAATTTCGATTTTTTTTAAATATATATATATTGTTCCTACCACATGTATTTAACAGAAATGTTTCTTGCACCTTTTTTTTCTTCATGAAAATGGAGGGGAAAAGGCGGGAAAAGGGACTTCTCTTTTGCGCCTCTTTCCAAGGGAAAATTTTTGCCGACAAAGGAAGACAGGCTTTGTTGTTCTAAAGCAATGCTTTTCACTCCCGCCTGTTAACTGCATTCGAAGGAAGCTTGTTTATCAGTATCCGATGTCAAAATGAAAGTTTTCTGTGAGGGCGCAAGCAGGGGATGGGGGAGGGGGAAGACTGGTTGTTGAATCTGCGTTGTGAGAATGGAATTTCGAAGCACGCTGAAAGAAACCTTTGTTTTTTAGCACAAGTTTCTACAATTTGCAACACGGGTTACCTTGCATTGTCTAAAAATAGAATTTCAAGCAGCTGCAAGAATCGGCGCTCATTTTCACTGCGTTCTAGCTTTTCGTCCGTGAATGTTGTGCGTAGGTGTCGTTTTGTGCCCAAGTGCGAGGACATTTTTTGGGTGAAGTGACAATTTTTAAAAATCATTTTTGGGGGGTTTTCTCCCTTCTTCCTCCATACATATGCCAAATTTGCATAAATTTTGCATTTTGTGCTTTTTGACATTCTTTTTTTCGGGTGGGGGGGGGGAAACAACATCTTTTAAAGAAAAGTATTTTTGAGGGGATTTCCCCCTTTCCCCCTCCATATGCACGCCGAATGTGCATAAATTATATATCGTCTGAATCTGTGATTCATTCTGCGTACAACGGTATATCGTTCATATCTCCAGGGCAAATAGTCTCTGAGCTAAAGCCATTTCAAAGTACCACTGCATTTTGAAGCTTGAATCAGTGGCGTGCCGACCATTCGTTTTTGGGGTACAACTCACGTTACATTGGTCATATGATAATAATGCAAATATTTATGTGTTCCTTACATGTCGGTGATCATTTCCATGTGCATGTCGACACTGTAATGTATTTTTCTCTTGGGTAGTGGGAGGGGGGACCCCATTTTTTCCCCCGAAATTTTGGAATTTTGAGAGTTAGCCCCCTCCCTACCGCCACATATACGCCGAATTTGCTTAAATTTAATATAGTCTAAATCTCTGGTTCATTCCGCGTACAACGGTATATCACTCATCTCTCTAGGGCAATTAGCCTCCGATCTACACGCATTTAATTGAAACTCTGCATTTTGCTCAAAATTGGCTCGGGACCAAGTGGGTTACATGTGAAAATGGCCTTGGGACTCAAAAGGTTTTAATGATGTTCCAACCATTCCTGATCATACTCCGAAAATTAAATATATTGTACCAATATCTTAAAAAAATAATATTCCTATTGACCCTCACAATAGGAACCCTCCTTTCTATTTATTCCACCCATTTAACTCTGAAACGCGGGGATGTTTCACAATTGTAAGGATTAGTATTGTTTAAGGATGTTTCATTTCCAGGAATCTTATTTATATTTTTCTCTAACCTTTTTGCAGATCGTCACCAAAATATTCATTGCGGAAGTGGATTTCTAGGGATTTGGAGTTTGGGTAAGTATGAAAAGTTTAACCTTTATTTCTTGTCTGTCGTATCCCACTATTCCCTCGTTTTTAGGATTTGAGATATTTATATTTTTGGAATATTCAATTTCGCTTCCAACAATATGTTCTTGATATACCTAATGATATATAGGTATAGATCGAAAACAATTCGGTATTTGAGATATCGCCTAATTAATACGGCTTAACTTTACATACCTTATCTGACTATTGTTTACATGGTGAGACTGTACCAAAAACGCATCGGTACGTATCTAAAAATACTTTGATAAATCGGCTATATTTTTAATTGCCGTACTATATTTTAAGTTCTTTCTCAGTGAGATACTTTTTATACATTTGTGTACATATGCTCCATACGCTTTCTTCACTCTCATACGGCCGCAGCTTCTGGCGTGGGATATCTTTTCCAGCGTTGTCCGCACCCTGCCATACCACACCATTACGTTATTGAGTAGGTAGGCGACGTGATTGGAACCTATGGGGCGCTTTTCGTACAAGTTACAGGCGTTGGATGGAACAGCTAATCAGAGGAGAATATCCTTGAAAATTATGCCGCTCTCTTGTTCTATTGGAGGAGGGAAATAACACTGGCTCTACCATTTTAAAGAAATAATAAATAAAAAAAACATTGCTAAGTAATTAATGGGGAGAATTCTTTCGTTGCTAGTAAACGGGTTATCGTTTTTTCTGCAGGCATAGAGAGGCAAGCTATCTCAAGATAAGAGCATCTTTTGGGATGAGCTGCTACAGTATGGGGACTTCACATTGTGATTATTATTTTGAAGAATTCTTTGAGAAATAAACAACTGAAGACGTTTGTGCAAAATATGTGAACGGAATGAAGATGAAAAGTTCCATGTCAATCATAAAGTTGATTTTATCAGACAAAAATGCAAAATTTGATTTATTATGATTGACTGAAATCCGAGCATCCGAAAATATGAGCAAGCAATTCAGGATTTCAACCGTGAGATCTAATTGAAGTGGTAACTTTCTTAGAGTTACCAAGACGGAAACCGTACGAAAAATACCGCCTATCTAATAAGTAAGCCTCCACAGTTCATTGATATGTGTTGCTCGTAATCAGAACTTCTGCTTTCTGGCCATGTACTGTGGTGGGAGCTAATTGAACGGAAGGGTTGGAAGGTTGCCCTGTTTTTCGTCTACAGGGAGAACACATATAATACGCTTGCAGCTGTTGGTCGCCTCCGAAATCCAAGGGATTTTCGGTTTTCGTGGCTGTGAAAAGGGCAGTAAAGCTTTAGGAATTCCATTCCCATATCTTATAATTTACCTCTGTATCTCGGCGAAACATTCTTTGCATTTTAATTAACCAAACGTCAGAGGCTTCTCCGCTGAATGTTATTCATGGCTGTTACATCCAGATGCGTTTCTCAATTAGCTTCTATCCCTCCCTACCTCTCTCTCGTAGTACTGGTACTGTTAAAATAGGAAGAAATTCACCATGAATGGTCAGAGGCGTATATTCGGGGCTACCTAGGCTATCTGCGAAGCCCAGACTCAGTGAATAAAATACAGAAAAAAATATCTATCAGAAAATGTGCATAAAATTGTTCATTTCAATAAGAAGACGAACCTGATTTCTTAGAATTTGGAAACATTGCCCGCTTTCTTTGAACTCGCGAGACGGCTGGCCCATCTGGCGGGCAACTCCACGGGGGTGACGGGTAAGCTTGACAGGGCTCCGATCAATGTTGCAAACCTATTTTTCCCACCATGTAATTTCCCCAGGATCGGGGAATTGTGGAGTCAAACTGTAACAGGAGAGAGAACAGGGTTGCATATGGCGGGGAAAAAACCCACTGAACTTCCTCAACAGTCTGGGCCAATGTTGCAAACAAATTTTTTCCAGCATGTAATTTTCCCAGGAATGGGAAAATTTGAAGCCAAATTATCGCGGGCAAGGGGAAAGTGTCATGTGGCAGGGATAAGAACAGCATTGAACGCTTGCAGAGGAGTTGAAAAAGAGGTCGTTGACCTTCAAACAACTAGAGATAAAGCGGGGAGTAGAAAATTGTTGGCTGAGCGGGAATGGTTTGCCGAAATGACAAGGATCAGTTCTAGTCTAGATCGTGTCGAGTGGTCTTGGTGCGTGGAATTTATTTCAGGCAGCGTGAGAATACAGTAGTGAGTGGACTGTATTTTTGTGAATGATATGTGCTGTGTGTTGTGTAGTGAACTGAAATGAGGGACATAATTAACAAGCTGTCTTTTCGGCTTACGAATGACGATAAGCTCCAAATCGTTGTGGATTTTTCTTGTATGTCCACTTTGTGAACAGATAAGCTAATGGGAATCGGACCTACAGTTAAAGTGGTATCTAAACCACCATGCATCGAACCCGGGATCCCTTAGTTTCAAGGCAACGACGTTATTACTGCGCCAACAAGAAGTACCCGAACTTAAAATCGTGAAAATAGGTAGGTTGAAATTTTATTTTTATTCTCGTATATAGGCCAACATAATATTTCACAATATGGGCCTCTCATTTATTCCAATAAGAATTAAATTATTGAAATCCTTTCCTTACTGACAGTGTACATTTCCATGTTTTATTTATGAGGTATATATTTTTAATCACAGAGTCACATCACTTCAACCCGCCACCCGAAATGAGTTAAAGGAACAAAAACACCCCCACCAGCAAATTTTTGTCCATTCGAACACTATGATATGGTGCGATAGCCCAGGTTCTTAACCCAGTATACGCCACTGTGAATGGTATAGGGAATCACATGGTTAACAGATTTTTGAAGGCTTAAATGATATTTGGTAGTTTGACTATATTATACTTCACTAAGTTACGTTGGTGTGAAATGGAAGCTAGTAAATCTCAACGCACAATATGTTTATGAATAATTTGGTGGTTTTGCAGCTCTGAAGCATGTATTGTACAGTCTGCAACTGCTACTTGTGTAGGGTAAAGGGGGGACAGATGGCGCACATTTTCAGTCAACGCAAAAAAGCTGTTCATTTATCTTTTTATTTATTTTCAATGTACTTTACATCATTTTTCAGTTCTTGAGGAACAATATAAATGTACGATGGCTAAGTTCTGTATCACCATGTAGCGACAATATGCGCGCAACAGAACAGTAGGCTTTAGTCATCTGTCCCACCTGGGTGGGACAGATGACGCAGTGGGTATGCGATCTGAATATAACTGTTTGGCGCCTCCGTGGTTCCATTTTTTGACTCTTCCACACGCAGAGCACTTATCAGGATGAACTGAACGAGTTTCATGGAACCAGCTTACGTATTTGATGCATTGTATCCTCTTTGCTGTGCACTCTGGAAACTGAATTTATTGTAGGTTAATAAGGCTGTGGACCTATAACCAGGTAAACTAATGATGTTTTTTGTCCTTATGTGTGGTGATTTACCCCACACTGTTTCAGTTTTTATCCTAGATGTGAATATTTTCTTTTGCCTTTACGAGTTTTCATAAGTAGTTCGTTCACAGCTGTAGGGAACTTTGAGACGGAAGTGAAAGCACTTGCTGCTTGTCCTTGTGTACCATTCGGGCCAGACAGTTTTCTCGTGTCGTCTCGGTCTGTTGGTGGCGCATGCGCAGTGTTTTTTTGTTTTTACAGACTGGAGACGCTTGCGTCGCTTCTCATTTATTGGTCTGAAACCCCCCGTGTCGCGCCTAACTTTTCGCTTCGGCCTGAAAGCTCTCAAAAGTGAATTTTAAGGTAGTGATTCTTGTAATTCGAGCGACATCTCCTAGGTTTCGCTGAAAACTGCAGTTGTTGTATGAGATAGATAAGCACAGAAAATAAAATTTTACAGAGGACGACTATTGGATAACATTTGTCTGAAGCACAGAATTACATGAACATATATACATTCCCTAAGTAAACGTATTTTTATTATAACCGTGCAATTTGATGTGGCAGCACTGTAGCAATATGCTCAACTTGTGCCGACATCTTGTTTACAGTTTGAAAGCAGTGGAAAATTCTGCATGTAACAGAACAGCTTATTAGAGTTGCTTTATTATTGTTCTTTTTCATAACTTGTACTAAATGTCTATAATATTAATTGATTTTAAAACATAGTTTAGAAGTAAAGTTTCGAAATGGTTCATGACCTAGCAATAAACCTAACTATAAATATTTAAAAAATATTACAGAAAAATCAGTTTTAACTTCACTTCCGGCCAATATGGCTATAGTCTCAACCTACCGAGTTCTCCGTCGAGCCTTGCGGATCCAAACTGCTCTTCAGGCTTAGTCTTGGCGAATTTGTTTCTCAGCCAACTGTTGAAGCTAACTAACATCAATATCCACTCTGAAGCCACATTTTTGTTTCACCATATATCTGCAACTTAATATGCGACTCCACAAAGAAAGAAAAGTTAAATTAATTTCCACTACAATTTTTAATTTCCCGACGTACATAAGATAAAGGCTGTAACAGCGCCTAGACTTTATTTGCTGAGAAACTCCATTTTAGAGAAGCAAGATTAATTTATCACGGTTACCAAAATGTATATTAAAAACTGGTATCTCCAGTAACAGGGTGGCTACTCACCGGGAATTCCTTGAATTCCGGGAATTTTACGTGAAATCTTTCTCCGTAGACGTGAAAAACTGCAGCTTTTATTAATCCAAATCCCATTGAATTTATACATATTTATTAATGCCCTGAGGTAAGTTTTTCACACGTTTGCTATTATTTTTATCGAGGAAGGAAAATAAAAGAAAGCTTCTGGAAAATAAAACAGATCTCTCTCAATCCGTTTGCTTTGTTAGTGTCCTTTGCAGATCAATCTATCTGACAGACGGAAGATTGTAGCAAGATATGGTATCTTGAAGTTGATTAGGTCAATTAGAGTTTGAAATTCTTATCTTATACAATTAACACTTTTTTGTTGATTAATATATCCCGTAATATTTGTGACTTACGTTTGTAGATGGATTTCTAGTCTGAGTATCTCAAATGGCAAATGTAAACACCGCACCTTAAATTATATATATATATATATATATATATATATATACCGTTTAATTGAATTAGAATTTCTGATACATTGGAATCACACAGACCCTTTATATTGTTAATATCTTTGTGTGTGTGTGGGTGGTGAGAGGCGATAATAAGTAAGGTTGAATTGTATCCTTGAATTTTTTGGAAGCTCGCCTTGAAAACCAGGAATATACGTGAGTTTTATCAAGGTCCTAGAGAGGCCACCCTGAGCAACACTGCACCCTCTTATCTCCTACAATAAAAGTTCTTTCATTATTAAAGGGGAGAGGCTTACGTTTTTTATGTCTCACAGTTTCCGTTGACTGCCCGCAGTCAAAAATCGGCCCATTTTAACCGTTGACATTTCCCAACTTTGGTTTCATGCATATTTGAAGCACATCACTTAAATCAGAGAGAGCGGGAGCATTCCACTATATACAACCAAATTCCCTTTCACGTCATTTGAAACGCGTTCTGTTAGAGGCCACACCCGGGGGCGTTATTTGAAATTTTGTCCTTTCGGTTCTTGACCATATTAGCATTCTTTCCCCAGTTGGCTCATGAAAATTCAGATTCTGAGAGACGTACACGTCCTGGAAGAACAATTGCATTCCAGATGTGCCAAAAATAGTATCCAAATGGAAGCAAAATTCAGAATACTGGAATGATTAAATAAAGTAATGTTATACACTCTGTGCACTTCTTGTTCTATTTTCCAAGTCTTCCTCATATGTCTGTATAAACTGCATACGTTTTCCTACTGTTCCGAAAACTTGGAGATCTCCCTTGTACACTTAACCTCCGGCAGTTTGTTTCTTTATACAGAATATTTGCAGAAGATACAATAAAACCTACAATTGTATCAATATACGCTGTACATAACACACCTTTTTTACTAACTTTGTTGACCCTGTACCAGTTCACTTATGATGGAAGAAATTTAATCACGACAACCACCATATTTCTTCTTACTAATCGTTTTCTCTGAACACTTTCTTTGATTTTAAAGTTATTTCTGTTTCTTACTATATGTTGTAAATGTGCAGACCTTCCTCTCTCAATCGTTTCTATAAATACCTATTCATTATTAGTTCCAGGTTATGAATAAATTAATAACAGATGCAAGCGCCCCCCACTACCGTAGCGTATAAAACTTATAAAAAATGACAAACCAAAGTTGATCAGCCTCATGACGCCTGAAACTAGGCCACCACTCTCCCTGACGTCTTAAAGTAAACGATAACTCTCCCCTGATATCCATTTTTTCATGAACATTCTTTGTGGCAACTAAAGAATAGAAGGGTCATCCGACTTAGGAGAGAAAGTCGTTCATTAGTCATTGTTCAGAAGGTCCATACTATTTTCAATAACCTGTAAATTCACATAAGGTTTCCTCTTCGAATCCTGGCTTGGGCATGAATGTTATTTTGTAGCTGTTCCTTCATCATATCCATGTAATCAACATACATCCTCTTCGCGATTAACCTGCATGGACAGAAAAGCGACAGTAACATAAGAACAAATATAAATTCACATGTAGTTGATGTTACTTAAATCTGTGTAGCATTTTTGAGGCGAATGTCATGTTTGGAGGTCGTTACGTGCTTTACAGTCAGGGTGAATGTGACAACGTTATGATAGTCTTTTAAAAAACTCACTCTAAAATTCCAAAAAAAAAAATTTCTTTCTATTTGGTAGTTCATGTAAAGGAAAACTAATTTGTCTAATAGGCCATGTGAGGTTGTATTAACGTTATAGAGAAACTAGTATACCGGTTTGTGAAGGGAGTAACCGTATCCTAAAAAGCACGGCAAGTCCATAAATCCTTCTGCATTGAACATTGAAGTTTGCATACCCATAAAGAGCAGAAAGTACTTTTTTTTTTAAAGATAAAGGTAAAACTGACGAAAAAACGTTCTCTGCGTTGGCCACATATTTATTTCAGTTTGTTTTTTTGTTCTAAATCCACTATATGCACGGTTAGACTAATCGGGACCGGAGCTGCAGTGCTAAGTGGAATCCTAACCACAATGTGCCTCCGCCGGCTTTGATTAGAAGGCGACGACGTTACCACTAAGCCGTCTGTGTTAGTCACATGTTCAAGGGATTAATATTTCTCTCTTATTCAACTTTTTGTAATCTCGCTAATGCGGCAGTTCCAGCTGCGTAATTAGCATACGAAGCACAAAACAAGAAACGAACATGAACAGGAATAGCATATATAGAGAACGTGCACCAGAGCATGGGATGTTCATGTATAAAATACTGGTAGCACTTCTCTTTGAATTATAGATGGTAAACAGACTGTGCGTAAAACTAAAATGTGTGGTATAGCAATTTTAAAAACACGGGTTTTGTAGCAATTTGTGTACTACATGAATGCGAAACATGGACATTGTCTGAGGGTTAATGCAGAAGATCAAATGGATAGAGTAACAAACGAATATACTCTGAAACTCTGACCAGGACTGTAGGAAAATTCCAGACAAACAAAGAAATTACGAAACCAGAAAATGAGGGAATAGTAGAATAATAAAACCATTAGTAAGCCCATAACAAGGGATGTGAAGTTTTCGTTTTAACGATAACACCGAAAAGTTGAGGAAAACAAAGTAAAGTGTTTAAAATGTAATGGGTAGGTAAAGGAGGCATGTTTTCACTGTTTCGGAATCGCAAAATAACGCGAATTATTCCATTTTTCAGAATAACACCGAATTTTACACTTTCACGCGAAAACTCTGCGAAATATGCAATATAAACTGGAGATAACACTAACTCTGTTCAAAAAGAACTATCTGAAGCGCTATTCCGTCATTTGTAGTGAAGCTGGTGATAGTTGGATTCAAAAGAGATTATCACCCTTCATTAATTGCAGTTTCGCGCAGACGTGACTGACAGTGTTTAACCTCGTCCTGAAATAGAATTCGTGCAGGGGAGATCTCCCCAGAAGGGAAATTCCGTAGGAACGGTAAAATTTTCAAGCCACCTGTTGTGTTTCGGAGGGCGTGTATGTGTGTGTGTACACAAAACTGTCACAGAGGGATTTCTTTACATTTTTAGGGAAATGTCATATGTATGATTGTGTTCAAACATTTGGGTGTTATCATTCAAAACTATTTCATCTCACCTGCCACTAAATATGAAATGTTTATTGAATAATAACACCCAAATGTTGGTGTTTGGTCATTTCTCACATAGGTAAGCCATATACTTTTTTGGTAAATAAAACTAAAATTTGTCTCAATTTTCCAGAACTAAAACAAAATGAAGATTTTAAGCATAGAAGGAATAGTAAAAAAATGCATGTAAAAGTAACACCGATTTTAAATTAATAACACCGAATTTTGCCCTAAACCGCGAAAAATAACACCGATTTTCAGTAAAAAATAACAAATTCAGGGAAAAATAAAACGAGAACTTCACGTCCCTACTCATAACGCAAGCAAATTGCTGAGGATGAAAAAAATGAAAGCTACAGTCCTTAGGAGGATAATGTACTACTGGAAACACCCCACAAAGAAGAACAAGTTTTAGATCAACCACAGTCAGCTTTTCTTGAATACGGATGCAGAGAGACAAGCAAACAAAGAGAGACAAAAAGTGAAGAAGGAGAATATGAAGTGAACGTGGAAATAACGGGCAGAGGGATAAGAGCTTAAGCAAACAAACCGCAGAGTTGAGAACTTACGTATTGAATATGCATCTCCTCATAATTGTTACCTAATGTACAAACTGTCGTTTCATTAAAACTATAGTGTTCTCATGTATTCAATATCGCGCTGCGACGCCAAGGGTCCCGGGTTCGTATCCCGGTCGGGCTTGGTTGTTTGTGAATGTCCATTCATCAATTTCATCATTTCATCACTCATCCCCATCTTCGCAAATTAGCCAAGAGGCACAAAACGCGAAGTAAAATATACTAAATCAATCAATCAATCAATCATGTATTCAATAGGAAGCTTAGTTTTTCTTTCGGCTATTAGTGACATAGAACTTCCGAGAAATTAATCAATGGTTAATAAAATTACCCATTTGTTCCACTAAGTTTCTTCATTTCCTTACGGTTCGTCCATCAGTTTCTTTGCAAAATCCGGCCCCTGAAGGGTGTCCGGTTCGATTCCTCAGTGGAGAGACAGCGAAGTGATTCAGAACCCAATTCGAACTGTAGGTCTAGTCCCATTTAGCCAACTGAGCATAAAGCGAACATAAAATAAATTTTGCTAGAGTTTTTACGAAGCTAATGAGCGACGTGTCTTCTCGTTTCTCCCATTCCCCTTTCGTCCTGTACCGAAAAACTTGTTTTATTGACCCAAGTGATAACACGCGCCAGAACTGAAGTATCGTTTCGCCCAAAGGGAATTTTTAAAAGATGGTTTGAATGTGAAGGGAAATGTGAAAGTAAAAAGCCAATAATCAGGTGTGGCTTCCAAAGGGGAGCCTTGTCGCATTGTTTACTGCATTAATAACAGAAATACAGATACAGAACACACAGTACAAACACCAATATCAACAATGGTATTAGCCAGCCAGCGAGGTTAGGTTAGGTTAGGTTATAGGTGTGGTGTAAAGAGAAATGACACGTGGCTCTACACGATTGGGAATTTTTACTTTCACATTTCCTTCTGGGCGAAACGGTACTTCCGTTCTGGCGCGGGTTATCACTTTGGCCAATAAAACAAGTTCTTCGGTACTGGGCGAAACGGGCATGAACCAATGAACGACCCAGCAGACTCAACTTGAGCACAAGTACGCCAGAGGCGTAACGACTGCCCAATCCCCTTCTCCAAGTGTATATATGATTTCTAAGCATTTTGTATAACCCCAAGAATGAATAATATCAGATATATATGCAAAATATGATTTAGGAAGCCTACGCATGATAAATTTACTTGAATTTACTAATAGCCGTAGTAGACAAAAGAGTAATTGACTGTTCCTGTGAAATATAGTTCGTCCGATTTTGTCTTTAGTTATTTAAAGGGAGATCCATATGTTACTTTCTTTACCTACACACGAAGGGGGGGGGGGGGGCAAGTGAAGAGGCAAAGGAGGTCGAATATTTCTCGAGAGGGTTATGTTAATAATGCACATGTGAAGTGAACGTTTATTTAATTAGCGTAAATCTCTTCTGTTTGTGAGGAAGACTTAACTCACTGCGTTGCATCTATCCTCTTTCGGCGTCGTAACTCTTCATACAAATTTATAGTATTCTGGGAAGGGTGTATAAAAATCATGATTTTTATTTTTAAAAAATCATTTTTGTTGATGTTTTTTATTTAAATCGATTTTTTTTTAAAAAAACACGCTTAAAATTGCTTGTATGGTTTTTGGCACCATACATATAGATGCATGTTTTTTTTTTATAGAAAGGCTTTTTCTACTAAACGGCCCTGTAAAATATTTGAACAGTTTGATTATTGCAAATAAAAAATATACCTAAATATACATTTTTCTTTTCTGATACTGTGGAAATATTGTTGAATGTGTTATTGAAACTAATGATAACTTCAGTAACTTTTCTTCCAGTGAAGATAAATCATTCTGGATGTACTCTATAATTGTAACTTAAATATTTTTATAGTCTTTGTAGCTGAATGTTAGAGATTTTTTTTAATGATAGTTTGAAAAATATCAGCTACCATGTTTGTTTACAGTTTAATAATAATGACACGATTTATGGTTTTACATGATTAGTATTTTTCTACACAAAATGTTTGTTACTTTCACCAAAAGTGATTCTGATATCTGCAAAATCCTTATGTACATTATTCTAAAAATTATTTATTTAAAGTGATTTAAATCGCGATAGATTCAGAGAACCTAACCTACTGAAAACGTTTGTAGGGGCTCCTGTGACAACGCAGGTTAGATCCGTTATGTTCCTTCTTTGTTTTGCTACTCGTATTTGCACTGTTTCACTAGGCTAGATAACATTCTCAGCATTTCCCGTGTAAATTTTGTAACCTCGTCCAGGGTAGGGTGAGAGGTTTATGCTGTGATTGTATGTGAAAAGTGCCAAAGACCTTGATGACCTAGTAACGTCAGGGAAAAATGACAGGTGAACTGTGGTTCTCATCAATTCGTGATTAAATTTATCACGTGTTGTTTGTATGAAATGCCATTACGTCACATCATGCTAACTCATTGAGCGACATTTACAATCTTCTGTCATTTTTACCAACATCCAAAATTAATATATGTCAGAAGCTCAACAGTTACAAACTGGCGTGTACACCAATCAAACGCCAAGTTTGATTACTACGTACTATACGCCATGGCATCAACTGATAAACACTCCAATATGTGGCAATAACATTTGTCCAGCTTCAAACTTTTTTGCACAATTTTTAATGGCTACTATGAAATTAAACCAAGTAAAGACTTGGGAATAGTACATACGAGGGGGTATCGTAAAGTTTTAATTATCATCCAGAAGTTATTGAGCTATACTTTTTTGACAGGTGGCGGTAGGTGTCAGTAACCTGTTTGATGGAGAAAAGTGAGGCTCGCAACGTGATTAAACTCCTGCATTTGAAGTATTACAGTGCCCGGCAAATGCATGATGAAATGAAGGCTGTCTATAGCGATAGCTAATTGTCCGTCATATGACACTGTTGTGAGGTGGAACGGAAATTTCCAAAGTGGCCGCATGTCCCTCACAGACAGACTAAGAAGTGGACGACCATCACTCACGGACGATGCGGCTACAGTGAAGAAAGTTGAGGTTCTCTTCTGGAAGACCGACGAGTAACCCTCCACATGGTTATAAATACCACTGGTCTTATTTACAGCAGTGTGTGGAAAAGTATTCACAATGAACTTAGCATGTTTAAAGTTCCGCGATCGATCTCCTTACCGACAATGCACCCGCTCACTCATTTCAAGCTACTGCTGTGGAAACAAGGCAATGCGCCCTATTCTCCTGATCTCTCCCCAAGTAACTTTTCTTGTTCCCTGAAATGAACAATCCACTGCACGATCGGCGATTCGACAACACAAATGATGTCATGCAAGAGGTGGAACACTGGTTTTGACGCAATCTGAGGACGGCCTGCAGAAGGTCAAGAAATGCCAGGAAGAAATGTGTCCATCTGCACGGTGACTATATGGAGAAGTCTACCACAACTTGAAATAAAGTTTCCGTTTCATTTAGTTCATGGTGATAATCAAAACTTTACGATACCCCCTCGTAATTGTAAGTTCAAAACAAGTATGGCGTTATACAACATTAATAAGGTTTCTGTTGACCATTACGAGTTAGTTTTACCACTGTGACGTTATACGGTATGATGGAATTGGCTGGAATCAAATTAAAAGAAACAAAATAATGGGCCTAAATTTGAAAACTGTTGACATTAGGTCTAATAGCTATGTCTAGATTTTCTCATGGGCCTCCCCATTGGCATAGTGGTTACGCTGTTACCTTGTAATTAAAGGGTCCTGAGTTAGAAACTTGGTCAATTCACAGCTGTTCTGATCCCAGTTAAACACAAGGGCCAGTCCCGATTAACCAATCTGAGCGTTACGTTGCGTTAAAACAAACCTTGAGATCCTTTCTTCTATAGTTTGCAAATGGCAAGTGGGCAAAAATATACAATAATGTTAAAATTCTTGAATGTTATTGTTAAACTTGTAGAATTATAAAAAACAAACATATAAAATGAACCACCTATTTTCCGTCTAGAACAATATTAAAGTCAGTGTAAACAAAGGCACGTGACTTGTGAGCGCTTCTTCATTGGTCAATTCTCAACTTAACTTGTCCACAGATTTACTGGCCGTTCATGTGTCATCGAAATCAAACAATAGGATCTGTTTTATGTCATGTGTCTTTGTTTACATCCAGTTCGTATTTGCTGTGGACGAAGAATCTAGTGAAAGTTCTTTAATTGCTGTTTTCATTAAATGTAGTTTTGTGTATCATACCACTTACTAAGTCCTCATTTATTAACGTTTGAAAATTGTAACACTTTCATTTTAATGTGTCCTCGTAAACTGATGCTACCTAGGTAGATACACAAAATACCTAATTTCGACAACGACGTATACTACTTGCTTGTTGGTGGCGTAAAAAAGGGTTGGGCTGGTCAACCGGAGACTTTGTACCCCTCTCCAATCCCTACTCTCTTCACGAGTTGCCTTGTTGTGCCCCCCTTGGCATAATTTTTAATTTCACGCAGTGTAACTGGCAATTGTTGTCTTAATTTGCATTTCATATAAGAAATGTGCATGCCATAATTGCTACCTAATGCACAAACCGACGCTTCATTAAAACTTCAGTATCCTCAAATATTAAGAGAATTGCTGGCAGCAGACTACAATAGCCTCCCAAGTCTAACTTCCGTTGAATAAATTATACACTGTAGAACGGAAATCACATATCCTATCAGGACTGCCTATTAGGTCTTGTTTCGGATCTCTTTAATAATATATTACCCAATTAACATCTTAGTCTCTCAGTTCGGTCGCCATTGCGAGTTCCACCATTCTCCGCTTCCTATTCATGCACTGCGTCGTCTCTGGAGCGGGATTATGATGAATAAGTTATTCATTTTCATGCACCACGGAGTGACAAGCTTTGTTTGTCCCGAGGGAACTTTCACATATCCTGTGACGTTTCTGTTGCGGTTCGGCGTAACGTGTTGTTATCGTTTATCCCAAATAGCCCAGCTTCTACATCGGTTTCGAGATCTGTCCTGCTTTGCGAGCACCGAATCAGCTTCATCTAATCATCATTGTCGCGATTAATCAAAAGTGAAAACGAGAAACGCAAAATAAGGAAAAGATTGCGCTGGAAGGCATTGTCGAGTAAGGATGTTGGAGTATTTCCTTACGTTATGACTTCTCAATTTTTAAAAACTGGTACAATTTACCAGATACTGCTTAACCCTGAGACTCCCATGGTATCGTAGGCCGTGTCCGACCGTTCTTGAAGGGAACATCCTTGAGTAGGTCACGCAGTTGTCTTGAAGTCTTTGACTGGAAGCAAAAATCTTTCGAATTGCACTTCGACTGCAACGCCAAGTACGATCAGTAGATAAAAGTAAGAACACATTGTTTTCCCCACCTTATAAGCACTTTGTTTTTAACCATAGAAATCACATAGCATTTTTAAAAGTTGTTATACTTATATTTTCTCACATTAGAAGAACTACAACCAACATCTGGCTGACTTTCAACTTCCAAGATTTCAAACAAATGAACAACATGTTCACGAGTCAAGTATTCAAGCCTGCACTGTCGAGTCTTGCGTGCTGCGGACTGGAATGCTCCTGTAACTGGCGCTTTCGAACTGCACTAGGTGACGTCACTTACGACAAGACCATAGTTCCAAGCCTGCTTTTTGAACCTTTTGGACACAGCCATAGTATTTCCTAGAGTTTTGCATATCATACCACATAATAAGTCCGTAGCTCCTCCTTACTACTATCGCGTTAAAGGTAGATATGGGTGTAAGATTTCTCTAATCTACCTTACAACGTATAAGGTAGATGAGAGAAATGGCAATTATCTCTGACACGTAGAAAGGAAGAAGAGGTGAACCAAGATATCTCGGTGTGATGCTATTGGGTACTCGTGAGTGCAATGCTGACAACGAGGTCACCGATGTGAAGTCGTGATGCATGCGTGCTATAACCGTAAACATGTACAATAAATGTTGACCACACAAGGCCAATGAAGGCACATAAATAAGAAATACATTTTACATGATCATTTAACAAACTTTAGAAGACAAAAATGAGAATAAATTAAACAAGAACTAGATATCGGATGATTAAACATGAATAGATGCGAGTCGTAGCACACAACATGTTTTGTCTGTTGCCACACTGCTGCTGATAATTTGAAACTATTTGTACAGTTTCATGTTTCGCGTATTTAACAGCGCAGGAGGATGTCAGACAATGGGTATTCAAGTGAGGGACAAATAATACTTGTTGTTTGGGTGATTTGGTATAATTGCAAGAGCATATGTACATATTCGTGATATAATCACCCATCCTCCAAATACACACATGACATGCTGGTTGGTTGGAATCATCGATCCAATGATGCTAGAGAATGACAGGTTTTAATTTCGAATTGCATACAAGCCTCATGAACACCTTTGATGCTGTTATAATATTTCATGTGTGATTCAAAGGATTAAATTATCGACGGCGGTGTGCATTTATCACTGGATACGTGACGGGTACATACATTAGAAAGGTTATCGGAAATGTTTATAGCACGCCGGCAGACAGGCAGTTGTGGTGACGTATGAGATTGGAAACTCAGAGGTTTGACCAAAACATATTACCCATCAAATGTTCCGATTTTAACGCGAATGGTTGTTTGAGAATGTGTGTGTGTTCATAAGCAAATTATCTTTCCTCGTATGTTATATGTGAAAGTAAAACATCCAATTTGAAAACAATGTTCAAGTTTAATAACAATATTTAACTGAAGTCTAATGCAGTTATTGATGAAATTTAAATTACAAAAACAGTTTTAATTAATGATACAACTTGGAGATCTTCCATCAGCGACTATGATGGCTCAATCCAGTGGCGTTGCGTTCTGTTCTTTTCCTGCCTATTTATTCGCATTGTGAAACTGCTAGGATATGCAAAACAGACAGCCCCGTAGGTTTTGGCGCCCTCTCCGCACTACCAAGCAACGACATTTTGTAAGCTTCCTTCGATATTTTCTTATTATGCCATGGTTTGTGATACGTGGGTCGTTCAATATATAAGTTTCCGTATGCTGCAAAAAATTTTATTTTTAAGATACATTAGAAAACTATACATACATGTGTAGGAGGATCCTTCCTCACTTCTCCACATAATCCCCATAGAGATTCAGGCATTTGTTCCACCGTTGCACCAATTTGTCCATACCCTTTGCAAGAAAATCAGGGCTCTGGCTATTGAGCACTATTCTCACATTACGCTTCACTTCTTCATCTGTTTCGAAACGGTAACCTTGCAATTCAGACTTTAACACCGGAAAAAGATGGACATCACTCTGCGCTAAATCGGGGCTGTATGGAGGGTGGGGCAGCCGTTCCCACCCCAATTCTTCAATTTTGTGTTGTGTTTGCACTGCTGAGTGGGGGCGAGCGTTATCGTCAAGAAGAATGACACCAGCTGACAGGAGACCTGGTCGCTTATGTTGAATTGCGTTTTTCAGTTTATCCAATGTTTGACAATAACGGTCAGCATTAATTGTTCTTCCTCGCTCCAAAAAGTCCATCAGCAGAACACCCTTAGCATCCATGCTTCTGAACTCCTTATGACGCGAGCCCGCGTTTTCCGAACAAGCATTTCCTTTTGGCCCTTGAGCGCATGCACCTTCACGTCTGATAACTAATCGATTGTTGTTCCTTGTAGACGAAGGATGGCGCTTGTCAACGATGTGCTTCTTCTTAATGGCATTGCTTTATACAATATTTTATAGCACAGGGAAACTTATATATTGAACGTCCCTAGTATTTACAAATTTTTAAATGAAGGAACAAATAAAAACTCGTTAAAAATTAATACAGGTTACATTAAAAGATTCATAGTTTGCATTTCTGATTAAAAACTTTTAGCATATTTAGGGATATTTCAGTTATGTCTTTGTCTGATGAACTTCTTTAAAAAGGTAATATCACTACTGCTTTGGGAAACAGGAAATTCCAGCAGTGTATTACCAGAATAGTAAAGGATTCTTTTAAAAAAAGATTAATAATTAAAATATATAACACAGCATGCAAGAAGAAAAATTTGTAATTTGAAATGATGAAACTCTACTTGAAAAAAAATAACCGTTATAAACTATGTTTTACAGATTCGTCTAAGTAAAATTTACAAAATATTTATGAAAGTTTATATCTGAGAATGAAAATAGCGTCCTACGCTTAAGCGGCCTTGCCTACTCCTCGCTGCGGACCTGGGTTCAGATCTCCATTAAACTTTAGGCCCAGTAAAGTGAATTTAAAACAAACTTCGAGTTTGATTTTTTAACACCTAGTTCAAGGAGAAAGCTTAGCGTATATTAGTTACTCTTGGACTAAGTAAGTTTAAAGTTGTCCTGAACATCACGTGAAACAAGCCTGATACGCTTATTCCAAACCTCTAAATAACAGAATTCAGAAGTATCTAACGATAAGTAATCTTTAAGTACACCTCCTACTTAACCATAGAAACTACTTCGGTGATGGGGTAATTGGCGTCAAAACATGGCTAAGACTCAATCTGATATAAGTATGTGGCTACTCAGCATCTGGCTGTGATTTGACGTGGATGAAATCAAATGTTTGTCACGATATCTGTCCACTGCCATTATAAGCTTTTAATTAACTAATCAAAAGTTGAAGAGGGATTGAAAATCCAGTCGTGAGCACGTTTGTTCATTAATAATTACTTGTCCAATTTTATATATATGAATGGTGTGGGTTTGACGTAAATGAGTCTTCAGGATCCAGTCACACTGTTATATTTGCAAAGGATATTTACGTCCTCTTTTTTTTTTTTATGAACACTCATTTTGTAATTATTCTTGACGTGGCTCAGGAAAAAGTATTAATTCAGCGCACGTGATGATCGTGACTTTATTATTTTGAGGGAGACCAGGACACGTTTGCTGTTTTAATGTACTAATCTAATAACCTTGCTAATCAGACAGAGTCAACATATGTCGTTCGTCACACAATCTTGAACAAACTTACTAATTGCGTTGATGATATTACTATAAGCTAATATATAATAGGTGTGGTATACCAAATTTTCTCCTTAAATTGAAATAATTTATTCACATCTATTAAAGTCTTCCCTTGCCATATCTTTCATCACTAGAGTGCGGATCAATATGCACTAAAAAGTGGAAAATATGCATGCATCTATGCACTAAAAGCAAGTAAAATATGCACTCAAATATGCAAATTATGCACTAAAGGAAAAATATAGGCACAAAAAAATCCTCGAAATACATTTATTTTTTAAAGTACTACACGCACATAGTGACCATTGAAGGTAATGACGAAGTAACAACAGCTTCCATGTCAAATAAGGTTGCAAAATCTTGTATTAAATGGAATTTACTATTTCCAGTTGTTAAACACAATATAACGAAAATCGTTAATACTATGTTAATACTAATGTTAATGTTAATACTATGTGTCAACGCCATTGCACCCCCCTTCCTTCCTACTGTTTTGTACCATCGGAAAAGTAATACCATTGCAATATTTGACTTTTATACCCGCTTTGACCATGATTTGTTTGTATTGTTACTCTTTACGAGCAAATAAAATTCAAATTTGAATTCTTGGTACGCCCCTAAATTCAAAATTTATGGAAATTGCAGTGCACTACAATATATCTCTCTAAATTGGTTAGAGTGAAATTTTTCCGTTTATCAGTTAGTATATCCTTGTATGAAGAAAAGGTGCACTCCACACTACAACTTGTCACTGGACAATATTTCAATGCAGCTATGTCCTCTGACGTGAGATCTTGTTTTCGAACACCTTTGCTTGAAAATTTTACTCTCAGAAACACTCCACAGATGAAACATTAACCAAGTAAACAAATATATTTTAAAAAAACTATAAATGGAATGATTTTTTCACGTAATATGCATTTATATGCGCTTATATGCGCTTATATGCACGAACACCTTAAATATGCATTTATATGCACTTTAAAACTCCCCTACTTCGGTTCGGAATGCTCTGAAACAACTTTAGAATTGGGTTGTATATTAATTAGAGGACCGGAATAAAATATGCAAATATGCAAAATCCACATTCTATTCATCACTTTAGTTTCGCGGCCGTACATCATGCCACTGCCAGACGCCTAAAGATTCTTTCATCTCGATCCTAGTGGAGACAAATTATACATAGTGGTGCAGATTCCATTCTAAAACTGCATGCATGCACAGAATGAACGAATGAATGAATATATGTGTGTGCGTTTTACAGATTGTCTGTGTAACCACGCACATGTTATATATTTTACAATACAGCTCTTCTTATGAGTAGTACCTCTTTATTCACTTAGAAGTTTGACAAGAGCACCAGAGCTTCATTGAAACTTCTAGTAAGTAAAAGTTCTACCGCTAGAACAGCATTGTTTGCTTAATATTTAATAAGAAGGCCTTTATTGATATTATCTTAAACGACTTAATTGGCAAGAAATTTTTAATTTCAGTGAATATTTTTAGCTTTTGTGTTTGTAAAGTACCGCTACTACCAATCTCACAGGTTCATAATTTATTTACTTCAACTAATTGGGTTAGTAAAGACACCAGTGGGAGTTTTCTGCTGTTGTCTGAGAAGTAATCTGATCGATTCTGCCCCAAAGAGTTTTGCGTGGGACGTCTTTAAAGTTATGGAACATCGCCACAAATCGATGAATAGAGGCAAAGTAAAATAAGTTTCAGGTTATGCAGAGATTGAGAAACCCTAAGAAAGTTCACCTGCAACCTTTATAAAATGAGATAGGTAAATATATATATTTTTTCTTCTCAGGTATGGGTGGGTAAACATCGAAGGCATTTGCAAAGCGTTTTGAAAGAGATCTATTTTGTGCGTGATGGAGTTTAGTATTAGCCTACACGTAAACAGCATTATCCAGACAAGGAAAAATTTAAACTGTTGTGAAGTTTGCTCTCCACCACATGGTACACTCAGATATGTTAACGCATTAATTAATGCAAAAAAGTGCATAAAAGATGTAACCTCAAGCTAATGTTAATGGATAGTCACTAAAATGCACCTGTTTTTATAAATATTATTATAACATTACTCAACTCGCGAAAATGCATAAAGTATTTCATAGACTTTCTTCCAAACAAAACTAATTTCTTGAACATTAGTCCATCCTCATAGAATAAGGTTTTCCTGCTTGAAATGGAGAAAGTAATGTCATATATTGCTTAGCGTATTAAATATTAGTCATTTTCAATTTTCTGTGTGAGGGATTTTAAGTAATAAATTAACAAGAATGAAATAAAAATATGAATAGTAAACCAGTCGTACCAATTAATGATGCAATGAAACGTGTAAAAGCAAACAAAATCAATAAGTTTGATTCAAATATTAAAAAAAAAACACTCCATCGTCTCTCTCGATACATCTTAGCATCAGTTGATATGTGAAAAATGCACCGTATCAAAATTTCCGATCGACAACAATCCAAGAAGCACAGAGTAGTATCAAATGATATACGTATATTTGAAGTGCATACATTAAATTTGATGCTTTTTTCTTCTCTGTATGTACAAACGATTCAAGTATGTCATAATTTCCTCTTTTCTTTGTACTGAATTGTACCGGTATTAATTTAGTTTCTGCCAATACTATGTGTCAACGCCATTGCACCCCCCTTCCTTCCTACTGTTTTGTACCATCGGAAAAGTAATACCATTGCAATATTTGACTTTTATACCCGCTTTGACCATGATTTGTTTGTATTGTTACTCTTTACGAGCAAATAAAATTCAAATTTGAATTCTTGGTACGCCCCACTTGAAAGTAGAGAAAAAAAAAACATAAGTTTGTACCGTATTAATTTCCTTTTGTTTACCAATTTCGTTTTCGGGTAGATCTAGTTGCTGCACTAAATATTGTAGTTGAAATAACGGACGCAAATTTGAATTATGTTGTGTGCTAAATGTAAACTATATTCACAAGTAGTTTAAACGAAAGTATTTCATTGGCCTGACGCAGTTTACTATTTGGCAAGTCAGCTGCTTACTATTTTATTTTGTATTCAGAAATTTTCGTGTAATTCGTTTACAAAAATGGCAATTTGTTTTAAAATAAGATTTTTTATGGCTAATTAAGTGTAATTTGCGCATACTTGAGAAATTAATTTCATAATTAGCGTTATAATGGTTTTATTGTTAAGACTGTGGTATGCTAGGTTCCTGTTAGTATCCATAGAGTAGTTGTATTTGTGATATTATAAACTCAGGAAAGTATGAATCCCCCTCTGGCAGATTTGTCTACACTTAAAACTTGCTCAACATGCCCATATGAGCTTTTTGCTCAAGTGTGGAACCCCGTCTAATCCAAGATTTTTGTAAAAATGCCCTCGGGAATTTCTCGGAAAGTATGAACCCCCTCAGATTGATTTGTTTACACTTACAAAAGGCACTTCTGTGAGATTGTTGTCCATAAACCTGTCAAAAATATGCCCCTCTTGATATTTTTTTTGGCCACACTTAAAATTAAGCCAAGATGCTTATAAAACCCACACCCACACACACCCACACACACCCACACCCACACACACCTACACACACCCACACCCACCCACACCCACCCACATACACCCACACATATTTACTTCCGGTCCACTTCCGGTCCACTTCCGGTCCACTTGTGGCCAAGTTGTGGCCTATTTCTGCTTTTTTTATCCAGCATAGAGTTTTGATTTGAACCCCAAGAAATTGTATATAAATACCAATACCAAAAATATCAACACACATACACACACATACACACATACACACACACACATACACATACACACACATACACACATACACACACACACAAAGCACAGTGCTGAACCCAACTGATATTTTTTATCCAGCATAGAGTTTTGATTTGAACCCCAAGAAATTGTATATAATTACCAAAGCCAAAAATATTAAGTGTATACACACATACACACATACACACACACACAAAGCACAGTGCTGAACCCAACTGATATTTTTTATCCAGCATAGAGTTTTGATTTGAACCCCAAGAAATTGTATATAATTACCAAAGCCAAAAATATTAAGTGTATACACACATACACACACACAAAGCACAGTGCTGAACCCAACTGATATTTATTATTAAGTATAGAATTTTGATTTGAATCCCAGGAAATATATATAATAAACAACAACAAAAATGCCGAATCAAAAATATTGTAATCAATGCAATAAGAATATATCCAGCCCCAATTGGGCCAAGCACCAAAAGATTTGTAACCCGGACAAATACAGAACTCCCACAAAAATATGCCCCAAATGCCATAAAAAATATAGCATGCAATACTTCACATATAAACATAAAGGTACTTGCTCTGCACAGTCATCAACATTGCCCCCTCAACCATCTACATCTGGTCTGAAAAGGAAACATGAAGCACCTGTTAATGCTAGAGCAGCAAAGCAGCCACGCTATGCACCCATCCATAGCAGTTTTAATGCCCAACTTAGGGATTACCGGTTTGTATCAGAGCCAAGATGTGACATTAAGAATTTTTTGAACAGTATAAATTCTGATCTGCAGGCAATTCTAAATGCACAAAATGGCTCTTATAAACTGTCCCTTAAATTGTTTGCACAATATAAGAAACCAAATGGCACAAAATTTACACAGCCCCACATAACAGAAACTGTACCGGTATATTCAAACGCAAATTCAGACACAATAATAAGCAATTTGATAGATCAATTGAATATTAAACACTCTGAATTTGCAGCAAAAGAGTCTGGATGGAGCCTATGCGGTTCTCCACACAAGTTATATGTTAATATTTCTGAATTCAGCCCATTACAAGGATCTACATATTTGCCATTACCTGCCAATATTAAAAACAAAAGAGCCGTGGTCAATATTGAAAATACCGACCAGAAATGCTTTTTGTGGTGTATTTTAGCTGCTTTGTTTCCAGTTTCAAGGAATCCTGAGAGAATAACTTATTATAAACAATATGAACACAATTTCGATGAGGCAATGGAGGGTTTAGAATATCCAATGTCTGTTCAGAATATTGATAAATTTGAAAAAAGGGCCAGGCATATCAATGGCAAACAATTATCTATTAATGTATTTATTTGTTCCACTGGCAATTGCTTGATAGCACCTCTCAGAATCAGTATATTTGATGATGAATCTGCTGTTCCGATTGATCTGCTCTTAATTGAAGGGGGTGGCACATATCATTACACTCTGATACACAGTCTTGAAGCTTTAGTGAGAATACAACTAGACAAATTTAATAGAATATTTAAGTTGTGCAGAAGATGTTTAACTGTATTTGATGGCAGGAAAATGGTAAATAGGGTTCCTGAATGTAACACAGAAATTGCTAAAAACAAGTTAATTGAGCATCTGAAATACTGTGGCAACCATAAACCTGTTCATATGGTGGTGCCCAATCCAAGTGAAAATTGCAAATTCAAAAAGTTTGAAGCCTTGTCGGAACACCCAGCATATATTGTCTGTGATTTTGAATCAAATCTCAAACCTCTTGCATTCTGCAATCCAGATCCTGAAGAATCTTCAATTACACCATACCAGCTACATGAACCTTCCAGCTTTTGTTATATAGTTATACGGGATGGTGTAGCTAGTGAACCACACTTATACATGGGACCAGATGCCATCAAAATATTTGCACATAGAATAGAAAATGAGTGCCATGACATAGCATCTAACATCTTATTAAAATCAAAACCTATGTTGCCTTTAACAGAGAAACAGATTGAGGATTTCAACAATGCAGAAAAATGCCCGGTATGTGATTCTGAATTTTCAGATACAAATATCAAGGTGAAACACCATTCTCATACAGATGGTAAATTCTTAATGGCCCTGTGTAATAGCTGCAATATTCAGATCAAGAGACCAAAATTTGTCCCCATATTTTGCCATGGAGCATCCAATTATGATTTCCATCATCTGATCAGATACGAGGGGTTTGACAAGCAGAATTTAAATATTTTAGCTGAAAATGATGAAAAATATATATCTATTAGCAAGATAATTAAAGTTAATGGTGTTCCTATTCACATAAGATTTCTTGATTCTTACAGAATTTTATCTGCTAGCCTGGCTACACTGGCAAATCAATTATCTGATGATCAATTCAAAATCACAAGTGCCTTGTTTCCAAATCAGGACCTGAAATTAATTAGGCAGAAGGGTGTATATCCATATGACTATGTTACAGATTTTTCTAAATTTGATGAGTGTTCTCTGCCACCACAAGAAGAGTTTTACAGCAAAATCAGAGGATCTGGAATCACTGATGAAGATTATCACCATGCCCAATTGATGTGGAACAATTTAAATTGCCAGACATTTGGTGATTATCACATGGCATATTTAAAACTTGACGTCACCCTCTTAGCTGATATATTGCAGGCATTCAGAAAATCTTCTATGCAAAATTATAGACTGGATCCAATATATTTTTTCAGTGCCCCGAGCCTAGCATGGTCTGCAACGTTTTTGAACACTAAAAAGCCATTGGATCTGATCCACGATCAAGATAAGTATCTGTTTATGGAGAAATGTATAAGAGGAGGCATGGTGCAATGTTCCCAGAGATATGCCAGAGCAAATAACAAATATATGCCTGATTATGATCCAGCACGGCCATCAAATTATATAGCGTATGTAGATGCAAACAGCCTCTATGGTCATGCCATGATGCAAAAACTGCCATATGCAGGGCTTGAATGGGTTGAAGATTTCAATATTGAAGATCTTCAGGACTTTGATGACAGTAATTATGGCCTATTCTTAGAGGTTGATCTGACAATTCCTGATGATTTGCACAATAAATTTTCTGATCTGCCCCCAATTCCCGAGGTTCAGTGCTCACCTGGCTCTAAACAGAAGAAGCTCATGATGACTCTGGAGCCGAAACAGGGTTATGTCATATATTACAAAAACCTCCAGTTCCTGATGAAACATGGTGTTCAAGTGACCAAAGTTGGAAAAGTTTTGAGGTTCAGGCACTCAGAATGGTTGAAACCATACATTGATACAAATACAGAGCTTCGAACATCTGCAAAGAGCCAATTTGATAAGGGCTTGTTTAAATTGATGGTTAATTCAGTGTATGGCAAAACAATTGAAAATGTCAGAAAACATACCGATGTTAAAATAATTACTGACCCCAGCCTGAGCAAAAAATTGGTTGCAAAGCCTAATTTCAATTACAGAAGAATTTATGATGAGCACATGGCACTTTTCAACATGAAGAAAACAAAAATGAAGTTTGATAAACCTATTTATGTAGGGGCTGCGATATTGGAATTGGCCAAATTACATATGTTAACATTGTATTATGATGTGTTGAAACCTTTTTATGGTGATAATATAAAATTGATGTACATGGACACGGATAGTTTTATTCTTGATATTAAAACAGAAGATGTTTATCAAGATATGTCACAGCCTGAATTGTTTAAATATTTTGATACCAGTGAACATACAATAATTAAACACCACAACAAAAAGGTGCCTGGCAAGTTAAAAGATGAGACACTTGGTAATGTTATTGTGAAATTTGCTGGGTTAAGTGCCAAGATGTATACTTTTAAAACATGTAGTGGCGCTGTTGCCAAAAAGGCCAAGGGTATTGGCAAAGTAACTGTTGAAAAAGAGCTTGTATTTGAAGATTATGAAAATTGCCTCAAATCCCAGAATTTAATCAAAACATCAGAATCCAGAATTCAGAGTGTGGATCACTTATTGACTAGCAATATTGTAAGAAAAGTGGCCCTGGACCCACATGATGATAAGAGATGCATTTTATCATGTGGCATACATACTCTACCATGGGGGCATTGTGATTTGAAAAATGGAAATCAATGCCCAATTACAGAGCATGATTTGAAATAAATAAACATGCCTATGAACTTATTTGGGTTCAAAAAACAGGCTATTATGGAGCTGCCAACACCACAACCCTCTTCTGATATGCTGTCTAAACTGAGTGGCTTGTTAATTATTCATCTGAACAGCATACTTACAGATGTTGATGATGAAACAGGTAAAATATTGTACATATTTAACAATAATTTAAATCATTACCAATTACCTGTAGGTGGGCAATTGCAATTTATTACAACCCCTGAGGGTGATGTCAAGATTTCAATAGGGAGAAATATTTATAGAATTAAGCACTCAAACATGGTTTCTGGCACTGTTTATACTGTTTCTGATGGTGACTGCTTATATATTGAGGTCCCGGGATCATATGACAAGCTTATACCCTTTTTTATAGAATTAAGAATCAGATACTCTATAATAAATAACCACTAAAACAAAAATGCCTAATGATATATTTGGCCATACAAGACATGAAGATCACAGTGATGAGATTCTGATGCTTGATGTCAGAGTCAAGAAATTAAGAAGTGATTTACAAGCTTTACAAACCACACTGAATGCCAGTCTTCAATTAGAAATTACAAATTTGCAATCACAATGCATGGACCCTCTTCTTAAAATTGATTCTGAACTCAAAGTGCTGCTTCAGAAATATACTGATCTGGCAACATTGGATAATTTTCAAAGTTTAGAAGAAGCTGTAGCAGCTCTTCAAGCCAAATTTAAGACCCAGGCTAACAACTCTGAGCAATTAAAACAGCAATTGGAAGAGCAGATAAATAATGTCCAGGCACAGCTCCAAACAATTGTCAAAAGCATAAAGTCACAAGAAGATTTTGATCTAGTGATTTCCACTCTAAAAGAACAGATTCAGTCACTCCAGATACCTAATCTGGACCCCCTGAACAATGCCATAGCCGAGGTTAAAGAAAAAATTGAGACACTTGAAAATTTTATGAACAACTTGCCATCTTCTGATGCTTTGAATGCAATAACTCGGAGTGTAGCAAATATTAAGCTGCAACTTGAAACATATGAAGATTTTGGAAAAATTCAAAGTTCCATAACCCATCTTGAAGGTGCAATAGCAGCAGTGCAAAATGATTTGGCAAATGTACTAGAATCCCGCCTGTCTGGTATTGTAGACACACTTGTCAGTGTCCAGGAACAGATCACAAAGCTTGAAAACCTCAACACCGAATCTGAGCTATCTCATTTTCATCACTTGATCGATGATATTCAAACAAAGCTTGAAATTTTACAACAATCAACACCCTCTCAGGCAGATATAGCCCTGCTCCAAAATGCTATGCAAAATGTGGCTGATGCTTCTGAATTAAACAATGTGAAATTGGCACTTGAATTTTTGCAAAATACAGTATCAAATCTTCCCACATCACAGGAACTTAAAAATATTAAGAGAGCTGTGAATAGGATATTGAAATCAGAAGATATCAAGAATATCCAGGCAGAGATCAAACATCTCACTCAGACAGTGGCCACTCTACCAACCAATCAACATATTAATGAACTGCATGCCCTGTTTGAGGATATCAGAAGACAGGTCCATGATCTTACTGCTCAAAATTCAAAATTGGCAGTTGTTGAAAATTTGCAACAAATTGTAGCTAATATCAAGCAACAGCTAGGGACCATGGAATCCAATCAAGCAAATGCTCTGTCTGTTTTTGCCACCCAGCTTCAAGAGATTGTGCAACAATACAAGAAACTTGTTGTGGACATAAAGATCAAGCCAGGCCATGATGATGTTGTTAGGACTATCAATGAGCACCTTGAATCTGTAACAAGCAGATTGCTTACAGCAGAAAAGGAAATAACAGGCATAATCGAGAATCCAAAACATACAGTAATTCTTGAATTGTACAGCATCCCCAACAAAGAATATGATTCACCATTTACACCAGGAGGCAAAATATATATGCTGTCCCCTGCACAATTTTATTACCAGTTTTTTGTTGGGGGCACATTGAGACCAATCAAGATCAAATATTGGCTTCAACCACAGGCACACCACTACCCTACCTTATCAATAACAAATGCTGACAACAAACCAAAAATCACCAGTGTAGAATTGGAGGATTTTACAGACCCCAATACATTAGAAACAGCCTATACTGAAGATGATGGCTCTCTGGAATTTAAAATACATATTGGAGACAAATTATATTTAGAAAATCCTGTAGTATCAGCTGCTGAACACCCCATAGTTGCAATATTCTTGTTTACATATTATGTCTAGACAAATTATTGTTGATGAATTACACAGACAAGCCAGACATAATTTTAAGAGACTCCCAGTAGTCACAAAAGGCATAGATGATTTATGGCAGAGCGACTTGATTGAGATGGCAAGTGGACAGTTGAAAAACTTAGACAAAATCAACAAGGGCTACAAGTATCTACTCACTGTAATAGACACATTTTCAAAATTTGCCTGGGCTCTGCCACTCAAATCCAAGACTGGAAAATGTGTTACAGAAGCCATCAGGACAATTATCAATCAGAGTGGAAGATCCCCGCGCTATTTGCAAACAGATAATGGCAAAGAATTTTATAATTCTGTGTTCCAACAATTTATTAAAAGCCAGTCAATACAACATTATTCGAGTTACAGTGATCTCAAAGCCTCAATTGTAGAGAGATTCAACAGAACCCTAAAAAATCTTATGTATAAACAATTCACACTGCAAGGTAATTATAAATGGATTAATATTCTTCCAGAACTTCTACATAAATATAACAACTCGCTCCATTCCACAATCAACATGAAACCCTCTGAAGTAACTCCATCTGATGAGCAAAAATTGATCAGGACTGTTTATTATCCTAGATACCAGCCAACAACAAGAAAGGCCAAATACAGGGTGGGTGATCAAGTAAGAATCAGCAAATATAAGCACTTATTCAAAAGAGGCTTTACAAGAAACTGGAGCACTGAATTATTTACAGTGGTTCAAGTTAAACCTGGGACCCTTAACACATATATAATAAAAGATCACCGAGGAGAAATTCTCAAAGGCCGATTCTATGAACAAGAACTCAGCAAAACTAAACAGCCTGACACATATCTCATAGAAAAAATCATCCGCAGAAAAGGCAACAAGTTATTTGTCAAATGGCTAGGACTCCCAGAACACAGCTGGATCGATGCAAACAAAATAATAATATGAGCACCTGGGATGTTATAAAAAGGCTGCCAGAACCTGAACAGCAGATTAAGAGAAATGGCAAGTTGCTGCCTGAAAATATTAGATGTCTTATTGTTGGGCCATCTGCTTGTGGTAAAACTATACTAATGGTTGATAATTTTTTATTGGCACCCAACTGGTTAGACTGGAAAAACAGGCACTTGTATGTCTTCTCTAAGAGCTTGGAACAATTAAAATATCAGCAGCTGATGAAGCTATATGATGGATTGGATATTGCCACTTTTGAACCAGATGTTAAGCCACTTCATGACTGTCTTGATAATTCTGTTGTTGTGTTTGATGACATTATACTGGATAATCAAAACAAGGTTAGAAATTTCTTTACACAGGGCCGACACAAAAACATTGATTGCTTCTACCTGGCACAGACTTTTTCTAAAATACCGAAGCAGCTGATCCGAGACAACAGCAATTTTATATGTGTGTTTCATCAAGATCATACCAACCTCAAACACATACATGATGAATATGTAGGTGGGGACTTGAGCTACAATGATTTTTCCAAGTTTTGCAGTAGGTGCTGGAACCAGGACAGTTATGGGTTTGTCACAATTGATATGACAAGAACACCCAATAGTGGCAAATACATAAATAAAATCAACAATTTTCTAGACATTGAAACATATATAAATAAACATGAAAAGGCCAATCATTGATGATCTTAAATTAAGAGATTATCTTGTAAAAAGATTTAAGGGATGGAAATCAGAGAACCGAGGAATTTATGAAAAACACAAACAAACAGAACAGCCTATCATTGATGCTATTAGTGAATTAGGTAAGAATATCAAAACTGTTACAGAGCAAAATCAAAATTTGATCACAGAGCTTGTACTTGTAGCTGCTAGGAACATATTAGATTATCCATTCACCCCACTTTCCAGTATTCATACACCTAGTCCTATTGCTCCTAGAAGAATTGAAGCTACTCAGGATCCTATTGAATTGGGTCTTCTTGCTCAAAAATATTTAACCACACCTAAAGACAATAAAGATGAGGTGTTTGGCTTATATGCTGACACAGAGCTTGATGGCAGCATCATACATAGAATTGGCAATTTCAGAGTAACATTTATGGGAGATGATCTGATTGTTTATTCAGAATCTCGTCTCGGAGAAAAGGGTGCTTTTGTTAAGTACCCCGGAACACCTGGGTTGTGGGAACTGATGACTAGGAAAAGGCCTGGCAGCTATACAGATCAAGATTATGAGCATTACAAAGAAATATTAATAAAATCAGATGCTCTATACCAGAACAATGATCCCACACAAAAAAGAGTCAAGTCTAGCAGTGGAGCAAAATACAATAATTTAATCAAGCCCATATGGTCACAAATCAAGACTGGCAGTGGAGTCAAACAATACAACACCCTGCCTAAAGAATTTGTGTGGGTTGATGATGTCAGGAAACTTGTAGATAGGTTATTGGTGATAGCTGGGGAGGAAAATGCTGGCAACCACAATTTTTACAATGAAAAGGTTGGAATTATGGACATGATAAGCACAAAATTGTCTAATTTTATAGTGAATGACACTAAGGGGATTGGATATCTTATAAAAATTATTAATACTCTACCCCCCAAATTTTGGAATATTTCTGAGGGTCGGGGCCTGGTTAATGACATTATAAACAAGCTGCCATTTGAACTACACATTCCAGGCTATCAGTATTGTGGTCCAGGCACAAAATTGGACTATAGATTAAACAGAGGTGATCCTGGTGTTAATCCTTTAGATGCTGCTTGTAGAGACCATGACATAGCATACAACACACATTCTGATCTTGACAAGAGACATGTTGCAGACAAAAAATTAGAAGAGGCTGCATTTGGTAGATTTGTAAGCAAAGATGCTTCTTTAAGTGAAAAAATAGCAGCATTGGGAACCACCATAGCTATGAGCACCAAACAAAAACTGGGGTGGGGGTTGTGAATATGTATATAATAAACCTAGAATGAAGGCAAAGGGTGTTATGTATCAAATACCTTATGCAGGTCTCAAATCTCTTGGGCCTATTGATAGCCTTTTGACCAAAAAGCAGCGCAAGAAAAAAAAATCATGTATTGCAAAGGGCCATGGTATGAAATTGTTGCTTAGTACCCCCCAATTAAAAAAATTACAACAATCTAGAAAAAAATCACATGTGGGGGGATTTATATTTACCATCCCGGCCATCTTAGCTGCTCTCGGGGCTGTTGGGAGCTTGGCTGGGGGATCAGCTGCCATAGCAAAAACAGTAATAGATGCCAAGAAAAATAGGGCAGAATTAGATGAGCAGAAGCGCCATAACCTGGCCATGGAGAAAAAAGGCAAAGGTGTTAAGAGAGCCATGAATAAGTTTAAAAAAAACAAGAGCCGCTTACAAACCAAGATATTGAAGCTTTAATCAAGCCACTGGGCATCAAACATTTTAGGAGTGTGTACATGTCTGATTCTTTACCGGAACAACCACTCAACAAAGAGTGTGGCATTGTTAATTTGGATAAGTACAAAAATCAGGGCACTCACTGGATTTGTTATCTTAAATATTTAAACAATGAGGCATTTGTGTTTGATTCATTTGGAGGTGTTCCTCCTGAAAATTTAATAAAATATTTAAAATCACCTAATCTTTATTACAATAATGCCCGTGTTCAAAACTTCAAAGATGTTAATTGTGGACATTTGTGTTTATCTGTTCTCAGATATATGTCTCAAATAAATAAACCATCAATTGAAAATTTTCAAAAGGCCTTGTGGTATCTGAAACATCATGGGGGTATTCCATCTCACCAGCCAAAATTCAATATTGAAACTCAAATTACATGATGACATAGTCTATCCCAAAACAATAGCTCTCAGAGCATTTTATGGCATGTACTTGATACCTAATATTACACACCACAACAACAAAATTGCAGTAGGGGATCAAAAAATTGTCATCACTCCAGGGCAATATAATCTGTCCACTCTAAATGCTCAGTTACCCAGAGGTGTAGTGTTAAGTAAAAATTCTGTCACTCACAGAGTAGAGATTGTATCTGCTACAGAAACAGTGGATCTGGGTACTATAGGAGAGCTGTTAGGCTTTGAGAACAACACAAAACTTGAACCAGCAATCAAACACACTGCTATGAATATACCTAAATTCTTAGCCATAGAGACTCTGAATATTCACTGTAATGTGGCCGAGGGTATGATCACCAAATCAAATGGTATAGGCACTCACAAACAAACTGGCATCATTGCAACATTCAAACCTAATTCCGAATTCATGGAGCCAATCATCTACAATCCATCCCCAACATTATATTTTCCTGTGTGCCATAATAGAATAGATAACATTGAATTGATGGTCACTAATGAAAAAGAAGAATTAGTTGATTTTGCTGGAGCCACAACAACTGCAATCATAGAGATTAATATTTAAATAAAAATACATACAATGGAAAATATTGAGAGTTATGAGCTACAATCATTCTCCCCAAACAGGAGGACATTTGCAAATTTAAATCAACCCAACACAGAAATTGAAGTTGATCTTGATGTTGGGGATGGCTTTATACACCCCCACAGAGCAGATCTATACATCAAATTTGATGTTGTAAAGCTCGATGGAACAGATTATCCGGCAAATTCAAATATAAGATTGGTGGATAATTTTGTGCCGCATCTGTTATCTGAAATTGAGATCAGAAAACATGGTGTTGTTATAAACAGAGTGGATTATCCCGGCATTACCTCCACAGCTTTGGCCACATTAAAATTATCCAAAACCGAGGCTTCTTACTACAAAATAGGTGGATTTGAGGCTGGTGAGAAAATATTATCTAAGAACCACACAGTGCTGTTCCCGATGCGCCTGTTGCCAGGATTCTTCTCAGATTACAAAGATATTATGTGGAAGGGTGGTTTAAGAATTACATTTAGAAGAGCTGCAAATGATAATAATGCTTTGATGAGGTACAGTACATTAAACTCTACAGGGGAAGCTATGCCTAATACCCTACCTGATGCGGGCAAATGCATTATTCAGACTATGGAGTTAAGAATCCCTGTTGTTGAATATGAGGCCAGTTATGCTCTTAAATACAAAGCAGATATAATAAAAAATCCACAGGTTCTTTTACAATTTTATACATATCAATGTGTACAGAAGCCTGCCGCTGGTTCTTATTATGAGTTTGATGCTACAAATTCATTCGCCAGTATTCAATATGACATGCCGGATTTTGTGGTGGTACTGTTTCAGACTGGGAGACACAATAATCAGGAAAAAAATTCAAGTAGATTTGATAACTGCAACATCAAGAACATATATCTTAAAAATGGCAGAAATGAGGTATTTCCTAGAGAAAATTATAATTTAGACATTTCCAAGGATGATTTCCTCAAATTATATGAGGCATTTACAGCATACAAAAGGGTCACTACTGGGAATACTGACATGTATTACACACCAGATGAATTCAAAGCACAGAGGCCCATGTTTGTCATCAACACCTCAAAAAGAAAACAGGTTGTGGTGAATGACAGGACAAACATTAAAATTATCTGTGAATTCCATGAGGCATTACCTGATGACACCATTTGTAGTGTTATTCTCATAGGGGAAAAATCATATGTTTATGATGTAAGAAATGAGAGAGTCACGGAGCAATTCTAGAGGGGTCTCTGCATATTGCATTGTCTTAGTACTAGATATGCAAGATGAGCCTGGTGTCCAATTGAACTTAAACCGGAAGTGGACCGGAAGTGGACCGGAAGTAAATATGTGTGGGTGTGGGTGTATGTGGGTGGGTGTGGGTGGGTGTGGGTGTGTGGGTGTGGGTGTGTGTGGGTGTGTGTGGGTGTGGGTTTTATAAGCATCTTGGCTTAATTTTAAGTGTGGCCAAAAAAAATATCAAGAGGGGCATATTTTTGACAGGTTTATGGACAACAATCTCACAGAAGTGCCTTTTGTAAGTGTAAACAAATCAATCTGAGGGGGTTCATACTTTCCGAGAAATTCCCGAGGGCATTTTTACAAAAATCTTGGATTAGACGGGGTTCCACACTTGAGCAAAAAGCTCATATGGGCATGTTGAGCAAGTTTTAAGTGTAGACAAATCTGCCAGAGGGGGGTTCATACTTTCCTGAGTTTATAATATCACAAATACAACTACTCCATAGCATATCAGTACGCAGTAAACGCAGCTCCAACACGATTCTTACTGAATTTTCATAAGTGGCTGTCTATTTTACAATAATATCCATGTAATCAATTTATTAAAGTTGTACTTCACGCAGAATGTATCTAAAAATTATTGTAAATATCTTTTACCACATATATACTAAAGGAATTATCAGATATTTTGCAATATGGATTGAAACATTAGATACAAAACTCGTGAATCCATGAAGAATATTTATTCCAAATTCCTGTTCGCTTGGTTCATTGATTTTCTTTAAATTCACCAAATGTAATAAATAACCTGGTCCTTGAACGCCTTTCTCAGCTAGAAAATTAGATGTATGTTTTCTAAAAAGACTCAAAATTCTCCCCATACTTATAAGAATAAGAATGTAAAGAAATCTAGCAATTAGCCAAAGCTGGCCTCTAAATATTTTCTTGAGCACAAACAAGGAACCAGTGGTGACTGATTGAATTGGAGTAAGTCGCTGATTAATCTTTAATTTTAAAAATTTTTAAATATTTTTCCCAATAAGAGACTGGAATTAGTTAACCAACAGAGTGAAATGGTCAACATTTTTGCTCAGTTAGGATTTATAGAGCTGTCCTGCCATGGCTCTACGAGCGTCCCTCAATTGGTTGGTGGACTACTATGTCCTCCCATCTAGATCCGAGGGATCCATTGACCAACGGCAGGTGCGGTCCTCCATTATTATTGGGAGTTTGGCGTAAAGCTGACAACTCTGCACTGAAAAAAGATATGTCAAGAATCAGCAATATGAGGCCATGGATGTTCCCAAGGTAAAATATTCCGGAGGTAAAATAGTCATCCATTCGGATCTCCGGGCGGGGACTACTTTGGGGGGTTCCTGGAGTAAGAATAGGTTGTACACTTCTGTTCACAAAAAGTGGCACACTCGTTTGAGTTGGTCCAGCTTCGTAGGCTATTGTGTCTGGCAGTACAGCCGAAGTAAATGTTCCGAAAAAAAACAGGGTTTCTAACTATCAAACACTTTAACCACGTGCAGGGAATTTTGTGTCTCTCAGACTCAAAGAAAACGGCTAACGGTAAGATTGCAGCGTAAATATGAAATAACTGGAGTGTCCACGTCATCAATGAAAGTAATGTAAATGCGAAAAAATCGTGAAAATTAAAAAAAAAAACATTTTTGACGTTCGTGAATAAATGGTTCTCACAATGCATTAGAATGTGAGGGCCCTGGATTCGAATTTTGCCTGAGAATGGGTGTTCTTATTTAATCTCTCTTCATCGTTGCGAGTAGCCGAAAATGGAAAAAAAAGCAACCCTAAATAACTAAAAGAAAAAAACGCAATTAGAATAAGCGAGGTGATAATAGTGCTGTTGTCATTCCTGAAAATGATGCAAGAACATATTTTTTTACTTTCACAGAAATGGAAAATTGAATTGAATTGAATATAAACTCCTTTTCATGCGATGGGAAAAATAATAGAAATCCGAAAGCAAGAAGAGTTTATGTCACAGCCAGGGAGGGACATGAGAGGAGGAACCCCCTCCCCCCCAAACACACACATATATCAGTCATCCAGGCTACTAACAATAAGTCAATGGTTGTCCCCTCCATAAGCTTTAACAGTAAATTGAATTTTGTAAAATAAAAATTCTCGGGCTTTTCTTTTTGTACAAGTGCACGTTGATTTCGTAATGGAGCAGAAAATACTCTCCTAAAATCAGTACCGGCTAAATGAATGTCTCCGTAGATTCTAGAATAATGTTGACTCTTCTTTTTTAAATAAATACTTTGAAAAGAATATAATATATGTGCCGTTGGTTAATAAGATTCGTCGTCACATAGCAGAATCTGCTATGTTGATTGAAGCTAGTAGATCACGATGATCATTTAGGGTTGGAAATACTAATCTTCCACAAAAGCACGACATCCCAAAGTCTTCATTAATTTTAATGCACAAGTTTGACATGAATTCTGTCAGCAATGTGCACAGCATACAAACACTATCTGATGAATCGTATTGGTTTCAAATGAATGTAATTAGCGAGAAGCGACATCAAAAGTTTCAAGATAGACAAGAAAAGAAGCAATCTTATGGAGAAATTATCTGAATAGCTTGGTTTCCTCACTGTGGTTTGTGGTCATGTCGGTTGAAGGTCAGCTTTGTAAGCTGAAATCCTACATTCGATTCCCCTCGTGGTCGCTTTTTTTTACCAACTTGTAAGGCATTAATTATTTCATTATCTTTGCATGTCAGTGTTATAAAGTGTGATGCGAACCACTATGTGTCTTAACCTAGTATTGAACACGGGACCTCCTGATTACAAGTCGTCACACAGATTATAGCGTTATATCTTGTTATTGTTCGTGTGGCAAGATGAAAATAAAAATATGACACCCACAATCTTCTGACAGTCGAGATAATTTTGAGTATAAAGCGTGTTTTATTTTCTTCATCATGTTGTGTGTGGCTAAAACTCCCTGCTTACAATAATCGATACTAAAAACCAGTGGCGGCCGGCGGCAACTATGATGGGTAGTGCAAACGTGATCAAGTAAATAGAAAAAAGAAACCTCTGCAATGCCCCCCGCCCCGTCCTTGAGGTTGCGCCACTAGCCAAGATGTTTGTCCTCGTTTGGTAACGTGGAAAACAACATGTGTTTAAGTAATAACGTACTAATCCGATTCATCTTCACTCACTAACCTATCTTTATACACTACAGGAAACTTCCCTAAAAATATAACAATTAGAAGAGGAAAGAAAAACAAATCCTATCACCTTGTCCTCCCCCATGCACACGTATTCTAACTGGATGTCGAAAATATCTTTTTTATGAACAGAAATTGTCGAAATGCCAAAGGAAACTCGCATCATCACAGGATATTTTTAAAAAAGTCTGGACGGCCCTCTTGGTGCATCTATCTATCATCAAAAATGTTAATTTAACTTTGGAAAAATATTAGGTTCGTTTCTCCAAAAGTAGGCAGAAATTACTTCCCCAACGAGTGTTACAAACCAATCGTGTTTAGCGACTTTTTTCTGAAGGTGGCAACTGTGTCGTGTCAACACTGCGAAAGTTCCCTCGGCAGGCCAGGCTAAGACTGGCTGGGTTTCTTATGGGCTAACCCCGCCCCCTGCCACTTTGTTCTCGGCTCATGGTGGAAATGTTCCTCGCTGAGACTTCTTCAACCCTCTGCACGTGTGTCAACTTGGTTAGGTCCATGATTAGGCCAGCTCTTCCGCGGCACGGACTGTTGCCTCGCGAGAGTACGAACGAAAAAGCTGGCGATGCAGTGAGGAGGTTGGGGCGGTCGTCATGTCAGCTTGACCGATTGCGAGATTCGAATCTCCTTGTCTGTAAACTATCAATGTATTAATTTAACTTTACTTGGCGACGTATGAATTTCTTCTGAGGGTAGTGCCATGGCACGGCGGCTCTAACCCTTAAGCCGCCGCTGCTAAAAACGCGTTGTGAAATACAACTGAAGATGAAACGTTCAATATTCTTTGTAAGAAGAGGCACCTGCAAAAATTGTGAGTTACATAGAAATATTGTTTCGTCATACATATGCTTGTTTGTTTGAGTTTGGCGTTGAACACGTTTAACACAAGAGGTAGAAAACTAACGTAAATAACCTACGCAGAAGGAAGGAACGAATAAAGTATTAAGAAGATTTCGTCGCTTTCCTGGGCTCAACTTACTAGGGTGCAGCTACACTGTGACTCGCCTTTTCTCTTTGAGCAAACAAGAAGATGTTTCGAGAAAGAGAAGAACGGTCATACCAAGAACGTCTATTTGCTTCCTGATTATTCAAATGACCAACATTGATTTCTTTGTTGTTCATACAGCGTGAGAACAGAGTTGGGGAAAATACGGTTATTTTGATTTTTTTCATCGATAAAAGGTGAACTTCTTTTTTATTTTTATTTTGGAGAAACAGAAATGTTGGGTTTTTGCTAGTTGTGGCTGACCTCCTCTTTCTCTTGCCGTTTCTGTTGTGAATGCCATATTTCGCAGCTAGCTACAGAGCATTCCCTGACATTCGCTACGAGACTCGGCGGCAAGCGGCCCGGCATCAGCGCTTGTCTTTCCCGGTGAACGGGTACGCGACAGTCGCTCGCTAGTCTGTTTTTTTTTTCGCTGTCCCTGCCTTCGCTCTCTTTTCCCTTCTGTTGACGTTGCAGACTGACGCCAGTATAATCCTCCCTCGGAAGTTGTGTTGTGTCGTGTCCGTGTGTTGAAGATTGTGGCTTAATATGGTACCACAGAAGTTTACATTCCAACAAAGGATTTATCTTGTCGAGTGTTACTTCGGAAAGAGGAATTGTGGAGAAGTGCGACGACGTTTTGCAACGAAATTTCCTGGTGTTCCCGTTCCACATAGGACCACTATATTAAACCTCATAAAAAGGTGAGAGTAACAGGATCAGTTCTGAATAAAAGTGGAAAGAAAAATGGGGAAATAAAGTATACAAAGACAATCAGCACACCATCCGTGAGTTAAAAGAGAGTATTGTACGAGAAATCGGGGGAATTACAGTAGACGAACTTGCACGTGTAAATTGCCAATTTCCTTGGGAGATGCCAGGAATGTGTTGCAGCAGAGGGACATCATTTTCAACTCCTTCTGTAGTCAAGGTTAGTACACAATATGAAAACTGTAATTTTAATAGCCGACTCTAGCGACTGTCGCTGACCCGTTCACCAAGAAAGACAAGCGCTGATGCTGGGCAGCTTGCCGCCGAGTTTCGTAACGAATGTCAGGGAATGCTCTCTAGATAATATTTCATGATTTAGTAGACGGGCGAGAAATATTGGCTTTGTTTCTAATTACTAATTTTGATTTTTCTTGGGAGCGTGTGTATGCGTGCCTACCCAATGGCCTACTGGCAACACCGTTGTCTAGTAATCAAGGGATTCCAGATTCAATGCACCTAGGTTCGGATCCCATTGTAAACATTACGTCCAAAAACCCTATCTGCAACAGTAGTGACTTCATAAAAGCGTATTTTTTGTCAAAATTGCATCCCCCCCCCCTTTGTAGCTAATTAACGTTTTCTTCAATTTCTGCCTCACTTTTAGTGTTACTTTGCTCCAGATTGTGAAGTCAAATTTTATATCGCAACTATTCCCGGGGCGGCGTAACAACCTGTGTGCAATCGCAGCGTAGAACGATTGCTGACAAATTCCTGTTTCCCTACTGGTTGCTTTGGGGAGGGGAATTTTTTACGTTGTCGCTTCTTGCCCAAACACTAGGCCTAATTGGCTGTTTGAAGATGAGTTCCTTTGGAGGGAAACGCGGTAATAGGGGGCCGCTGCCATTAGGACAGTTCCCGCAGCGGATATAAGAGCGCCACACCTGTAGAACCGTTACATGAATGACAAGCGTGGAAAAAGAAATATTCTGCAAACAAATGTGTGTTAATGTATTTTCAAAGATTTAATTAGTTGGAGACGAAAACCGAGGAAAGCCCTGTCAAATATAACGCATAAATGTTATTTTTCTCTGCCAAAACCCCCTATTCTCAGATCACTTCAAGTGTTTTTGCTGAGCCAAGGTCGTAGAACCGCCAATAAACACAAACCACATGATGCATGGCCATCTGACAGCCTCACAAAGAAGGCACCGAACTGCGAACAACGTTGTCTCTATATAGAGCACATGCGTCGTGGTGCTTCACTTTTGTGAAAGGAACAGATGATCTCCGTTCGTATGTTCGATCCCTGGTAGGATCAGTTATTTATTTTTTTTCCTGCAGAAGAATGAAATGACATAACCTGAGTAGAAGTTTCCATACGTGTGTGTAATTTACGTTTGTCTGATTGCGTGGCGAAACGTTTGCAGCATGCTGACAAACACGAATTCCATTCTCATCGGTTATTTTAGTTACAAGACAGCTTTGTATGCTTGTAACAATACCAAATGCAACCAGAGGGGAAGGCATATCTTGATGTGACAACCTCCGTACAGAATTGGGATATAGAAGCGAATGTGCACCCAGACACTCACTTGTGTCTATATATATATACCTACATTATGTATGTGTGTCTGGGGGTTCGACGTGCTGACCCCAAGTCACCCCATTACCAGTTGAACTCCACACCTCTAGGTAGGATTGTGAGGGAGACGGGCAATCGGGAGATAGGCCAAGGCTTTACAGGGCTGTCGCCCAAGGTATATTATTATTATGTTTGTGGGTACGTTCACACGAGAAAAATGGAACATAGATAATGTCCCGGGTTCTATTGCTGGTAGAGGAAAATGTGGTTCGGATCCAATTTTAAACTGTAGGTCCAGTTCCGATTATCCTTGCTGTGCATAAAGTGACTTCAGTACCAAACACAAACAAACAAGCATATGTATGACGAAACAATATTTCTTTGTAACTCACAATTTTTGCAGTTAATTTCAGTGACTCTTCTTCCAAAGAATATTGAACGTTTCATCTTCAGTTGTATTTCACAACACTTTTCTAGTATTGATTACACTGGTCAACATGATTTTTTTTACAAGAAAACTAAATGGCGAGTTTGGTGTACTTTTATGCCCTGAAGTCAAATATGTAATTAGAATTTTTCTATCAGGCACAGCTTTCCTGTGACAGTTACTTTTTGAAATTGCATTGTATCATTCCTTATGGCCTTTCAAGGGATGCTTTAACCTGTATTTAACTAATATGTAGTGTTTCTTTTCAAGATGCATAGGTTTTGTTTACCAACTTTGTTCATAGATTCTTCCAAAGTTAGTTTGATTTAACCTGTATTTAACTAATATGTAGTGTTTCTTTTCAAGATGCATAGGTTTTGTTCACCAACTTTGTTCATAGATTCCTCCAAAGTTAGTTTGAAGGCTGTGCTGCTTCATAATGACAATGAATTACCATCAGTACCTGTGGCGCATGCAGCTGTACTAAAGAGACATATGCACATATGAAATTGCTGTTGGAAAACTCGACTATAGCAAATATAACTGGAATATCTGTGGGTACTTAAAGGTGATTGCCTTACTGCTTGGTTTGCAACTTGGATGTATTAAATGTTGACGTTTCTTGTGTGAGTGGAACAGCAGGGATAAGAAATTTCACTACATTAGAAAATTGTCGCCTAATTGTGAATCTCTTATTCCTGGGCAGAACAATGTTGCAAATACCCCCTTAGTGAATCCTGAAAGTAAGTGTATTTATCTGCATTGTATATCAAATTGGGAGTCATGAAAAATTTTGTGAAAGCAATGGATAAAAACTCTACTAGATTTATGTACTTGACATCTAAATTTCCCAACGTTAGTGATGCGAAAGTGAAAGATTCTTATAGGGCCACAAATGAGATCACTAATGGCTGACGAACATTTTGAGGAAGTTGTCAGTTTCACAGTACTTCACTTGAATATTCTGTACTGAAGCAAAAATCCCATTGATAATGTAAGGAAATATGACACTTTATTTTGTTCGATTCAATTGTTTCAAGAGAGAAAGAGAAAACAAGATAGAATGCAGTAAAGAAAGAAGTAGCAAGAAGGAGGGAAGGAAGGGAAATAGATCTTAAGACACAAGAAGGAATGTGAAAATCTAAAGAAAGACAACAGATAGAGGGAAATTAAATACAAGTAGAAGAAATAAAACAATAATTCCGTCCTGTTTACACTGTAATTCTATCCGCCCAAGACTGGTCGTGTTGAATCATAAATTTAAAAAATCCAAAACAACAAAAGTAATATTTTTTTTTACACCATATCACCTTGGCGTTGTTCAAATTTTTAATCTAAAGAAAAAAGCTGGATACATATATGAAATAAATATGGTATGTATCTGCTCAACAGCATTGCTGAATTTCATACAACTCAAGAAGATAAAAAAAAAAAAAAAAAAGTAAAGTGTTCCCCTGTGCATAGCACCACGCCATGAAGGCGTATAGGGGGTGTGGGGGTAACGCCCCACACTTTCTTGATCCGGTCGTGACTGGGGGTGATGTGATCAGCATCACGCCCCTGACCGCCTTTACCCCCCAGGGTTTCCCCCCAGGTACCCATGTTATTCGACGCTGGGTGGGCGCCGGGGCCGCTTCCACCGTTAGAAAAGTTCCCGGATTTGAACCGGCCGGGGATCGAACCCGGGACCTTGAGCATGGTAGTCAGACGCGTTACCGACTGAGCCACCGCGGCCACTCAAGAAAAATTTTTATTTGATGTTGTACATATTTCAACTGTAGTTATCTAATAATGATATTCCCATGCATAATTTTGTTCATGTTAACTACGTTTCACAATTCACTGGTATTCTTCACAATTGCAAATCGCTCACTTCCACGAGAGAGAGAGAGAGTGAGAGAGAGAGAGAGAGAGAGAGAGAGAGAGAGAGAGAGAGAGAGAGAGAGAGAGAGAGAGAGTGGGGGGGTGGGGGTGGGTGTGTGTGTGGGGGGGTGTTTTTTTTGTTTGTTTGTTTGTTTGTTTGTTTTTTATATTGTGTAGTAGTTGTGGTGTGTGTGTGTTTATATTGTGTTATAGTTGTGATGTGTTTGTGTGTGTCTTGTGTAGTAGTTGTGATGTGTTTGTGTGTGTCTTGTGTAGTAGTTGTGATGTGTTTGTGTGCGTCTTGTGTAGTAGTTATGCTGTCTAATGTGTTTGTGTTCGTCTTGTGTAGTAGTTCCTCCATTCATATCGGGGGTTAGGCGTAGAGCTGACAACTCTGCACTGTAAAAAGACATGTCAAGAAACAGAAATATAAGGCCATGGATGTTCCCAAGGTAAAATATTCCGGAGGTAAAATAGTCCCCCGTTCGGATCTCCGGGTGGGGACTACTTTGGGAGGTCCCTGGACTAAGGATAAGATCTACGTTAGGAATAAGGATATTAAATTAGGCACCTGGAATGTTCTGAGCCTTTACCGGCCTGGGACATTTCAGTGTACAGTTAATGAGATAGTCAAGTATAAATTAGATGTAGTAGCTGTCCAGGAAGTTAGGTGGCCAGGAGAAGGGAATTGTAAAACTAAAAATTATACTTTTTTCTATGGTGGTACTGAAAATCATAATTTTGGAACAGGCTTTTTCATAAATAATAGAATTATCGCGGCTCTTAAAACAGTAGAATTTATTAATGATAGGATATCATATGCAGTTTTACAGGGTAGGTGGTGTAAAGTTATTTTAATAAACATACATGCACCAACGGAAGATAAAGATGATAATACTAAAGATGATTTTTATACAGAGTTAGAACAGGTCTTTGATAAATTTTCTCAGTATGATATGAAAATTCTGTTAGGTGACTGTAATGCACAGATTGGCAAAGAAGATACATTTAAACCCACGATTGGTAAAGAAAGTCTTCATGAATTAAGTAATGATAATGGTATAAGATTGATTACTTTTGCAACCTCAAAGAATTTAATTGTGAAAAGTACCACTTTTAAACATAAAGATATCCATAAATATACCTGGTCTTCTCCAGATGGTAAAACTCATAATCAGATAGATCATATTCTCATTGATAAGAGAAGGCATACTAGTATAATTGACGTTCGTACACATAGAGGTGCTGACTGTGCCAGTGACCATTATTTAGTAATTGCTAAATTAAGAGAAAGACTCTCAGTGATAAATCATAAGCAACAAAATCTAAAAGTTATAAAATTTGATACAGGAAAGTTTGCTGATGAAAGAATTAAGAAAGATTACCAAATTAAACTGTCAAATAGATTTGAGGTTTTGCAGGATTTAAATGATGATGAAAATATAAATGAAACAGACGTAAATAAGAATTGGGAGCACATACGTAATGCAATAGAATCAGCAGCTAAAGAAAGTATAGGATACCATAAACCAAGAAAAAGTAAGCCATGGTTTGATAATGAATGTCATAATCTAATAGAAATAAGAAATCAGGCTAGACTTAGGTGGTTAAATAACGCGGATGATACAAATCTAAGCAATTATAATAGAATAAAGCGAGAAGTTAACCGCACGTTTAGAAGTAAAAAAAGAGATTACTTGAAAAGCAAAATTAACGAAATTGAAACAAACAGCAAAAATAAAAATATCAGAGATTTATATAAAGGTGTAAATGAATTTAGAAAGGGGTGGCAACCTAAAGTAAACTTGATAAAAGATAAAGACGGTGATTTTCTAGCTGACCCAAGCGATATTCTAAATAGATGGAAGAACTACTTTAATGACCTTTTAAATGTCCATGTAGGAGATAAATCAGAAGTAAATGAAGTACACACAGCAGAACCTTTAGTTCCAGAACCAAACTTGACTGAAGTTAAAGATGCTATTAAAAGGCTAAAGAATAACAAAGCACCTGGCATTGATTTAATACCAGCTGAGTTAATTAAATATGGTGGAAATTCATTAATATGTCAAATTCATAAATTAATTTGTTTAATATGGAATAAAGAAGAAATCCCTCAACAGTGGAAAGAATCCATAATTGTTCCTGTGTTTAAAAAAGGTGATAAAATGAACTGCAATAATTACCGTGGAATTTCTCTACTCTCAACAACATACAAAATATTGTCTAACATTCTTTTAACAAGACTAACCCCATATGCTAATGAAATTATAGGTGATTATCAATGTGGATTTAAACGTAACAGATCAACTACAGATCAAATTTTTCACATCAGACAGACACTTGAAAAAAAGTGGGAATATAATCAAAATGTCCATCAGCTATTCATTGATTTCAAAAAAGCATATGATTCAGTCAAAAGAGATAAATTATATAATATATTAGTAGAGTTTGGAATACCTAAGAAGCTTGTTAGTATGATAAAAATATGAACCAGTGAAACAGAAAGTAAAATTCGTGTGGGTAATAATATGTCTGACAAATTTATAATTCATGATGGGTTAAAACAAGGAGATGCATTATCTCCATTGCTCTTTAATTTTGCCTTAGAATATGCTGTAAGGAAGGTAAAAGAAACTAAAGAAGGACTAAAATTAAATGGTGTGACTCAGTTGTTAGCATATGCAGATGATGTAGACTTACTGGGGGATGATATAAATACGATTAAGAATAATGCTAAAATATTTTTCAAAACTGCTAAAGAGATAGGTTTGGAAGTTAACAAAGAGAAAACTAAATATATGCTTACAGGCCGAAACCAAGTGTTAGGTAATAATCAAAATCTAATTATTGATAACAACTCGTTTGAACCAGTTTCCAAATTCAAATACTTAGGAGTAATATTAACAAATGAAAATTATATTAAAGAGGAAATAAAAAGTAGGCTTAATTCAGGAAATGCATGTTACTTCTCTCTTCATAAACTTTTGTCTTCTCGTTTAATATCTAAGAAACTAAAAGTTAAAATATACAAAACAGTAATTTTGCCTGTAGTATTATATGGGTGTGAAACTTGGTCCCTTACATTGAAAGAGGAACATAAATTGAGAGTATTTGAAAATAAGATCCTTAGGAAAATCTTTGGACCTAAAAGGGATGAGGAGACAGGTGAGTGGAGAAGGTTACATAATTCAGAACTACATAATTTGTATTCATGTCCAGATATTATTAGAATAATTAAATCAAGAAGACTTAGGTGGGCAGGCCATGTGGCACGAATGGGAGAGGAAAGAGGAGTTTACAGGATTCTTGTTGGGAAACCAGATGGTAAGAGACCTGTAGGAAAGCCAAGACGAAGATGGAGGGACAACGTTGAGATGGACCTAAAGGAAATCGGTAGGGATGGAAGAGAGTATATAGATCTTGCTCAAGATAGGGACATATGGAAGGCCTGTGTTGCTGCAGCCATGAACCTTCGGGTTTAAGAAGGCTAGAGAGTTAGTTAGTTAGTTAGTTAATCCACTGGAAAAAGCAGCCTGGCAGTCGTTCAAAAATTTATGTTGCAATTTTCTTTGAAATTATGAAGCAAAGAACTATCCTCACAATAGTAACTGATCTTATGAATTCACATAAAGATATGGGATGCAACATGTCACTTCTTGGAGTCTCACCTGGAAAATCTTCTGGCTGTCAGCCATGAGCATGCCGAGCGTTTCCACCAGCAGATTTCTAAAATGAAAAAAAGGTGCCAATGCAAATGAAGTCTGTTGACTGACCACTGCTGGACCATAACGAGAGATATCCCAAATGCAAAATATGCCCGCAAATCATCATCTTGAACATTTTAATTAAGCCAGAATGGCATATTTCCTTATTATATAGATTTACGAGTACTTTAGTACTGACTTCACAAAACATTATACGCCTGTCACACAAAAACCCTGCCTGATGGAAAAATCTAAATATATATTCGAATTCAGCATTAAGAATACTTCCATATTCAGTTACTTTTGTTCTTGTGAAAGAAAAAAAGTTCATTTTTGTAGACCAGTATTATTGTAAGCAGCGAGTTTTACACAACACGATGCAGAAAATAAAACACGCTATATTCTCAAAATTATCTCGACTGTCAGAAGATCTGTGGGTGTCATATTTTTATTTTCACCTTGCCACACGAGCAATAACAATATATAACGTTACAATCTGTGTGACGACTTGTAATCAGGAGGTCCCGTGTTCGATACTCGGTCAAGGCACATAGTGGTTCGCATCACACTTTTAAACACTGACATGCAAAGACAATGAAATAATTAATGTGTTACAAGGTGTCGTGTCGTTTGCGCCGAGGGTTCTAATCGGTTTATTTCCGCTGTGACATATGTCAAGACCTTCCTTGGCTGGTTTTCCCACAATCCAGAGTGTTATCACCACCGCGCGCACGTGTGTTTATGGCCACATGGTGTATAGTGCATAAAGTGGACTAAAAACATAAAATCAAACAAACAAACAAACAAACGTGTGTTTATGACGTTGCACAGCTGTGTTTACATTGAAATGTTAAACCTATCCAGAGAGTCAAATATGACTTTTCTTTACTTATTTCAAAAGACGTTACACAGGATTACTTGTATCACTTTTATTCCACAACACAAAATACATAAATCAGCATCAGACTATTAACTATTAATCATTTATACACTACATAAAATCGTCAAAAAAACATTGTAAATAGAGTATTGTTAAAATATTGCAAACATTCGACAAGTACTACGTAAATGTACACTTTCGAAGCAACATAAATCTGCCATTCTATTACACTTAATTATTATACACCACATAAAATCGTCAAAAACATTATAAATTCAGTGTTACTTTTTGCAAACATTATATAAGTAATAACTACGTATATAAAAGCACAATATTTCGATACACTTGTACAACAACACTACACTAATTGAAACTAATTTCCCAATGTAGATCCCTCATATATACTTACATTCATTTACCAATCACCTTCCTTTTCAATCGAAGATAAAAATAGCTGCAGCTGGGCAACGTCATAAACACACGTGCGTGCGGCGGTAATGACACTCCGGATTGGGGGAAAACCCACCAAGGAAGGTCTTGACATACAGTATGTCGCGGCGGAAATGAACCGATAAGAAGCCTCGGCGCAAATGACTCGGCACAAGCGGCACGGACTCGTGTTACAAGTTGGTAAAAAAAAAAGGCGACCACGAGGGGAATCGAATCTAGGATTTCAGCTTACAAAGCTGACCTTCAACCGACATGGCCACAAACCACGGCGAGGAAACCAAGCTATTCAGATAATTTCTCCATAAGATTGCATCTTTTCCTGTCCATCTTGAAACTTTTGATGTCGCTTCTCGCTAATTACATTCATTTGAAAGCAATACGATTCATCAGATAGTGTTTGTATGCTGTGCACATTGCTGACAGAATTCATGTCAAACTTGTGCATGAAAATTAATGAAGACTTTGGGATGTCGTGCTTTTGTGGAAGATTAGTGTTTCCAACCCTAAATGATCATCGTGATCTAGCTTCAATCAACATAGCAGATTCTGCTATGTGACGACGAATCTTATTAACCAACGGCACATATATTATATTCTTTTCAAAGTATTTATTTAAAAAAGAAGGTCAACATTATTCTAGAATCTACGGAGACATTCATTTAGCCGGTACTGATTTTAGGAGAGTGACCATTGTATTTTGTGCTCCATTACGAAAGCAACGTGCAACGTGTTAAAAAAGGGAAGCCCGAGAATTTTATTTTTAATTACAAAAATTCCATTTAAAGTTTATGGAGGGGACAAACATTGACCTTTTGTTAATAGCCTGGATGACTGATGTGTGTGTGTGTGTGTGGGGGGGGGGGGGGTGGTGTCCCTCCTCTCATGTGCCGACTTTGCGATTCTGTTTGCTAAAGTGGATTGGAAAGAAGTTTATATTCAATCCAATTCAACTCAATCTTCCATTTTCCGAAAGGAAAAAATAAGTTTTTTTTGCATCATTTTCACGAATTATTCGAATTTACATTACTTTCATTGATGACGTGGACACTCCAGTTAATTAATATTTACGCTGCAATCTTTCCGTTAGCCATTTTCTTTGAGTCTGAGAAAGACAAAATTCCCTGCATGTGGTTAAAATGTTTGATAGTAAGCAACATTGTTGCTTTCGGAACACTTACTTCGGCTGTTCTGCCAGACATGATCGCCTACGAAGCTGGACTTCAACTCAAACGAGTGTGTCACTTTTTGTGAACAGAAGTGTACAGTAGAAGTGAGGATATTAAATTAGGCACCTGGAATGTTCCGAGCATGGGGCCAGGGGCATTTCAGTCTACAGTTATTAAGATGGTTAAGCATAAATTAGACATAGTGCTGTCCAGGAAGATAAAATACCTGTAGATAGGCCAGGACGAAGATTGAAGGATAACGTCGAGATAGACGTAAAGGAAATCGGTAAGGATGGAAAGATTAGATTGATCTTGCCCAGGATAGGGACAGATGGAAGGCTTGTGTTTCTGCAGCCACAAACCTTCGGTTTTAGGAAGGCTAGAGAGTTAGTTAGTTAGAGATATGGAACTTTTTTTAATGTGTGCAGAAATACACAAAAATATTTTCATGTAGTGAGGTCGTGCTTGTAGAAATTAGAAGTTAAATTCGTTCTCTCTCCATAGTTTTAACTTGAAGTAAAATTTTATCCTTCCTGCTACATCAACAATCCTTCAGACTATTTAATTAATTTGTGTAGTGCGTTCTCACTGAATGAAATAACGTGCTTCAAACATGAAAATTCATCTGCCATTAATTTACACGGTCCCATGACCCTCTGTATCCCCTGACGGACGTTCATGATCGTGCTTAATATGATGGGCGATTAGCGGATACCGGCTCTCAACTAATTGAATATTCGCTAAAACAGAATTTTAATTTACATCTTCATTATCGGTGAATTGCGCAATGTAAAAACCATATGCATTTTTTATGCTGATTTTCATCAAAATTATTCAGTTCTTTTTGGTTTAAACCTTAGTTTAAACCATTGTGTGGGGTGTAAAAGTAGAAGTAAACGAATATCGTCACAACTTTAAAACGTTAAGAACTAGTGATATACAACACTGTACCAGAACTTATTGTGAATTGTGGATAATGGTAAATGTAAATATGGTTAATTTTTTCTTGCTGTAAACTTTGCCCAAGAGCGCTACATGGCAACGAGGGCTGTTTTGCAGTCAAATATAGCCCACTCGTTTAGTTACACCGTTTCATGAGGTTTATTCGCAGCTATACTTCAATAATATTATACTCTATCCGAGGAGTCTGTGGAGCAAGCGAGCTAAAACAAGTCCTCTGCGCAAGTAGTGACTCGAGAGAGATCGGCAAATGAACGCTCGAGAGGAAAAGTGATTGCATGAAGGAGGCAGCTACCAGCCGTTTGTAGCAGAGCGCACTGCTTTCCCCCGCCTCCACGGTTTCTCCCTTTCTCTTACCTTTACGAGCGGCGTTGCTCCACCGACTCCTAGGAGTATATAACCGCGTTTGTTAGAACCTGTCCCGTTTCCCGCGCTAGCGATCACTCGACAGTTTCGGTGCCAATGAGAAACGAGGAAAAAGTCGTCGGCTGGGCAGCGAGGAGCGAATGGAAGGCAGAAGAGAGGAGCTTACGTAGACGCTGTTGCCACGTTGCGGTCTAACTCACGTGTTTTGTTTGTGTCTTGTTGAAGAAGCTTGTTTTGTAAGCGTGGTGCTGATTAGTGTGCGTTTTAAAATATCCAGGATGGAATTGATTCTGGTGATACTTGCTTGTGTCCTGTTTGTGTTTAGTGTAATCTTAGCTGGAACATTCAGGAAGGGGAATTGTGTATATTTGTGCATTTCGCGAATTTTATTCACAGCCTGGCTTCGGTTTTCCCCAGCACGGAGTTCACGCGGTCTGCAGCGGCAATGCCGCGTGCTTTTTGCTAGAAGAGCCAGCGATGAGCAAGCGCGGGAAGCGGGACAGGTTCTAACAAACGCGGTATAGTATAGGGGATTTCCAGACAACCACATGGAAACTATGAAAACGCTTTTAAGAGTATGGTTGTTGCCAGACCCTCTGGAACAAGTCGCCAAAGGAAGACAATCACAGCACACGAAAGTTTTTCTTTTTAGTTTTACAAGCAAAAAGACTTCACGAAAAATAGCATTCATCAGGTGTAAGAATTAGCTTCCAAACTATCCCAAACTGATTAAGAGTGGTTGATTTACGATCACGATGACCCGCTGGAGCTCTTAGAATGAGAAGACGACATTTTACCTATACAATGGGAGTGCCATTTAGTGCCAAATCTCATGCAACTATTTTTCGTTCGGAGATTCGTCCAGGAAACCAATTTGCAAAAAATTAAATGGCCATTTTAGAGAACAGACGTGAGTCTGATTGAACACGCCTGGAACCAACATGAACGACACTTTCGAGAGCAAGATAACCCTCCCCAAACACTTCAGACAATTGAAGAAGACCATGTGGTGAGCGCTCTGCTGCTGTTCTCCAGACCATGGCAGGGAAAGGAAATAATATCCAATATTAAGTTGCTACCATGATCATGTCAACTGTATTGAATCCTTTCTTCTGTCCGTCTGTGACAAAGTTAATACTTTGGTCTTAGACATTTTGGCAAACAAAACAAAGAACTGAGTTGCAGAAAGTATTTTTATGTTCAGTTTGTTTACTGTTACAAGCAGAAGAGTTGTTTCAATGTTTTCACATTTTCGTTTACATAACAGTACAAAAAAGTTATGTGTTATTACGTTACTACTTCTGTTTTTGAGCAGTATTAAATGTGATAGCACCTCACCCTACTGTATAATATCAATATTACGGCTGACGTTTTATCCAGCTTCCAATAGCTTTGTGTATGTGTAAGAAACAAACCAGTGTAAGGGCCAATGACATGCTATGTAGGATGAACATCGGCTTTACTGTAGCATTGTTGTCAAGGATAACAATACCTTGGCTTTTTACCGTCAAGGTTCAACGACCGTGTATCCCCCTGGCACTTGCTGGCACTTGTGAGAGTCCATTCATTTTTCAACAGGACTCTTCATCAACTTCGTGAGAGAAGAAATTGTGCGCTTACAACGTGGTATTTGTTTCTTATCGCGAGGGATGTTCGGCTCTTTGAGACACGAAAGTCAACGATGGCAGACGAATAGAATCGAACTGATCGTCAATTCGTTGATTTCAAGCAGGCAATTCAAATTGCTAGAGGTATATCTGGGCGCACTAAAAACAAAGAGCATGTTCTGGAATCTACGGCAATACAGGTATAAGTAACAGTTTCAGTTTTATTAGATGTTAATTTATTTGATTTTGTGGAACTGACACCATAGTGAAAGAATGTATATGACATGAGATCGATTGCGATTTGTTTAGGAAATATTAAATGAGCCAACGATGTAACTCATACCCTTACTTTCCTCTCGTTTTAACCGACAACCTACATTTAATTTGCCATTCTAGTGTGACGCGCAAAACAAGTTTCTGAATTGTTATCAGTGGATGACGTCACTCTCTAACTGCATTTGATGCACTAGTTCTTTGTGGTGGTGGAATAATAGGAGCCTCACTGAAAGTTTTCCACTAACTTTTTTCTTCTTCCAATGTACGTATCTTTTGAAACGTGCCGAACAATTTCAAATTCAGATTTTGCAGTTTTTGGATTTTCAAGATAAACTCAAATTGTCTATTGTTCCTTTTATTTTCGGCACGGCGTGCATCAAAGGCAACGAGAAAGGAAGTCAATTGCATTACGTTATTTACTTCCGGAAGGAGATTGGATGGGGGGGGGGGGGGTGGAGGACTCGGCCGAACCTGCCGTGTGATCAATCGAACACAGAGAATGCATCATCATTTGTGTTACGCCCTTTTGCATACATCAAAGGGCTGTAAGCAAACATAAAATTCAATCAGAATGATGGTATCGGCCCACTTATTGATTCAGTGTTATTTGTATTGTGTACCAGAGCTAAGGTGTGAAAGTTTCCATTTTCAAGTTTACAAATGCCTAAAAATCTCTTCCAACATATCGCTTTGTGTTCTTGAAAGGCTCTACGATAGAACAAAAGATATTCTACAAATTAAAGTATTATACATTAACCATATTCACTAGGTTATTTCTTTTCACAGTGCAGATGTTTTCCGGCGAAAGCGTCATACGACGAATTGATTTATTTTTCATACTAACCCTTCACTTAACTTCAGAGCCACCAGCAGTCGCTGGGCTTGTTATGCTTCTACAGGCACCGATTGCAATTCTGTGTTCACGACAAAACATACAGGGTGAGTCATAAATATGGGTACACGTTTGAAGTAAATGTAGTGTGTTACTGTACAATGTAGAAGGAAATAGTGAATTAAACTTGAAACTTCTTTTATCATTTCAGGTAAGTCACGCGCCCGAGCTTACGTCATTAGCGAACATGCAGCAGCAAGTTTCAGTTGTAGCGTGGCAATTCTATACTTGAATGATCTTGAGACTGACAAGAAGTGATTTTAACATAACATGCAATTGCCCACGCTGTAACTGTAACTTACTGCTGTCTGTTCGCTAATGACGTAAGCTCGGGCGCGTGACTTACCTGAAATGATAAAAAGAAGTTTTAAGTTTAATATACCATTCACTATTTCCTTCTACATTGTACAGTAACACACTACATTTATTTCAAACGTGTACCCATATTTATGTTTCACACCTTATATAGAGCGTTGATATGAACTGTGTGGAACAGAATTACAGCTTAATTAGACACAATACAATGACCACACAGGACCATGATATATAAATAAGTATCATATTTTAACATCGTAGCGTAAATGAAGAATTAACAGAAACTAAACACATGAGTCCGATAATTCATTGCTGTTGCAATCTGTAGAAGGAACAAAGGATCTGATTAACGTGGCCGAGGAACCTTCGCACTAAGCGAATTACTTCCGCCTTACCAGAAACTGATGATATCCTAATCAACAAGGCCCTTCCTTTTCAAGACCAAAACTCATGAAACTCCTTCGCGTCTTAAGACAACTTTCTTGGAAGATAAATTAATTCCTGTCTTTTGGGGCTTGAGCTCACCGTGAAGGAAAGCTGCTTGTGTGTCTTAACTCCCTCAAAGCGGATAGGATTAATTGCTCATACTGCAAGTGGCCTATTCACCCCTCTCGTTTAATGTCTGCAACTTCTAGGAAGTTAGGCTGAACGCAGAGAGTAAGTACGTATATTTACGACCCACTTCTCCACACATCTGCTGACCCTTTCAGATAGAGCTGAATTGATACTCTCACTTCATATCTTTAAACAATTTCAACTTTTCTTTTAGCTAACAACTTCCAACTTTCTGCAAGGAGTGTTATCGACACTGGCGATATAAACTGAGGGAACTTCTATTTTCCTTAAATTTCTCTGCATGCTGCTAAACTTCATACCTTTCTTTTACTTGACATGGAGAGAGAAGAGGATACATTCATACATATTCACGTCATTTTTCTTTGTCGTTTCAAAATTAAATGTTCAACATTGATAATGTAGTAATTGGTTGACATATTTTAAAGGATTACCGTAGATGTTTCATCGGAATTAAGAACTACAGTTCGCTGTTTTCCCGCCAAAATAGCACATAACAGTTGGGCTGAAAAGTTCGTAGGCTAACAAAGTAAAAAATATTTTTTTGACAAAATTCGATTTTATTATTCAATATAGTTGCCTTCGAGGGCGATAACAACGATTATAGCGGTCATACAATTTTTCGATGCCATTTTTATAGTACGATTTCTCTTTAGCCTCAAAATAGGCCTCAGTTTCGGCGATTACCTCTTCATCAGTGCTAAATTTCTTTCCAGCGAGCATTCTTTAAAGGTCTGCAAACAGGAAAAAGTCACTGGGGGCCAGATCTGGAGAATATGGTGGATGGGGAAGCAATTCGTAGTCTAATTCATATAATTTTGCCATCGTTTTCATTGATTTGTGACACGGTGCATTGTCTTGATGAAACAGCACTTTTTTCTTCTTCAAATGGGGCCGTTTTTTCGTGATTTTATCCTTTAAACGCTCCAACAACGCTATGTAATAATCGCTGTTGATGGTCTGGCCCTTTTTGAGGTAATCGATGAATATAATACCATGCGCATCCCAGAATACTGATGCCATAACCTTGCCAGCCGACTGTTGCGTCTTTCCACGCTTTGGATTCGGTTCATCACGTGCAGTCCACTCGGCTGACTGTCGATTGGACTCTGGAGTGTAGTTATGGAGCCATGTTTCATCCATTGTAATATATCGACGGAAAAATTCGTGTTTATTACGGTTGAATATCGGTAAACATTGCTCCGAATCATCAAAACGTTGTTGCTTTTGATCGATTGTGAGCACGCGCGGCACCCATTTTGCACACAGCTTTCGCATGTTCAAATATTCATGCACAATATGTCAACACGTTCCTTTGATATTTTTAAAGTCTCAGCTATCTCGATCAACTTCACTTTACGATAATTTAAAATTATTTTGTGGACTTTTTTGATGTTTTCGTCGGTAACAGCCTCCTTGGGGCGTCCACTGCGTGCATCGTCTTCGATGCTCATTTCGCCTCGTTTAAATTTAGCAAACCACTTCTCAACGGTTGATTTTCCTGGTGCAGAGTTCGAATAATGTTTATCAAGCCAAGCCTTGGCTTCAACAGTATTTTTTTTCGCCAAAAAGCAAGGCTTTATTAACACACGAAATTCTTTTTTATCCATTTTTTCACAATAACAAAAGCTGCTTCACTCACAATGCTATATCTCACGAACTAATTATCCGGCAGCTGTGAAATTTATACACGTATAGTTTGAAGGTTAGTACTAAGTAAAAATCACATGGATTTAATTCTAGTAACGCCATCTATGAGTCAGCCTACGAACTTTTCAGCCCACCCGATATAGATCGCACGTGAGTCGAACAGCCAATGTGCTATAGTTCTCAATTTGTTGAAACTCTATCCGACTGGTTCCTTCACAGGCGCACTTAGAGAAAATTTGGCGGGAAGATGATAGGAGCTGAAGGGCAGTTCAGTGAAGTCTCGTAAGTATAACAGTTTACAACAGAATCAGTGCATCAATGTAAATGTAGATTTGCTGTATCAGGTTATATGTTGTAAATTGAATATACGTATGTCTAGCAATTAATTGGTTTTAAACATTCTAAAGAAAAATATACAAGTGACTATCGTTATTGTAACAAAATTTTCGGACAACATTTTTCTCTCTCAACACAGTGGAATTATTTCGTGGGTTTAGTTCTATCCGTTTATTAGAACTGTCCTGGGTTGGAATATCTTTTAGGGACACAGTTTTCAGTATTGTCCAGAAATCAATGAGCTCTTGAAAATAAGTTGATACGGTCTAAAAGGAACAGAGGCGCAACCACGAATTTTTGTCTGGGGGGGCAAGTACCAGATAAACATACCAATAATAATAATAATAATAATAATAATTATTATTATTTTAATAATGATAATTTTAATAATAATATTATAACATTATTATTAGTATTATTATTATTGTTTTGCTTCATTTTACTTCGCTTCTTGTGCCACTTTTGGCTAATTTGCGAAGATGAGGATGAGTGATGATATGATGAAATTGATGAATGGACACTCACAAACATCCATGCCCAAGCCGGGTATCGAACCCGGGACCAACATTATTATTATTATTATTAATAGTAGTATCAAAGACGTTATTATCTTCGTAAATTATGCAAAAAAGCTGGTAGAAGTTGGTGCTATAGCATTTGGGTTCGAACAAACAATTTGAATTATTTTTTCAACACGTTCAATTTCACATTAATAATGAAAAACAAGCACACAAACAATTTTGGAGACAGAATATACTTGATAAATGCATTTAAAATATAATTCTTCTTTACATTAACATGTATAACTTTTATGCATGATATATGTTTCACATGGAACATGGAGCGACGTGTACCCTAAATTGTGTATGTATTCAAAGTTGCTTTAATAATATTATATACAACATATATTATTTAAATACATTACACAACCAATTCATCCATCTCACAATAAACCAACAGCAAAAAATACACAAATTGTCTGTCAAATGTGCAGGCCCCTTTTCCTGAAAACAATTGTTCATGCATTTAAAACAAAATCAATTAAGACAAGTCTTATTTCTCTGTCTGGTAATTTACAGTGCATTACAGAGAACAATGATAAACAGCGAGCGAAGATAGCTAGAAAATTTTTGGATCCAATTTTTTTGCATGCTGAAATCAATATTGATTAAATAGGGCGCAAATAATTTCACGGGACGCCAATGCATTCTTCCTTTTACAACTTTTGTGCCTACTCGATGGCACAGTGGTAACATCGTCGCCTTGTGATCAAGGGGTCCCGAGTTCGATACCCGGTGGAGGCACATGTCACAGTGTTTCGGATCCTACTTTACACTGTAGGTCCAGTCCCAATTAGCCTTTCTGTGTACAAAGTGTACTTGGAACCGCTAATCAATCAATCAATTTCACAACTTTTTGTCGTTTAGATCGTTCGGTGCCCAGGGCCGACTCCCGCCTCCCCCTAGATACGGTTCTAAACTTGGTAAGACGAAGAAAAGCAGGCATTGCGAGCGAAGCGAGCAAGAAAATTTACGAAAAGTATTATTATTTGCATAATATTTGAAGTTATGGGCGGTAATTTCCCCCCTGCAGGTACACTTGGCCGTCAATGTTTTCCCCCCTTGCCCCCTCTAGAACTTATTTCCGTCCAAGGTTGGGGTGGGGGGCAATACCCCCCTGTGGTTGCGCCACTGAAAGGAATGGTAAAGTTGCGCTGGAAATCGACGCAATTTCTGCTATGAAGGCCATTATTCTTCATGACAATGCCTGATCGCATACCGTCAACCTGCAAGGTTCATCATCCTTTTCACATTCTCAGTAGTAAATCTTCGAAAAATAAAACACAATATAGGCCTAACGACCGTGGTCACCATGTTTGTATTAATTTAATCTATTCTATAAGTAATTAGTTAAAATGTATTCGAAACGACCTTGTGACATCTACGCTATCAGTTTGTTTTTCTAACTTTTATATATTCTTGTATGCGTGCCAGTTTATTGTTGTAAATTCTTGTATTACCACGTGCTTGTAGTGATTTTTATGTTATGGTTTTTACGTGTTAAAATACGACAATTCTCAGCGTGTACTTTGCGACTCCTATCAAGAAGTTTCAGGTAATATTTTTTATCTCTACTGTCCCCATTTTTCCACTTCAAATCCAGTCGTTGATGATGCGATCACCTGCTTGCCTTGAAGATTTCTACGCAATAAACAATAGTAGTTTCCGTCAACACACTGGGGAAAGATTCCTTTGCTAACAACATTCACCTTATGCAGGGAGAAATAACATTATTTGGTACAAGGCTTTCTCATCAGCATTGAAGGTAAAAATAGGTTAATACAATTTCGTCGCCTTATGCTTTTGCGGGGCTGTCTGACTCGTAGAAATTGAGTTTTCTGAAAAGCCACGAAAACATGATTTAGAACATCAAAGGGTCCTTTGGCAGGCGCGAAAATATGGAAATTGATTGAAGAAAGACTAGAAAGTCGGACTCGTTCCGTATCTCGTTTTGTAAGGATGTACAATTTAGGGGTAAGATATAGCTAAAATCTGTCGTGGAACATGTCATACGAAACGGTAGCCATCTTGGTTTCTTCAGCGCAGAACTGTGCGAAGACGAAAATGGCGTACTCAGAGTCCTGGACCATACGTGTTGGGCTTGTGTCGCGTTTCTATTTCTGGTAGCGCCAATTTTAAACTTCCACGTACATTGCGCATGAGGGTAGCTAGTGCCTGCAGTAGTTTTGTTTCATTGAACTGTAAAATGATGTTGGTAGCGGGCGTATTTTTTTCATTCACTCGGATATCCAAGTCTAAAATTTCAAGGTAGGGCCCATTTTTTACAGATCTCATCTTATGATATTCATTAGAGAACCATTTTTTTTTTTTCCAGAAGACTCTTTCTCCTGGATTTTTACCAAGATCAAAACTGTTGAAAAGGTAAAAATATAAACAAAGGGCAAAAGTAAGAAGCTCCTACTACCTGGATCTGTGCTTGTTGGGAATGAAATGCTATTACAACGAAATATTAACTATTTAATTGTGGTTGTGAATTTACACTTCTCAATTTCAATATTTCTGATTTTAAATGCGGTTATGTAGTTGTAAACTTTTCTTCTTTATTTTCAATTGCAATATTTTTAGGAAGTCCTTTTCCACCAACTCCATTTTGTCTTAGACGACTTCCGTGGTCGAGTGGTTAGCACAGGGTGTCACGACTTCAGAGGGTTCTAAGTTCGAATCCCTGCATTGTCATGGTTTTTCTATGTGAGGGTTCGATCATCAATTATATATCATCATTCACCCCCTCATCGTCGCAATTAAACAAAAGTGGCAGAAAAGGGATCATATAGAATACATGAAAGATATTTTCTAAAACGTTTAAATAATTTTGTTTCAAATCTTCGCATTCTTTTCAAACAAGTAACCCGTCTTCCGTGACGGAGTGCTTAGCACATCGCACTACGACGGCAGGGGTTCCGGGTTCGAATTCAGACCTGGGCATGGGTGTTCATTGTGAGTGTCCCTTCATCACATCATCACCCATCCTCATCTTCGCGATTAGCCGAAAGTGGCAGAAGAAGGAAGCAACTGACTTTGGAAACTTTATTGTTTTTCTCTGCTTGGTAGAGCTCTAAGTTTCATTTTATTTAAGAACAAAATCTCAAACTGTCAAAGCACAGTAGTAGGTATTGTAGTTAAGGAGACACTGGTAACCAGCCAGACTTGACTACAAACACTTTCTGCGTGTGAACCGACGCATTAATCAACAATACTAATTAACCTGTAAACTGGCTCCCCGTATGCTAATGTTTGCCTACCGCTTAACTGTTAATGTTTGGGTAATTACACGTGTGAGCATGGCATTCACACTGAATGTCAAGCAAATGGCAACCAGTGCCTGGGGGATATCCAATCAAAATTACTACTTGTCCGTTCGTTGACGTGCCCCTCTGGACGGCCCTTTACCAGATTATGTGCAGTTTCCATTATAATGACTTGTACCGAGCAATGGTGTAGGCCAACCAACGCCGCACACATTAGAGAATTGAATTTTGGTGTCTTCATTACTTTGTGGCAGGATCAGTTTAATCTTTATATATATAATCTGATTTCACCAGAAATTTAATTCCATTCGTGTAATCTCTCTGTAGGAATCATTCATGTATCTAAAAGCTCTTCTGTACTGGCTATATTGAACCCCCATCAACTTCTCTTAATGGCGTTTTTCTGCTTGACGCTTCGTTTCGACGCTACACGAGAGAGCTGCACAACGGCCAGAATCGCTTACTAGGCCCGCCTGGCTGGTCGGGCGGGCGAGTAAAACTATAGACCTGGGTTTTGACCCTTCAAGCATCGAAAGCCCACGGGTAACTGGAAGGCCTTGCATGACGAAGCTCGCTTATCTTCAGCGAACGCTCATTCCGGTTTTTCACCGTCTCCAGATACATGAGTCACGCAGTCACCGTTACCAACTTTTAGATTTTAAAATGGTCAAGGAGCACTTAAAATGTTCATCACTTTTATCAATTTGAAATTGCAGACATTTGTTCCTTGCTAGAAAACATTTGTATCGCTCATATCCAGTGGCGGCGATTGGGTTCCAAAACTAGGGGGCCAAGGTGCAAAAGTAGGAACAGTTTAATTTCCCTTGGTACATGAGATTAGCGTGGTGCAAAAGTGGCAAAAAAAGGGGGGATAACTGCACTCTCTCGGCCCCGCCCCTAATTGCTGCCATGCTGACACCTGTAAAGGAGTACGAACCAAGTTTCGCAAAAAGTTCCATCGTAAATATTTTGGAACTTTGTGTGACTGATGGTTGTTCTACATCATACTTTTGGGGGGGGGGTACTCCCCTATGGCGCAGTGGTAGTGTCGTCGCCTTGTAACCAGGGTGTACAGGGTTCGATACCCGGTGGAAGCACATGAAGATTCGGATCCCACTTTAAAGAATAGGTCCAGTCCCGATTAGCCTTATTGTGCATAAATTGACCAAATAAATGAATCAATCAATCAAACACATTTTCTCTCTGGTGTAATTTTGCCAATTCAATATCCGAATTAGTTGCTCAAGATCCCGTCCCCCCTGAACACTAAGGCACCATGGTCCATAAAATGGAACATGAAATCAGAATTTGCATTATAAAAGGTTTTTGAATATTGTCATCTCTTTCAACAAATCGTCGTTCGCTCATGTTGTTGCTAGTTATCTAGTTCTACAGACCGCATTGATAGTATTGAATAGTTGTTTTAAGTCCACTTTATGCACAGAAAGGCTAATCGGGACTGTACCTACAGTTTAAAGTGGGATCCGAACCACTATTTGCCTCCACAGCGCATTGATAGTAATACGATGCAAAATATAACTATTAGAACATTAAGCCTTGTTTCCATGATTATGAAAAACGTTACGTTTAGTTTGTTTTTAATAAAATAAATTACTGCCTTGGTCAGCATATTTATTTTTTCATAACTGTTTGTAACGACCGCCATGTTCGGCAGATTTAAGTTGTATATTGGCATTTATCTTATTCGTATACTTTCAAGTTAAGAACTTAGATTAAATTATTTATAATTAATTGTTTTTATAATTCATGTATATATTTACGTTTTATCATATGTTATAATATTATTCGCGTATTTTTACATTTATTCAGAATTTATAGGCTAATAATTATCCCAAATAATATATGCAACGTTTTCATTGTTTAAGCACAAGTTAAATACATTTCTTCTTAATATCGATTTGTGTTCAACAATGTACAAGATTGAAGTAATTTGTCTTCGTTATAAACTAAATCTTTATTTAATCATTTTTTATGTGCAAGAGCAAATATGATTTATTTGATAAAATCAGTTTAGTTATTTCTATATAGTTTAATATTGTAATATTATAGCAAAGTATTTCTCCCTCGTTTTCAGTAAAATATCGTATTCCTATTGGCTGTTTATGTTAGGAGTGGGGGAACCACGCTTCGTGTTCTTGGCGATGTAAAAACTTCCACGTTGGCATTTTTAATTGTTGCCAACCTGAACTTTAGCTTACTATCGCTAATTAACATTGATGTGTTATATAAATTATCAGTTTTTCTTGTGCTATTTTGTGTTATGAGTTTGTATTGTAAGTTAGAACAATCTGTTATGCTGCGCCTCGCGCTTGAGGTAGGAGTTGAGGTCTTGCTATTAACTGTGAAGGCGGTGCGCGGACTCTCGTGTTAAATAAATTACTTATCACTGCCTGCGAGCGTGCATGACCCAACAAATTATAACTTTTAACTTGTGCGAATCAGTATGCACGAGGCGCGATTCGTGATTAAAGATTTTGGACATTTTAATTATAAAGTATTTGGAATTTTATTTACTGTCACGTGTCGCAATTCGGTGGTTTCCTTCCTGGAGAAAGGGTGGATCGTCTTAATCCCGATCCCTGGGTGAGAAGTGGTGCTCCCAACTGACCAGCCGGAGCAAGGAGCGGTGTGTTGCCAATTCGGATCTCCATACCCTGGCGAGTGGTGGCACGTTGCATTGCATTTTGTGACCCCGCAACGTGGGGCGTTGCATTTTGTGGCACCGCAACGTGGGGCATTGCATCTTGTGGTGCTGCAACGTGGGGCATTGCATTTTGTGGCGCCGCAACTAAGGGGCGCGAAGAAAGAAGACTTCCCCCTTCCCAGTAAATTGTTGCCCAGTGCTCCCTTATTGTTTTGTCCACCCAATCCATTGCCATTTCCAGAAGATGAATCGTGGTGATCGTCGGTTACTTAGAAGCAAAGTTCGCACCGAACTCTCCGAGACATCGGCAGCGTGCTGCAGCCAGCCGTGGAGCGACGTTTCAGGTTACCAATGTTTGGAGTGTCGGCTTCTTTATCACCCGGAGTGCTGTCCAATGACAGAGACTGTTGTGGATGGAGGTGATCAGGAGTCTCGATGCCAGAAATGCTTCGAAATGCGACTTCAGCCAAATCCGACGGCTACTGTTTCGTCTCCAGCAACAGTGATACCTGAGTGGGTCAATGTTTTGGTGGCCTCCCTAGCGGAAAAGGAGTGCGAGCGACATGAACAGCTGATCGCAGCGTTCACAGAGAAAGACCGAGAGCGCGAGGAGAAATTGAAGGCCGAAAAGGAGGAGGAGAAGAGACGCCATGAACAGCTTACGGGCCAGTTATCCGAAATAGTGCAGCAACTTAGTTCCATTCCTGCACGGATTCAGTTAACTGAAGAGAGGATAACTCAGGTGGAGTCGGCACAACAAGAACTCGTTTGTAAACAGACTGTTTTAGAGACTGAAGTTGTTGCTGTACAGGAAGAAGTGACGGGACTCAGTGGTCGACTGTCAAGTGAAATTTTGGGACTTCGAAGACATGTGCAGAGTACGGTGACCGAAACACGCTCAACTTTAATGGACTCAATAAAAGAACTTGGAGAACGATTGACAAACTTATCGCTACGTGCAGACACGGCTTTCCATGATACAGGTTTAGCTTCCCTAGAACTTCCAGTGACAAACGAGCGTGACTTAACCCGTAAGTCAGTTCCCAGTGCCCAAACAGCTGATAGACTTCGCAATATGGGTAACAATAGACAGCTATCTTCTCATGTACAGGTACCTGTGTCTCTCCGCACCAAGCAAGCAAGAAACGATCATCGGCGTGGACTGAGATACGAAGATCCTTCCGACAAAGACAGTGTCCTGTGCCAAGATCGTGTTTTTCGAGTTCCTCGTATGACAGACATCAACCAGCTGCCGAAGTTTGATGGAACCATCGAAGCCCATTCTGCCGAGAAATACCTCCGCGAGTTGAACCTAAGTTTCGATCTGATTCAAGTGCCAGATGAGTGTCGATTGGACTTGTTGTCGAGAATTTTTATCGGCACTGCAGAGCACTGGCTATCGGCTAATTGTGACCAGTTTCTCGACTACGAGGATTTTTGTGATCAGTTTAAGGCACAGTTTGCTTCTATTGAGGCCAAGCAAAGGCAACTGGCAGCCTTGCGAAGACGGCGGTACTCGCGGCAGACCAATGCGAGCATGGAAAGTTATGCCTGGAGCATATACGCGGGTTTTAGAAATCTATCGGACACTCTGCGAGAACCGGAAGTTGTTACGCTAATTATCGAACAATTGCCCTTCCGTGTACATCATCTGTGCCTTGCGAATGCACCCAGAAACATTCGTGATCTCACTGCTTTCCTGAAAAGCTACGAGTCGTGTGAAGAACCCATTGGTTTCAGACAGTATGATAACGCAGGTGGTGAGCGACGACGTGATGAAGATGCTAATTCTCGTCGTCCGCAGAATACCAGGTCGCCGCAGGTGCGCACAATTAGGCAGAACGCCTGGCCTAATCGACATGTTCAGAGACAATATCGCCCGTATCCGGAACCTCGTTGCCTAGATCAGCAAAACCGCCCGGTGCAAACAGATGAGCGCTCAGACAGGACCAGACGCTGGACTCCTCCGAGAAGAGGAAACTATTACCGCCGGAACTATGGAAACCGGTCAAGATCTGATTCACCGCAGCGCAGACCAGTGGTTAACGCAGAGACCAATACTGAAGACCTACAATTAACACCTGAGCAGCAAGAGGCCATAAATGATACAAGGCGCTACTATTTGAGTCTCGATGGTCATAGTGGCCAGGAAAATGCTCGTCTTGCCTAATTAATTCGTTCCGAGTTGGGCAAGGATTGTGCAAGGAGCGAGCCGCCTCAGTAAAACCACCTGATGTTAGCACTGCAATAGACCTGTCAAATAGTGAAGAAACTCTTATAAAGAACTATATGTAAGACTGTAATACACCAAAAGTAACACCACTTGAGCTGGACTATTTGTTTCATTCCTAGTGGACACAGGAAATTTTGATGGGCATAAAATCAACATCTATGTTGTGAAGAATCTCCCCGCTGACATGTTTTTAGGAGTTCCCTTTCTACGTGATTACCAGGCCAAACTGGACTTTGAACTAAATAAGTTAACACTTCAACTTAGTAATGTATCCTCCGTCACCGAAAATATTATATGTGATACGAGTGCCAAAGGATAGTATAAATGTGAGCATCGTATCTGTGAAGATAAGTAGACGTCAAGTGCACAAACCTGAAGTGTAAATTATATGAAAGTCCAAATGTATTTAATTACTATTGGCTTATGAAGTCGAATTTTCCGAAAAGTGAGAAAGATTTAGCGGAGTGGAGAGTGATTTAAATTTAATGAAATAGGTGCCTGTGTTTCAAAACCTTTTATCGATGCTAATCACCACACGGAACGCGCATGAGGAAGTTTTAGCTAAGTGGGAAAACAGCTGTTCTATAAATCGAACTGAATGTTATTGTACATGTTTTGTCTAATTCCATATTTTCAAGATCAGCTGTGGCTCGCTTATGCCAGAAAACATATGGTTAATGAACACTTCTAGTTATGCAAACATCGGTGTTGCTCCTTCGGAACTTTTTATTCTATCCTCCTTGTCCAACAACCTCAAGAAACCTCAGAATAGAGTCCAGCGCAGATAATTCTGCCGTGCAATGCGCGACAGAACTAAAGAAGCAGTGTTGCTAATGGAGCAGATAGAAAAATCGCTATGTAGCTACATACATATGGACTAAAAATTCGCAAAATATGAACTAACACATAAGTAAAATTACCAAAAATGCTGCAAAGAAGACTTCTTCATACGATTCCTTATTTGAGTGATTTCAAACAAAATAAAAAAATATATATATTATTTTTCATTGCATTAATGCACTGGTGGCGTTCTAACTTTTCACTCCCAAAACCCGTATACACTGTTATGGAACTGCAACGGCAGATAATAACATGCCAACGTGTTAAACCGCTACAATTGCACCATAGCGTCGAATAACATGGGTACCTGGGGGAAACCCTGGGGGGTAAAGGCGGTCAGGGGCGTGATGCTGATCACATCACCCCCACTCACGACCGGATCAAGAAAGTGTGGGGCGTTACCCCCACACCCCCTATACGCCTTCATGGCGTGGTGCTATGCACAGGGGAACACTTTACTTTACTTTACACTCCTCCTGAAGCAGTATTATTATTTCCTCTCTGAGATCGGCGACAGTCGGTTGCCTTTGTTGTACATTTACAAAGGATGCCGGCTTCCACAACAATAACAAGTACATATACTGCCACTAGACGATAAGCTGCGCGGCTTTTTCTTTTGTTATGAACCAGGGCCGGCGCTAGTAATTTTGCCTCCCTGGGAGGTGGCGGCAGATGCCGCTCTATTTCGACCCCCCCTCCCCCCGGTCATTACGCAGCAACGGAAAATTGAAAATCAATATATTCCTAACTAAAACATCAAAATATAAAATAAATAATGAGACTTCTTATGCTATTTCAATACTATTCAGCGCAAAAGAATATCTCGCTCGATCACAGTTTTCAATAGGCTTATTTTTTTCTTCTCTTCAAATTTTGCCGCTCTGGGCGATGGGACGGTTCGCCCTCCCCTTCCGCCGGCCCTGCTATGAACTTGGTCACCCATCAAAGCATGGCAATTTTAACACAGAAAACAATATGTATCGCATTAAGCAGCAAAAATGACAGCCTCCTCTATGCAATTTCTACAAGAACACGTGAGTTCAGCCAGAGTTGAAATGATGTTGGAACCACATAATTTATTTATTTTGAATAATTCCAAAATTATGAAATATGAACAATTTGTTGCTGCTGTTCGCTGCTCTCTTGCCAAAATGCTTTATTGGGATGCTAACACCATGACTGGCTTCCTCCTTCATGAACTCGTGCACGTTGCTTAGAATTTCCCGAGCTTGGCTATGCAAGGTTTTTGATTTCAACTTCGACAGAACTGGAGGCATTATGGAATTTAACGTTCATTAGCAAACACACACTTTTACATAAACACACGCAATACACGCACACAACGTCAAACCGGTCAAATACTTAGTATAAAATAAAAATATGGTGCTTCCAATCCAACAAAACTCACCGCCACTTTACCTGCCTTTTCCCCTTCCGTGACAGAAATAGTGCTTCATTATTACAGTTGGCAACACTAGTTACTAGCTAGCCAATGAACATGCACTGCCAGTGGCGTGCCCAGAATTTTCGAAAGGGAGGGGTTATGTATACTTTTTCTTGGTAGTCAGCCCTCATTTTGTCATATTTTTCTACCATTGACGTTCCTTTTTTTAGGAATACTGGGCCAAAGGGGGGGGTTATAACCCCCACCAACCCCCCCTTGGGCACGCCACTGTGCACTGCATAAAAGAAGCAAGCACTACGCCGTGCTATATTGCCACATTAGCGTCCCTACCGAACGGTGGGAACCGCGAGCTGGAGAGCTATTCAATTGTTTTCAATGATGTTTGCGCGAGTGTGTCCAGGAATGGAATGACAATGTGGCAACAATAGCGAAGGTTTTCGAGCAGGGTAGAACACATGATGCTAAGAGAGAGGGAGACGAAACGAAAATTCGTTTCTACGCAACGGCAAATTTACGTGTGTGGCACTCTACCAGTGAATTTTATTCAACAAACATTCTCTTTTTCATTTTCAACAATGATGAACAATCTAGTTCATTGTGTTCTTTAATGTACTACGATAAAAACGAAGCAACGGAAAAAGATCTTTCTTTTGGTAGCTAAACTATAAGACTTTCTCTTGTAAGAAACACATTGTTGATATATTGAGTTTCAGCGTTGTAACAATCAGTTCTTTTATTTTGTGTCTTGTTTATTTTTCTCTGACCGAAGCAAATTAAAGAGTTATGTAACAACAACGGTTGTAACACGATAAAACTGCCATTGTTGACGAAACAATAAACACTGATTTATTGATAAACTCAAAGAAGCAAAGCTATAAGTATGTCAAATGAAGATTGTGCTCTTTATAAAAACTAGGTCAAATAACAATGACCAAAAGGGACCATAAATTTTGGATGAAAGAATTGTCAGACCTGTAATATGTTTGTTACAGCAAGCTTATATTTACGAAGGTATATCTTACATTATCCAAGTTTATTGTTCACGTACATGCATATTAATTAAAATTTATTGTAACTCTCGCCGATTACATGTAACCTAAAAGCCTATCTCAGTTATATGTGTCATAAATTATTGTGTTTGGAAGAAAACTTAAATCTGTTATCAAGTAGTTCTTTCAGTGTAATCTGAGTGTATAATTTTATAATTGTTTTAATCGAATATTATTTGTGTTATGCGATAGTAAGCATCTAGTTAGAAAAAAAATACTTCCATGTACTCAGCAATTTTTATTTATGCCGACAAGGGAGGAAATTGTAACGACCGCCACGTTAGGCAGATTTAAGTTGTATATTGGCATTTATCTTATTCGTATACTTTCAAGTTAAGAACTTAGATTAAATTATTTATAATTAATTGTTTTTATAATTCATGTATATATTTACGTTTTAACATATGTTATAATATTATTCGCGTATTTTTACATTTATTCAGAATTTATAGGCTAATAATTATCCCAAATAATATATGCAACGTTTTCATTGTTTAAGCACAAGTTAAATACATTTCTTCTTAATATCGATTTGTGTTCAACAATGTACAAGATTGAAGTAATTTGTCTTCGTTATAAACTAAATCTTTATTTAATCATTTTTTATGTGCAAGAGCAAATATGATTTATTTGATAAAATCAGTTTAGTTATTTCTATATAGTTTAATATTGTAATATTATAGCAAAGTATTTCTCCCTCGTTTTCAGTAAAATATCGTATTCCTATTGGCTGTTTATGTTAGGAGTGGGGGAACCACGCTTCGTGTTCTTGGCGATGTAAAAACTTCCACGTTGGCATTTTTAATTGTTGCCAACCTGAACTTTAGCTTACTATCGCTAATTAACATTGATGTGTTATATAAATTATCAGTTTTTCTTGTGCTATTTTGTGTTATGAGTTTGTATTGTAAGTTAGAACAATCTGTTATGCTGCGCCTCGCGCTTGAGGTAGGAGTTGAGGTCTTGCTATTAACTGTGAAGGCGGTGCGCGGACTCTCGTGTTAAATAAATTACTTATCACTGCCTGCGAGCGTGCATGACCCAACAAATTATAACTTTTAACTTGTGCGAATCAGTATGTACGCGCGCGATTCGTGATTAAAGATTTTGGATATTTTAATTATAAAGTATTTGGAATTTTATTTACTGTCACGTGTCGCAATTCGGTGGTTACCTTCCTGGAGGAAGGGCGGATCGTCTTAATCCTGATCCCTGGGTGAGAAGTGGTGCTCCCAACTGACCAGCCGGAGCAAGGAGCGGTGTGTTGCCAATTCGGATCTCCATACCCTGGCGAGTGGTGGCACGTTGCATTGCATTTTGTGACCCCGCAACGTGGGGCGTTGCATTTTGTGGCACCGCAACGTGGGGCATTGCATCTTGTGGTGCTGCAACGTGGGGCATTGCATGTTAGTTTGTATTTTCATACGGGTGCAAATAGCAGGCAATGCTATTTACACATTTCAACAAACAAACAACGTAAAAATTAAACCGAGAGATTTACGATTTCAAGACCAGAAAAGTGACAAAATGAACAATACACACAAACCTATTTCAAGACCTTGAAAATAAATTTAGAAATTTTGGTTTGACATAATAATGACACTAATTTGAGAAGTTACAAAATCTTAGGTGCAGTGGCGTAGCAACATATCGCGAGGCCCTGGGCGAGATTTGAATGCAAGGCCCCATCCGTTCTTTAAGTTTGAAATATCAATGTAAATCGATACACAGTCATCAAGGAAACGTCATCAAATTATCATATTTATATAATAGCCTACAATAATAATTAATTTCTGACGATAATTATATTTAATTAATAGTACGCTACAGAGAAATTTACACTTGGCAGAGCTACAGTAACCAAAGTAGTAGTAATAGTACGTTTTTAAAGATGTTCTTTAGGCAGTAAGATAACTGAAATATCCTTAAATGTGCTAAACTTTTTTAAAAAAAATCAGAAATACAAACTAAGAATCTTTAAATATAACCTATATATTATTTAATGAGTCGTTCTTTGTTTCCTCATTTGAAAGTTTGTAGGATGTAAATGTCACAAAGCATGGCTTAAGTAGAAAATATAGAAGGACGCACATAAAATGTCGGTGCTTGATGGAGCGGGGGGGAAAGGGTGCGCTAAACCACAATACTATCTAGGGGCCCAAAGTATCTACCTACAAGCTCTTCGACACAATCGGTTTCAACATCAACAAATCTTAAAATGATAGTCATTTGCCCCATGAGTGTGAAATCTTTGGTGTAATCAATTGATACAGCTAATTTGACTTCTTTTAATTAGCAATTTTGACTTTGTTGCACATTAAATTTATGTAATTACAGTAGAGCGTCGATTATCCGAACGTCGGTCAACCGAACGACCGCTTAACCGAACTGTGTACTCGCTCACTTTCAGATATCTGTAATGAAAAAAGTACGTGACTTAGCTGCTCGTAAGCGTGTAGGCTTGCTTAGACAGACCAAAATAAAGGATTTTTTTAAACGTTAATTTTGTGTACTGTGTGTATTGTTCATGGAAAATGCGTATGTAATATGTACATGTTTTTGTTTAATAAACTGTACCACATACTATATATTCCTACTAAAGTTGCCTTTGTACGTTACTTTGTAATACATACTTAAAGAGATGCCTGTTTTTATGAATAAATTTACTGTACAGTACTTCTTTTTGGCAAATAAACATGTACAGTTCGATTATCCGAACAAACCAGTTTTCCGAACACCCATGTCCCCCAATTACTTCGGATGATCGACGCTCTACTGTACTTAGAATGGCTGGTTGTGGCTACACTTACATTAATATCTATACAAATCGATGCTCTAACTCTGAATTTTCACATATTACAACATATCTTTCTTTGACATTTATGTATTCAAAAGAAGAAAATACAAATACTTACTTATCCCTTCCCCCAAACAGAAGGCCGTACAGGATATAGACAACACTGGAAGCTAGTGTAGAGCTATCAAGGAGAAGAAACTTTCCTAAAGCACTTGATTTCAGATTTAAGCACATTCCTGAAACGTAGAACTTGGATCAGGAAATTCGGAAGATAAATCATCTTCGTGCCCGTTACAGAGGGCAATAGCTGCATCTGAAGTTGTAGGAAGAACTTATAATATTAGTGTAGGAAGAACGAAGGAAGAACTGCTAATATTATCCATACCCTTCTTCAGTTTAAAACACCGGAAGCATTTGGGCTACGCAAGGTCACGAGACAGAAGAAAAGCCAAAATAAAGTGCTATTTACTCAAGAAAATAATAAATGGATAAAAATGTCCAAGCAATTTTTGCGTTGATGTTTCACATGAGAAATGAGAATTATTTTGACTTTTTCGGGACCCCTTTAGGCTTAGAGCTCCCGCCCGCCTCTGATTTGACGTATTCATTGAAATTATAACGTTAAACTGGAATATAAAGCCAGATAAAAAGGTCTTAATTTTATTGCCCACAAAAATTAGCCTTTTCTATCTTTCTCACTTCCATTTATTACGTTTTTCGTATCAACCTCATGGGACGGGAGGCCCCTACATGCGCAAGGCCCAGGGTGGTCGTCCACTTCACCCACCCCTTGCTACGCCAATGGTTATACATACAACCTCAAGGCACCTGCGCTGTGCCTAGCAGAAATTCAAATATTTCCATGCGTAGTGAAATATAATGGCCGTTGGCAACACTGACAGGAGTGCTCGCTTCTACTTGCAAGAACTACATCGAGTGTCACGGGTCTTCAAGACCGGGGTAATAGAAAATCCTGACAGGCATCGATGCCGTGATGTCGAACACCTGGACTCGACGTGCGTGTTGCATATTCTTGAAAGCGCGCCTCCTCGCAGACGGGTTTATTCCGAGTCTTGTGCAGGTCTCTATACACGAGGTGTCGAAAAACTTATTTTATCCTGAATACATATGCAACTGCAGGCTCACAATTGCCATTAATGGACACGTTTCGCAATTACTGTAAACGAGGTGTATGACTTGCTTCGTATGTCTCAAGAAGTTGCACAGTAAAGTAGATTTAGTTTAGCTACTCTTTTCAATATGTTTTAGTTCGCTTTTAAGCCCACTATATGCACAGAATGGTACTGGACTTAAAGTTTAAACTGTGATCTCAATCACTATATGCCTTAACCGGGTATCGAACTAGGAACATCTTCTTTACATGGCGACGATATTATCACAACGCCACCGGGGAGACCTCTTATATAAAATTTTGTTTGAAAATTTCAAATAGACAGTTCGTTCCTAATTGTCGTACAGAAAAATTCGACAATATCATACAATGTCTAGAACGTAACCGAAAGTCTTGAACTCATTTTCGACTCTATTTTTATAAGACCGCCCACCCCTATTTTACATGCCCTGGTAATTGGTTTTGTATGTTTCTTTTATGGCATTGCATTCTCCTTTTCTTTCTTGTTTTCTGTTAAGCTGGTCATTTCTCTTTATCATTCGCATTTTTCAGTCTGATGTACTTCATCCTGAGCCTTCAAATGTTTCTACTCTTGTACTAGTGTCTTCAAAATTCCGGTTCACCACAAGCTCTCCTGCGTGCACTTCTCGGTGCCGTGAAAGCACATGGAAGAGGTGCAAAGGTAGGGTTTCACTCATTCTTGATTTGGCCTTAAGAGGGTTGATCAGCATCATACTCCGGCCGCCTTTACCCCTATTCCAGTGTTGCCCTTATCTACACTTTGGCGAGAGGCTGGGTGAATACCAGAGACGCTTATGTGAGGATACTAATAGGGAAATTCCTCACATGAATCGCGCCTGGATCTCTAGCCTTGGATCAGACACCCTACGAGCGAAATACAGTGTCTAATCTCTGTAAATAGTAAAAATAAAGATCGTTTCCAAGTCCACATTGTGGTCAGATAGGCTAATGGGGACCGAACCTACAGTTTGAGCGGGATCAGAACCACCGTGCTATGCATCTCCAGCGAGGATCGAATTCTTGGCCCCTTTATTACGAGGCCTCAGCGTTACAACCGGAGTCGGATTTGGAGGGGCAACTGGGGCACTCGCTGAAGCGTCGTGCTTCAACCCCGCGTCAGATACAAATAATTGTTTCTGCACGGTACGCTACATTACGAGTTTATAGGGCGATGGTGCTTCCAATTAAGGAACTAAAGTGATTTTTCCTGACATGAATTGTTATGACATACTTAAAAATAACCAAATTACTGAAATCATATTCTAAAGAAAGTAGTACATAAAAATTGTGTTCAACTATTTCAATAAAAAATAGTTAATGTGCACTATTGGTACAGCGCCATGAACAGGTAGTGTGAAAAATTGCACGGGTCTGGACCCTCTGACGGTTCCTCTGCATTATGATCCGCTAGAGGCGCTGGTGTCGGCACAGCTACGTGGTATTTGATTTGATTTTGATTTGATTTATTTCACTTCACTTCTTGTGCCACTTTTGGCTAATTTGCGAAGATGGGGATGAGTGATGATGTGATGACATTGATGAATACACATTACAAACGTTCATGCCCAAGCCAGGATTCAAACCCGGGACCCCTGGCGTCACAGCGCGATGTGCTAACCACTCCGCCACGGGGGCCGGCGCTACGTGGTATTCGTCTGCTTATAATGGAAGTAATGGAGTTTTCGTTGCAACGTCTGATTCTATTACATGAAGCATTTCTATGAATGTGATATTTGCTATGATATTTGGTACAGTGGTCGTGAAGAAATTAGCGAACATTCTAGACAGTCGACCACGTCCTGTTATCGTGACTTTAATTAATACGGGAAAAAATATTCGTGTGGAACGCTCTTGGTAACTCTAATTTTTTCTATATGAATTAGGTTCATTAGCCTATTATTATTATTATTATTATTTCTTTTAAAGAAATAGACACCGAGGCATTTGTATTTTTTATACTTACTGTCGCTTTTCTTCCGCTTGAAACTAATATCGGTGATGATGATAAGTGATGATTGTATGAAACGACAAAGGAAAACCCACAACACTCCCTTAGTGCCATCGACATGAGTGTAAGGAAACTTTCAGATCAATGGGACTAGCGACACGGGTTCTAAAAACATAGAAAAATAAATTCTAGTACACAATCCAACACTTGAGGTCTGGAATCACATTGCGATGTTTCTTCTTGTGTTACGCATGCTATTTATTTATTTATTTTATTTTACTTTTCTTTCCAAAGTAATGCCATTTCGGACTGCAAATCACTCCTCAAATATAACTGTTTCCATCAATTCACTTACCGCCTCACAAGACAAACAAATCTACACAATATATTCCAAAAACTAACTAAGCTGCATTACTTTAATAAGAAAATTAGTTGCGATACTGATCGCACTGCCATCTATGTTGTCATCCGCTTCGAGAACCAGTTTTTCGGGTCGTTTTCCACGCTACCTATTCAAGGCGGTGTACTATTGATTTAATTATAGAATGAAATCTACAAGTGGAAAATATTACTTGGTATGAAACTATGTAATTTCACTATAGCGCCAAAATATCAATGAAAAGTTAATAGAAGAAAATTATGATAGAAAATGTTAATAAATTTCCACTTTTATAGGGTAAAATAATAGTTTGATATTGAACATATTGAACACGCACCAATGGCTCATCGGAAATGAAGAGAGACACAAATTTTGAAACTTGTATTAACCTCCCATGATTCTTGGTTCTAATCTTCAACTTGTTCTGCTTATTGCCGATCTTCCTTGCAGAGCGGTTATCACAGCGGGCTACGATGACCGGGGTCTCGGGTTCAAATCCCGGCCTGGGCATGTGTGTTCTTTGCGACTGTCCCTTCATCAATTTCATCATATCAACACTAAGTTCGTTGTCGCGATTAGCCAAAAGTGGCAGAAAAGCGGCGTTAAATAACAACAATCAAGAAAATTTTAAAAAAGTTGTGCTGATTGTTCTTAATTAATAATACAATATACAGGGTGTCATTTTAATGGCGCCCACGGACCACGGAAACATATAGAGGACATCAAAACAATCAACTTTTCTCAGTAACATTTTTCTCGTTGGTGCATCATTTCGGCGCTAAAGTCGTTCAAAAAAGCTCGTTTTGCCGCCTGAATGTTGGCAACCCAACACAACATTTGATAGCATTTGTGACGTTATATCCCGTCGTGAAGCGATGCGTTACAGGGTTGCCAGGAACACACATATTCTGTGAAAAATGACATAGCTACAATGAGCCACATTATGTACCGTAAAACAAAACGAGAAAAAACTTTCTGTAACCTAACGGGAAGTAAATAAACGATACGAAAAATAGTAGATAGAAAATAGAATTCAAGTGGAAGTGGTCATATCGAATTTTGTCTCAGCTTGCATGTCAAATATTTGCAAACTAGTCAAGTTGGCGTCTACAATTTAGTCTATCCACTTCGTCACTTAACAGATGACAAAATAGAAATGAGCGAATTCAAAGTTCCAAAGGTAATCAACATATAATATAACGCATATTCAGAGCATTATGAGGTAAGTGGCAAAAATGGTTGAAAATACAGGGATATAAGTAGTAGAAACAGACGACTGTGTTTATCTATGAACCGGATAAACATGTAATTGTTTGCAACTGTGAACAAGGCAGTATATTCGCTACTGATTCATAATTAGATTGTTACTGTGGTTGTTTCATTAGCCGTAATGTAACAACGTGAAACTCGGATGCTTCCGTTATCAGCACAAGGCATCTGGATACAAACCTGCAGATATCAACCTTGCAACGGGATTTGCAAATATTTGACATGTAGCTGGGCGTAAACAGTCACATGTAAGCTGTAAGTCCAAGAAAATGTATTGTTGTTGATATTTGACATATAAGCTGAGACAAAATCCGACATTGACATTTCATTTTGAATACGTTTTTTACAATTTCTCATATCGTTGGTTCACTTCCCCCTTCCCCTGAGATAACTGCTGATCTTTAGGCTGGTAGGCTATGGTGTTCGGTCTGCTGGACGCGTTTCTCGCTTCGTTTTACAGCTAATAATGTGGTTGGTAGTTTGTCATTTTTCACAAAATTTGTGTGCTCCTTGCAACACTGCCGTGCGCTGTTTCGCCGCAGGATATGACGTCACAGGTACGATCAAATGTTGGGTTGGGTTGCCAGCATCCAGGCGGCAAAACGGTCTTTTTTGAACGGCTGTAGCGTCGAATCGACGCACCAACGAGAAAAATGTTACTGGGAAAAGTTGTTTGTTTTGATGTCCTCTATACATTTCCGTGGTCCGTGGGCGCCATTAAAATGACACCCTGTATATATATACATACACAGGGTGTCATTTTAATGGCGCCCACGGACCACAGATTCGTGTAGAGGACATAAAAACAAACAACTTTTCCCAGTAACATTTTTCTCGTTGGTGCGTCGATTCGACGCTACAGCCGTTCAAAAAAGACCGTTTTGCCGCCTGGATGCTGGCAACCCAACACAACATTTGATCGTACCTGAGACGTCATATCCTGCGGCGAAACAGCGCACGGCAGTGTTGCAAGGAGCACACAAATTTTGTGAAAAATGACAAACTACCAACCACATTATTAGCTGTAAAACGAAGCGAGAAACGCGTCCAGCAGACCGAACACCATAGCCTACCAGCCTAAAGATCAGCAGTTATCTCAGGGGAAGGGGGAAGTGAACCAACGATATGAGAAATTGTAAAAAACGTATTCAAAATGAAATGTCAATGTCGGATTTTGTCTCAGCCTACATTTAAAATATCAACAACAATAAATTTTATACGATTTACAGGTTACACGTGGCTGTTTACGCCCAACTACATGTCAAATATTTGCAAATCTCGTTGCAAGGTTGATTTCTACAGGTTTGTGTCCAGATGCTATGCGGTACTTTTGTGCTGATAACGGAGGTATCCGAGGTTCATGTTGTTACATTACGGCTAAATCAAGTACAACCACAGTAACAATCTAGTGATGAATCAGTACCGAATATAGAGCTTGTACTTATATCCCTGTTTTTTCAACCATTTTTGTCACTTGCCTCATAATGCTCTGAATATACATTATATTATCTGTTGCTTACCTTTGGAATTTTGAGTTATTTCATTTCTATTTTGTCATCTGTTCAGTGTGTCACAGACAACTAGTATCAGAAGGACGAAGTGGATAGACTAAATTGTAGATGCAAACTTGGTAACTAGATTTGCAAATATTTGACGTAAGCTGAGATAAAGTTCGATATGACCACTTCCACTTGAATTCTATTTTCTTTCTTTATTTATCGTATCGTTTGTTTACTTCCTGTTAGGTTACAGAACGTGTTTTCTCGTTTTGTGTTACGATACATAATGTGGCTGATTGTAGCTATGTCATTTTTCACAGAATATGAGTGTTCCTGGCAACCCTGGAACGCATCGCTTCACGACGGGATATAACGTCACAAATGCAATCAAATGTTGTGTGTGGTTGCCAGCATTTAGGCGGCAAAACTGACTTTTTTGAACGACTGTAGCGCCGAAACGACGCACCAACGAGAAAAATGTTACTGAGAAAAGTTGTTAGTTTTGATGTCCTCTATACGTTTCCGTGGTCCGTGGGCGCCATTAAAATGATACCCTGTATATATATATACCGTATATATATATATATACAGGGTGTCATTTTAATGGCGCCCACGAACCACAGATTCATATAGAGGACATCAAAACAAACAACATTTCCCAGTAACATTTTTCTCGTTGGTGCGTCGATTCGACGCTACAGCCGTTCAAAAAAGACCGTTTTGCCGCCTGGATGCTGGCAACCCAACACAACATTTGATCGTACCTGTGACCTCATATCCTGAGGCGAAACAGCGCACGGCAGGGTTGCAAGGAACACACAAATTTTGTGAAAAATGACAAACTACCAACCACATTATTAGCTGTGAAACGAAGCGAGAAACGCGTCCAGCAGACCGAACACCATAGCCTACCAGCCATAAGATCAGCTGTCATCTCAGGGGAAGGAGGAAGTGAACCAACGATATGAGAAATGGTAAAAAACGTATTCAAAATGAAATGTCAATGTCGGATTTTGTCTCAGTCAACATCTAAAATATCAACAACAATACATTTTTTTGGACTTACAGCTTACACGTGGCTGTTTACGCCCAACTACATGTCAAATATTTGCAAATCTCGTTGCAAGGTTGATATCTACAGGTTTATGTCCAGACGCCATGCGGTACTTTTGTGCTGATAACGGAAGTATCCGAGGTTCACTTTGTTACATTACGGCTAAAACAAGTACAACCACAGTAACAATCTAATGATGAATCAGTACCGAATATACTGCCCTGTTCACATTTGCAAACTATTACATGTGTATCCGGTGCATAGATAAACACATAGTCGTCTTAGAGCTTGTATTACTACTACTTATATCCCTGTATTTTCAATCATTTTTGACACTTGCCTCATAATGCTCTAAATATACATTATATTATCTGTTGCTTACCTTTGGAATTTTGAGTTATTTCATTTCTATTTTGTCATCTGTTCAGTGTGTCACAGACAAACAGTATCAGAAGAACGAAGTGGATAGACTAAATTGTAGATGCCAACTTGGTAACTAGATTTGCAAATATTTGACATGTAAGCTGAGACAAAATTCGATATGACCACTTCCACTTGAATTCTATTTCCTTTCTACCATTTTTCGTATCGTTTGTTTACTTCCTGTTAGGTTACAGAACGTGTTTTCTCGTTTTGTGTTACGGTACATAATGTGGCTGATTGTAGCTATGTCATTTTTCACAGATTATGTGTGTTCCTGGCAACCCTGGAACGCATCGCTTCACGACGGGATATGACGTCACAAATGCAATCAAATGTTGTGTGTGGTTGCCAGCATTCAGGCGGCAAAACGGGCTTTTTTGAACGACTGTAGCGCCGAAACGACGCACCAACGAGGAAAATGTTACTGAGAAAAGTTGTTTGTTTTGATGTCCTCTATACGTTTCCGTGGTCCGTGGGCGCCATTAAAATGACACCCTGTATATATGTATGTATATATATTTATAGGTATATACACACACACTCCTCACAGAAAGTTTGGAATATTGATATATTATACACAACAAGTTTTGAATCAGAGTTGTTAAAGTTCCAGGAATTTTAAATCAATTCGGTCCAGGAACCTTTTATCCGGAAAAATTTAAATTCGGTCCGGGAACATTTTTTCCCCGCATCAATTTAAATACGGTCCAGGAACCTTTTTTGAATGAAACAATAGGCAACTTGGACCGAATTTAAATTCTGCGAGAAGAAAGGTTTCGGTCCTGTAGCAGAACCCATTAGAATTTTTAGTTCCTGGACTTTTAACAACTCTGTTTTGAATATTGTTATATTAGAAAATAGGTTATTGGCACCGTGGCATATGTCGGCGAAAACGAAAACTTCTCGCAGACACAGATACCATGTGTTGTTGCATTCCAAGGCTGTGTGCCTGCCAGCTAATGCCTAACGTAACAATATTCCAAACTTTTTGTGAAGTGTGTGCGTGTGTATATACAAATTGTTGTTATATGGGGGACCTGTACATGAAACTAAGGGACAAAAATGTTTGATTTTTCAGACCTCTTAAAGATTTTGGTTATAGGCCTCACGTACAGCCTATCCCGCCCTGGTTATCACTTCTGAATTGTAGTTTGAAAGATACACTTGGTGCATCTTCTGCAGGATGTACACGATTGCATACCTAATCCCCCACTGTTCTTTTGCTGTTAATTTCTTGTATGTAGAAATCTCGGTTTCGTAAAATGAACGCGCAGCAAGACACTTAAAGACCTTAATTGGTTTTCGCTCGGCGGAATCGTTCCCAATTTAATTACATCAACGGGGTTAGCAACGCTCAACACTCGGTTCAATCCAAATGGAAAACCCATTACAAGAAAGTGCACCCGCAACAGAAGGGCGAATGAAGTCTCCCATTCTCAATTAACGGGCATTCTCGACAGCTGTTAAGTGGTCTGTAGTGGAGGGTCGATTCTAGAACTGTACGCTTCGGTTGCAAAGATAATAGGATTGTTCGCAGTTTCAAGCTTCCCTCGAAATGAAAGTTTCCGAAAGAATGCTCTTAGATTTGCCTTATGCAATACCCAACAGGTTGTCTACTGTCAGATGGGCGGGATAGACGCCAGTCACCAAACCTATCCCCTCTTTATGAGAAAAATGTCAATGACATATAATTGATGTGGTGCTCCAAAGATGACGTTGCTGAGCTTTGTTAGAGAGAAAATTAATGAAAATTAAAATTTGAGAGTCACTTGCAATGTTTATCCAAGATTTTTAAAAATATATACTGAGGTTGTAATTTAGTTCTGTGCGTTATTGATTTTACTTCCATTTAGATATAGAGGCTGCCTTTATATTAGAATATCTCGTACATTCTCGACCCAAATCAGATAATTAAATGCAATGCAATTTTAGCCTCCCCGATGGCGCAGTGGTAGCGTCCTCGCCTTGTAATCAAGGGGTCCCGGGTTCGATACCCGGTGGAGGCACATAGTGGTTCGGATCCCACTTTAAACTGTAGGTCCAGTCCCGATTAGCCTTACCATAAAGTGGACTTAAAACACCAATTCAAGCAATGCAATTTTAATTTAATGTGCATTTACTGTCCCGTATCTAGGAACAAAACTTATTCTCATTGTTAGAAAATCTCTTGTAAGTAAAGACTACTGAATAGTTCGAATCAGGGGTAAACAAAACTAAAAATTATTGAGGCGCCAGCCCCTTTTTCTCAGGAGCCAGCTTTCCCTCCCCCTCCTCCCAATACGCGATAAGAAAGCCATGAATCTAAGATACTACAAAATGTGATCTTAAAACTTTTAATTTACTAATTAATACAATATTGAATTAAAAGTAATTAATTCCTGGACGGGGATAGCTTTCCTACAAAAGGCTCAAGCGATAACAGCATGAATAACTATGCAACTAACACTTTCTATGTAATATATGGGCGTCTCGACCATGTTGCTTCAGACTTTAAAATTCGGCTAGCAACAATGCAAATATTTATAATGGCATTTTAATTATTCTGATTTAATGATACGCGTGATGCAGAAAAGATGCAAACAAGAACACATACTGTACTTGTTACTTTTTTTAACAAATAATTAAAATTTCCTTGACCCTCCTTCATCCGCGTCTTCATTACAGCACAAATGTCCCGCGCGCGGCACTTAGTGCCGCGTCATCAAAACCAACGTTATTTACGTGAATTATTAATGCAAATGGAGCACTTGCTGGAATCAAGCGAAATATACATGAACGCAAACATGTCTATTTCGGACATTTTTATCAGCTATTAAAAAAAAAAGATGAAAGTGTCTCATAGATAGGAGACAAATTTATGGTAAATAGAAACTGAGGAGAGCGGTAAATAAAATGTTATATCAGCGGTATATACCAGCGGTGGAAAAAAAAAATTGGCACACACTTTTTCATCATGAGAGGAAACAACTTACAAAAGAGCTATAAATTGATAAACTACTTTATTTTTATATACTACTGTACACAAGTACTTAGCTGCCCAACCAAAAATAAAACATCAACACAAAATCACTTCATTTCTAAATTTCATATCTCAAGTGATTTATTCATTGTATGTATTTAAAGGATATCCTTGCTGTCCAACAAATAAAATAATCACAACTGCACATACACAAACACATGTTGAAAATCACATGATGATAAACAAAATTCATTCCTGACTGAACGCAAATGATACCATTGTTTCCCTTGATGTGCGGGAACAGACTAATCTTATCGCTGCTACAGCTAGCAAGTTCAATGAAACTGGAAGTTGAGTAGAAATTCGGGGGAAGAAAGGAATGCAACTTGACAGGGAGCGAATATTTAGAACTGAAATTATGTGCATGGGAAATCCCAATTTGTAGCATCTTCCTGATGTGATCGAAGATAAAACGTTTTTCATCTGCAAGTGGTAGGAAACTTTAGGCAAACGTTTCGTTACAAATCGACAGTTTGCGCGCACAACCTCGATTGCCGGTCTTTGCGTGTTTTCTACTTAATTTGATGATATTTCACTGTTATTTCGCGAAAAAGCGTTCATTTCGTGGAAAAGCACATATTTGGCGTTACTTCGCGAATAAAACTCATGCATATTTCATCATTGGGGGTGTAGTTACGTGCTGAATGTTCAAAATTGCATCTTTTTTTCACATTTCGCGATTTCGCGCATCGCGAAAATTCAATGTCCCTACTCATAGAATTACAAGCTTAGTTAGAATCTTGAAGCAAATGCACCAAAATATTATTATAAAAGTAATTAAAATTTGCCATATAATGAGGGCACTAAAAAATGAACTCACCATTCACAAAATTATCAAAGTATTTTCCTTAAATGTTCAACGTATTTTTCAAAACATTTCAACGTATTTTTTCCAAAAAATTTCATCTTATTTATCAAATCGAATTGAAATCGTACAACTTATATGGGCGTAGAAAGGAACTATTTGTACCAAAACTCTTTGTCAAAATCAGGCAAATAGCGAGATACACAGACCGACTCAAAAGGCACAGTATTAATAGAATACCCAGGTCTGGTTATCGGAAAGGATGAGCAGAATTGGTACAAATTTCCAACTTACATCATTCAGCCGTAAGAAGACACGAAGAAGCATACCATCGAACACCAAATTAGAAAACCACATACAAGGTAGAAAAAAATGCATGTATAATATACAACATACCATGCAAATGCTGACCATGCATAGGTCAAAAATAACCGAATATGTATGGAATTAATCACATACGATTCAATGGAACAACATAACGGTACTGCACAAGAACCAAACTGGAAATTGAGGAAAATTAAAACAACTGTCTTTAATAGCAATGGCCCAAAACCAAATAGACGTCATCCCAATGTAGAATTCAAGCAAATACGGTCTTCTCTCCTGAGAAAACAGAAATAGTAGTAGCAAAATTGGAGGAGAAATTAGTACAGAATTCCGTTGGCACCGAAACGGCCGTTGCGTTCGGCGAAAAAGACGCAGCTATAGGGAAACACATGCGACTGAAGCAATAGGAGGCCATTCGACACCGTGCGCGGCTGAAGTCGGGAGACAGTTCTAGGAGAACTGAATTATATTTTACCGTATCATTCATATTCATCGAGGTCTCTTCTGTCGTCAACCCATTAAACAACAGTCTTGTTCTAAATAAAAAGTGTGTTGTGAAAAATAACACAATGCTTTGAAAAAACTGTTGTTTCGAGTTTAAACAATAATTAAATTGGTCAACAATCATAGGCGTAGCTACGGGGTGTGCCGGGTGTGCCTAGGCACACCCTAATGGGCTGCTTTATCAAAGAGAATTAAAGACAGATATTTCAATAAGAGAGAAAATAAGCGGCAGTTTGTAAGAAGTTGAAAATGTCATTACTTGGTACAAACGTGTGCATTTTCGCTGATGAAACGGGTGCCTATAGATTTTCGATTTTTTTATGTCATTGGAGAAAGAAGATATTTACTGCATTCTACTCTGTACTGCAGCGCTTTTCTTCTGTACCTGTCACAAGCTGCACGTGTGAGAGAGAGAGCTTTCTCCAAACTTACCCAAGTTAAAACTAAATTAAGAGCAACTCGGAAGCAGGATAGATTGGAAGCCCTGCTATTGCTATTTGTGGAACAGGAAAAAGCTTAGTCTATTGATGTAAATGAAGTTATTGATGAGTTTAAGAACATTGTTCCTTTTGACAGACGTCTCTTGTTATAGATGACGTGTATTTTGATGTATTTGTTTGTAACGTTTATGAACATTTTGTGTGTGTGTAATTTCTATGCAATTTGATTTTTTCTACTACATATATTCAGAAATTTTCAACACTGTCATTTAGTGAATTTATATTCCTTCAGTGCAGTTAAAGAGCCAAGTGATTGTGTTGCAAAATATGCCATTAAAAAGGTAGAAGACCTCATTTTTTTCTTTGTGCACACCCAAATATAAAGTTCTAGCTACGCCTATGGTCAACAATGCAATTACCCACTTTGCTTCTGCACAAACTACATGAAACGCGCTAACAATGACGAAAGCAGCTTATTTCAGCTTCAAATATTATGTTTGGACATAGTTAATTTTGAATACATACTTCAATATATTCGGATATATCATGCTCTACACATTACAAAAAATTGACTGCACCAAAAAAAGATATGTTTGTTAATCGGCACCTGAAGCCCAGATAAATCGGCTCAATATGACCAGACGTCAGTTTCGAACAAGTGCAGAATCTATAATAACCCTATTCACATGCTTCGGCATTATGTAGCTTCGCAAATGGAGGAGAAAGGATAACAATATGACCAGTGGGGGGCTCCATACGTATGATATCCAGCGCTTATTGCGTCCAATTTGAAATTGTCGACACCAGATGAAGTGGAAGGCTCTGGAAATGAAACAAACCTGTGAAAATTTGTCGTTTCACTACAGATGAAATGAACCCATTGTCACGCAACGGGGAACCAGTTTGCATCCGTTTGTACAACTTTAATTCTTTCTTAATGTATTTCGCTTGTCTGCGTGTTTTGGTTAGTCGCGACGACGAGCATGAATGATGGTTACATAAAATTGATGAAGAGACACTCACCAAAGAGAGCTCATGCCGGTGCTAGAACCCGGAAACTTTAACGAACTTTTTGCAGGGTGCTGTACGTACCTCTCTAGCTGTCACAGTTCCGAAGATATCCATGATGTTGAGAGAACAGTGCGTTTTGTGTATATATGAGTTTACGTTTGATAGATTCTCTTACAAGGTTATTTTTTTTTATTTCAAAGTCTTAGCTGAGATATAATTACGAATATGAACCCATTCGATAGGTGAGAGAGGGAGGAAAGTTTCGGCCAGTAAAATTATAAATTTCTAGAATCATTTATAGTAAAGCAAATTCACACTGACAAAGAGAGAGAGCGAGACAGACAGAGAGAGAGACAGAAAGAGAGATGTAGATAATAAGATGTAATATAGAAAGAATAAGGAACAGAAATAAGGTGAACAAGAAAGAATGAGAGATATATATATATATATATATATATATATATATAGAGAGAGAGAGAGAGAGAGAGAGAGATAGAATGAGAGAAAGAGATAGAAAGGAAATAATTAGAAAAATAGAGAATCCGAGAAAGATAAAGAATGAGAGAAAAATAGAGAAAGAGATAGAAAGAAATGGAACATCAATTACAACAAAGGAAGAGAGAAATAGAAAGGGAAGGGAAGTAAAGAAAAGAAAGAAGGAGAGAGAGAGAGAAAGAGAGAGAGGGAGAGAGAGAGAGAGATGGAGAGAGAGAAAGAAAGAGAGAATATGAACAGATGTGACTGCGGAATGCTTCGTTCACTCTTGTGCAAAAAACATTCTCTGCAGACGGAAGTAGTGTTGATAAAATGACTTTTATTTAGTCTTCCATTTTGTTATTTGCACAAACATTCCAGGTTTAGGGAAAGAAGGGCAGTACTGGCTTACATTTTATTGTTCTCAATAGAAGCACATATCCTATGGACCTTCACTTTATGCACAGTAAGGCTAATCGGGACTGGACCTACAGTTTAAAGTGGGATCCGAACCACTATGTGCCTCCACCGGGAATCGAACCCGGGACCCCTTGATTACAAGGCGACGACGCTATCACTGCGCCATCGGGGAGTCCTGCTTGTGTATTGTAATATATGTATAACTTTCCAAAGATATTTTCTTCTTCGACATCTATGCTTTGCTTCCTATTGATCCTGGAACAACTGACGTCACTGAAATGAAACGGTTCTTTGAAGCTAAAAGACATTTCAGAGATACCTAGCTACGCTACGTGAAACCACTTCGAAACAGGGGCTCCAAGCCACGAAGGATATTGAAATTTTTGTCTTGCTGCATCTTTTTATTTCAAGCTCTTTCTTTCCTTCTGAGATTTGTTGGGCAAGTAGATTGGAGGGCCAATATAACAGAGGCTAAGTACCACAGAGTGCCAAGTTGAACAGATATATTGGAGGAACAAAGGTAAACATTCTTAGATAACGTCTAAGAATGCATTCTAATATCACCCATAAGTGGAAATTCTTGGTAACTGCATATGCCAGTTGGTATTTACGTTTCGTCCATTTGTCCATTATGAACAAAAGTGAGTTGAAGTTGAGATATAACAAATCAACCAACTTATCCTGACGGTTAAGAAACCCGAAACTCTGAACGAATCTGCACATTGCATAATGCGCAAGGATATTTTAAATGACCTTGACGAAAGGACACTTTTCTCCACCTTCTCATTTCGTATTTATTTTGAGGACTGTAAGGTGTGGCTTTGCAGATGACAAACTTTCTTACACGTAGCACACGCTGAAAACTGTTCTTACAGGGGTCTCTCGCCTGAACTTTGTCAGTTAAACTCCTGCAGGATTATTGTCTTTTTTTATGACCTTACGTATACTGAGAGCTCATTTAGAGCCTCAGTTTTTATCGAAAATGTCGAAATTTAAATCCTGATTTAGTTGTGATGGGAGAAGTTCGACTCCTTAACGTCCATTGAAACACGTAAAATCGAGGTTTTACTGTACTAATAATGGTCAATAATAACAAACATTGCATACCTTACATTCCTTCTTGGATTCATCATGATGATGATGGTGGCAGGGTTGGCATGTTTGAAACAAAAGTGTTTAAAGCAACTTGTTTAAAACACACGACATTGTTATTTTACAACACTTTTGTAATTGAATAGTATATGCATGGAACAGGTTTGTTCTGCACTCAGCGTACATTGTTGTTAATGCATTTTGTTGCATTCACTATGGAATGTGTTATTTCGGAAGGAAGAGTAGCTACCACGGTGATAGAGTTAGGCCTGGGAAACTGTGAAATACTCGAGTCTTCTGGAAAGTGCGAGCTTTACAAGTAGGTAATATAAATAGACATTTTAAGACGTTAATCAAGTGTTTACTTTATAACTAGAAACACAATTGTCCTTCTTTGGATGGTTAAGAGATACCTTATCAAACATTATTCTTAGAAAATAAGTCTTCTTGGCATTATGTTTTATTTGTTTAAAATATGTATTTTGTTCGTGATTAAAATACCGTTTAAAAAAATTGAAACAAGAAACAATCGTTTTATCTTTATTTAAAAAAAACAACAAAAAAACAACAAATTATGCCAACCCTGGGAGTCTGGCTTTGCCCCGTTGAATTCAGCTTGGAGTGAAGCAGTGCCTTGACCTTCAATAAGGACACGTCATGGCACTACTGGGATAATGTTTTGCATGCATTCACACTTCTTGCCAAGTTACTAATCAACGTCTTGTCCCTGAGTGTCTAATTGACACGCACAGCACACTTTTGGAGCGTTCTTTATACTATCCAATTGAGGATGTTGACCACATAGATACTTCCAGCGCGAAGGGAACGTGTGTGTGTGTGTGTGTGTATGGTCTGGGGACCATATACATCTTCTAAATACTCTGCGAATCTTCCAACTTTGCATCCTCCAATTTCCATGGTTACCCGCTTCCCCAAATCCTCTAACGTTGTCCCGAGGGATTCGCATAATCCCGCTAACAGCCTCTCGCTTCCCACAGGCGATGCTCGGGGCTTAGGATAAATGCCCTCTGGAGAGAAGACGATGGGAAACCAGGAAATGCTTCCTTCAGGTCTTCATATTTCTAACCCTGAATCTCTCGGCTTAAGTATATGAGACAATGAGAAATCGGTTTGTTGATTTGCTGAGAACTTAGGTTGTAAGTGTCCACTGCGACTCTTACTGATAACTAGACCCCAGATTATTATGTAATATCAAAGTACAAAACACGTACATAAATATGTAACAATGATTGATACAATATGTACCTAAATATGTATCATCAAAGAATATGTAATATTAATAATAATCGAGTATCCAAGCAGTTTGAAGAATTCTGCTAAATATTTATTTTATTTCAACATATTCAACATAATTTTAAGTATATAAGTTGTTCAAATTAAAATTTGGATCAAATTTATAAACTAAAAAAAGCACAGCAAGCGTACATATTTAAGAAACCAATTTTGTCAACTATTAATTGTATAATATGTAAATATGTAAGAGAGATCTTTGTAACTATTGAAAGAAATTGTAAAAAAAAGCATCTACAGAAAGAACAATCGAATGAAAATACATAGCTACTTTTGTACTTTTGTACAAGGGAACACACTGTATAACTCGCTACTGAACCTAAAAGCGAAACAAAATAAGCAAACAGAAAGGGGGGAGGAGAGAAACCGCAGCAACTTTCGATAAATAACAGTATTTTATCAAATGTTTTTAGTTTTTTGCGAAGAGCTGGACTCTTCCACCGTCTGTAAGGAGGTTTTTGGTTTGTTTCTTCTGACTTTTTCAATGTGTTGTGTTTGTCTCGTGCAGGTCTTTTTACAACCTTGCACTTTTAGTTTTTCCCAAGGGGCTATTTACACCCCTTTTTAAAGTTTTCAGTCAGAATTTTAGAAAAGGGAATATTTCCCCGTATACATAGAAGGGTGAGAAATGGCCTTAAGTGCCGACGCACCCAGAAATTTTAAATCAATCCAATCCAATCGTAGGTAATGCCGTTTAGGTTTTGTGGCAGATAGAATGGCCCGATCACATGATTTAGGAGAATTTTCTCTGGTGAGCCTTTTATTTAGATTTTCTGGGGTTATGACCTTTAGGGGACCAAAAATGCGCATTATGAAAATTCGTAATACCAGCGCGGTCGAATTTGGATTCGTCCGTCCACAGAATTCTTGTCAGATGATGGGAGTCTACAACGCGCCTTCTCCGCTTTTTATTCAGATTTTCCCCCCAACCCGTCTGCCAGTTTACAACATTTGTATCTTTTTGAAGAGCTTATGAAACGAGGAAGCTTTTTCCATAATTTTTACGCTAAGTGTGTTACCATTTTTTTGAGTAATCCTCTTCGATTTAAACGATAATTTCCAAATTTCTTCATGACGTGTGCTCCAATGACTGTTTCTTTCTGTGGGTATGGGAATTTTGGGCATGAATTTTTTTCCCAGTAGTCACTCAGTCGTCAGGTGCAGTAGTTTTTCCACAATTAGTAGTTTTTTGGTCGCAAGTCGGAATATGTCATGAAAATCTACAAACTGCAATAACTCGAAACCCATTGATTTCCGACCCCCGGTGCATAGGGTCAAATTTGTTGCAAATGTAATCTAGTATTACCCCTTTCCAGGAATAGGTCGAATTACCAATCACCCTGTATATAAGATTGATCATTCGCATAATAATACATCTGCATACGTTTCCGATTATTGTATATATGTAAAGAAGGAAAGATTAATATTATCCGTTGACAGTCTCCATTGGAGGCGCACTGTCTGGTTTCAGTTATAAAAATAACTCGCAACCCTGTAGATTTAGCCGTGGTATAAGGATTTGCACCCGAAGGAGGTAGCAAGCCACTAGTAATTTTCAGTTTCATTGGCATTTTGTGGAATGTCTATTGGTGCAGGTATGAGTCTCGCAACTCAAAGATGATGACAGGAGTTCCTCAGGTGAACGCAATGCAATTTTGAAATACGAGGACAAAAAGGGCCGACAGTGATCGGAAAAGGGGTCAGATCGCTTTGAGAGAGAGGAGAGCTGGAGGTCTTGAGAGAGAGAGAGAGAGAGAGAGAGAGAGGTTCGAGACCCTGCGTACCCGAACAGGGTAAGTTCCATCTTCCCTTGTGTGTCTGCCATTCTCAATCACGACGTATATGGGTTCATAAACATATTTCATTTTGTTTATTTAATCTGGCCATGTGTGTACCTCAACGCAGTCCTTTTGAGGGACACGAGCAAGTGAGTGTCGAGCCATTAGGGTTTCGCCAAGTGGTGGAGATGCTGGGTAACTATCCCAGTACCTCTCACAACGATATTTTCATAGAAGCCTACTAAACGTTCATTGGTATTTGATGTAGTGGCTAAAGCATACACGTATGCTTCTTTTTCCATTATTTTCAACATCGCTACCCTTAAATTTATTTCCGCATCCCCTCAGCACCCGTAGATAATTTATCCTGGCGCCGCAGATGAGTGTCGCAATTCTCTTCCTTAGACAGCATTTTCCTCCCATCCAGTGATGTGCCGTAGACTATAAGTTTACGTCTACATGCGTTGTCTACGCGTAATCTACACGAAGATTTCATTGGCTTATTGTTTACATAGTCTACTGTATACAATGCAAACAACAGGGAAAAAAGAAGTCCCAGTAGTCTTTGAAAGAGAAAGTAGTTTTTTCTTCAAATATGTCGATAATCTGGGCCTATAACCAACTTTAGACCATCGGACGTAATCAAAGTTCTTGAATTTTCACTAACGAGGGGAAAAGGGACTACCGGAAGAAAAACATGACAGCCATAGTGAAAACTGACATTATTTTTTACACTGACCAAAGGGAAGACTAAAAATATTTTTTGTCCTATTACTGTATATTAAAGTGCATTTGTCTTTGAAGTAGATTTTTCCACGCGTGAAATGGTGGTAATAGAAGTAAAACAAATCTTATCATTCTATGGACATAGCATTTTTTGGGGTATGTCGCGACAAGTTTATATTGCAGTACAATTAATACCTAGTAAATTGATTGAACGTAAATAAATACTTAAAACACTTATTTCTGGAGAGTTTAATACTGCACGCTTTCTATGTCCACCTGCTGATGCTGGTTGCTGCTTCTAGAATGATGAGAGTGCCTTGCACGAAGAACGCCGAGCGCCATGTTGTCTACGTTGATTACATAATTTACATAGTCTACATTGTCTACACGTAGAATGTAGACAATTGTTGTTTACACGTAGACGCACATCACTGCATATAACGCGCCGCGCCGAGTGGACATGTGTTTCGAAATGACATTACCCTTTTGTTTACCTTTGCAAGGTAAGCCGGAAAAGAAAAGTAACGGAGGGACACAAGAGCTACTTCAGGGGCACCGCAACACAGGCAGAGTGCACTATTAGTGACCCTTGCACCGTTTGATTTCATAGGAAACAAGCAGCCAATGGGAATTTCCTTCTCGGCGGTGCCGTGGGCGATGACCTTTGAAATTACGTGCTCATCACGTGACACTTGTATGGAAACGTCACTGTTTTCCGTTTATTTTTATCGTCCTTGGAGTTTTCTCACACGTGGAATAGCCATTGCTTTGATTGCTGAAGTGCGTTCGATGCCAACGCCAGGTAAGGTTGAACGTTGAGAAGTTGTCAGCAAATCATGGTTTCGCAAATATTGCCTTCCATCACTCCAAAACATCTGAAACTCCAGCGTTGAATTCCCATTTGCCGAGAACCGTATAAAGAAAAAACATTTTCCCTCTTGTGATCTCTCGTAACGAAAATGAAGCATTCCAAGGCTAGTATATCTCCAATTAAGCAAACAACGGGTAGTAACAAAAAGTTTGAAATGAAAATGAAACAAGCGGTTCGAGTTCATAAGATAAATAAACCCTTTGCTTCGTGATGTTTCTCTAAGCCTCGCAAAATGCTATAACCTTTTGCTGTTTTCTGAAGTTGGTGTGTTCGTTTGATACACACGCACACCTGCAGATGTGTCATGGTTATAGTAGGTTTGTTCTTCTACACGTCGCTTATGTTTACACTTTGAGTGCACACGTGCGAACCACACACACACGTGCATACAGGGTTCTTTAAAAAATTGCACCCGCGAACCACAGAAACGTATAGAGGACATAAAAACAAAGAAGTATTTATCCGTAACGTTTTTGTCGTTGTTGCGTCGTTTTGGCGCTACGAACGTTCAAGAAATTCCATTTTGCCGCCTGTATGCTGGCAACCCAACACAAAATTCGATCGCATATGTGACGTTGCTTCTTGTAACGAAACGGCATGTGTCAGTGTTGCACACATGTATTCTGTGAAAAATGGCATACTGCCAACCACATTATGTGTTGTAAACCGTAGCGAGGATCCAGTCCCGTAATCCAACCGGAAGTAAAGCAACGATACGAAAAAGATGGAAGAGCAAATGATGTATGGAAGAGGAAGGGGTGTAAATTGAGGGAGAGGGAAATAAACTTGCCTCACGTGTGCCTCCATAGTGGTTTGGATTTCACTTTAAACTGTAGATCCAGTCCCGATTAGCCTATCTGTGCATAACGTGGACTTAAAACTTTAAACTTCTGAGTATTTGGAATACCACGCTTGGCGTTAACTTCCCTTCACACACTTCACTGTGTATTACTTGGTCTTAACGTTCAATAATGTGAAGGAAAAAAAAAGATTTCTGGGTTCTCCACCTCTTTCTATTTACAACTCCAGTTCGCACATGATTACTCGCGACAGCGAGGATGAATGATGAATTGATGAAGTAGATGGAGGCACTAGCGCAGTGGAACGTCAATGCTTTACCAATGATTTTAACCTACGCTAACCATTCCGGAAATTGGCATGAATTATGTATTAATGGTTAATAATTAATTACCTTTGAACAGAAGTTTGTCTCTGAGGGTTTGAGTTAGAATATTCACAGAAAACTAGGCAGCTTCGTAGGTAATCCCAAGGAGGGAAGATTATTGTTTAAGCCCCATTCATCCTCTACTAGAACGCCGAGGTGTATTGAAATATGTAGCACCGGAATTCCGAGTAAAAAACCAATCAAACTGCATTGTTCCATTGGTGAACTTAACCATGAAATCTTCATTGTTCGGTGGGTTCACAATTCCTATCTATGCATGAGAAATATATCCATACAATAGAATCTTTGTTAAAAGCCGTATATTGAATAACTGATATTTTTTTACGTAGTAGCAACCAAAGTGTAACGCAGAGTAATTGTATTTTTCAGTTGAGGTGTGATTTTTGCTTCAAGTGTGTATATAATTTCAACCATTACTCACAGAGAAGGCTTAGTATCATATCGAGTTTGTTGCGAAATAAACTCATATAGAAGGTTTTGTTACTACAATGCAGAATTTGCATGCAAAATACCAGGTGGACTCAATTAAAATTCCCTTACTCGGAAGCCTCTAGAGCCCATTAGAAACAACGGATTGTGGTTAAACTTGTTACACAGGCTAAGGAGACCACGGAAGCTAATGGTGACGAAAAAAATAGTTCACATTTTTACTGAACATGCTCAAAATAAAGTTTTTGATCTCCAACTTCTGTTTTTTCCGCGCCACATTTCCACCTGGTGGTGAAAATTTGAACTATTTTCTTCAAAATCGGCATTCGCTTCCCCGTTGTTTCCATGGGCAAGTTTCACCGCAATCCGTTTTTTCGAACGAACTCCAGAGTGCTCTAAGTAGGGAAAATTCAATTATGATCTCCCTGTATAAACCGGAAGCAAAACTAAATCGGAAATGGTACCGAGACTAGAGTCGATTGCATCTTGAATCTTCAAATAATAGTGGTCGCACTTAGTAAAACAGTAGACCCGCGACGATCCAGTCTGTATGGCGTGTGACTGCCATGCGGGAAACACCGGTTCGATTTCTGGGATTGTGGATTTCGGGTGGAAATTTTTCCATCCATGTCCGTGAGTAGATGTCCCCGCCAAGGCCGGTCGCTATTCAATATTCGCAATTTAATTTGCACGTACTTATAACTAATTTGCACGGGTTTTAATTAATTTGCATCTACTTAGAACTAATTACCATGTGCTTATACGATGGTCCAGAACCCAATTAATGTCTCCGTAATCAGAGGCGAGGGCCACCTGCACCAATCACGTCATGAGAGCATCCAAACAATCCTCTCAACACCAAAATTACAGTAACTTCAAATTTATGTTTCAGATAGCTCCCACGAGTCTTACCTAGTAACGCCGGCAGCGCTGATTTGTTATATACTGTGGAGGACAACTGACCTCGAAAGGGATTCCTTTTATGTGAACAATATAAGTTTACTCAATAAGATCAATATTCAAATAAGAATATGCCTGTCAGCTACCATATAATTCAGTCTTGGATATCAAATTCAGAGCTAGTACAATTGTATGTGATGCAGTTTACATGTTTTATGCAGTCTACTTCCACACCGTTCAAACTTGTCTAACAGAATATCAAATTTTGTAGTAACCCAACAACCTGACCTTTCCCTAGCTGATTGTCAAACCAATTACAAGCAAGAAATAATATGAGTTACGTTGGCAAGACACACAAAGTTCTTCCCTCTGAAAGAAAACACACAATATTAAAATATGTCAACATGCAATTATCACATACCGATTTTGTAAGCATATATAGAATGAAATGGGAGTTTCGAAATAATTAACATTTATTCATATAAGAGATTACACCTCTCCCTGATCATTAACAGGAGCTGTTTATATATTCACTTGCATTCAGCTCGTAACTTAATTTAGTACGAACAGCTGAATTAGAATTAAATATCTTCACCGTGTGTCTGATTTGGCAACATTGCCTCATTCATGGTTATAATTCGTCAAGTTTATATAATTAACTCAGATAATTATACACAGACAATTCCATGCGATTGCACATCTCTTACCAACCATGCAAAATTTTCACTAATTCGTCTTTCTGCCGACGACATGCCTACATTACGACATGTGACCTTCAAATATTAAGACGCAATAAAATACCTTTTGTCTCTGATTATTACCCAGATTTAAATTATAAGGATAAGCACTTATTCAAGGTTCTCTGGATGTAATGTATCAGATCATGTTCAAATTATTAGAGAAAACACCATTTTAGATGTAACGGCATCGCCCGCCATTAGCTGTCAACCACGAGATACGGAACGCTAAATTTTCGATTTATTTTCCACACTAGATACACACGCTAGCATGCTTTATTCGAAACGTACTTTAGATAGATCTATCTACCTTTGAAGTATATAAACATGAGCTCATGAAAAGTGATTAAACTGCTGCAGCTTACCTCCTGAAACGGTGGGTCACGTGATCCTTTTCACACCCTACCTTTCACATGGAACTGCCTAATCGCATCACCTTACTTCCATCAATTGCTCGATCCAACGGCCGATCTCCTGTTGTACAAAGTGCAGTACATTCCTTCACCGTCGAACACTTATCTTCCGTAAGCTAAACAATGAGGATTCCTTCCCACATGGTTCCGTTATTTCTCCTATCCTTCACCTCTACACCCGCTTCCTCTTTTTTTCTCCTTCGTGTTTTTCATTTCTCCTTTTTACATCACGTTTTCCGCGTGACACCAGAAGTTCTACTGAACATAATATTAAGTACAAATATTCATAAATGTATGTATCAATAATATTAATGTAATAAAGACTTAATTGATTATAGTTATTTTATTCAAGCACAATAATGGAGAATATTACGCTGTAAATTTTATAGGCTTTCGCCATTACTGCAAATTGTCCTTGCGTGCAGCCGCCGACACATCAAAATGTCCTTGTGCATAGCGAAAGCAAACTGTTTTTGGCGGTAAATTTTATGACAATCAGATCTTCAACAACCAGATATTAAAACTTGTTATAAAGGCACTTGCAATACCATGACTTTGAATTTAACTTCGAAATACCATTTACGTACAATGTGATTTAAGAATTTTGCAATTTATAATGAATTACAAATAGTGCCATCTAGCGTTATTTTCTGAACTTCGTAATGTACAGGTTTACGGACGTAAGTAAAATATTTAAATGTTCTCAGCATTCATTACATTCTTGTAATATTATGATACCATATGACAATAACCGTCATACTTAGAATACTTTACATTTATGTATTTACATGTTTATAACTTTTATGAATATATAATTATTTATTTTATGAAAAATATGTATATAAAAGGTAATGAGAGGTACTAAACGCTATGCATATGGTTTTATATTCATTACTGCAAAGTATGTAATGTATAAATCGATAATATTAATGTTTATAATATTGAAAATAAGAGTTTACGGTTTATGAACCGCTATGAACGGTGGTAATGGGTGTAGGTACAGGTCCAATTACGATTTAGGACGGTCCCGGTATTCGAACCCGCGATATGTAACGGTAATATTTATTGTGTACTATGTAATACTGTTATATGGCATGTAATATATTGAGCGGAGACGAACTATGAATAACGTGTGAGCTGAGTCTGATGCCAGACAGACAAGGGTGAACTCCGCGCAGGTAGAGGAGAAAGGAATTTGGTGGATGTGCGGTCAAGGTCAAATGACGTCAGAACGCCAGAACAAAGAAAGAACCCGATTGACCAATCAGAGATCGCGTCGGTAGGTTTTCAGAACCGGTTTTTTCCAAGGTTAACCAGTACGCAAGAACAGGGGAAAGGTATGCAATACTGTAGGGCAGGGGAGGGATTCAACCAGACAACAAAGGATGTCTGCGAATGCGCAGCAATGGTCAAATTTTTGAAGCTATGCGTCGCTTGTAGAACCGGTTTCCGCCGCCAATTAATATTCCGCTCAGGGTTGCCCCAAGGCACAGGACGCTTTAGCGCGGGTTTTGGGCTAGAATGTTTGCATGTTAGAACAGGTTTCTGTCTAAGCAAGCCAAGGTTACCGAGAACACAAGAAAAAAGGATTTTTGGATACCCAATTAGATTGGAGCGAGAATTTTACCTTGAACAAGGAGAACGAAGCGTAAGGTTTTTTTTTATCTGTACTATGAAGAAGGGAGAGCTATCAGGGACGTGGCCTACAGTTTTCACCATTTGCTTTTATCACGGGGTAACGAACCTAGGACCCTTTGATTATTGATTTAGGTAGTAAATTTATGTTACTGTGTGCTATTTAACATAATATTGAGTTTATTTTTCTACCAAACTTTGACTTTATGTCAAACATTTTCCCAGCTTATTTTTATTTTTATTCAAATAATACAATTTAAACGATTCTAGCAAGAGTTTTTATTATATTTTCAACACACAAACTGCGTTCTTCAATTTTTAATTGTTTATTTTTCAAGTTTTGGACACACAAAGTGTGTCTTGTCAACTTTTAACTTATTATTTTACCAAAATAATACAATTCAATCTCTTCAGGAAAGATTTTTAGTTACATTTTCGACACACAAAGTGTGTGTTCTCAACTTTTATTTGTTTATTTCACAAATTTATACCTATTTTTACCAAAATAACACTATTTATACTATTCAGGAAAGACTTTGTTATATTTTCGACACACAAAGTGTGTGTTCTCAACTTTTATTTGTTTATTTACACAAGTTTAGGCTTATTATTACTCAAATAACAGGATTTGAACGTGTTTTTTTATTACATTTTACACTCACAAAGATATTTTTACAACTTTTTAACTTATTATTTTACAATTTTATACCTATTTTTACCAAAATAACACTATTTATATTATTCAGGCAACATATATTCTGTGGCTTACATTTTAGCTAAAAGTACTTTTTCTTTAGTGTTTTTGAAAAGATTTAAATAAATACTAAACTCTAAGTTAAAAATTTGTAAATGTATATATGATACAAAACAAAATAAATAAAAAAATAATACATACCCTGCAAAAATCAGTAAAAAAGTTGAAAACATCTCTTTGTGCATCCAAAATATAATAACAAATCCTTCCTGACTGGATTAAATTGTGTTATTTGAGTAATATTAAGCCTAAACTTGTAAAATAAAAGGGTAAAACTTGACGAAACACACTTCATGTGTACAAAATTTAATTTAAACTTAATCTAATTTGTGTTATTTGAGTGGAAAGAAACCTAAACTTGGAAAAAAAATATCTCTCTCTTTCTCTCTCTCTCTCTCTCTCTCTCTCTCTCTCTCTCTCTCTCTGTGTGTGTACAAAATGTAATAAAAAAACACGTTAAAATTGTGTTATTTGAGTAAATATTAGGCTAAACTTGTGAAATAAACAAATAAAAGTTGAGAACACACACTTTGTGTGTGGAAAATGTAACTAAAAGTATTTCCTGAATAGTATAAATAGTGTTATTTTGGTAAAAATAGGTATAAAATTGTAAAATAATAATTTAAAAAGTTGTAAAAATATCTTTGCGAGTCCAAAATTTAATAAAAAATGTTGCCTGAATAATATAAATAGTGTTATTTTGGTAAAAATAGGTATAAAATTGTAAAATAATAAGTTAAAAAGTTGTAAAAATATCTTTGTGAGTGTAAAATGTAATAAAAAAAACACGTTCAAATCGTGTTATTTGAGTAATAATAAGCCTAAACTTGTGTAAATAAACAAATAAAAGTTGAGAACACACACTTTGTGTGTCGAAAATATAACTAAAAGTCTTTCCTGAATAGTATAAATAGTGTTATTTTGGTAAAAATAGGTATAAATTTGTGAAATAAACAAATAAAAGTTGAGAACACACACTTTGTGTGTCGATAATGTAACTAAAAATCTTTCCTGAAGGGATTGAATTGTATTATTTTGGTAAAATAATAAGTTAAAAGTTGACAAGACACACTTTGTGTGTCCAAAACTTGAAAAATAAACAATTAAAAATTGAAGAACGCAGTTTGTGTGTTGAAAATATAATAAAAACTCTTGCTAGAATCGTTTAAATTGTATTATTTGAATAAAAATAAAAATAAGCTGGGAAAATGTTTGACATAAAGTCAAAGTTTGGTAGAAAAATAAACTCAATATTATGTTAAATAGCACACAGTAACATAAATTTACTACCTAAATCAATAATCAAAGGGTCCTAGGTTCGTTACCCCGTGATAGAAGCAAATGGTGAAAACTGTAGGCCACGTCCCTGATAGCTCTCCCTTCTTCATAGTACAGATAAAAAAACCTTACGCTTCGTTCTCCTTGTTCAAGGTAAAATTCTCGCTCCAATCTAATTGGGTATCCAAAAATCCTTTTTTCTTGTGTTCTCGGTAACCTTGGCTTGCTTAGACAGAAACCTGTTCTAACATGCAAACATTCTAGCCCAAAACCCGCGCTAAAGCGTCCTGTGCCTTGGGGCAACCCTGAGCGGAATATTAATTGGCGGCGGAAACCGGTTCTACAAGCGACGCATAGCTTCAAAAATTTGACCATTGCTGCGCATTCGCAGACATCCTTTGTTGTCTGGTTGAATCCCTCCCCTGCCCTACAGTATTGCATACCTTTCCCCTGTTCTTGCGTACTGGTTAACCTTGGAAAAAACCGGTTCTGAAAACCTACCGACGCGATCTCTGATTGGTCAATCGGGTTCTTTCTTTGTTCTGGCGTTCTGACGTCATTTGACCTTGACCGCACATCCACCAAATTCCTTTCTCCTCTACCTGCGCGGAGTTCACCCTTGTCTGTCTGGCATCAGACTCAGCTCACACGTTATTCATAGTTCGTCTCCGCTCAATATATTACATGCCATATAACAGTATTACATAGTACACAATAAATATTACCGTTACATATCGCGGGTTCGAATACCGGGACCGTCCTAAATCGTAATTGGACCTGTACCTACACCCATTACCACCGTTCATAGCGGTTCATAAACCGTAAACTCTTATTTTCAATATTATAAACATTAATATTATCGATTTATACATTACATACTTTGCAGTAATGAATATAAAACCATATGCATAGCGTTTAGTACCTCTCATTACCTTTTATATACATATTTTTCATAAAATAAATAATTATATATTCATAAAAGTTATAAACATGTAAATACATAAATGTAAATTATTCTAAGTACATGGTAATTAGTTCTAAGTAGATGCAAATTAATTAAAACCCGTGCAAATTAGTTATAAGTACGTGCAAATTAAATTGCGAATATTAAATTGCGACCGGCCTTGGCGGGGACAGCATCTACTTCCGTGCTTGGGAGCGGTTCTCCATTCCCGCCCAGATTCTAAAAATTGGATAACTGGCGAAACACTGGTGGTAAACGTGGCCAGAGCGTGGTGCTGATCACCTCCACAATAGCGGGGCTCGAAGGGGAAGCAAAATACAAATAATGCAAGTAATCTTCCCGCTGAAAGCTAGTCGAAGGGGAGATTGATCGATCGATTGATACGGCTTATTTTACTTCTATTTTCTGCCACTTTTGGCTAACCGCGAAGGCGAGGATGAGTGATGATATGACGAAATTGATGAATGGATACTTACAAAGAACAGCCACGCCCAGGCCAGAATTCGACCTCGGGACCCTTAACGTCATAGCGCACTCTTCTAACCACTCCGGCAAGGAGGCCGGCAGCATCGAAGGGGAGAGAAGCGACATTTCTCGCCACCCAATACACTGAAAGTAGCCATTTTTCTGAATTGTTAGTATTTTATGCATCATGTTTATGCATCTTTTTATCATAAATACAAAGACGTTTAGATTTCATAGTAACTTCCTCTCGAAAAGTATGCATTTCTGTAATGAATGAAACATATATGGAAAAGGAACACGCGAAAAAGTCAAGTGTGATGAAACAGGTTCTTTCTTTACAAATCTCAAGCTGCCGTGTGAAAGCCCTAACGGCTCGACACTCGCTCACAACAGCCCCCCCTAAGGATTGCGATTGAGGTACGGACGGATCTGACCAGTTCAAAATTCAATAACCAAAATGAAATACGTTTATAGGCGCAATATCATCGTGTTTGAGAATGGCAGCGCAGCTTTAAGACAGAAGGGAAGATGGAAATTACCCTGTCAGTGCATGTAGTCTCTCGAACCTTACTCCCTCTCCCTCCCCTCCCGATCGTCTCCAATGCTGCTCTCATCTCATTTGACACCTTTCCGATCACTGCCGTCTCTTTCTGTTCTGTCCATGTTACACAATCACACCTCGTTCACCCCGGCAGTGACCGGACATTATCCTTTTGAATTTCCCTCTCATCACCTTTGACTTGCGAGACTCATACCTGCACCGACAGACTGATTTGCTTTATTTTACTTCGCTTCTTGTGCCACTTTTGGCTAATTTGCGAAGATGGGGATGAGTGATCATATGATGAAATAGATGAATGGGTGCTCACAAACATCTATGCCCAGGACGGAATTCGACCCGGGACCCCTGCTAACAACTTCGCCACGGGGACCGGCTGCACCGACAGACATTCCACGATTTGTTCAACTAACTTTCAGCTCATCGTTCGAAACTACAGACGGAATAAATTGTTGGTTTCAGATCCTGATTGAAACTCGCTTCGACAATATACACCGGAAGTGATGAGGTTAAAAATTTGGCCGCTACCTTCCCCAATCACTTGCCAATTGGAGTGGAAGTGAATCAGAGTGAGGAAAACTTCTATTCTACAGAAGTTCCGAGTCATCTTCAGAGGAAGAATTTCGCCTTAGCTGCCTCGTTTTTCCCTCAGTGGGTAAGTTCGCACTTGATTACATGTATTTGTTATCAGTGACGCTTCTGTCGCGTCTGCCATTCCGTGTCGTTTCCAAACTATCCTTTCTTGCGAGGAAAATAGAAAAATAAAGCTGATAATTCCAGCACCATTGTCCTTTTTTCCTCCTCTCTAACTCTTGTGTTATCCAAACTTTTCAGAGCTTAAGCGTTTATTACGAATGGAGGTAAGTTGTCCGAGAAAGTTTTGTACGTTTACCTGCCAGTTTTCGCTAATGAATGATTTTTGAAAATTTGCTCTACCTAATACTTTAAGCTCTTTATTGGGCGAGGTTGATTTGCAAAATGAAAAACTCAAGTTTCCTTTACGCATTAATGTCCATGGAGGGGTACATCCACCTACTACAATAGTGACTAATAATTTGACTTGGTTTTGGGTCTTAACTTCATGTGCACAAATACAGTAAGTAGACTCTCGCTAATCCGACCATTCCTTGCACAGACCACTGATAGATTAGCGAAAGTGCAAGGCTGCTGGGCTAACATAAAAAGTTTAATTCTTTGTTAAACTTAATGTTACTGGTTTTCTGTAGTATGTACTGTCCACACACAATTTGTGTAGAAACATAGATTAAACATAAGTGTATAATTTGATTTAATTTTTGTCATTCAGCGTCGTCATTCTGCCACTTTTGTCTAATCGCGACGATGAGAATGAGTGATATGATGACATTTATGAAGGAACGCTCACAAAGAACACCAATGCCCAGACCGAAATTCGAACCTGGAGATTCTGGCGTCGTAGCGCGCTGTGCTAACCACTCCGCCACTCAGAAACACACACAAGAGGCAAACATGATGATAGAGGAAACGTACCATCCTGTATATTTACTACAAAACATTTCGCACGTTGTCCTCACAGCATCAGTCAGTCTAGAATTAACCCTTCTCTGTGGATAGCGCTTGTTCTCTGCCACACACACTCGTGACGTCCCTCCATTGTTTGGGAGGAGGACGGATGTTCCACAGGAAGCGTGACAGGCGGGCACCACATTAAACACAATCCTTATGAACGGTCGGCAAGGTATCGGACTATAGCTGGAAGTTGCAACGGATGGCCCCTGGTTGCAGCCTGTGAGGTCAAGGAGTGGGAGTGGCGGACAGAAGGGTAAAAGGGCTGTAAGCAGAAACACACACAAAGGTAAACGATATATTTGCGAAGAGGAGAGCGAATGGTGTGGTTGGACACATGGTCTTACTGGCGTGGCGAGACCTTCCGAAGACAGTGTGCAGTGGTAAAGTAAAATATCCGCAACAAGAACCGTAACAGCCCAGAGAGAACGACATCGCATTTCTCATTGACTTCATTTTCACAGTAGTTCTTCTCAGTATGTTCTACTAACTTATTTAAATTGTCCCATTTGTGACATAATATTACAAGAAATAATAATAGAAACTTGAAATAGAAAACGTTCCTGCTGTGCTGGTCAAGAAATATGCTTCAATGCGAGGCCGAGTCAAAAAGTAACTTTAACATATTTTTTTAATGAACAGCATATGTAGTAGCCGCGGTAGCTCAGTCGTTAGGGCGTCTGACTACCATGCGAGAGACCCGGGTTCGATATCCAGCGGGATTTTTCCATCAGGGGCGTGGTGCTGATCACATCACCCCCACCTTCGGCCGTGATCAAGAAAGTGTGGGGCCCTAACTCACACCCCCTATATGACTTCGTGGCCTTCACGGCGTGATGCTAAGCACAAGTGAACACTATACTTACTTTACTTTACAGAATATGTACAATATGATTTAAAACATTCCATCACTTTCCAACATATGAGCCCCGTCTAGTTCGTCTCACTTTTGGACACAAGGTGAAGTGCAGATGCATCTCAGTACCAGGCTGGTGCAAGGACACCGTGTTCAACCAAGTAGACCCCATAAGCGGTTTTCAAGTCCAAAAGATTCTAAATGCCTATCTGCTGACTGCTGCTTTCATAAATCATTTTATTGGTTATCACGCACCACGTGACTATACCACACTGTACACCGCTCCAGAACGTAGTGCAAACGGTGCAGACACCAAATACACTAAGTGACATCAAATCAACTAAGTAGACGATTCAGTGTTGCACTTTGTAACCAACTAGACGCGTGAGTGCAAAGAGAAATAGTAGAGCCGGGAAGGAATAACCTGGCAGTGACGTCACTCCCTGCTAAGTCAGCGTTGCCAACTACTATGAAAGGAATCATGGCACGAGTAAGAGTACGAGCAGTAAAGATTGCGGTGAAAACTACCAATCTTCAATTTAATGTTAGCATTATGTTTGTTTATTTTAATTATATCACATAATTCGGCTTTCAGCAAACCTTCTGCATGCGGAATATTGTGAGATGACAGCCACGACTTCATTTCATCCTTCCTGCTGTTTGATGGGATTTCTTTCACTAACTTGTTGTGGTACGGAGCTTTGTCACACACAATAACAGAGTTTGGGGCAGAATGGGAAGAAGCTGTTCTTCGAACCACAACATAAAATTGTTCATCTCCCCATGATAGTCCCCAGAAGTTGTTTTTGAAAGGAACACTAACTTCGCCCTTCCACAAATCCACTTTCACCACCGGCATGCACAATAATAAACCTGGGACCCTTTTAACCCCCCCCCCCCGAATCTTTGGAATCCAGCCTAACTTTGGGGACAGTGTGGTGTGTGTTCACGAAACTTTCATCCATGTTAATGAAAGACCGGCGGTTTGCTCTCTGCGCAGTTCTTTAACTTCACGCAAAAATGATCGCCGCCCGCAACGCAACGATGCTGTTTCGTTCAAGGAGTAGCTTCCTGCTGCTTACGCTATGCTTTTTAAATCTGAACTCTAATGTTCTTATGACCATACGCAACGACCAATGCGAATCCTTAAAATTAATATTTTCTTGCAGTTCCTTCAGCAGTTCATGTACGGTGACAACAATGCCTTTTCGTGTATAAATCATGGATTGTTCGGCCCACGACTGCTCATCAAAAGAATCCAGATTTGTGACACGTTGCTGGGCGTTCGGTCGGTTTTTGTCCGGAGTTGAAAAAGGTTTCCCGCTCGTACTCGTAACGCTTTTGTCTTTCTCCTTCAAAATTCTCCACACAGATCTTTCACTGACACCTGTAGCCACGGGCGTTCTGTGAACAGCTGTGGTTTTGTTTCGCAATCAAAGTACTTATACACATTGAAAACTATTTCTGTTGCATCGCTGTGCAAGGGCTTACATTTCTTTACGTCACTGCTCATTGTACAACAATGACAAAACCAGGAAAAAAAACCTCGCTAACAAAGAAACAAAATAGACTGCAATCCCTCGCTCGTAGCTGCGGTTTGTTAGACTAATGTAGCAGTGAGGGGGTTTGCACGCCTGCATCACCCCTTTCGGAATGATTTCGATTGGTTTGCACGTCACCTTGTCGTCCGCTCTAGGGAATGAACCTTCGCTTCTGGAACGAGATATGACGTCACTGCCAAGTTATTCCTTCTGCGCTTGTAGACGGAGCCAGTCTTCACCACGTACAGTGCATGTGCGCCAGTGTTTCACGAATTCCCGGATTCCAAGAGAAGAAAAATATTCTGACTGACTGCGTAATCACTCATGCATCAGATCTTTCACCTCGTTGTTACTATGGAACTTCACGTTCCTCGTGTACCTCGTTAAGGGGGCCAAACGCATGATAATCAGCCGGTGTTAAGTCCGGTGAATATTCAGGATGTGGTAGACACTTCAAATGAAGCTCCATAATTTTTTGTGCTGCTCGCGTTATCTTGCTGCAAGGTCACACCAGAACTGAGCTAATCGCCACGTTTGTTCTAACTGCAGGTTTCAAGTGGTTCTCAAGCAGATCACAATACGACATGCTGTTAACATTGCGTCCTCTGTTCATGTAATGTTCTAGGATTGGACCTTTACAGCCCCAGAAGAGCGTGAGCGTTATTTTGCAGTCAGACACAGCAGTACGGTAATGATGAATGCCTTCACATCTTGGTGGCTCTCTTGGTCTCTGGCTAGAAGTAATGAACCCAGCATTCGTTACCAGTGAATGTTCGCTTTAAGAAACCATCTCCTTCGGCTTCATAACGTCGTAGCAGTGTTTCACAAATATCCACACAACGTTACTTCAATTTGGGGGTGAGTTGTTCTGGTACCCATTTGGCGGAGAATTTGTGGTATTGCAACACGTCGTGAATGCTATGGTGCGCAGACCCATGACTGATGTTCAGTTATACGATCAGTTCGTCAATTGTTGCCCGCTGATTTTCTCTGATCATTCGATCCACTGAAGTGATAGTGTCTGGAGTAATCGCAGTGTGCGGTCGACTGGAACGAGCTGCGTCAGTCAGAGTTGACACTCCACTTTTAAACTCTTTGTACCACTCATAAACCTTCTGAAGCGACACACAGGAATCCTCATACTGCCTCTTCATCCTCCGATGCATGTCTGTTGGCTTTGCACACTCACTGCTCAAAATATATCCTCTGTGGGGCATCTTGCTATGGTCCCTGACGTACACATTTTCCACCGCGCACGCTGGTACTTACAACAGAAGAGTGTGTTGTCTATTGTATTATTTACATGTGATATATGATGTACAACTCTCTACTACATCATTCTGATTTTTATTGCTTGGCGTAACAGCCCGCGAGTGCCAGTGTTTATGCCGGCCTCACTCCAACCAAAGGTGGAAGATCATCCAACCAGTTACTTGGTGACGTGTGGTCAGCACGACCAACCCCCAGTCGTTATATAGGTTTGCTATGACCGGGTTACGTTACTCATTTGCAGCTCGCAAATTTCCTCAGTATTTCCTCATAAACAGGCCAAAATTGTTGTTTGTTACGTTTTATTTGTACTTATATTAAGGTTACTAATTACCTCTGCCTCATACAAATTCGCTGTGCATCAGATCTTTCACCTCCGTTCAAATCCGGGAACTTTTCTAACGTTGGAAGCGGCCCCGGCGCCCACCCAGCGTCGAATAACATGGGTACCTGGGGAAAACCCTGGGGGGTAAAGGCGGTCAGGGGCGTGATGCTGATCACATCACCCCCACTCACGACCGGATCAAGAAAGTGTGGGGCGTTACCCCCACACCCCCTATACGCCTTCATGGCGTGGTGCTAAGCACAGGGGAACACTTTACTTTACTTTTTGAGCAATGTGTTTAGCAGGATCCAAAGTTCACTTTCCAGTCCACTTTTACCTGCATTAGTACTTGCACTGCAGATGAGAGGAGAGTTCTGGAAACGAAAGATAAATCCCGTGGCTTGTGGAAGCGGAGAGGAGGGGGGACATCGGCATCACGAGGTGAAAATGGTAGACGCCGAGACTACAGTCCTCCTGTGCTATCTACATTTTCAAATAAAAGCCGTGAATAACTCGAAAAAAAACCAGTGCTGATTGCAAAATCGCCTTAGAATGACCCCCGATGGCCATTTTTGAGAGTGGAAAGCTTTTAATATACGAAATATCTTATTATGTATGCCGGGCCCCTAGAAAGCAGCTATGGACTATTCACCTTTACAATTCCAGCCTCTCCCGAAAAAAAAATCCTACGTACGCCAGTCGTGCAGTCAGTTAGGTTGACGATTGTTATGACATTTTTCGTAATTCAAATGTTTCAGACTTAGTATCGTATTTTGTTTTAAAAAATGTATATTATTCCATTCTTTCATCTTCAAGAAAAATATAAAAATACACTATAAATGTGCTAATGTAATCCTAGGTTAATAGGATTATTAAAATATAAGTTAATACTTTTCAAATACGATATCCCAACTCAACCAGAAAAAACATGGCAGCTAACCAAAACTTAAAATAATGAGGACAAACATTATATTTTTTTGTTCTTATTTAGATGTGATGTTATAATAGGAAGTTAAAATCAAATAAAAAAAGAAAACGTATTTCGATCCGTAAAACTTTATGCAAACCTGCCAATTTTTTTATGCAAAGAATGTTCGGAATGAGGAGGGGAGGTAGAGAAAGTGAACGAATTTTAAATTAAAATGAGAGAGAGAAAAACATTCGCGGCAAGTTGTTAATATGAATACCGGTAAGATGAAACAAAAGAGAATGAGAAATATAAAATTCCAATTAAGGAAAGAAGGAAGTCGGAAGGAATACAAAATTAAACTGAACATTAAGAGAAAACAAATCCACAAGCAAATAGAGGAATTTTATTTTGTGTAGATTACTTCTCTGGGAAGGCATCCGTTTAACTGTGTATCGATACCGCGATAATTTTGTTCTTTCATGTTGTTCCGCCTACTTTTTTCCCCCTTAAATCAGTTTTTAAGCAATTTTTCTGTTTTGTGGGACGTTCAGAGCAAACCGGCTAATTGCCTTTCTCGGGATGCTCTCCTCCCCCCCCCCATCCCTCCTCTCACGCTCATTTAATTGTCTCCCCCACTTAATGTTCCAGGTCTGGCCATTGGTGTATCTTTGTGAATATCCCTTCATCAATTCCATTGGTAGATTGTTCACCGTCATCGTCGCGATTTAATTACTAACAATTGCACGTTATTTAGAAATTGTAGGTTGTTCTTTGAATCAAGTGTGCCCAAATCTTTTGAGATGCAGAGCCAATTAAACAATTGGTTGCAAGTCATATTGTATGTATTTTACTGATACTCAATTAAAATGCCCCAAAATAAAATCAGACGTTTAATAAGTACTAAGACGGGCGACGTACTAAAAAGCTTTCATGGATGGGATGTGACCCGCGGGCCGTACTTTGGGCGCCAGAAAATTTTGTTCGCCCGAACGAAATTTTCTGTCGGGTTCTGATTCTCAGTGTTTGTGGCTATTAGGATTCTCTTTTTGCTTTCTCTTCCAAGATATCTTCTTCTTATCTCTTTCTACCTGCCTCTTCTCTCTTCCTCTGTTACTCTATCTTTTTTTTTACCATTTATCTTTCTTCCTCTGTTATTATTTTCACATTTTCTCTTTTTTCTCTTAATCTCTCTTCCTGTTACACTTTTTTTTTCAATTTCGTATTTCTTTCTCCCTTCCTTAATTCTTCTGTTACTCTTTTTTCCATTGCATCTTTCTCTCCCTCTCTCATTTTTGTTTCTCTGTTTTCTTTCTTCGATTGTTACTCTTTTTTCCATTTCGTCTTTCTCTGTCTTTTTTGTTTCTTCATCCGTTACTGCATCTTTTCCTATTTTATCTTTTCCTTTCTCCCTCTGTTACTCTTTTTCCATTTTATCTTTCCTTGGCTTCCTCCCTCTTTCTTCCCGTTACTCTTTTTCCCACATTATCATTTTTCTCATTTCTTTCTTCATCAGTTATACTCCTTCCATTTCATCGTTCTGTCTCCCTCTTTTTCTTTCTTTTTTCATTTTATCTTTCTTTCAGAGGAAATTGTTTTGCACGATATCTCCCACATGGGCGCTGTACCCTTTGAGGTCATGCATGGCCGAAACCGCTTTGCATTGAAAGAGCTTCGCGGCGACTTCTAATCTTTCGCCAAGGAGCCACAAAAAGTCACTTAGGGACATTGAATGCATCAATCCCATCAACTTGTTATCGTGAACGAAGCTACATGGAAGCTTTATATGGGGAGAAAATGAAGTTCTGCTGGCTTCTTGTGATGTTAAGATATGGGAAACACTCAAAGGGAATCTCCAAGGCGTTCATTGGTCCGCTTCGGAGAAACTCTTGTTGTTTCATTTCTATGTATAAGCTGTTCCAAGCTAGCTATATGGGCCTTTGTACTGATTCACAGTAATGGCTTTCGATGTTCGAGGAATATCACCATCGACACTGGAGCATGAGAAGGTTTGCGAAAAAGACATGGCTCATTACTGATAATTGTAATCGGATCACCTCCATAGCACAGTAGCTAACACTGTGGCCTTGTAGTCAAGTGTTTCCTTTGTATGCCCATTGCACAGGGGTTCGCAACCCACTTTAAACTGTAGACCCCAGGGGTGCCCATCCACCCCAAGGCCAATGGTGCATCATGCAAGGCCGACCATGCCATAATCGCCATAAAGTATTTAATTACGACAGCGTGTTAACTACTACGCTATTACTGAAAGTCTCCCCTTTCTTAGCTTTACGGAACACTTTACTTGATCAGCACCCTCTAAATTCTTCCTTTTCTTCTTCTAACGGATTAAGTACAGGGCGATTCATATAAAATTAACACATTTCTTTGCCGTTTTATTGAAACAAGAATACCTCGTAATTCTCCAAGCTAGTTTCACATGACGCATGGCATCTGGAATATTCATACATCTCCAAGAGAGTACGCAGCTGTACAGAACTTGGTAGCTTTCGTCGCTGAAACTGGCTCAGTCATTACAAGGATACAGTCCGTGCTTCATATTTCCATGGTGTTTGTTGAGCAACTGAATGACACAGAGCTGCGTAAAGGCTATTTTCAGCAGGTTGACACCTTGTGCCATACATCAAATGAGTCCATGACGCTGATCAGGACCGGATAATATTCTGGAATTTATGCCCACCGAAAGTACCCGACTTGACATCCCAGACTTGTTTCTGTGGTGGTACCTCAAGGGAAAACTGTACGCTACCTAAGCGCCCCTGGACAAATGGCTGAATTGGAGGCCATTAGTGACAACAGCTTACTCCAACGAAAGACCGGGAACATGAAACGACATGTCCAGAGGAGGAGGGAGGACAGTTTCAGCGTGTAGTGTAAAGGTTATTAGACTCTTATATCTATGCTAGATTTCAGATGTAAGAACTTATTGCTAGCTTTATTCTTCTTCACATGCTTTGATAATGAAATGTGTCAGTTTTATATGAATCACCCTGTATGTTGCGAAAGTGACTTGGAACCAGCTTATGTAAGTGAATTACTAAGGGAATATATTCTGATTCCTCCAGTGGCATGACCAGAATTTTCGAAGGGGGGTTACTATGACAAATGTTGTCATAAGGCATGTATGTTATTTAGTTTGACGTACGGGCATATGAGAATTAATGAACACCTCTCACGCCCAAAGTTCATGCACACTTATAGTTCGGAGAATTCACGAGAGGTGGGGGTAATAATGCAGAATGAATGAAAATTTTTCTTCCGCGGTTACGAGAAGGATCGCTAGATGGCTCTGACTGGTAAACATAAATAAATAAAAAATGCTCGATTTACGTCTCAACTGATTGTCAGTTATATGACAAACTCATTTTCATTGTTGTTTAAGCTCCACGGCAATATACATTGTTTTGGGTTTATTAAGTTTCTAATTTTCTTGTTCGAAACCCCAAAAAACTTGCTATTCGCTTATGCACTGGGACGTTTCGAACTGATTGTAAATTTACTGGGTTCTGCGATCTGTACAAGTGCATTCAGAAATTAATCTATAAAGCATGATTCATTCTATGCTGAATCATAAATTGTTATTTAAGAGTATTTATGTTAAGCTTACACTAGGAACCTTGACGCACACACGTAAGTTTGTGGAGTCCAATATAGCATACAGGCTATTAGAACGTAATGTATACGTCGTAATAACGTGCTGTACAAAAAAGAGGATAAAAAGAAGGAAAGCGTTCCCGCGTGATGGAAAAAAACTGCATCGCAATGAGGAAGTGGTGACAAAAATCTGCGGATTTCTGCGTGCAGGCTTTAGCTGCACGATGATGTTACATTGCCTTACGGGTAGGAACGTTCAATGAATGTTTCAACAAGCACGGATCATTGGGGATGACAGCTGGACTTTGAATGCTGATACAAAACAAGGAAGGATGAGGAACTGATATTTGCCACGTGATAGCACAATGGAGGTAAGCTGCATTTCAACTATTTGCGTTGCATGAGCTCATGTAAAGACATTGGTTGGTAGATCTACCCGTTTGTCATCGCATATCATAGCATGCTAGCGTGTGATCCGTGTGATACTTGAGAAAAGGAAAAAAAAAAATCATTGTTTGTACCGCGTGGTCGAGCGCGATGGTGGAGGACGCCATTGTTGTTTGAAAATTGAATTTTTAATATGTCGAGTGAGATTCGATTATAAAGTTGTAATTTGGGTGTAATAAATATCAGACGGTAATATCACCGCAAATTTGTACTGCATGATGTACATTATATGTTCTTAAATTCTCGAAGGTCACGACCATATTTGGTATTGCTCATGAGCAGCTGATTCACAGCTGTGTTAACAAAATCGTCGAGATACAGTTAGCCCCAAGTCTAAGCATGTGGTAATATGGTGATTATTGTATAAATATATCTTCTAGCTCAATAATGAGATACAATTCTCAGAACAAAAATATATTTATTTTTCAGTTAAAGATAACAAGCACATACTCTTAAATCAGCTGACTTGCTTTACATGCATATGATATATGTGTAATATTTCAACATAATAAATTGGTTTATTAAATCACTATGTATATTTTCAGTCCTTTGAACATCCGCCCAAATAGTAATTTTTTGATAATCGTGACTGTGCATAATGAATAATTCTTTCCTTTCAGGAAGGGGAGAACTCTGTATGTCCTGGTTAATTGTTACAGTGTTGTCATAGTGATGGAATCGATAGTTCCACTGCTATAACAACAGACAAAATTGACATACAATTAATTTACTTCGCTCAGGGGAAACGATTTTATGTTGTTTATCTTAACATTGATAATCCATAACATCATGAAAATAGCTCATTTTGCAAAATTTATGTGAGTTAGTGGTAGGAGTAAGGCGGTGTGCTCAGGCGAAATCAATATATGACGTATGGTGCCATTTAATTCAGTACATTCATATTTTACATCTAATATCTCTCAGTACAAATTGGGTTAATCGAGGGGATGCATGAAAAAATTATCACTTTGACAGAAAATATTTATTTATTTATTGGTGTGTTCAATTTACAATAATATTCGGTTGTTGATAGTGTATATTTTGTAGCCTGGGAATTAATTTACTTTTACTGTGGCAACCTAAGGTACCCTATAGAATTTAACATTCCGCAGAACACCTGTAAGCGTTATCAGTGTTACCAGGCAAGTCATCATAGAATAAAGAACGAAGGAAGAATGGGTATATCGGAAATTCCGGTGTCAGGCAAAGTTGTTTCTTGAAGGATTCTAGTGACGCACACGGGTTTGAATTTTATTGTTAACTTTTCAGGAGCCCGTGTCGCATTACGTATGGGTAGTCAGTCCTCATTTTGTCAACTTTCCTGCCTTTGACCTTAATTTTTAAGGAATACAGAGCCAAAGGGGAGGTTTTGAGGCCCCCACAAATCCCCAACCCCATGAGCACGCCACTGGATCCCTCCTCCTCTCACAACATCGTACATATTGCAGCTTCGTGCCAAGGTGTAAATTTTTTTGCATATATTTTACAATAATATATACACACTGCATGTTGAATTTCATTGTAGTTTAGGGAAGAATATTTCACCCGAAATTTTGATGATGCGGACTTCGCCATAATTCTTTCCTCCGTTGACACCCCTGGTAGAACCAGCCCGATGAGCATAAAGTGAACTTAAACTCTGCTCTTCCACTCTAAACAGAAGGTCTACGTGGTGGAGTGGTTAGAGTAACGTCCTAAGACGCTAGAAGTCCCAAGTCAGAAGTCTCAAGACATCATTGTGTGGCTCCCATCATCCATTTCAACAGTTTCCCATCTTCATCGTCGCGATTAATGTCAGAGATAGAAAAAGGGACGTAGAGGTAACCAATGGATTCGTCACTAGTCTGTAAGGTTACCTGCAATATTAGACTTACTGGTATTCCAACCATGCAGTAAGACACGAGACACATTGCTTTCCACGTTCTTCTCTTGAGGGATGGAGTAGAAAATGAAACACACTAATTACTTAATCTAATTAATTACTAATCCCAATAGAGGAAGAGGAAGTAATAATTACAACCTTCATTCCGGACAGAAGAGTCCACGTTCAGAAAAAAAAATCCCGGATATTCTTTGGAAGATTAGAGACCAAATTACGGAAAATCTGAGTTGGCTCAATTTGCAGCAAACAATAAAGAGACAAAGTAGACACTCAGACAGGGAGGAGAAACATTAATTACATATCTTCAACCCCTTTTTTAGCTTCCTCTTTTTTGTCTCCAGGACTTAATTCTAGCTTTCCGGAAGGAATGGTCGGTGCTTTTAATCATACGACCGAATGAGAGAGTTTCTTCAAAGCCGAAGTCTCAGCATATTAAAATGTGTTTTTGCTTCTACGTACAGTCAACGGCAAAGACAATGGTAGGCAAATTGTCCACCGCTATTTTCATTACTTTCTTATTCTACATCCCGTGTTGTTTTAAGGAATGAAACTATGTATGTTGATTTGAAGTAGGCAGTGTCCTTTGCTTATTGAAGTCATTATATCAATTCATTCTCATCATATCGTTTAATTCAGACCAAATGAAAATAGTAGTGGGCAATTCGCCTGTTTCTTTCGCCGTTAGGTGTACAAGAGAAGGTAGCATTTAGCGATAAATTTCTTTCTGGTTCGGAATGGAAACTTAGGAATTTGATGATAAAACTTGTTCAAAGTGGTATCTGAATACAGAATGTCGAAATACACTTAATAAATCATGTAAGGTAGAGAAAACCACCGTTATTTTCATTAGTGGCTTTATATAGATTTAGTTTGTTTTTACTAATAGATGTCTCCCTATACTGCTTGAGAACAGTGACTATTAAGTATAATTACTATGGCTCGGAAGTTGAGTAAAAATATTTTTTTCCTAGTGTCCGAAGACGAGGCCAAAAATAATATATGTTCATTTTGGGTCATTGTAGGCCAGAAAAAGGTGGGTTTTATTTGTCCTTTTTTTGCCTTTTTCGGCGTTTTTTGGCTTATTGGTCCTTTTTTAGCCTTTTTTTAAAAGTCTTAAGGGCTTTTTTTTGCAACTTGACCTTCTATCGACTACGTTTTTACTGCCCATTCTCAATTCGAATCATCATCAGTTCATCACCTCTTAAACATTCTTTCTGTAGTAAAGAAATAATAAAAAAAACAGAAATATGTTTGAACCATTCCTGAAACGAGAGAAAAAAACATTTTTGGACTGAAAGAAGATGCATTTCATTCATATAGTTTTTTCGCACTGTGTTTTCCATACCACCAGAATATTGTATTTTTTATTCATTAAATATGTAATTAAAACTGAAGTTATTAATTAATTTGGATCACATTTATACGTTCTTTTTTTCGATTTTAGGTCCTTTTTTGATATTTTTAGGTCTTTTTATAGGTATTTTTTTGTCAATTTATATGTCTTCAATTTCCGAGCCCTAATAATTACATATCGCATTAGTTCTCACTTTATTGCCTTGATTATTTGTACAGTTTTAAAATTTATCACGCTCTTCTTCTTTTGTCTTTATCTGCTTTCCAATATACAGTATTTCTCATTTCCAGATATTTTGCTCATTTCCTGTAATAAGTATGGAATGGACAATGGTTTATAGTATTATTTACCGGTACTATTTTTTTCTGTCGTTTTCACTATTATTTTTATCATAATTTCAGAATTATAATTTCTATCAATATTTCTTTCAAGTATCACCCACATCTAATTTATTTTCTTTCAGTCTCGATTCTTGTTAAAATCATGGACGTGTCGGTGTGTTTGTCCAAGCACATTCTCGTTGTCGAGACGAACCTATAGACGGGCTAGGTGAAATAATCACTCTAGGAATGGAATGGTTATATCTTTGCGAGCAGACATAAATCCCGCTAATTGAACACTCTTGATGTAGTAGAGTTTTAATGGCTTCTACGAAACCTTCTCAGTTGTGGATTTAGCAGAAAACTCAAGTTCGTCAAACTCACTTCATGATTGATTGAATTTTATAGTACATAGGCTGTTTTTGCTCATCACACAATATGGAGTTAAGCATCTTAATCAGAAAGAAAATTGAGGACAGACCCGCCTACCTATTCTCGTAGCACTTCTGGCAACTGGAGAATCGCAGGGGACCAACTTCCTTACTTGGATTTTTACCTTTCAGGCTTAAACCACATACGCTAACTCATGAAAAATGTCAAAAAACAAGTCTGGTGTTAGTAAATTCAGATTTTTATTAATTTTTAGATGCAAACATGCTTGAAATTTGTTAGAAACAATCCGATTCACATGCATCGCAAAAACTTACAGCCCTCGCTTCCATTAAGCTAAGCCACAGAATATCCCCACACTCCTATTCCTCTATTTTATACAATGTGATTGCCAATATCACTTTTCTGTATATTGCTGTCAAAGTTATAATTTGTACAGCGTGATTGCCATTGTAGTTTTTTACAAATTGCTGGCAAAGTTGTAATTTGTACAGCGTGATTATTTTTATATACAACATTCTCAACTAGAGAACTTATGATCTGTCATAAATTCCCCGGGGTTGGGAAATTTGACTTTCTTACTGAGAATCAAGAAGAAATGTCAAATACTTCATGCATTACTAAAATTATGACATTGTTTACATGCAAGAAGTTAGTTAGAAAACAAACACCACATAAACAAAGATATAACATGTAAGATTATGACAAAATATCAGATTCATATATTAAATAACTTAACATGCATAAACACAAAACAGAATACACATATGTACAGTGTGTATGCATAATCGCAGAACCAAATTTGTACAATTTTCAAGCATAAACACAAAACAACACACGTGCAGTTTACATGCATCAGTAAAAAAAAGAAAACACATCATGTACAATTTGCATGCAGAGATAAAATCATCACATATGCATCTTGCATACATAAATTAAATATGCTGACCAAGGCAGTAATTTATTTTATTATAAAACATAAACTAACGTAACGTTTCAACCTTCTAGCAAGGTCTTCTTCAGACTCTGTATCAAGTACAAAAGTAACCAGATACAACAAGAAGGGTAATATATATACACAAACATTACTCCCTCCAGACTATTTAGAAAGTTGTTAGGAACTTTCTAGCAGATGACTTTCACTTTCCAACTTTACTTTCACCTAAAAGGCTAAACACAATTACTTCCATATAGAATGTGGTTGGACTTTTTAATCTCACGCTCTTTTCCCTTCATTTTTCTTCCTTCTCCTCTCCTCTTTTTCTCTTGTCCTTTCCACTCTTTCCAACATCTTCTTCCATTCTTTGTTTAACTTCAGTCCCCCATTCCAGTTCATTGTGTCTTCTTCGCCTTTCTTCTCTATTTCCTTGGCTTCCTTCCATTTTCTCACTAGCATTCTCTTCTCCCTTCCTATCTGCTTAGCCTCATCCCACTCTATGTCATGTCCTGTTTCTCTCGTGTGTTTAAATATTGCATTTCTCTCTCTCTTAAGTCGTACATCATCCCTATGTTGTTTCAACCTGTCTTTGAGCCTTTTTTTCGTTTCTCCTATGTACACACTCTGACATTCTTTACATTTTACTTCGTAGATAATCCCTTCTTCTTCCTCTTCTCTGTTTTCCTTTTTCTTGTTAGCATTCCTCGCTATTCCTAAGATGCTTCTCCCTCCCTTCCTGTAAGTTTTAATTCCTGCTTTTCTAAGCACTTTGCATATCTTTTCTGTGGTCTTCCCCATACTCCTTATTCCAAACCTTCTCTCCTCTTTTTCTTTCTCTTCCAATTCTCCCCTGCCCGTTTTCTTACTTCTTCTGTTTATGTCCAGTCTATCCTGCTTCTCATAGCCATTCTTTTCCAGCTGTTTCCATAGGCTATTTATTTTGCCTTCTTTTTCACATTCTTTCATGCATATTTTATAAAGAATATGGAGGACAGAATCAAGAAAATATGCATGAAAGAATGTGAAAAAGAAGGCAAAATAAATAGCCTATGGAAACAGCTGGAAAAGAATGGCTATGAGAAGCAGGATAGACTGGACATAAACAGAAGAAGTAAGAAAACGGGCAGGGGAGAATTGGAAGAGAAAGAAAAAGAGGAGAGAAGGTTTGGAATAAGGAGTATGGGGAAGACCACAGAAAAGATATGCAAAGTGCTTAGAAAAGCAGGAATTAAAACTTACAGGAAGGGAGGGAGAAGCATCTTAGGAATAGCGAGGAATGCTAACAAGAAAAAGGAAAACAGAGAAGAGGAAGAAGAAGGGATTATCTACGAAGTAAAATGTAAAGAATGTCAGAGTGTGTACATAGGAGAAACGAAAAAAAGGCTCAAAGACAGGTTGAAACAACATAGGGATGATGTACGACTTAAGAGAGAGAGAAATGCAATATTTAAACACACGAGAGAAACAGGACATGACATAGAGTGGGATGAGGCTAAGCAGATAGGAAGGGAGAAGAGAATGCTAGTGAGAAAATGGAAGGAAGCCAAGGAAATAGAGAAGAAAGGCGAAGAAGACACAATGAACTGGAATGGGGGACTGAAGTTAAACAAAGAATGGAAGAAGATGTTGGAAAGAGTGGAAAGGACAAGAGAAAAAGAGGAGAGGAGAAGGAAGAAAAATGAAGGGAAAAGAGCGTGAGATTAAAAAGTCCAACCACATTCTATATGGAAGTAATTGTGTTTAGCCTTTTAGGTGAAAGTAAAGTTGGAAAGTGAAAGTCATCTGCTAGAAAGTTCCTAACAACTTTCTAAATAGTCTGGAGGGAGTAATGTTTGTGTATATATATTACCCTTCTTGTTGTATCTGGTTACTTTTGTACTTGATACAGAGTCTGAAGAAGACCTTGCTAGAAGGTTGAAACGTTACGTTAGTTTATGTTTTATAATAAAATAAAATAAATTACTGCCTTGGTCAGCATATTTAGTTTTTCATAATCATGGAAACAAGGCTTAATGGAGTTACAACATAAATTAGCATGCATACATTTAAAACATGCAATAGATAACGTATGCACAAACTCCACATATTACAAATATGGTACCACAAAAATTTACAATTGTTATCATGCTCTCATTAAATATAGTTACACAGCATCATACAACTGCTCCAAACCTAACTCATGAAGTTGCAAATCGTTACGCATGCTTAAAAGTTTGTTTATCCAAAGTTTTTGTTTGTCCAATGAACAATGCCAAACTTTTATATTTTTTACGGAAATATTTGCAATGTCTTTTCCAGTGTTGCAGCATATGGCTTTCACTGTGTTATCATCATGAATTTGCATACAGACAAAAGGACCTTGGTATAAATTACAATATTTTTTTTATAATGCAAGTGATAGTGCCACTTTGAGGATGCAGTTTTATGAAGATCAGATTGCCTTGCTTTACTGGAATTTTTGTTGCTTGTTTTTCATGCTGTTTTATAATATGTTTTTGTCTCTTATTGAAACTACATGTTTCTGCCATAAGCAGCTTATTTTTCCACATCTCTACATCAGGAATGCGATGCGTTAGTACTTTTTTACAGATATTTTGAGATTCAATATTTAGCCTGAGTTCTATAGGAGCATAACCTGTACTGGAACAAATTGAATTATTTAACAGATGTAAAATGGCAGCAATATGGCTAGACCATTGCTTATGTTTACCATTGCAAAATATACGGATCAATCTATTTATTTCCTGGTGATATCTCTCCACTAAGTTGGCACTTGGATGATAACTGGGTATGTAAAAAAATTTTACATTGAGAGCATTCATACCTTTTGTAAAATGTTCTGCATGAAATTGTGGACCATTGTCACATATAATGATTGCTGGTATTCCCAAATGGATGAAGTAAGAATGTGTTACTTTTCTAGTTACGATGGAAGCTGTACTATTGCCAATAGGATATGCCACAAGATAACGGCTAGCAGAATCTAATACTGTTAGTAAATATTTTTCACCGTTGGAAGAACGTATGAATGGACCTTGTAAATCAATAAATAATATTTCACCTGGTTTTGAGGGTTTGTGCATGATTTCCAGATACTTAGGAGGATGTTTATCTGGTTTATTTTTCATGCAAATTTCACAATCAGTGATGTAAGATTTTGTGTCTCTTTTCATATGAGGCCAGTAAAACATTTGGTAAATTTTACCAAGTGTCTTGTCTGTACCAAAATGACCACCTTGATCATGATACTTGTACAGTACAAGATTTACTAATGATTGAGGCACGCATATTCTTATCCGGTTTGGATTGTGAAAATCTTTGATGGTAAGTGGATCATCGTGAATAAGGTATATATTCTTCCAGTTTCGATGTTTGCTCTGTTGTGAACTTTCACAACCAGCGAGAACAGATTTAACACCACTGCGATATGGATCACTATTTTGTTCATTAACAAAATTGTTTTATCACATATTAATGACTCATCAAGATACTCAAAGTTATTCATGAATATGAGTTCATTATTATGGTCATTAAAAGATCGGCTCAACAGGTCTCTACAATACTCGACATGGAATGAGTACTTTTGTATTTGAATAAACCATCTAGTCAGCCTATTGTTCCAAGTGTGTGCAGATTCTAGCCACGTGAGGGATTTATGATCTGTGATAACAGTAAATTTTCTACCTAACAACAGTGATTTAAATTTGTCCAGTGTAAAGATTATTGCTAACACTTCTACTTCAGTGGACGTATATGATTTCTCAAAAGGTTTCAAAATCCTTGACACGAATCCAATCGGACGCATGTTGTTGTCTACCAGTTGAAAACAATATCCTGCAATGCCTATATTTGATCCATCAGTTTGAACAAAGAATGGTTTGTTCAAATCTGGATGGTAAAGCATTGTTTCTGCAATAATGGACTGTTTCAACAACTCAAAGGTGCATTGTGCACTTTCATCCCATTCCCACTTTTTGCCTTTTTTCAATAACTGGTACAAGGGATGTGCCATGATGGCATAATCTTTAACATATTTTGATAGCCAATTGAAACTTCCCAAGACTTTCTGCAGTTGCTTGATATTGCAAGGGACAGGTAAGTCTTTTATGGCTTGAACATACTTGGGAGATTTCTCATAACCCTGTGCACTGATAGAATGCCCTAAAAATTCCACCTTGACTTGACAAAACCTACATTTGACCAGTCTCAGTGTCATGTTGGCATCTTGTAACTTGTCAAAAATAAGTCTTAAGTGAAAAAGATGTTGTTCGAAAGACGTGCTTTTGACAATTACGTCGTCTACATAACATACTGTAATAGATTCCGTACCTTCCAAGGTTCGTGTCTGAGCATTAATGAAAGCAGACGTTCCATTGATTGATCCGAACACTACCCTTGTGAACTGGTAAAGTTTTCCCTGAAAACTGAAAGCAGTATACTTTCTTGCTTTGGGGTGTAAGGGGACCTGCCAGAAAGCATTAACCAAATCTAGGGAGGACAAACATGGACATCCATGGAAACTCATTAAGAGTTCATTTATGTTCATAGGATGTAATTGCTCAAGCTTGACATGTTTGTTGATATTTCTTTGATCTAAGCAGAGACGAATGCCTCCTCCGGGCTTGACTACAACTAGGAGAGGACATAAGTACTCTGATTCAGAATATTCAATAATGCCTAAGTTGAACATTTGTTCTATTTGCCTGCCAACTTCGTCCCTATATGCTAATGGTATTGGATAGTTTTTGTTAAGTATTGGTGTGGAAGTATCCAGTTCTATTGTGTGTGTGTACTTGTTACAGAGGCCTGGTAATTCAGAAAACAATGTTTTATATTGTTTTAACAACTGAAATAAAGCTATCCTTTGTGACTCATTTAAATGTTCACACTCTTTAACCCTTCTCCACAAGTCTTCATCAGAAGGATGAGAGGATGACTGTGGGGATATGTTAGATACAGAAGGTCTGAAATCTAACTCTTCTTCTTCTTCAACTTTCATTTGAGACAGCGATAAATTTGGAGAATTTGCTTCCTTCGCTCGATTCCAAGAGTAAGCCTCGCTGGACAAAGTCTAAAGTACTATCAATATTGTATAGGACATCTAAACCGAGAATAATGTCTACTTTTAAATGTCTGACTACCAGGAATTTAATGTAAAAGGAAAGTCCACAAATTTCCACGTTCAAATGAGTGGAACCTATTAGTTTGTCTTTCCTTTTCCCTGTATAGTCAACTAATTTAATACCTGTAACTGGCAATAGCCGTGGTTTAGAAGCCTGAGTACAAATAGACTTCCACAGGATTTCTGAGAGAACACTGACCTCAGCGCCACTATCGAGTAAAGAAGTAAAAAAAAAAAAGGTAAAGTGCTCCCCTGTGCTTAGTACCACGCCATGAAGGCGTATAGGGGGTGTGGGTGTAACGCCCCACACTTACATCGAGTAAAGAAGTATATTCCTTATTGTTTATTCTTACTTTTATGTGAGCAGAAGGTTTACCCTTGCTATTAGTATTTATGGGTTGCTCACAATTTTTAATTTCTGCACTGCAATCTATTTCATCACATTCACTTAAGTTTAAGAAATGAATAGCAGGATTTATCACATCACTCACATCACCTGCTTTTTGACATGAGCTCGTAACTAGTTTAACGAGTTAAACTGGTGTATGTCTGCCTGGACTGTGATTTCATTTTGATTGACATCATTGAACAGACCTTTTTGTTTCAAGAAATCAAAAACTACATTCATCCCAGACTTTGAAATGAATTAAATCAATTCGGCCATTCCTTGGATTTCCTAAGTGTTTTTCAAATAGATCTAGTTTTATACTAGAATCTGCATTCAAAAACAGATCACTAATATTCACTACAATGAGATTCTCATCATTCCCTAACTCCATTAGAAAATTATTCCACTGACTCCACTTACTCCACAAATCAGGATTGTCAGCAGTTAATAACTTTGGGATTGGTGGTAATGTGAGTAATATTAACTGATTCGTTAAAGGTAATAACTTGTGTATTAAACCTTTGAGGTCACTTTTCATTTTGTGTAGCTCTGTATATCTCAAAAAATCATTGGTGCCAATAAGCAACATCACTTTATTACCAACTTTGGTATCTGGACAGATCTTTTGAGATAGGTTGGAAATAGTTTGGCCGCTAGTACATAACCCTATGTTCCGTTTACCTAGTGAATCATATGAAACAGTGTAGTTTGCCAAGGTTTCTTCTACGCGCATCATCATGGAATCACCTAGCAAATGAACATTATTGTACAAGGGTTCAATGACCTGTGCTTCGGTATTTGTTTTGACTGAATTATAATTCTTTTTGTGTGTGTGATTAAGATTACTAGAGTTGGGTTGTTGCAAAGGAGGATTAGCAGGTACACTCATGACACCTCCCTCTCGACATGAGCGACTTACTCGTTTCCCGAAAAAGTAGACTTATTAGCATTGGTGATTACATTTCTTTTCGAGTTACGCTGTGTGCTGGAATGATCAACAACCTCGAACTTGAGTTTGTCACCTCTGTCTTTAGACTAATCAGTACATTTAGTTTGAATAACTGCTACGTTTCTATTATTATCATCAAAGTTTTTAGTTCTACTGTTAAACACTGCCTGTGGCCTTTCACGTAATGAAGTTTTGCTAAGGGCTTCGGAATTTTCTATTACCGTGATGGCTTCACTCAGCTCGGTAACAGGTTTCATAATGAAAATTTCCTTGATTTTGAAAGGCATCAAAGTAGCAATTTGAGCTAGCCTTTGTGCTTCGTCAGTGTTAGGTTGAACAATCTGCAAAATTTTCCATTGGTCCATGAAAAATGTTAGCAGTGACCCATGAACAGACTTTTGATACTGGGAATTCAAGATTTTGGTGAGCATCGTTGTTTTCCAATTAGAATTTTGATAATGATTCAGAAACTGAATTTTGAAAGATTGGTAATCTGAAAATTTTTGCTTTGAGATCTTGTAGCATTGCTTAGCATCTTTTGTTAGCAGCGTTGGTACATAAGTCATAAAATCTGTTTCTGCTATTTGAAATAACTCGAAATTCTCTTCGACATCATCTAAGAATTCAGATGGGATTAGTTCACAAGAAACTCCAGAGAATTTCGGAAACCTATTTAATTGATCTGACTTCAAGAAATTTCTTTTAGTAACATGTGAGGAAACTTGATTTTCTTTGCACCTAGAAACACTCTTACTTGTTCCATTAGGGAAAAGTGTTGTTACACTATCATTATTATTCACATTTACTAAGGGAGACTTTTTCCTAGACCTATTCTTTTTTCTACTCTTAAGCCTAGATGAATGACAGCTAACTGTGCTGGGAGAACTATCTGAATCACTTTCCCGAAACCTGTGTAACATGGTAGTAGTTGAATTCTGTAGAACTTTAACTTGTTGAGCTACACCTGACAAAACGGGCAACACTGTATTGTTCACAATACCCACTAAATGTTCTACCTCATGGGAAACATTACCATTTTGTAATTCACTGGTTTCGATGGGAATATTTTCACTTGTGTGGGATTTACCAGCAATAAAATTAAACCATTCTTCAGCTTCTGATGGCTCTTCAGTAGATTCCTGGTGATCTACAGGTGAAAATGCAGGCTTCTTTTTGACAGACTCTGGTACTTGTACTTGACGATGACACCATACAGTTTTGGCTTGATTGTTTTCTATTCTTTCTTCCAGTTCAAAAAGTTTGTTTTTCACAACCACCAGTTCCTGACGCAATTCATCCTTTTCTTCTATCAATTTTCTCACTTCCATGTCAACTTTCTGGGTTTCACTCCTAACCTTCTCATTCCTAGAAATGCATTCTTGCCTGTATAGGGACACATCTTTCTGCATGACATTCAGTCGAATGTTCAGATCAGCTCTTATATTTTTTTCTAGATTCTTTAGATCACTCTTAAATTCTGCTTTCACTTGTCCTAACTCCTGTTTAAGTTCCTCTTGTGACTTCGAGATAGCTCGCAATTCAGCCAATATTTGCTCCATATTTCTTATTTTTCACGTAAAACCACTTAAATTCACTTTGCACCAAACAAGAACTAGTTGAACACTATCACAATCCTGGAATCACATATTTCGTTTTTGCAAACTAGTTGCGATGATAATGTAAAATATTTCACATTATAATCTTTAGACGAATAATCTTTGAGACAGCGTACTGAGTCTCATAAAATCTTTTTGTGACCGCCTACCTATTCTCGTAGCACTTCTGGCAACTGGAGAATCGCAGGGGACCAACTTCCTTACTTGGATTTTTACCTTTTAGGCTTAAACCACATACGCTAACTCATGAAAAATGTCAAAAAACAAGTCTGGTGTTAGTAAATTCAGATTTTTATTAATTTTTAGATGCAAACATGCTTGAAATTTGTTAGAAACAATCCGATTCACATGCATCGCAAAAACTTACAGCCCTCGCTTCCATTAAGCTAAGCCACAGAATATCCCCACACTCCTATTCCTCTATTTTATACAATGTGATTGCCAATATCACTTTTCTGTATATTGCTGTCAAAGTTATAATTTGTACAGCGTGATTGCCATTGTAGTTTTTTACAAATTGCTGGCAAAGTTGTAATTTGTACAGCGTGATTATTTTTATATACAACATTCTCAACTAGAGAACTTATGATCTGTCATACATAAATCCCGCTAATTGAACACTCTTGATGTAGTAGAGTTTTAATGGCTTCTACGAAAGCTTCTCAGTTGTGGATTTAGCAGAAAACTCAAGTTCGTCAAACTCACTTCATGATTGATTGAATTTTATAGTACATAGGCTGTTTTTGCTCATCACACAATATGGAGTTAAGCATCTTAATCAGAAACAAAATTGAGGACAGCCCCATAACAAGGAAGGAAAGTATGTCTGTTGTAAATTTTCTTACTCAATTTTTAAAACTAATTCATTCATATATTACTTAATAAGAACTAACACTATACTGTCTTCTGAGGACTTTCTAAAATTGCCTTACCTTGGATAATAGCTGAGGCTGTGAAAAGGCTCTCAGCACCCAGGACAACACAACCTCTGAAGCATTGGTTCTCAAACTGTGCTACAGATATCCCCAGAGGTACACGAACGATGTGAAGGGGGTACGCGATCAACTCGGCAGAGAAATGTCGAGAATACTTACACGACAACATTTTTGCTGCAGGCGTGTAGAGCAGACTTCATAGCTTTAACACTCAACAGAAAAATAAGACTGGATTTGTCACTGACACTTTTATCTTTGTTTAATATGTTTTGAAACAAAATACTCGTTCGAAATCTGTAATGGGCCTAGACTAAATTTGTAGCCAATCTCTGCTTGAATGTTTGAAGTGCACAACCAGACATCAAGAAACTGTATCAGGTCATGCAAGCACATTCTTCTCACTAGAAACTCAGGATTTACAATAAAAACTCCCAAATCGTGCTTGACAGTTCGTTTACAAACTTATTTTTGTTCTTTACTTTTTCAATAACTCTGGAAAAAAATATATGAAAATTAAAGTTTGTTATATATTTCATACCATACATTTTTTTCACATTTTTATTCCTGTAACTAATCATAAAGATTATAAACGTAGGAACACTCAGTAGAATAATGAACGTAGGATTCTAATGTTTATTTGCTTACAATCTTTCCACATGCAGCCCTAATGCCATTTTGTTCTATTGAAGATACACGCCTCCAACATACCAAATGAAATACCCCAGAACCAACCATTCGGATAAAACCTATGGTGGAGGTACATTAGATGTTTTGTTACGACTAAAGGGTACAATGAGAAGAATGTTTGAAACCCACTGGTCTAAAGGATTGCCCTGACCGTGGGTCCAGGCGCCAGAGACTCGTTGGCCTGGAAGAAGCAGTTATCGGGATGTACTACGTGGAAGTGAGGTTGATGTTTGGGTCCCTTACCAGAAGGTCACCCCTTACACCCCAGCTCACTTTCATGTTTAAGTAGTTAGTTTCGCAAATTTCCAAGATATATGGTTCTGAGCGTCACCCTCAGGATTACATGAACGTACAGCTGATTGCATACCTCTAAGATATACCGGATGATCCGTTTGGGATGTCATAAATGTAAAGTGTTAAACACACAAGGTTAATGTACATATCTCTGAAGGTCGTAAGTTTCGAGTGAGCGGAGGTTTGCAGACTTCAACCGCGTTGCGGCGCTAGCGTTCGTGCATGAGAGACGAGATGGTGGTCACGCAACAACAGCGTGCTCAGTGCGTCGTATGGTAAGCAAAATTTGTATACTGGACACCATAATCTTTCAACAGGACGGTGGTCCGCCACATTGGGTTCTCATAATGCGGGATCATCTTAATGGGATATTCAACGATCGCTGGGGTGGCCGTGGTGGACCCATCCCATGGCCTGCGAAAAACCCGGACTTAAAGCCTCCAAATTTTTTTGTGTAGGGGTACGTCAAGTTATTGGTGTATGCACAAAAACCACAGACTGAAACCGACCTGAGATTGCAGATTAGAGCAGCTTTTCAACAGATCTCTCCAGAAATGTTGCACGCCAGGTAGCGCAACATGTCTGCGCGGTATGATCTGTGCCGTGTATGCAATGGCGGACCTGTTGAGTGCTAATGTGCTGGGATACAAAAACTGTGACTCTCCTACACATATATGTACCATTAATATGCAATAAATTTGAATGGTTTCTGGTATATAACACTTTACTTTTATGATATCCCAAACTGATTACCCGGAACTTTACTTAGCTGCCAACTGGGAATGATAACTACAATATTGTTTTCTGGACTTTCTATGCTGAAAGGAGAGATGATAATAAGTAGAAACACGTGCGATGGCATTTTCCAAGGCATACTTTTCTCCAACTTCCTCTTAAACGCTTTCTCTAACAAGCACAAACAAGCAAATTAAACTTTTGAATGTCCAAGGAATGTTACTAAGGACCCCATAGCGTTGGCCTGTATTGAAGTCAACAACATAAACGTGCCTCTTTTGAGAAGTTTGGCGACATTCTCCATAGGTACGGAAAAATTTTCTTCGTTTCCACTTTGATGATGAACTGACTTCGTGCTTTATAATTACGTCCTTGAAAGTCGGAGAAGAATGGACGTAATGAAGGATTGAAACTATTGATTTACTTCCGAATTCTCAAAGATTGAAGTCGTTCCCGAGGGAAGCTCTAGGAATATGGAAGAACAGTTTCCACAAGTCCAGCGGACCGTGATACTACGTGGAACTTCTTGGAGGTAACTCCCCTTTTACCCCTTTCATCTTTTCGTCGCTTTCATGTATTTTTTGCCTCGTGCTTGGCATTTTTCGAGTCAAGAATACCGGAGAGGGATTCCTGGAAGAAACCGATGAAGTTTTGAGATTTGCCATTCTCCTCAGTGGCGGAACCATACTTGAAGATGACACCTACACATTTTATCAACATAAAACTAGATTCCAATATTAATATTTCTTGTATTCATAACTTAGATATGGTACATAACTTTTACAAACTGTTTACTATATTCGATAGTCATTTGTTTCATTTTGAACACGTACGTTCATAAATTCACATTACAAACTCATCATAACTCAACATAACACAACATTGTAACTATTGTGCTTGTCACAACATCTATCTTAGGAAACATTTTCTACGTGAGACAATTATTCAATATACAGGGTGTATCAAAAAGAATCATCCAATTTGGCAAGTCTATATATCTGAAACAAATAAACATATACAAATATTTTTTTTTGCCCATGAAAGTGAAACTCAAAAAGTTTTTGTTGCCTCTTCATAGGTGTTCAATATGCCCCCCGTGAGATACACGGCATATGTCCATACGGTATTCAAATTGTTCCCAATCTGCAGCTAGCATGTCTTCAGTTACAGCTTCCACAGCTGCTGTTATGCGATGTCTCAGTTCATTCATTGTTCTTGGTAACGGAGGCACATAAACGGAGTCTTTTAGAAACCCCCACAAGAAATAATCACAGACAGTCAGGCCAGGTGACCTTGGAGGCCAGTAATGTAACGCTGCATCATTTGGTCCAGTGCGACCGATCCATCGTTGTGGAATTTTTCGATTTAAAAATCCCCGCATTTCCCGATGCCAGTGTGGCGGTGCCCCATCCTGTTGGTAGATGAAGTCATTCGAATCAGTCTCCAACTGTGGGAAAAGATAGTACTCAAGCATATCAAGGTAGGTTATTCCCGTCACAGTGTTCTCTGCCATGAAAAATAGACCGTACACCTTGGTTCGGGAAACTGCACAAAACACATTCAATTTTGGAGAGTCCCTCTCATGTTGTACAACTTCATGTGGTTGTTCCGTTCCCCATATTCTCACATTATGGCGGTTGAGCTTTCCACTCAAATGGAAGGTTGCCTCGTCACTAAACACTAAGCGTTGAACAAAACTGTGATCGTCTTCAATCTTGCCAAGAATGAAATTACAAAACTCCATACGTAGTTCCTTTTCGCCTTCACAAAGAGCTTGTAGTAGCTGAATTCTGTATGGTTTCATGTGTAAACGACGACGCAACACACGCCAGACGGACATCGGGGGCATGTTGAGCTGTCGACCTGCACGACGAACGTATTTCTGCGGACTGCGTGTAAAAGATTGACGGACGCGCTCCACGTCTGCGTCGGACACTCGGGGACGGCCCGGTGATTTTCCCTTACACAAACAGCCTGTTTCTCGGAATTGTGCATGCCATCGTCTAATGCTCTGTGCAGTAGGAGGGTCCACACCATACCTAGTACGAAAGTCACGCTGATCAGTTATCACTGACTAGCACTGCGCAAAACGTAGTACACAAAACGCTTTCTGTTGTCCAGATGCCATTTTCACCAGAACTGAAGTGGGCGTTCACCGTGTAAAACTTGAGATATTCTTCTTTCCAACAGTACTTTGTTCACTCACATATCTGAAAAGACAGAAAAGATATTATTGTTTAAAATCGGATGATTCTTTTTGGTACACCCTGTACATTAAATTGTCGAACAAGAAGAAAATTTACAATAAAAGGGGCATAATACAAACTGCTTTCTGCAAACACTAACGCAATACAAATATTTGCGTTCAAGCATGCCATTCATACATAATTTAGGCAATTTTCTTTGTCATATTCTCTTTATACAAAGAAGCAAAATTTATGACTTTCATAAATATACACAAATATTTAATTGAGAACACAGAAAATAAACACAACATTATACACAAAAACCATTTGAGTTACACATTTTTTGCTTTGATATTTTGCTTTCAATAGCTGCCCGACCCTGTGGCCGAGTGGTTAGCACATCGCGCTGCGACGCCAAGGGTCCCGGGTTCGAATCCCGGTCGGGCTCGGTTGTTTGTGAATGTCCGTTCATCACTTTCATCATTTCATCACTCATCCCCATCTTCGCAAATTAGCCAAGAGGCACAAAACGCGAAGTAAAATAAACTAAATCAATCAATCAATCAATAGCTCTCTTCTCGTTTCTTCTGTACAATTAAAAAGTTTAAGATTTGTTAAGTTCTGCTTTTGTTCCTTCGCTGGCGTCGACAATGATATTAAATGTGCTTGGTTATTCTTAACTTCCTTGACTTGATAAGGACCAACATACAAGCTGAAAAATTTGTGAATGCTATCACTAATATCTTTGCTTTTAAGATGGTTTCTAACAAGAACCAGGTCACCAGATTTTATCGGATGCTTAGGTTCATTAAACCCCTTTTAATCTTTTGGTTTTTCTGTTTTATATTTGCTTCAGCCATTATACACTTTGTCTTCCAGGGTAAATGTTTCAAGTCATCTGGCCAACTTATTTTGTCTATTATTTCATCGTGATAATCAACATGCATAAAAAGTTCAGATGGTGTGAAACCGGTTGTTTCCGATTTTGAATTATTCAATAGATGAACGACAATATTCACATAATTAAACCAAAGTTTATGGTTATACTTACAAAACATTCTCAATAGTCTCACCAACTCTTTATTGTATCGTTCGACAGGATTGGCAAAAGGTGCATATGGTGAAGTTAACACATGTTTAACACTCACAGAATCCAAATAACTTTTACATTCAGTTGACTTAAATTGCGAACCATTGTCGGTGAAAATTACCTTACACTTTGGGTAATGATTAAAGTAAATTCCAAATTTGTTAATTATTTCCTTTGAGGTTGCACGTCGAAGACAATAAACCATCACAAATTTACTCATTACATCTACAATGACTAATATATGTTGGAAACCTTTAGACAAAGGTAATGGACCAATTAAGTCAGCTGAAAGTAAGTAGTGAGGTTTGGTTGAATACACATGTAATTCTTCCTTTGAAATTTTAAAGGTGCATTACTTATCTCTTGCACATGAAAGACAGTTTCTTAAATAATCCTTAATACTTTTACGCATTTTAGGCCAATAATAAAACCTTTTACAAAAATCATAAATTTTAAAATAACCGAAATGTCCCTTTAAATCATGCTGTTTATACAAAACATCTCCAATTAAAGCACTAGGAACTATTATCTTCCAATTATCATCTACCCAAGGTTTGAAAAATAGTATGCCATCATGAACAGAAATACTTCCTTTTAATTATCAGATTTACTTCTTGAGACTCCAATTTTCTTCTTAATGACGAACAAAGCGGATCTTTCTCTTGTGCACTTCGCCAGAAATTGGGTTCTATATCAGAGATTACATGATTTATGTACATTTCTTTAATCGTAGTCACTGGTGATATACTAATAGGATAACGACTTAACGTATCAGCAACTGGATTTTGAGAACCAGATACATGTTCGATTGTAAAGTTGTATGATTGTAGCTTAAGTGCCCATCGGTTCAACCTAGGGTTCAATGTCCTTACTGATTCAAGCCAGCACAACGATTTGTGGTCACTGTAGATTGTAAAATGTCTTCCAGTAATATACAATGTAAACTTTTCTACGGCATAAAGAATAGCAAGGCATTCTATTTCATGTGTACTGTACGTGGTTTCAAATCCCTTCAAAGTGCGATTGACATACTGAATGACATTTACATTTCCATCTTCATCCGGTTGCCAAAGTACTGCTCCTAGGCCGATCTTAGAACCATCAACATTAATACAGAATTCCTTATTAAAATCAGGTTGTCCTAATGATGAAGATGATAAGATTAATTTCTTTAGGTTATTAAAGGACTGCTGATGATCTTCCGTCCAGCACCAGTTTGAGTTTCCTTTCAGTAATTGATACAAAGGAGCTGCAGCAGTTGCAAAATTTCGCACAAATTTTCTCCTCCAGTTAGCCAAACCCAGAAAACGACGAACATCTTTCTTACATTTTGGAACTGGAAATTCGGAGATTGCCTTATTGCTCTCCGGATCTACTTTTATTTCGGTGCCAGATATTATATGTCCTAGAAATTTAATTTCAGTCCTAATGATCCTGCAGTTAGACAATTTTACAGACATATTTACGTTATGAAGTGTGTCTAACACATATTTCAATTGCTCATAATGAGAAGACAAATCAGGTGAAAATATAAGAAGATCGTCTATGTAACAGATAAGGAACGATGGTTGATTGATTGATACATTGATTTAGTTTATTTTACTTCGCGTTTTGTGCCTCTTGGCTAATTTGCGAAGATGGGGATGAGTGATGAAATGATGAAATTGATGAATGGACATTCACAAACAACCAAACCCGACCGGGATTCGAACCCGGGACCCTTGGCGTCGTAGCGCGATGTGCTAACCACTCGGCCACAAGGTCGGGCAAGGAACGATGGATTAAAAATCTGATTCATTCTTTCCACAAAAACAGATACAGCTGACGTTATGCCAAACGGCAAGAATTTAAAAACGTACTGTTGGCCTCTGTATGTAAATGCTGTATACTTATAAGAGCACTCTGTAAGTGGAATTTGGAAATAACCCGACGATATATCCAAGGTTGAAAACACTGTAGCTCCTTGGAATCTCTGAAGTAGTTCATTAATCGGTTCTACACGAACTAGAGGAGATATCACATATTTATTTAAACGACGAAAATCAACAACTGGCCGCCACTGTCCACCAGCTTTTGGTACTATATGTAGCGGATTTAAATAAGGTGAAGCCGATTTTTGAATGACTCCCCAATACTTCCATTTACTGAGTTCCTTCTCCAAATCATCTCTTCGAGCTATAGGTATAGGATATATGGGAGCCACAATTGTTTCTGTTGTATTTAATTTAATCTCGTAAGGCTCTACTTTAGCTTGCCTTGGTTTATCCGAAAATAATGTTCTGAAACTTAACAATAACTTAAAAAATAAATCATACATTTCATCAGTAGCAAGCAACAAACTATTATCAGCTAAAGAAGCTTTAAGATCGGTTTCTAATGCTAAGTAGTTTTCATCCTCTTCTTCCTCAGAATTCTTAGCAAATGTTACAAAGTTACTTTGAAGAGAACATGAAGGGAATATGTCAGTCGTTTCTAAAACATAATTAGATTGAACTCTTTTATCACTTGGATAATGTGATATTTTGCTTCTTGAAATCAATTATTGCTCCGAAGCGCCAAAGAAATGGGATTCCTAATATTACTTCAGCATGTAACTGCTTAATAACATATAACTCTATATGAAAGTGCTCTGAAGCTATTATTAAACTAATATTCTTAGAACCAATAACTCTAAATCTTTTGTCACCAGCAAAAGAAAATATTTTAACATTATCCACTGAATCTAATCTAGCAGTAGGAATAATAGTTTTCAATTTTAACCAAGTTGCATAATCCATTAAATTTGCTTGACTCCCACAATCAATAATACAGTTAATGGTTAAATCACAAATTCGACCTTGCAACACAATAACTCTTCTGTTTGAAACAAGAACACCGTCATCGTCCATTGCCCATTATGGTTCAGCTTCATACCAATCGAGTACAAAGTTTATAGTAAGAACTTCCTTTTCCGAATGGTTGGGAACAATAAATGTGTTGCTCTAAAAATTGAGATTATCTTCAATTGATGTTGGAGTATAGATGAATATGCTCCTTGTAATTAACTGGACAGAGGAACCGGAGCTCATTACTCTGCCTTACATGTTTAGGGATAAGTGTTCACTTGTATTAGCAGTCGTTCCTGTTAAATTGCACACTCCACTACTCGAAGGTACTTGACTTTGGGTCATGTTACTGCTAGTCCCGGGTTGTGGTAACAAATTGGAATTATTACCATACCATAAAGAGTTATTCGATAGATATATACTTGGCTGAGTTACTGTACTACTGCAAGAAGTAAATGGTATAGTCCAGGGAGAGAATATCCACGGTTGAGTAGGATATTACATCATGCAATTTAAATTATTTGCATTCCACTGAGGTAAAGGTATAGATGGATTCACCTGCATACTCTGCGAAGGCCTTAACCACGGTTCAGCTAAAGAAGGTTGAGATTGTTGTTTAGATTGTTCAGTGTTGCTCCGTACTGTGTTCCAATTACATTTACCCCGTTGGTCCCTTACTGGACGTTTATTATAACCACTTTGTGTATTTGGTTGAACACTATTCGGAGATGAAAAGCCTTCATCCGTTCGTAAAGTATTTTGGATCTGTTGATTTGAGCATGGATTTGATTTCTGAACGTTGCTCGAAATTCTACTTGCACCACCAATTGTTTTGTTGTAGGTTCGGTATTTTGGGAAGATGTAAAATTTCTGGTCTTACGAAAATCTTGCGTTTTGATAGAAACTTGTCCAACATTGAATTATTGTTTGGATTTGTTGTTCAGGAATTTGGTTGTCTTATTTCTTCTCATAAATTCTTCTTGGTCCTCTGGAACTCAAAAAGATTTGTTTTTCCCGAATGAACCAAATCAATTCTGTCTAAAATAGATATCAGTCTGTCCATACTTGGTATGTCATGACATGGCACATATTTTGACACATTTCTCGGTATTTGTCGCAACACTAACTGAATCATAACAGATTCAGATGTGTCTTCTTCCAAATTTGAATAGACAGAATAGAGTTTTAATGCAAAAGTAGATAAGTTTTCATCAACATTAGGATCATATTTTCTTGTTCGTAGAGCTGCCAATTGTGCTTGTACTACTTGTTGAGAAGCATAATGATGCAGAAACTTTCCTACGAAATCCTGAAAACGTGAAAATCTCTTCTTATGAGAATTATACCATAACAATGCCTTGCCGTAAAAACACTTATATATACTATTCAACCTGTATTCCTCCGGAACTCATATTACATTGAATGTTGAAACTAACTGATCAATATAGTCTCTAGGACTTTGTTTCTCTAAATTTCCCCCGAACTTTGGGAGTAGGTTCAAGTCACTCACTTTTAATATGCGTTGCATAGTCTCATTACAGCCAGTTACTATTGCTTGTGAAGGACGGTTATTCAACGAAGTCATCGAATTCTGAAGACCAGGTGTCATTGAGTCAAACGGTACTGTAGTTACTACTGTGCTATCCTGATTATTCGGACTTATGAAATGTACCTTACTTCTGGCAGTACCAAAACCTGCGCCGCGATTATATGTAGCATTAATTCTTTCAGTATTATTGTCTAACACACAACTATTTCTGCAAACTGTTAATGGGCAGGAATTGGTATGAATGCTACAGTTAATAGAATCCGTAGTCATACCATTTGTTGAACAGCCCGAGAAACAAGCATGGAGTTGGTTTGAGTTGCTGTTTTAAGTCCGCTTTATGCACAGTAAGGCTAATCGGGACTGGACCTAGAGTTTAAAGTGGGATCCGAACCACTTGTGCCTCCACCGGGTATCGAACCCGGGACCCCTTGATTACAAGGCAAAGACGCTACCACTGCGCCATGGGGGAGGCCAAACAAGCATGGACATTGCTAGTACAATTGTCAGGCGAGTTGCGAACAGAACCGGTGTTAAATTGACCTTGTAACGAATTATCACAACCGCACAAATCTCGTGTGACATATGAATTAGTGAAAGAAGCACTTGCACACTGTTTAGAATTAACATTATTGATGGCCTGATGACGCTCCCTAACTAATCTGCTTCTCTTCGTTCTCTTGCCCTTGTACGTTTGTTTTACATGCGTAGTATTCGAATCTTCACTCCCAAAATCTGTTACATCTGTATCAGATGAAGTTGCGTTTGTATTTTTGCCTTTAAAAGAAACAAATTTCTTCTTTCTCTTAACATGGTTTCTAGTTAAAGCTGTTATTGGAGTAGTTTGTGCAGTTTGAGAATTGACATCGACTTGATTGGCTTCAGACACGTCAGATATTTTATCAACGGTTGGTGCTTTATCATTCTCAGGAACTAACACTTTTGTACTACTAATGAGCCCTATTTTAGTTTTAATATCCCCAATCTCATCTTCTAAGCGAGAAATAGATACTTGTTGATCATTTAGTGTAATTTTAACAGCACTTATATTGCAGACTTGTTCTTCCACTTGTATCGTTAGTTCGACGAGATGTTCCTCATGAGAAGACGTCTTTGCAATAAGTGATTTTATATTAGACTGCACACCACTTAATTCCTCTTTAACCTCATTTTTAAGGTCGTTAGTATTTATTTTGCAAGCATCAGCCACCTGTTTTATTTCTTGTCGGAGTTCAGCGCGAAAAGTAACAAGAGACTGATTGAAACTTTCTGAAAGAGTCGCTGTTATTAACTCCTGACTTTCAGAAAACTTTTTCATTTGATCAGTGAGTTGCTGTTTTATCTGATCTTGGCTGTCTGTAAGCTGCTGTTTCATCTGCGCTTGGCTGTTTGTAAGCTGCTGTTTCATCTGCGCTTGGCTGTCTGTAAGCTGCTTCATCTGCGCTTGGCTGTCTGTAAGCTGCTGTTTTATCTGCGCTTGGCTGTCTGTAAGTTGCTGTTTCATCTGCTTTTGACTTTCTGTAAACTGCAACCGAACGTCATCCATTTTATGAATTATTGTCTCCAATAATGCATTAAAATTAGTATGTTTATTGTGTTCAGCCCCATGCTGGCCAAACATTGGATCGCATACTTTGCACAAGTACTGTTCAAATGTATCAGAATTACTGGAATGTAACGCTGCTAACTGTAGACATTTATAGTGATATAACTTTCCACATTTGCGACAAGTTATACACTTAGCATTCTTATCTGGATCCTTACAACAACCCAAATTTTCAATATTGATTTCAGCATTGTCAGAAATCAAGCTTTCATTAATCGTTTGTCCTTTTCGTGTTGATCTTTTCCCTTTATCTGTCATTATTTAACTATATTATTAAGAACAACTTATAGATAAACACTTACTAATTTGAATCCTGGAAACTGGGTCGCCAAATTATTGATACCTACACATTTTATCAACATAAAACTAGATTCCAATATTAATATTTCTTGTATTCATAACTTAGATATGGTACATAACTTTTACATACTGTTTATATATTCGATAGTCATTTGTTTCATTTTGAACACGTACGTTCATAAATTCACATTACAAACTCATCATAACTCAACATAACACAACAATGTAACGATTGTGCTTGTCACAAAGAGAAGAAACTGCAAAGAGAATGTTGGATGTCTGGACTGCTGGAGGAAATGGAATTGCCCTGGCTGAAAGATGTTTGGACTACTTTCTAGTCTACTGCGCTCATCTTCCGAACTGAACCACTTTTTGGCATTCTGACATTTCGGTATTTCAACTGTCATAAGTAAATAAACGCTAGAACGTTTTCTGAAAACGTGCTCTATAGCTACTTATTACTTTCGTGATCCTTTCTTCCGATATAGGTCCAGCAACTGCTGGCTTCAGTAACAATTTCCTACTCTAAAGCCCTTGATCTAGAAAAAATCAAAGGCCCCCCCGTTAAAGAACCTTAAATATTATATACAAGGGCTGATTTTTATTAGTGGCAACTATTTATTTTCTAGATACATAGCATACATACATGTTTCTAAGTTTTACAGGTCTTCGATGTAGTCCCGTGCGTTGCGTACAACGTGTTGCCAGCGATGTGGAAGCCGTTGGCACGGCCTACTATGTTGATAGTGTGAAGTGAGCGATCTACTGCCAGAACTACTGTTCGAACTGTTCGGAAACTAATCCCACGAAGTGGTTCCTTCATCTTAGGGGTTAGGTCGAAGTCACAGGGGCTTAAATCAGAAGAGTATTTGGGGTGGTAGAGCACTTCACATCCCCAGCGATTGGTATGCGCCAGAGCATTATCATGCAGAATGATGGGTGGGTTATGCATAGAGTGTCGCCGTAATGCAAATGCACCGCAACCCTCTTGCAGTCCATGGTGATACTGTCGTGCAGTGCGGCGTCTAGCACATTCAGTTTTTAACCAGCTCCTCTGCTCCTGCTTCGTAAACATCGCGCCCGCTCGCTCGCAACTGCTCTTTTCTTGTTGTCACTGCGCATGGGCATGGAGTGGGAAGAGTAAGTTCATTTGCTCGGAGGGAGGGTAATTATATAACTAACCTTTGGTATAAACAACATTGCTCGGCTCCGTTGCACGGAAGCGCTATAGCATAGTTGCCACTACTAAAAAAATCAGCCTATGTATAATAAGCAAATACAGCAGGAACAATGAAATAACAAGATGGAAGTTCGTACTCATACTTTGAAGTTCAATAGAATTAGAATGTCGTTTATTCTTTTGTTTAACGACAAAGAATATAAACTTCTATCAGTAAGTTTGACTGTAGTCTTATATGTATCTCAGACATGTGAGTTCCTTACACCAAAAAGAGGAATATAAATTACAATTTTCAAATATCAAATTCTTAGATAATTATTTGGACTTGTAAAGAAATGTTTTTTAAATCAAACTTATACACGGAAAGACTAATCGGAACTGGGCCTACAGTTTAAAGTGGGATCCGAACCACGCTGAGACCTGAGACCCTTTCTTTTATTACAAGGCAACGACGTTACCACTACACCATTGGGGAGGCCCGGACTTGTAAAGAGACGAACAAGCAAATGTGTTGAGAATCTACATAAAGATGATGTAAACCTTGGAAACCGAGCACGTTCAGCAGTCGACTCAAGATTTCACCACTGAGGATTCATGGTTCAAGCCCAGATCTGCAAATGGCTGTCTTCTGTATTTCAGTGTCCATTTTTCAATTTCATCTCATTCCTATTCATCCTAGTGCCGCCGATTAGTCAAAACTGTGTGAGGAATTATGTTCTCTGCGATTTATCCTGACTCTCATTAAATGGATATCTTCAGCTTTCTGATGCGTAAGGCTGAATGTATCACCTCCACTGTGGTCGAGATCGAGAATGAGTGAAGCTCTATTTTCCTACGTCCATTGCACAGGGGATATATTTACCTTTTCTTTCACATGTATTGGTGTAAAACAAGGTAGTTCAATCTATGCCAGCTAGTCATGTATCTTCTCTACTCAATTCCCACTCGAACGGAGTGATATTGTGGTGTTCGGGATAAAATTTCTGCCATTTGTCATCGGAAGAGGATCAAAACATTCGTCTTGTCAGAAAAAGAAAACCTAGAGCGTAACAAAACCGAAGAACAAAGCAAAATATTAAGAAAGAGATTCCCTTTGAAACAAACCCAGAGGACGAATATGTTTCTCTTTGTTTATTGAAAAGTATCTGAGCTTCCTATTGAAAGAAATACTATTCTGAGAATTGTGTATTAACCTTTGCCGCAGTCGCAAACAGCAGTGGGAGGAGTATAAGTGAACGATATTGCTGAAATAAAGTCTAAAGAGAGTTTTGTTTTCCTACGATTTACGTTGAAACTGAATAAGCGGGTTAAAAGTTACTTTCTTTTTTTTAATTAAACTATGTTTCCTTCCTGTCCTGGACGAACGAAGATAAAGCAGTCCAGAAGTCAGGAGCAAGTCTAAGAAGATCTAAGACGTTCTTGGGAGGTTTTGTCTTTTATTCGGCCTTCCTTGAGTTGAACCTTTTTCATTTCAAATTCTTCTCTTTTAAACCCTTTTATTCTGTTTCCCTTTGTTCAAGATTGTACAGAATAGAGTTGAATTGCGTAGTGCATGTTGTTATATTAACAATAACTTTTTTGTACAAAAATCAGGCATTTATATTGTCTAAAACAAGCATCTAAACAGGCATTTAGAATATGAAAAATAGGCAAGAAAAATGCAAACTAAAACATTTTTGCCACACATTTTCATTCTTTATTTTAAAGTTTCGTATATGGTTAATATCTGTTTACACCGAATTTTGTTCTGCTTTTGTTTTATTCAAGCACCGAACATCGTGCACATTCGCATGTCCTTGTAACTTTCATCAATGTCATTCTAGCAAGTGTCATGATGGCTCTTAGTAACACGTTGTGTATTGAGTGGCGGATTGCTGTTTGTTGGCAGTGGACGCCGAAGAGGAAGAGAGAGAGAGAGGTGGATATCAGATTGTCTTTTAAATTATTTCTTTATTTTACTTCACTCTTCTGCCATTTTTGGCTAATTGCTGAGGATGAATGGTGATGTGATGGATGGAGGGACAATCACAAACATATATGGAGGACACCACGCGAGTCCCAAAGAGGATTATACTGGATGTGAGTTCAGACGCCAGATCCACGCTAATCTGTGAAATACGTGGAGCAAAGAGTCATTGGAATCTTAAATCTTTTGCTACAGACTTACGAAGACCAAGATTGATCACGAACCTGAGAACGGCACAAAAGATTTGTTCCAAACAAGATATGAAGCAGATGACTACCGAAGAATCTGGACGGCCTCAAACGCATCAACGTGGCATGCTTCAGGCTGTGAGGAGACTCTTTTGAGATAGTACACATGTATCAGTCAGCACCACGAATGTTTATGTTACACAAATTTTACAAGAAGATTTATAAAAAAGAAAAACAGAATTCCTGATTTATGAACATCTGGTCTTTGGTTAGTATCGCTTATAATGTCACGCCACACACTGCTCTTGAGGTGCGAGATACTTGCTAAGCATCAAACAAAAAACATGCAATGTTATTTGGACATTGCCTAGTACTTTTAACTATACTTATTCTCACACTACGTTCCGAGAGAGCACCTCTTCTCTAGTCTTCAGGTGAACAAATTTCCTTTTGCCGGTGGTGGGACCGAACCTGTGATTTTTACTGCAACTAACTTCCTCGCTGCGTCCCCGGAAATACCTACACTACTTAGAGCTACTGTAACGGGAACGTTCTTCCTTTGCATTCTTTCTGGTTTTCAGCCATACACACACTTGACTACGAAATTCCACAAACCGTTCATGTAATCTGCCATCAAGGTATCATCAGCCTCACAGTAAGGATGCCACCGAAAGGGGCTGTTCCATTCGAACGTGAAGATCAGTAAATGAAGCTTGTTTCAGACTTTGAAATCTGGAAAGAGATTAGAAGGCATGACACGAACACTCTTTGCTAATTATGCTTCTAATTCCCAAGTCAGGTCTTCATCGAAACTCACGTCTCCAGATAACGTTTTCCTACAAAGATATTAGTAGAACACAGAAGTTTGCCAAAATGCCAATTATTAGCTATCCACAGGAGGGGAGGCAATGAATGTCCACCTAAAAGTACGATACATACATATATATTTATAATTTTCGTTTCTCATAATATTTTATGTTCATTATTACATGGGCGTTGCAGGAACATGATAACCTTACACTGAGGTATTTTTTGTGGGGGGGGGAGAGGGGGCAATGCAATTATGGGGAAAGTATGCCTCCTTTGCCTTTTCCGGGAAAAAAATTCTATTGCAGCTCCCTGGAAAAATTATGCAGATAATATCCATGAATAGCTTATCGCATTTATTGTAGTAGCGTATCAATCTTTAAGATTGTATATTTATATTTATTAAAGTCTCTCTGAACGCTTCACGTTGACCAGGGCATTCACTTGTTTTTCTCGGTTGTCTCAACCTCTGAGGCATGTTTACAATGCATTGTGTTGTGCCCCGCACCTCCACCACGTGTCATTCTAAAGAATGAGGGGATCTGAACCAGTTGTTTATGCAATTAATTGCTGGGGTGATATAAACTACTCATCATTCATCCTCTGATGAGACCACTCGTCATTGGCATGACGAGTTATCGCTTGGCAATGCGAAAGGTACAAAATCACACTAAGGAATTAGACTACAGAAAAGACAATGGTCACTCGTTGGGTTTTGTGAACCGTTGAACCTGAATCATGGCTGGGTGTAGGATAATTACCTGTCTATCTGAAGTCTTTAGCTGAATCAAATAAGCGAAGTCCTCTGTAAGCTTCTTCAATTCGTCGACCAGAGCGTCGTTCCACTTCTGACCTACTGCCTTGCTGACCACCTCGTCTCTCTCCACTCAATCCCAAAAGTCAGTCCCCTCTCAGCTTGTCTCACCTCTATATTACTAGGCCATCGAGCTCTTCCTCTATGCCGAATCGTGTTATTTAATTGCTACCATGCAAACCGCTGACTCTATAACCAGAAGTATTACCTGTTTCCTGAATGCTCAGGAGATTTGCATGGCACAACACAATGCATTGTAAACATGCCTCAGAGGTTGAGACAACTGAGAAAAACAAGTGAATGCCCTGGTCAACGTGAAGCGTTCAGAGAGACTTTAATAAAAATAAATATACAATCTTAGGGATTGATACGGTAGGATAGAATTTTGTTCTAAATGGAGCTCACGAACCTAAGACAAAAATGATGTATTTTTTTAGTGTGTGTGTGTGTGTGTGTGTGTATATATATATATATATATATGTGTGTGTGTGTGTGGGGGGGGGGTCTCTTATATTAAGGCTGGAGAGTTTCTGTTTGCCAAAGAATGTTAAAGCGTGTAATTAAGGATTACAATGACATTTATAAAACGAGGGTACTTTAGTTAAGATTTTATTTAACTTAGAAATAACTCTGTTAACTTACTCTTTGTTCGCAGCAGAAGAGACAAACACATGCAGTTTGTGTTTCTGAATATCCTCTCCTGTATTTTGTTCAGGTACTAAATCAAGCATTGAACATTCTGGGAAAGCAATACTTGAATCATTATAATGAAATGTTAAAGGTATCGTAAAGATAAATGTGTCTACATAATATAAATTGTCCATAACTACATACATCCATTTTTGTCGTATTCAAAACAGTACCTTCAACAAATTAGAGGCTGTCCCCTGTTCTAGCATCAGTATAGTTCACTCATGTGCACAAATAATTAAATTGAAGTCATGGTGGACAATTTAACGCATTACATTTCCGAGTAAGATACTACAGCAGTGGTGTGCTCAGGAATCTCGTAAAGGGCAATATGATAGGTCAGCTGTCTCCCACACTAATGAATTTTCCATATTTTCCTTCATTTGTAATTGTTTTTGTTCCGGAAAGTTTGATGAGATTATGCTGGGAAACACCTCTGCACAAATTTAATTAGAGTAAACACATTCAAAACGGCCCAAAATGTACACTTAACATTCCCAAATTTACACCTGCCAACGGAAGAATCCTGGATAAACCCCTGGCGTCTGGTATATAGCGATTGCTGACAGAATATAATTAAGCTGGATTGTGCTGCCACCTAGTAACTTCTTTAGAAACTACTCGCTATTAATTTTAGCTATCCGATATCAGTTTGTGACTTATTTACTGACTTCCTCTCGTACTCTGACTAAAAATGTTTAATTAGGTGAGTTGAATAACAAAAAACACGAATAGCCTCGATTTTCTCAATCACTCTTCGGTCATAGTTAACAATCGAACCAAAAATATACCTATCGATGATCTATAAACTACATTGGAAATGAAGAAAATACTAGACTGAAATAGTTCATTGATGCAATTCTTCTCCTAGATAGGTGCTCTCTTGAAGATGGAAGATCATGGATAATGTAGAATGTATATAATAAGCCAATATATTTAACATTATCTATTTGCTTTTTTCTATTTACGGGTCTAGCACATCTAGGTTTTTTGTTTTATCTCTGCACTGAAATAATGTGACAATAATTCAACTAGGCTGGAATAGGTACTATGTATTTAAGATAACAGTGGGTGACCTTTACATAATTTTATACATATCGCCCACTAGGGATCCCCCAACGGCTGCGCCGCCGAGAAGATAGTCTGCTTCCTATGGCGTAACGCCCACTGCAGGCTGTCCAAGGAGTCTGTGGAGCAATGCCGCGCATAACGGTAGAGAAGGGGAGAAAGCGAGTGAGCGCAGCAAAGCAGTGCACGCTGTTGTACACGGCTGGTAGTTGTGGTCGCGTTGCCCCCTCCTTGCACTCACTCGAGTCGCTACTTGTTCAGAGGACTTGTTTTCGTTCGCTTGCAACACGGACTCCTGGGACAGAGTATAGAGTACACGCCGAAAGCATGAAAGCGTCGTGTGGAAAGTCAATAGGAGAAGTCCAAAGGCTTCTAACAGAAAATACAAGACATTTTTTTTGTTTGTGGCACCTCCGAAGGAGCTCTCCTGTCGTACCCGCTATCTTCGGGTATCTCCGGCGTTCCGTGTAGAGGTAAACAAAAAGCAAATGCTATAATTTCCCAAAACACGGCAGTTCAGCGCTGCACACTATATGCCGGAAACCTCTCCGAAATAATCACTCACTGTCCTACACTAGGGATGGCGAGATCCGGATCGTCGCGGATCCGGTTGGCTCCGGATTTTTAGGATCCGGATCCAAAAAACAAATCGGATCCGGATCCAAACCGTTAGGCCATCCCACATGAGCGCTTCTTTCTAAAATAAGAATGTGTTTATAACATATTGTTACCTGCTGATATATATATATATATATATATATATATATATATATATATATATATATATATATACATACCGCGTGAGGCACCTAAAAGTACCACCTGAAATAGCGAAGAAACCAGAAACAGTAGCGATGTGAGGTTTGCGGGAAACAATAATATCAAATGGGGCTCGTAAATCGGAGGTATGGGGTGGGTCGAAAAATATCGACAAATGGGGCATCTGGAGCAAAGTCATATTTTTTTTAAATGGAACGATATACAATAACATGCATAATATAAAAGAGCACACGCAGAGAAACACAACGCCGTTGGTCTCATGCATCTACTGCACATAGGAACGAAGATATGGCCATGTGAAAATATGTAAACAAACTAACAAGTGGCCCACTTGACCGTCAGTACCACGGCTTGAACAAGTATGAGATGTCGGAAGCCATTGGACAAGATGAAGACAGAACGTGTTAAAGGAAGAAAAAATACAGTAGACATCGTCAGCACAATGTATTTGACAGTGTTACAGCATAATGAAAATGACCATGACAGTATGTCGAAGAACCACTGCGTAAGAAGCGAAAACCTGTCAAAGTGTGTGTTCAAAGTGGTGGCCGTCAGCTGCGATACAGGCAACGAGGCGCCCACGCAAAGATCGTTGCACAGAATGTAGCATCTCGTAGGGAATGTCCCTACAGGCCGCAGTAATGCGGTGTTGCATATCCTCTGGAGTTGTTGGCACATCCCGGTAGACAATGTCCTTCAGCTTTTACCACAGGAAAAAGTCTAACGGTGGCAAATCTGGGGAACGAGCCGGCCATTTGACAGGCCCTCCACGTCCAATCCAACGATTTGGAAATGTATTTTCCACACATGCTGTAGCGCGTCTTGCACTGTGAGCTGGGCACTCGTCATGTTGGTACCACATTTCCCTCCTTGTCTGAAGTGGTATGTCCTCCAATAGTACAGGCAGTTCATGTTGTAAAAACTGTATGTATCGGTCAGCATTCAGTGTCCCTTGTATAAAAAAAGGGCCAATGAGATGTTCACCCACTATACCACACCACACGTTCACACTCCATGGGCGCTGGCGTTCCACTTGGCGAAGCCAATGTGGATTTGTCACCGACCAATAGTGCATGTTCCTTAGGTTGACATTTCCATGATTGGTAAAAGTTGCCTCGTCAGTGAAGAGGATACGTGACAAATCGGGTGTGTCGTGTCGTAACAACCATGTGCAAAACCGAACACGGTCCACAAAATCATTCCCGTGAAGTTCCTGATGGAGGGAGATATGATATGGGTGAAACTTGTGTGTGTGCAGAATGCGCAATACACTTCGCTGACTCATCCCAGCATCCCTGGCAATTTCACGGGAGCTAACGTGCGGATTCACAGCGACAGCGGCGAGAACATTTGTTGCACTTGCCTCACCTGTAGTTGGCTTGTTCCGCATACGTGCTCGTGGTGTTACACTTCCGGTGTCTCTTAATTTCATAATTAACTTACCAAACAGACATCGAGAAGGCTGTCGTCTGTCCGGATATCTCAATGCGTACACACGGTAGGCTTCTGAGGCATTCTTTTGGCATTCCCCATAAATCAGGATCATGTCCGCTTTTTCTATGTTTGTGAACACCATAATCTTCGCTTTTACCAGTACGACTGCTTGCTATGAACTAACACGATCTTGTGGACCTGCTATCAAAACTTGCTCTGCGTAAAGGCAGTTCTGTCAGGCACCTGAGAAGTCTTACATGCCGTGGTACTGACGGTCAAGTGGGCCACTTGTTAGTTTGTTTACATATTTTCACATGGCCATATCTTCGTTCCTATGTGCAGTAGATGCATGAGACCAACGGCGTTGTGATTCTCTGCGTGTGCTCTTTTATATTATGCATGTTATTGTATATCTTTCCATTTAAAAAAATATGACTTTGCTCCAGATGCCCCATTTGTCGATATTTTTCGACCCACCCCATACCTCCGATTTACGAGCCCCATTTGCTATTATTGTTTCCCGCAAACCTCACATCTCTACTGTTTCTGGTTTCTTCGCTATTTCAGGTGGTACTTTTAGGTGTCTCACACGGTATATATATATATATATATATATATATATATATATATTATACAGGGTGTCGCAACACTCTTTCAACAACGCTTGGGTGCTGGTAGATATCATAAAAACAAGTAACTTTTCCCTATAAAGTTCACCTCGAAAGCGCTTAGTTTCTGCGCTATAAGCGCTTAAAATCTATCCTGTACGTATGCAACCCAACACAGCAAACGCTTGCTCTGACATAACTACCAGGGGCGCGTGGCAGGGTTGCCACTAGCGTTCCTCGTTAAGAGAGACGACTTGAAAACAACAACTTGGGAGTCTTGTCTGAGCAAAATCCAAAACATTAATGATACTTGCGATGTTGTAAGAAGCATTGACAGTATTTATAAACTGACCAAGACAAATAATGGACAGCCTGAAATTCAAGATTACTCATTCTAAAATATCTCCATAATTGAGTGATTGATTTAGTTTATTTTAATTCGCTTTTCTGCCACCTTTGGCTAATCGCAAAGATAAGGATGATATGATGAAATAACAAATGACACCAATGCCTAGGCCAGGATTTAAACCCGAGATACCTGGCTCCGTAGCGAGCTGTGCTAACCACATCACCACGGAGTGTTTCGTGTATCATGCGATATCAACAATTGCAAGGGAGAAATGAGATATGGAAAATCCACGAACGAACAAATGTAAATATGATGTGTTTGCTGCCTCGTTTCGAACACGCCGAACCGCCCCCCGTACTGGAGTGGTTAGCACATAGCGCTACGACGCCAGGGGTTCCGGGTTCGAATCCTGGCCTGGGCATGGATGTTTGTGAGTGTCCATTCATCAATTTCATCATATCATCACTCATCCCCATCTTTACAAATTAGCCAAAAGTGGCACAAAAAGCGAAGTAAAATAAAGCAAATGAATGAATGAATGAATGAATCATTAAATTAAAAGAGCATTGCAATTATTTCCATATGAGACGAACACGATTAGCAATAACGCTAGCACAGATAGGAATAATTTTCTAATAAATAAATTGTAATAACATTACAGTCTGCGTGTTCGAGACGAGGCAGCAAACACATGATGTTTACATTTGTTCGTTCGTGGATTTCCCATATCTCACTTCTCCCTTGCAATTGTTGATATCGCATGATACACGAAACACTCCGTGGTGATGTAGTTAGCACAGCTCGCTACGGTGCCAGGTATCTCGGGTTTAAATCCTGGCCTAGACATTGGTGTCATTTGTTAATTCATCATATCATCCTCATCTTCGCGATTAGCCAAAGGTGGCAGAAAAGTGAATTAAAATAAACTAAATCAATCAATCAATTATGGAGATATTTTAGAATGAGTAATCTTGAATTTCAGTCTGCCCATTATTTGTCTTGTCAGCTTATAAATACTGTCAATGCTTCTTACAACATCGCAAGTATCATTAATGTTTTGGATTTTGCTCAGACAAGACTCCCAAGTTGTTGTTTTCAAGTCGTCTCTCTTAACGAGGAACGCTAGTGGCAACCCTGCCACGCGCCCCTGGTAGTTATGTCAGAGCAAGCGTTTGCTGTGTTAGGTTGCATACATACAGGATAGATTTTAAGCCCTTATAGCGCAGAAACTAAGCGCTTTCGAGGTAAACTTTATAGGGAAAAGTTACTTGTTTTTATGATATCTACCTGCACCCAAGCGTTGTTGAAAGAGTTTTGCGAAACCCTGTGGGATGGCCAAACGGTTTGGATCCGGATCCGGATCTGGCCATCCCTAGTGTAGGACAGTGAGTGATTATTTCGGAGAGGTTTCCGGCATATAGTGTGCAGCGCTGAACTGCCGTGTTTTGGGAAATTATAGCATTTGCTTTTTGTTAACCTCTACACGGAACGCCGGAGATACCCGAAGATAGCGGGTACGACAGGAGAGCTCCTTCGGAGGTGCCACAAACAAAAAAAATGTATATATAGTGCGCGTGCGCGATTTGTAATTAATACACTTACAAGGGAGGTTATCTAAGTGTCCCCTTTCGATTTCCATGAAATTTGGCAGGTGTATAGAGGGGCCCAAAGGAAGAAGTAGATGATGTTTTTGTGTTTCAGCTAAAAAACGGATTTAGGGGGCAACCCCCCACCCCGCGCTCAAATGTCAAGATGAGGAGAAATTGAAGTGGGGATCTGACCCCGAAACCACGTAAATATGGCATAGGAAGAAACAGGGGGCATAGAGTCCCTCTATACACATACCAAATTTCATGGAAATCGGAGGGGGACACAGGGGTCAGATCCCCACTTAAATTTGTCCTCATCTTGACATTTGAGGTGGGGGTTGCCCCCTAGAACAGTTTTTTAGCCGAAACAAAAAGACACGTATTTCTTCCTTTGGGTCCCTTTATACACCTGCCAAGTTTCATGGAAATCGGAGGGGGACACTTTGATAACCTCCCTTGTTAGTCTTACACTTTGTAATTATATAACCCTGCATATATTATAATGTTTTTTTTTAAATTTTTAAAACTGTAACTGCAGAACAATTGTATAATTTTTGTATAACATTTCTATCTTGTTAAATGTGTTAAAGATTTCATCCTGGAATGTAATGTCTCGCATTTATGTGTGTTTCCATTTCCAATACATTCGAATGAATACATATTCGTTTCAATGGCATTTACGAAATCACCTCTGACATTTTATGTTAAACAAGTAAGATTATTTTTGTGCACGAGTGTGTTAGCCGATGAATAGCAAATTATTTTAGGAACAATATTTGAAAAAAAATCTTGTAGGACTAACAAATGAAAAAATTCTTTGTAATAGAAGATCATAATACCTTTTAAGGTGTGGTAATATTATAATGGGATTGAGATAGGAAACTATCGAATCCGGATCCGAATTCGGAACTATCGGATCCGGATCCAGATCCTAAACTGTCGGATCCGGATCCGCAATTTTCGGATCCAAACGGATCCGGGTTTTTCGGACCCGGATCCGTTTGGCCATCCCTATCCTACATGGCTGTATGGAGCGAGAAGTTTCATGCCTGTGAAATTAATCATGGGATGCAGGCGGAAAAGAGTAGGAAAATACACGGAGAAGAAATGGAACTGATAGTTTTGTATGTGACGTCATTAGTCTGTGAATGACATTACTTTCACTCACACGTCTTACCTAATAGAAAGTCGCATATCCCTTTCGGGAGGATGGTCGACTCGCAAAGCGAATCCGCAAGGTTTTTGACATTCGCGTACACGTGGCTGCGGCATTTTTTCGACCCCTACCTGTTCAGAGACTTTTTATTCCTGTCTGTTTGAAAGCCAGAAACTCACCCGGGGCATTGTGGTCTCCACGAAGAAAAGGAACGTGCACTATTGCGAGATTAGCTCAAAGCCACGTGGTTTGCTTCTCTCTTCCTGGCCACAAAGGGACGGTTCTTAGCTGCGACAATATTTGCTTAATTTCCCAGAAGCCAAGGGCAGTATGAAGGGTTAAGTGGTTAATCCAATGGTACGGAATTGTGAGGAATTTTTTACCGACATTTCAATGGTAATGTTTGTCCCAGTTCGTTAAAATTAACCCATTTTTCGAGGCCTCGGGATATTTTGTTCATGTAGGTTCCTTTTCCATTTCTTTGGTAATAGGTCGCCTACTGGAGCGGATTTTTTTTTCGGGACCCCGCTGCCTTCTGGCTCTTTTTAGTATATGCCAGGACATCACTTCCTCAATTCTGTTTATTATTCTCCTAATGGATCCTTTCGTTTTATTTTATTAAAATGAATACATGAATGCATCCTGACAAGGGAAGTTCTGGTAACATTCACAACAGCTTTTACCCTTGTCGGTTCCCTTAAGCCGCTCCCCGTGGCGGAGTGGTTAGCGCATCGTGCTACGACGCCTGGGTCCCGGGTTCGAATCCCAGCCTGAGCGGGGATGTTTGTGAGCAGTGGCGGCGATTTGGTTTCAAAACTGGGGCTCAAACACAGTATATTTCCTTTTTATATAAGGTTTAGTATAGTGCTGGGACAAAAGTGACGTAGCGCGGGGAGCGGTTGGCCTCCCTCACCCCCCTATTCGCAGCCACTGTTTGTGAGTGTCCATTCATCAGTTTCATCACATCATCATTCATCCTCATCTTCGCAAATTAGACAAAAGTGGCACAAAGGCGAAGTAAAATAAAGCAAATCAATCAAATCGGTTAAGATACATACATGTAGCTATGTAAATATAATGAAACTTGCAAGATAGTGCAGATGGTACGACAATTAAATATACTAATACCTTCTTACATAAAACTAATAAAACATAAAAAAATAATATAATACAACACTGATTTTCAAAAATTAGTTTCATGTGTCGCGGTCCCATAATAATTACCCGTGGCTCGACAGCCCTTGAAGGGCCTAAGTCGATCTCCCGGCTGCCAGTCTCCCTCCCACAATCCTACCTAGAGGTGTGGAGATATTCAACCGATAATGGGGTGACGTGTGGTCAGCACGTCGAACCCCCAGCCGTTCCCATACAGCACACAAAGTTTCAGACATATTTCAGAAATATTACAATCTTTCATTAATGTTTCTAACATTCTGGTTTCGCGTTGACATTACAGAAAGCATCACATGAAGTCCCAGTTTTGTTTCTGAAACATTGCAATGTTATAGTTTCATTGTCTAGTTTCTGCAACGTCTCATTTTTCTTACATCTCTGAGAAATGTTTCAGAGACATTTCCGCAACGTTGGATTCGGTCATCATGCATGCGTGGCGCCATCCGGGACATTTTCTGCGGCGGCCATGTTGTTACCTTCAACGCTGACCGGGAGTAGTGCACATCTTATGAAGAATAATGTTGTTTATTGCGTGGTAAGTTGAATATTATTAATGCCAAAGTGTGTTTAATTGTGTTATACTTATGCACGCTATATATTTAATCCGTGTTGTATAACGTGTGTGAAAAAGTGAGTGGAAACAAGGCAGTTCAAGCCAGTGTTTAAAGAAGTATTTTGTTTTGTTTGTTTAATTAAAATATGTGGACGTAAAGAAGCACTGAACTTCTCCACTTCATGAAACTATAATCGCGAGAAATAAGTTGTCTGCGTTGTGTGTAGTGAAAAAGTGAATGGTCGAGACGCAAAGTATTTCCCTGCATGTTTTTACTGTTAAAAATAGCTATATAGTTCTCGTTTATATGATCCCACCCCCCGTAAATTTTGCACAAAGTTTGTCCTCTTCTTTTTAAAAAATGTTGTTTCTCACTTCCCTGTGCGTAGTGAAGAAGCGTAGAATACCACATAAGTTGTTACGTTCAGAGCCTCTATCTAACACAAATTACGAATCAACTGATTTGTTCTGTGACATCGTTACGTAATGTAAGTCTACGGCAGCACCACAGCCACGGTCATACTTGTTAGATCAGCTCTCGATTGGTTGCACAAGCTATCAAGAATAAAATTATCCTATGAAAAAACCTTTAATAATAGCTCAAATGAACATAGCAGTCATAATCAAAATTCTGTTTACAATGAAGTGCAATTATAAACAAAACAAACATGATGCTGGCTTAAAAAAAAAAAAAAAAAACACAGCCCTCCGAAAGTGACAGTATGCCATGACTACTAGTAGTGTCACAGTGCCATGACTAGACAGTGTATATTATAAAAGAATGACTAGCTATGCCAAGCTATCAAGCTAGTGTTTATATAAGTATTTTGACCTGTCTCATTATCCACTATAATGTGAGAAATTCTTGTGATGAAATACATGTAAAATCAGAAGAGATTTTGTTGTATACTTTCATCTTTTCATGCTGCTTATCAGGTCAGGTAGATAATATGCAAAGCTAGCTTTTCCTATATTTCCAGCCATCAATCACCACATGGGTAATTTTTTGTGTGACAAAACTAAATTCCTAATTATATTTCTCTCTTAATCACTTGTTATAGGATATCTAAAAATCCTTCATCACGGTCTAGATGTGCAGTGAATCGCAAAAAATCTAGTGGTAAAGTGAACCTAATTAGTGATAGTCATGGAAAAAACGTAGCAGGTATAATGAAGGACAATCTAAAGGACATGCATGTGACTGGAATGGTAAAATCAGGGGCAAAACTAAATCAGGTTATGGAAAGCATTGACCAATCAAGTAGAGGAATGAACCTAAATGACTTTACAGTGATAATAGGGGGGAGCAATGATGTCGCAAAGAATTTAGGAGATGATGCTACAAAAACTCTCCAAAAAAATCTGGCAAAGCTAACCCACACAAATGTAGTAGTGGTCAACTTACCATACAGATTAGATTTACCTGAATGGTCTGTAGTTAACTATGAAATAAGTCGAGTAAATGAGAAATACAAGACCATCTGTAAGCATTTCAAAAATGTATCAGTCGTAGATGTAAGTAAATTTAATAGGCCAGAGCATACAAGACATGGTCAACATTTAAATTGGGCTGGAAAAAATAGGTTAAGTAAAGAAATTAGTGAGGTAATACTGAGTATAATGAATAGAAATATGTATAATAGGAAGGAAAGCATAGCATTACCTGATATTTTATCACAACAGGGAAACGACTAGATTTAGCCAGGTCATGTAATAAAACCTGGCCTAGCTTGATGAAACAATCGTATAAATCTAATGCTAACAATATCACGTCCTTAGATATTAATGGACAATACGCAGTTGATGATGGAAATAGTGAAATGAATATCAATAAGCAATTCAAACAAGCAAGCAATGAAATAAATTCCAAAAATAATGTCCTAAGCTTGCTACACCAAAATATTACTAGTGAAACTTGGCCTATAACTATATCTACAAACCAATCTAACTTAAGTGTGACTAACAATATGATTAGTAAACCTGAATGTGCTACTTCTTTATACTCTGAACGATCAGGTGTTAATTTTAGATTTGAGAATTCTCATGGGGAAGTTAGATCATGTTTTTCTAACTCCCACACTCCATTGGATTTAAATATAGGTTATCTCAATATACAGGGATTCGGCAAAAAACATGAAATTATTAATGATTTTGCTAATGAAAATAGTTTTGATGCGGTTTGTTTAAGTGAACATTGGTGCCATAAAAGTGAAATTTCCTTCAAAATACTAGATGACTTCTATCTGGTTAACAGTTATAGTAGGGAACAAATTCAACATGGTGGAGTGTCTATATATGTAAAAAATGCATTTGTACATGCTAGTCATAAGTTAGATCTTGAATTCCTCTGTAGTGAATTAAACTTTGAAGCCACAGGTTTACTTATTAGAGACCTCAAAATTGTAATAGTTGTGCTTTATAGATCACCAAATGGAGATCCTACTGTTTTTCTTGAAAAACTTGAGGAAATGTTAGATTTTTTCAGTAAGTCTCAATGGAAACACTTTAGTATCGTAATTGGTGGTGATCTAAACTCTCATTTTGATGTAACAGAAGATAAACAAAGTGTAACTGGATTTAAAAATCTGCTTAGGCAGTTTGACTTTAACTATATGAATAATAAACCCACTAGGGGTTCGGCATGCCTGGACAATATATTCACAAACATAAAAACATCTCGTATAACATGTGATGTAAGTGTATTTGCATACTCAGATCATGATTCTCCTTGGCTAAAAATACATAACTTAAAACCCTGCGATTGTAACTGTAAGGAATCTAAAATAGTGATCTCAAGACCAATAACGGATGATAAAATATTAAACTTCAGGAATTTGCTCTGTAATATAAACTGGCTAGATCTGTTAAGTAAACCTCAGTCCTTGGATACAGAACACACATTGGCTGATGTAACATTTGAAAAGTTTCTAACGGTATTTTTAGATATTTATGATAGGAGTATTCCCCAGAAAAGGTGTAAAGTTAGTCTCAAAGTTAATAAGAAGAAAATACAAAAAAAGAATGCTGATTGGTACACTCCTAAGTTAGCCGGTATGAAATGTAGGGTTTTACTATACTTAGATTTATTTAAGAGGGATAAGACAGATCAGGCTAAATCAATCTACCTGAGGGCAAGAAAGGAATACAAATTGGCTATAAATGAATCAAAGAAATTGTATAATCTAACTAATATTGAGGCATCCAGGAATAAATGCAAGACTGCCTGGAAATTAATTAATTCGATTGCCAAATACAGCAAAAGAGATGTTATAGAAATCTCCCCTAATGACTTTAATAAATTTTGTATTAATTCTGTTGAGGAAATTCGTAACAACATTGTACGACCCTCTGAAACAGTTTCTGACTTACTTGAACAGTATAGCATAAGACATTCTGAAATAAAATTTGTTTTTTCTGAAATAACTCCAGAGATAATTATAGATGTTGTGAAAAAGCTGAAACCATCAGATAGTGTAGATATCTATGATTTATCCAGTAATCTTGTGAAAAAATCATAGATTCTATAATTCTTCCACTGACCTTTTGTATAAATATATGTCTTAGGGAAGGAACATTTCCAAATGTATTGAAATTATCAAGGGTTGTACCAATTTATAAAAAAGGTGAGAAAAATTGTTTAGCTAGCTACCGTCCCATCTCACTGACTCCAGTGTTTTCAAAAGTTTTAGAATCAATTATGCATTCTCAATTATGCAATTACTTGGACCATAATAACTTAATTTGCAAATCACAGTTTGGTTTCAGGAAGGGTAAGTCAACAATTGATGCCATGGACTCACTAGTCAAAAATGTACTTAAGGCTTTTGAAACTAAGGACTTTGCTCAGGCCTCTTTCTGTGACCTGAGCAGGGCTTTTGATTGTGTAGAACACACTTCACTTTTAAAAAAGATTAAATACTATGGCATTGGTGGTACAGATCTTAAACTATTTCATTCATACCTTCAGAACCGTAAACAAATTGTCTGCATAGGAATGGAGAGGTCAAATGTAGCCGAGGTCAAATGCGGTGTACCTCAAGGTTCGGTTCTTGGGCCTTTATTGTTTGCTCTCATGATGAATGATTTACCATTTTGCGTCACTGCTCACACAATACTATATGCAGATGATACTACCTTCTTTAATGCCAGCTCTGACCTTAACACTCTTAAAGGCATAACTGATAATACCCTGTATCAATCTTCTTTATGGTTCAGAGCTAATGGTTTCTTGCTGAATGAAAGTAAAACTCAGCATATGTTTTTCAGTCTTAGAGGCATCCCGATCGACAATAGCTCAGACAATGTGAAATTTCTAGGTATTGTCATTGATAATAAATTATCATGGGAACCACATATTAAATACATAACTGCCAAGCTATCCAGGGTTATATATTTGTTAAGGAATCTAAACAGTCATGTACCTGAAGATTACGTAAGATCAGCTTACTTCGCTTTCTTTCAAAGCATTATTTCATATGGAATTTTACTTTGGGGGAACTGCAGTTATGTACAAGAAATTTTAATACTGCAGAAAAAAGCCGTGAGAATAATTACCAACTCACACAAATTAGTTCATTGTAAGCCACTGTTCATTAAGTTAAAATTTATGACTGTGATAAATCTATATATTTACACTGTGCTGTTGTATGTAAAGAAAAATTTGCCACAGCTACAAAGTAGACAAGATGTACATTCCTATACTACAAGAAACAGCAGGCGTATAAATATACCCTATCACAGACTCTCAAAATCCCTGAATAGTTATGAAGCTCTAGGATTAAGACTATTTAATAAGCTACCTCTTGATGTGACAAATATGCCTATGAATGTATTTAAACGTAAACTGTATGCCTGGTTAGTTGCTACACCATTGTACTCAACTCAAGAATTTCTTGAAATTAAAAATATTGTATTTTAGTGCACCTTAACATAAAATGGGTTATAATTTTATATTATTTTATAATATATTTCACATGTATTATGTTCTTGACGTTGTCTATTGCTGTACAAGCTTAATGACAATAAAATATTATTATTATTATTATTATTATTATTAGGTTACTCACTTATGTTAATAATCTCTCTCTTTCTCTCTCATGTAGTCTTGTATAGTTTTGTTTCTCATGAGGCTTGTGATGCCCTCCATATACTATATTCATAATTAGGTAGGTAGAATTATAGATTATTGACAAGAATAAAATAAAAGGTTAAAATGTAATTATGATGCTACACGATTGCACAAGTTGCAGATGTTGTATTTAACTTGACATGCTAAAAGAAAGATGAAACATGAATTTTTTTCTACGGAATGCCAAGGAATTTTTAAAAAAGTAGATGGAAACACTGATTTTCACTAATATTATTGATTTGGATGTTACATGACATATTGAGCATTCACTAAAAACCTTTATGCTAGTTCTGAGCAAATAATATGAAGTAAAAGCAATTTTTCTTGCCAAAATTCAATCTGTTTTACGGCATTCTCCGAGGTTACATTTATAAAAAAACTGATTGGTGCTGACATGAAGAATGAAAATTCTTGATGTTGCTTTGCAATTTTCTTCAAGGCTATGATGTTTATGACTCCCACAGTTAGTTTTTATGCAGATTTATCAGTAATTGAGTATTTTATGGCTGATTTAAGATTAGTTTATTTCGCAAGAATGATCATTTTTTGACAAAATTTGGATTTCAAGTTACAGTAATTCAAAACTATGAAACAATACAAGTTTAATATACTAGATTTGGGTCATTTGTTGTTCAATTGTTAAGTTTGAAGAGGTAAAAATTGGTAATATTTAGTTGTTTTTATGCTAAAAATCCATTCAGTCATCATTTCTTTGTAATTAGGTAGGTAGAATTATGGATTATTGACAGAAATAAAATAAAAGGTTAAAATCAAATTATGATACTGCACGATTGCACAAGTTGCAGATGTTGTATTTAACTTGACATGCTAAAAGAAAGATGAAACTTGAATTTTTTTTCTGTGGAATGCCGAGGAATTTTTAAAAAAGTAGATGGAAACACTGATTTTCACTAATATTAACGATTTGGATGTTACATGACATATTGAGCATTCACTAAAAACCTTTATGCTAGTTCTGAGTAAATAATATGAAGTAAAAGCAATTTTTCTTGCCAAAATTCAATCTGTTTTACGGTATTCTCCGAGGTTACATTCATAAATATACTGATTGGTGCTGACATGAAGAATGAAAATTCTTGATGTTGCTTTGCAATTTTCTTCAAGGCTAAGATGTGTATTTTACTTGTGCAAAATATTGTTTTTTGAAATGAAAATTCTGACCAGAATTGATATTATGACATTATTTCCTTTCAGGAAAAAATGAATGTTACTGCACTCCAACAAGAGGTTATAGCGGAGAACCTGCAATGAAATACTTCTTAACAGAACAGAAGCAATTGTATTTTGACAAATTTAGACAAAGAAAAGAATATATTTTATGAAAAAATATTATTTTTACGTATAATAATTTTTCTTTGATGTGATGCATGTCCAATTTTTAGAGTTCAATGGTGACATGGATAGTGTCTGATCACTCGCTGGTGTAAAAAAAATGTATGATGTTTTAAGTACACTTTATGCATAAATAGGGTAATCGGGACTAGACCTACAATTCAAAATGGGATCCGTATCACTGCAATGTGCTTCTACCAGAGTTTCGAACCAGAAATCCCTTCATTACAAGGAGCTTAATTCAATTTCTCAGTGTATTCTGAAACTGACCAACCCATCCTAACCACTATAACAACGTTGAAAGTCAAACATGGGTGAAATATAAATTATTAAAAAATAATAGAAATGAGAACATATAATTATATCTTTGAAGTAATAATTCAATGGAAATTGCTCACAAGTAACATTAAGAGAATTAATTTCTCTAACTAGTAACCACAACCTCTGATACACACTGCACATTCAATATTATAGAGAATGTCAAAACTTTTCATTGATTTATAAATTTTTAGTTATTATTCAATTATATTATTCGTATTGTTACTGCCTAAAAATTGCTAAAGTTTAGCTTGTCTCCATTTTACACCTGTGAATTGATATTTATTTCCCAGTTGTGGTTACTGGTTCATTTACTGAATTTATTTTGTGGTCAAAGTGTATCTACATTTCTCCAATTATGTAAGTATATAGGATATTATTACATTCATTTTGAATTTTTATTTGAGATACGTAAAAGGTCAGAATGTCACATAGTAAATTTTAGTATCCGAAAGTTTTATTTGAAGACATGTGCTCAATTTGTGATGTTTGAAATTAATTTGGAATATTGCTGTGTAATTCTGAAAGTTCGAACACCATATAGGTTGAAAACCATACATGTGGAACATGTATTCTGTCCAGGAAAAATGTTTTTATTCATACAGACACATTAGAGTAGAATTTTCAGATGACCGTGACTCATAGAATCATGAATGGATTTCATACAACACTAAAATGCTTCCAGCTTCTCATTTATTAGTAGAGGGGACGGGAGCATTATGCTGATCACAGCACTCAAATCCCACCTTCTTTGTTGGTTGGTGCTTTTAAGTCCACTTTATGCACAGTTAGGCTAATCGGGACTGGACCTTCAGTTTAAAGTGGGATCCGAACCACCGGGTGCAACAAACCACGGAGAGCTTATTATTACATGTAAAACTTTACACACATTTGAAGGTAGTTTAAGATTTGGTGGCGAATAAGAGTATTTTTCTTTTTTTTTTTAGTTGTAACTGTTGTTTGGTTTGAATGAATGTGTATTTCGTAATTTTATGCACTTTTCCCCCCCTCGAGAATAATTGTAGCAATTGAGATACGTGGTTATTTGAGGAGAGGTAAAATAAATATAATTAAATATCATTCCTAATTAGGTATCAAACATTGTGAATTTTATTTTCAGGAAATGATTTACAAATAAATATTGAAATAAAGGGGCTTAACCCCAATAGGCCCCCTTAAATATTTCACTCGTGAATACAGTACTGATTCCATTCAATATAACCGTAATGTAAAATTATATCACTGTAATGTAGCTGAAATATCACAAAACCTTACGGAAATGTATTTGTAATGTTACACTGACATGTTTCTGCAATGTTACATTGACACGTTTCTGTAATGTTGCACTGATATGTTTCTGTAACATTACGATTGTTATGTTAGATTCGCGGACATTTTTACATTGCTGAAACATACCTGAAACATCACAGTAATGTTTTGCAATGTTGCTGCAATGTTACAATGTTTCACGAGTTACGTATCCGTAACATATCTGAAACCATGTTGTGCTGTATGGGTTTTAGGAGATTTCCGAAACCAGGTTACACTATTCTCTCGTAGCTCCCCGATTTCCTCACGATGGTGGGATAAACTATAATGAATAGCTACCTTAACACCTTAGTTCAATGTAATTATTTCTTATTTATATTACAATTATGTCTTGTAATTTGCTATCCGCTTCAAACATGCTGTGCTTGTACTAGAAGATGTCGAAAGACCACCTCATGTAGGGGAAGAGTCAATCGGTTAATTGTTAGTTCAAAATTCGTATAGTATAATTAGTAATTAATTGATTAGTTTTGTCTATATATGAGATTACGTCTGCTATCCAGTTCTCCTTTCAATTATTCTTAATTAGTCCCAGTTATCACCTTCTTGCACGTCTGTGTCTGAGTTGCTAGTCGGTAGTTCTGGATACCACATTTCGCTTCCAGCAGTTTCATCTGCCATGCCCGTCTGTAACTTAGTCGTCTTGATTGTGTCCTCCGGATATTGTCGACGGAGAACGCAATGCACAATCCTACTTATTAGTCAATTGCTCGCCGTGTTGCAGCCCTCATTGTCCAATACACTTTTTATGTCGCCTTATGTTCGTGCTCACAGAGGCTTTAGTGGGATGGTGGCACTTCTTATTGTTGTGGATGTTCCACCGGAGCGGATCCGCGGCGAAGCGACAGACGCGGCAAGAACGCATTTGAGAAAAATAAATGCATTCAAGTACAAGGTCTCCTAATGAGACAAAAGCGCGGTGAAGGGAAGGAGGGGAGGCGAAATATTTCCGCTCGAGTAACCTCGGAATATCTGGAGGCGAAAATGTTCGCTTCGATTTATGATGTTCCGTTCTATAATTATTGGGTCATGAGAGAGTATTGTGTGAGCTATTTTGCGTCTGTAGCCCAATTCCCCCAATCACGTTCTAGTCTCTCTCTTTTAACCTCTTTTAACTAACTGTCTAGGAATAACTCTTCTCCTCCGCGACTTGACTTCTTCCATGCCACATGTGATGCCAGTCCATGAGCCCCGCTTTGGAAGGATGATAAGTCCGCTTTTCAAAGGAAACGTAACCCTGCTGGCAGAGAAAAGGCCAGATCAGCAAACGCCTACTGTAATGCATTTTATTGAACATCGCACACAGGGAGACACTTGCTAACGAGACACCAAACCTGCTAACCCCTAACAGATCATATAAAATTTGAAAGCATACTTCACCAATTTCTTACTATCCTTGAGGAAAAAATATTTCATACTTACTTTTCAACACTTCCGAAGAACTCGAGGCAGTTTCTCTGTTCCTGGCTACAGAGATCGTTGCTTGGGTTGTAACGAGTACAATAGTTACAATGTTATGATGAGTTTGTAATGTGAATTTATGAACGTACGTGTTCAAAATGAAACATATGACTATCGAATATAGTAAACAGTTTGTAAAAAGTTATGTACCATATATAAGTTATGAATACAAGAAATATTAATATTGGAATCTAGTTTTATGTTGATAAAAATGTGTAGGTTTCAATAATTTGGCGACCCAGTTTCCAGGATTCGAATTAGTAAGTGTTTAGCTATACGTTTTTCTTAAAAATATAGTTAAATAATGACAGATAAAGGGAAAAGATCAACACGAAAAGGACAAACGATTGATGAAAGCTTGATTTCTGACAATGCGGAAATCAATGTTGAAAATTTGGGTTGTTGTAAGGATCCAGATAAGAATGCTAAGTGTATAACTTGTCGCAAATGTGGAAAGTTATATCACCATAAATGTCTACAGTTAGCAGCGTTACATTCCAGTAATTCTGATACATTTGATCAGTACTTGTGCAAAGTATGCGATCCGATGTTTGGCCATCATGGGACTGAACACAATAAAGATACTAATTTCAATGCATTATTGGAGACAATAATTCATAAAATGGATGACGTTCAGTTGCAGTTTACAGAAAGTCAAGAGCAGATGAAACAGCAGCTTACAGACAGCCAAGCGCAGATGAAACAGCAGCTTACAGACAGCCAAACGCAAATGAAACAGCTCACAGACAGCCAAGCGCAGATGAAACAGCAGCTTACAGACAGCCAAGCGCAGATGAAACAGCAGCTTACAGACAGCCAAGCGCAGATGAAACAGCAGCTTACAGACAGCCAAGCGCAGATGAAACAGCTCACAGACAGCCAAGCTCAGATGAAACAGCAGCTTACAGGCAGCCAAGCACAGATGAAACAGCAACTTACACACAGCCAAGATCAGATGAAACAGCAACTCACTGATCAAATGAAAAAGTTTTCTGAAAGTCAGGAGTTAATAACAACGACTCTTTCAGAAAGTTTCAATCAGTCTCTTGTTACTTTTCGCACTGAAATCCGAGAAGAAATAAAACAGGTGGCTGATGCTTGCAAAATAAATACTAACGCTCTTAAAAATGATGTTAAAGAGGTGCAGTCTAATATAGAATCACTTATTGCAAAGACGTCTTCTCATCAGGAACAACTCGTCGAACTAACGACACAAGCGGAAGAACAGGTCTGCAATATAAGTGCTGTTAAAATTACACTAAATGATCAACAAGTATCTATTTCTCGCTTAGAAGATGAGATTGGTGATATTAAAACTAAAATAGGGCACATTAGTAGTACAAAAGTGTTAGCTCCTGAGAATGATAATGCACCAACCGTTGATAAAATATCTGACGTGTCTGAAGCCAATCAAGTCGATGTCAATTCTCAAACTGCACAAACTACTCCGATAACAGCTTTAACTAGAAACCATGTTAAGAGAAAGAAGAAATTTGTTTCTTTTAAAGGCAAAAATACAAACGCAACTTCATCTGATACAGATGTAACAGATTTTGGGAGTGAAGATTCGAATACTACGCATGTAAAACAAACGTACAAGGGCAAGAGAACGAAGAGAAGCAGATTAGTTAGGGAGCGTCATCAGGCCATCAATAATGTTAATTCTAAACAGTGTGCAAGTGCTTCTTTCACTAATTCATATGTCACACGAGATTTGTGCGGTTGTGATAATTCGTTACAAGGGCAATTTAACACCGGTTCTGTTCACAACTCGCCTGACAATTGCACTAGCAATGTCCATGCTTGTTTCCCGGGCTGTTCAACAAATGGTATGACTACGGATTCTATTAACTGTAGCATTCATACCAATTCCTGCCCATTAACAGTTTGCAAAAATAGTTGTGTGTTAGACAATAATTCTGAACGAATTAATGCTACATATAATCGCGGCAGAGGTTTTGGTACTGCCAGAAGTAATGTACACTTCATAAGTCCGAATAATCAGGATAGCACAGTAGTAAGTACAGTACCGTTTGACCCAATGACACCTCGTCTTCAGAATTCAATGACTTCGTTGAATAACCGTCCTTCACAAGCAATAGTAACTGGCTGTAATGAGACTATGCAACGCATATTAAAAGTGAGTGACTTGAACCAACTCCCAAAGTTCGGGGGAAATTTAGAGAAACAAAGTCCTAGAGACTATATTGATCAGTTAGTTTCAACATTCAATCTAATGGGAGTTCCGGAGGAATACACGCTGAATAGTATATACAAGTGTTTTTACGGCAAGGCATTGTTATGGTATAATTCTCATAAGAAGAGATTTTCATGTTTTCAGGATTTCGTAGGAAAGTTTCTGCATCATTATGCTTCTGAACAAGTAGTACAAGCACAATTGGCAGCTCTACGAACAAGAAAATATGATCCCAATGTTGATGAAAACTTAGCTACTTTTGCATTGAAACTCTATTCCGCCTATTCAAATTTGGAAGAAGACCCATCTGAATCTGATATGATTCAGTTAGTGTTGCGACAAATACCGAGAAATGTGTCAGAATATGTGTCATGTCATGACATACCAAGTATGGACAGACTGATAACTATTTTGGACAGGATTGATTTGGTTCATTCGGGAAAAAGCAAATCTTTTAGAGTTCCAGAGGACCAGGAAGAATTTATAAGAAGAAATAAGACAACCAAATTCCTGAACAACAAATCCAAACAATCATTCAATGTTGGACAAGTTTCTGTCAAAACGCAAGATTTTTGTAAGACCAGAAATTTTACATCTTCCCAAAATGCCGAAGCTACAACAATTGGTGGTGCAAGTAGATTTTCGAGCAATGTTCAGCAATCAAATCCATGCTCAAATCAACAGATCCAAAATACTTTACGAACGCATGAAAGCTTTTCATCTCCGAATAGTGTTCAATCAAATACACAAAGAGGTTATAATAAACGTCCAGTAAGGAACCAACGGGGTAGATGTAATTGGAACACAGTACGAAGCAACACTGAACAATCTAAACAACAATCTCAACCTTCTTTAGCTGAACCGTGGTTAAGGCCTTCGCAGAGTATGCAGGTGAATCCATCTGTACCTTTACCTCAGTGGAATACAAATAATTTAAATTCCATGGTGCAATATTCTACTCAACCGTGGATATTCTCTCCCTGGACTATACCATTTACTTCTTGCAGTACTACAGTAACTCAGCCAAGTATATATCCAGCGAATAACTCTTTATGGTATGGTAATAATTCCAATTTGTTACCACAACCCGGGACTAAGCCCCGCGACAGGTTAACTTTGCAGCAGGTTTTATGTATCAATCCACTCTAGAGAGGCACTCAGCATCCCCGTGCCAGTCTCACCTTAACCGCTGAGCTGTTCATATCACAGACAGTGAGAAAATCCGCAGTATTGCAGCGGAACTATTTTCTGCGCGCACGCTTGGGTCTATATATGCGAAATGTTGCTGCAAGGTTAACCTGTCACGGGGCTTAGCAGTACCGTGACCCAAAGTCAAGTACCTTCGAGTAGTGGAGTGTGCAATTTAACAGGAACGACTGCTAATACAAGTGAACACTCATCCTTAAACATGTAAGGCAGAGTAATGAGCTCCGGTTCCTCTGTCCAGTTAATAACAAGGAGCATATTCATTACTATAATCCAACATCAATTGAAGATAATCTCAATTTTTAGAGCAACACATCTATTGTTCCCAACCATTCGGAAAAGGAAGTTCTTACTATAAACTTTGTACTCGGTTGGTATGAAGCTGAACGAGAATGGGTAATGGACGATGTCGGTGTTCTTGTTTCAAACAGAAGAGTTATTGTGTTGCCAGGTCAAATTTGTGATTTAACCATTAACTGTATTATTGATTGTGGGAGTCAAGCAAATTTAATGGATTATGCAACTTGGTTAAAATTGAAAACTATTATTCCTACTGCTAGATTAGATTCAGTGGATAATGTTAAATTATTTTCTTTTGCTGGTGACAAAAGATTTAGAGTTATTGGTTCTAAGAATATCAGTTTAATAATAGCTTCAGAGCACTTTCATATAGAGTTATATGTTATTAAGCAGTTACATGCTGAAGTAATATTAGGATTGCCATTTCTTTGGCGCTTCGGAGTAATAATTGATTTCAAGAAGCAAAACATCACATTATCAAGTGATAAGGGAGTTCAATCTAATTATGTTTTAGAAACGACTGATACATTCCCTTCATGTTCTCTTCAAAGTAACTTTGTAACATTTGCTAAGAATTCTGAGGAAGAAGAGGATGAACACTACTTAGCATCAGAAACCTAACTTAAAGCTTCTTTAGCTGATAATAGTTTGTTGATTGCTACTGATGAAATGTATAATTTATTTTTTAACTTATTGTTAAGTTTCAGAACATTGTTTTCTGATAAACCAAGGCAAGCTAAAGTAGAGCCTTACGGGATTAAATTAAATACAACAGAAACAATTGTGGCTCCCATATATCCTATACCTATAGCTCGAAGAGATGATTTCGAGAAGGAACTCACTAAATGGAAGTCTTGGGGAGTCATTCAAGAATCGGCTTCACCTTATTTAAATCCGCTACATATAGTACCAAAAGCTGGTGGACAGTGGCGGCCAGTTGTTGATTTTCGTCGTTTAAATAAACATGTGATATCTCCTCTAGTTCGTGTGGAACCGATTAATGAACTACTTCAGAGATTCCAAGGAGCTACAGTGTTTTCAACCTTGGATTTATCATCGGGCTATTTCCAAATTCCACTTACAGAGTGCTCTTACAAGTATACAGCATTTTCATACAGAGGCCAACAGTACGTTTTTAAATTCTTGCCGTTTGGCATAACGTCAGCTGTATCTGTTTTTGTGGAAAGAATGAATCAGATTTTTAATCCATCTACAAGTTCGTTCCTAATCTGTTACATAGACGATCTTCTTATATTTTCACCTGATTTGTCTTCTCATTATGAGCAATTGAAATATGTACTAGAGACACTTCATAACGTAAATATGTCTGTAAAATTGTCTAAGTGCAGGTTCATTAGGACTGAAATTAAATTTCTAGGACATATAATATCTGGCACCGAAATAAAAGTAGATCCAGAGAGCAATAAGGCAATCTCCGAATTTCCAGTTCCAAAATGTAAGAAAGATGTTCGTCGTTTTCTGGGTTTGGCTAACTGGAGGAGAAAATTTGTGCGAAATTTTGCAACTGCTGCAGCTCCTTTGTATCAATTACTGAAAGGAAACTCAAACTGGTGCTGGACGGAAGATCATCAGCAGTCCTTTAATAACCTAAAGAAATTAATCTTATCATCTTCATCATTAGGACAACCTGATTTTAATAAGGAATTCTGTATTAATGTTGATGGTTGTAAGATCGGCGTAGGAGCAGTACTTTGGTAACCAGATGAAGATGGAAATGTAAATGTCATTCAGTATGTCAGTCGCACTTTAAAGGGAGTTGAAACCACGTACAGTACACATGAAATAGAATGCCTTGCTATTCTTTATGCCGTGGAAAAGTTTACATTGTATATTACTGGAAGACATTTTACAATCTACAGTGACCACAAATCGTTGTGCTGGCTTGAATCAGTAAGGACATTGAACCCTAGGTTGAACCGATGGGCACTTAAGCTACAATCATACAACTTTACAATCGAACATGTATCTGGTTCTCAAAATCCAGTTGCTGATACGTTAAGTCGTTATCCAATTAGTAAATCACCAGTGACTACGATTATAGAACTGTATGTAAATCACGTAATCTCTGATATAGAACCCAATTTCTGGCGAAGTGCACAAGAGAAAGATCTGCTTTGTTCGTCGTTAAGAAGAAAATTGGAGTCTCAAGAAGTAAATCTGATAATTAAAAGGAAGTATTCCGTTCATGATGGCATGCTATTTTTCAAACCTTGGGTAGATGATAATTGGAAGATAATAGTTCCTAGTGCTTTAATTGGAGATGTTTTGTATAAACAGCATGATTTAAAGGGACATTTCGGCTATTTTAAAATTTACGATTTTTGTAAAAGGTTTTATTATTGGCCTAAAATGCGTGAAAGTATTAAGGACTATTTAAGAAACTGTCTTTCATGTGCAAGGGATAAGCAATGCACCTTTAAAATTTCAAAGGAAGAATTACATGTGTATTCAACCAAACCTCACTACTTACTTTCAGCCGACTTAATTGGTCCATTACCTTTGTCTAAAGGTTTCCAACATATATTAGTCATTGTAGATGTAATGAGTAAATTTGTGATGGTTTATTGTCTTCGACGTGCAACCTCAAAGGAAATAATTAACGAGTTTGGAATTTACTTTAATCATTACCCAAAGTGTAAGGTAATTCTCACCGACAATGGTTCGTAATTTAAGTCAACTGAATTTAAAAGTTATTTGGATTCTGTGAGTGTTAAACACGTGTTAACTTCACCATATGCACCTTTTGCCAATCCTGTCGAACGTTACAATAAAGAGTTGGTGAGACTATTGTGAATGTTTTGTAAGTATAACCATAAACTTTGGTTTAATTATGTGAATATTGTTGTTCATCTATTGAATAATTCAAAATCGGAAACAACCGGTTTCACACCATCTGAACTTTTTATGCATGTTGATTATCACGATGAAATAATAGACAAAATAAGTTGGCCAGATGACTTGAAACATTTACCCTGGAAGACAAAGTGTATAATGGCTGAAGCAAATATAAAACAGAAAAACCAAAAGATTAAAAGGGATTTTAATGAACCTAAGCATCCGATAAAGTCTTGTGACCTGGTTCTTGTTAGAAACCATCTTAAAAGCAAAGTTATTAGTGATAGCATTCACAAATTTTTCAGCTTGTATGTTGGTCCTTATCAAGTCAAGGAAGTTAAGAATAACCAAGCACATTTAATATCATTGTCGACGCCAGCAAAGGAACAAAAGCAGAACTTAACAAATCTTAAACTTTTCAATTGTACAGAAGAAAAGAGAAGTGAGCTATTGAAAGCAAACAATGTGTAACCCAAATGATTTTTGTGTATAATGTTGTGTTTATTTTCTGTGATCTCAATGAAATATTTGTGTATATTTATGAAAGTCATAAATTTTGCTTCTTTGTATAAAGAGAATATGACAAAGAAAATTGCCTAAATTATGTATGAATGGCATGCTTGAACGCAAATATTTGTATTGCATTAGTTATTGTAGAAAGCACTGTGTAATCGTGCCCCTTTTATTGTAAATTTTCTTCATGTTCGACAATTTAATGTATATTGATTAATTGTCTCACGCAGAAAATGTTTCCTAAGAGAGGGGATTATATTGTGACGAGCACAATAGTTACAATGTTATGATGAGTTTGTAATGTGAATTTATGAACGTACGTGTTCAAAATGAAACATATGACTATCGAATATAGTAAACAGTTTGTAAAAAGTTATGTACCATATCTAAGTTATGAATACAAGAAATATTAATATTGGAATATAGTTTTATGTTGATAAAAATGTGTAGGTTTCAGGGTGCAGGTAGAGGTTAGTGAAGAGCCCCACAACTGCGTCAGTCTCTATCATCTGGGGGGCCTCTTTTCTTTTATCTCAGATTTACCTACAAAATGGCGGTGCATACCAACAGCTGATTCTAGTACTTCGAAAAAGAATTCATGTAAGCAAATTACTTGACATATCTGGTTAATTATTCTGATAGTATCTAATTAAGCACTATCTTTATCTGGATTTGTTTTAGATAAATTCTGTACTTACCTTGTTTCATCAATATCGAGTAAGCCTTACCTAGGTACTTACCGTAGCAAATCAAAACAATTGATTTGTGATTGTTAAACTATTCAGCATTGATTTTTCAAAACGCAGTTGTTTTTATGAATAGGCAGGGATAGAGTCCCTGAATGTATGACTTTGACGCCATACACGATTACTCGCGATCCATTTTCCTTGTATAGATCTCAGATTTACCTACAAAATGGCGGTGTCTAGCAACAGCTAATTCTAGTACTTCGAAAAAGAATTTCATGTAAGTTTATTTATTGGCATCGCAAATTTAAAATTAGAATTTCCTCATTAATTATGTGTAATTATGCGTTTGTATGTAATACAAAAACAGGGTGGCTACTCACCGGGAATTATGCATGAATGTTTCTCCGTGGACGTTAAAAATTTGCGACTTTATTAATCCAAACCTCATTGAATTTGTACACATTTATAATTTTATAAATGTTCTGAGGCAAGTTTTTCACCGTTTAACTTTTTTTTTTGGATAGAAAATAAATCTGGGTGGAAATAAAACAAAATAAAACGTTCTCTCCATCCGTTTACTTTGTTAATGTCCTTTGCAGAACAATCTGTCTGATAGACTGAAGATTATTAACAATTTTTCGTGGATTAGTGTATTCCGTAACATTTGTGAATTGTGTTTGTAGATGTATTTATAGTCTAAGTATTTGAAATGGCATATGTAAACTCCGCACGTTAAATTAAATACTTTAAATATAAATACCATTTAATTTAATTTACTTTAATTATAATTTTTAGATGAATTGGAATCACAGAGACCCTTTATATTTCTAATATATTGAATAAGTGATACGTAGGGTTGAAATGGAGAAAACATCTGCTTGTACCTTTGAATTGTTTAAAATTTAGCTTTGAAAGCAGGAAATTATACTTGAATTTTATGTTGTTCCTAGAGTGGCCACCCTGAATTGCACGACAGCGTTGACGAAAGATGAATTGATGAAGTAGAAGCCTACCACTGCCTCCGTGGCTCAGGGCGTTGAGTAGTCGATCAACTACGAAGAAGTCAAAAATTAAAACATTGCAGGAAGAATTGCAGGACAGACTGCTCAAGTTTACATGAGCTATCAACTGTTATTTATAAAAAGATCTCAAGGCTGCAACACTGATCAAGCGAGCTTCAAAACATCATTTTTGTCATTTTATAGATGGCGCCTCCTCTACACACTTGCACCAGTAGAGAGGAGTGATTGCTTGCCCTCTGTCAGCCTAAAACTTGCAGAAATTTCTCGGCAAATGAAAATTCAATATCTCTGTGTCTCCTCCCCAATGGCGCAGTGGTAGCGTAGTCGCTTTGTAATCAAGGGGTCCCGGGTTAAATTCCCGGCGGAGGCACATAGTGGTTCGGATCCCACTTTAAACTGTAGGTCTAGTCCCGATTAGCCTTACTGTACATGAAATGGACTTAAAACAATAACTCAATCAATCAATATCTCTGTGCATGCTTACCACACCAGCAAGTTTACTAATGGATGAGAAAGTTCTACAATGGCCTCAGTTCTCAGACAGATGTGAGGAAAGTCCTTCGCAGTGGCTCATAAGTGCATCCCGAAGACGTTCTTCTTGGGGTATACAGGCACTAGCTCAAACGTGAAGCATTAAATCTGTGCTAAAATGCAGCAAACTTGTTCCACCCTACATACAGAAATCTACTAGATAAGAAAAAAAAACAAATCCACTGAAAGTTATGGCGTCCAATCAGTCTGGACATGGGTATTTCAACTCCTTCTGGGTTCATTACAATAGGATTTACTAATGACTTTGTACTCCCTCTGTTGCATCCAATACGTAATGTTTACCTTTGTCCCTGATGGCCTTTGAATATTACTCGTTCTTGTTGCTCTTATAGGCATAAGTTCATGTCTCCCAGCTACTGCTAGTGGCATCAAGTGAGATCAATTGTAAACCCAAATCGCTCAGGAAGGATAGCTCAGCAAGGATAGAGTCAAAGCTCTGTGAGAAATAATACCAAGGATCGTCAAACGTCATAACTGAAGGGATATCTCTGTACGCCAATAAGAGTGTAACAACGATTTAAGTAATGCCTTTGAGAGATTAAGTTTTCCTTGTCTGCACCACAAATACCGGATCCACTAACATGCCAAATTAAGATTCGCGTTCAATATAGCATACTGCGGTGTGCTCCGGGATCTATATCAAAGCAGCAGCGCTAGACAGGAGAGCAAATCTGCGTTCTATTATACGCATCTATGACTTTCAGGATCTCGCGAACCATGAAAACCATCGGGTTAATTTCTATAAATCTTACCCAGCAACAGACAAATGGGCACAAAAATGATAAAAATAGGCACTTCAAAACACACCCTAAAATCAAGGACAAATTAATATTTATTTCCAATATGGGAAATATATATGTAATTTTATGTAATGGCCTTATTTAAAATTATCAGCTGCTGACGTAATTTTCGGCTACTCCGAAAACGTATCCAGGACAGGGTTTGTTTTTCTACCTATCACCTAAAAAAAAGAGGATAAGTAGTGCTCGAAGCGGGGGGCATGGTTTTCCCCAGTTAACAACATTTTCACAGAGCATTCCACCAGCTGTCATCATGTCACCACGGTATTGCTGATACAACCATTTTTTCTCGTCTTCTTCTTATAAGAGATCCGGTCTATCTCCGTGGCGGGGTAGTTAGCAAATCGCGCTACGATGACACAGGTCTCGGGTTCGAATCCCGGCCTAGATATGTGTTCTTCGTGAGTGTCCCTTCTTCAATTTCAAAGTATCATCACACATCCTCACCCTCGCGATCAGCCAAGAGTGGCAGAAAAGCTAAGTAAAATAAACAAAATCAATCAATGGAAATTCGTACATTAGGGTAAAACTTAATGAAGAAGATGGCTTAGTTCTGCTCCGTCCAGTGTGTCCGATATTAAGCTACCTGTGCAAGTTATACTTCTTCTAAACAGATGTGCAAATGGAAATCGACTTCCTAGAGAATGACTTGGGTGATTGAGTGATTACGATTATATCTGGAACCGTAACTTATGGGTACAAATCTTTGATAAGGTTGAATGTTTTCTGATTTTCCTGAGACAAGTTCTCTTAGACGCACGTAATAACTAACTTTTGATCAGTAATACGATCGTATGAGATACACCTTGCCGTGCAGGCATGGAGGTGTTTAAAACTCTTGTACCAACTGAAAGAATTCAACACTGTAGTGTAGAATATTTTCTTAGACTGCAGTACTTCTTTCTAATGTTGGACCAACAGTGTTGCATATGCTATCCAATATTTGTCTATATATTTGCAAGCGTGGTGAATTTTGTTTAGATTCGGGTCTTCGTTAAAATTACACCAATAAGATTTTTTGTGAATCCGGACACATACGCCCTTGTTTCGTACACATAGAACATCAATACCATAAGCCAATGATAGAATGATGTTTTTATTTCCATAACTGAACTTTCATCAACGTTAGATTAAATTATAGATTTAGTGCTCTAGGACAAAAAAAAAAGATTAAATGATCTATATAGCAATATACGAAAAGATGTCCTGTTACAATAGAGTGCAGTAATACGCGGTGCTACTAACACGCACACATCACAGTTCTGACAATAAAATCAGTTCATCTTTGAAATGTAAATGTACTGCATGATTTTTCTTTATTACTCCTTGAGAACGTCTGAAATACGCGACGCTATTTCAATTCTTGCACCTTTTACAAATTAGAAATGTCAGTGCCTGATCAGAAATTTAACTTGCTCTGTTGGGAACAATACCTTGCAGAGGCTGACGAAAGAGAGTAGTTTATATCAAACTAACCTAATAGATATTGAAGTTTCTAAATTTTGTCCTTGCGTCTAAAGTGGTTTCTGAGTAAACAACAGAATCAAACGTTTCTGTTATTGACTTGATGAGGAAAATGAAGCCAGTCGAGTTGTATTAGGTGGAGTCAAATTACCTTCACATTGGCCATTCAGTCCTGTAAATGTCATATTTCAAACCTACGAAGTTTCTGAGGCACTGACAACGCCAGACATAGTGACGAAGTGATTTGTAGGCCACGCTGCGAATCTAGGAGTTATAGGTTCGTATCATGGGTAAAGTTTATGAGTTTTCTGTTTGTTTATCTGTTTGATCAATTTGCCATTCATTCCTATCTTTGCGATGAATCTATCGAGGTACGAGGCTTGGGGGGGTGGGGGATATGTTGGATAAATATGTAGTACCATTACTCTATGTCAATTATTTCTGGGTAAAGCCAGGAACAATGAATGGTTGAGTTCCGTAGAAGGACGGACGAAGCAAACGGGATCATGTATATCTCGTTTAAGTAGTATGTGCTAACTCTTCAACTCATGAAGGTTCAGATCTGTAGCTGTGTAAGTTTCGGAGATATTGAGAGGTGATGTAATACCAAATAGATACGCCTCACACATCGACAGACGGGCTGGAGAAAATACATGATGCATCGAGGTATTATCAGCTAAACGCACGGCCATGAAAATAGGCGGCTGGGCAGAATTACGCTGGTTCCACACGTGGAAAATGCGAAGCGCGAGCGGGACAAAAGTCGCTGGTTCCCGCGCACTGTGTGGCATCTTCAACCGGGCTACGTTGCCTAGTTCGAGCGTCAGACCGACCTCTCTCCAGGGCATACAGTTGTCATCCCTGACCTTTCGAGCAGAACGAGATATTTCATTTTATAAAAACCTCCGACGTGGCAACAGCGCGAACTTCTGCCACCCGCCTAATTTCAAGCTTGTGCGTTTAGGCCTGTTCGTCCACCAAATTTTGTTTCTCTAGTTCTTGTATTCATGAGATAATGAATGATTGTTGGCATCGATGGACACAAATACACCATATTGAGCTTTGCTGATCAGAACTCTAAATGTAAGACTTGCGATAGAACAGCAAACAAATGAGCGGAATTCCCGAGATTTCTCCCTTTCAATTCAACCCGAGAAGTCTGAGAATTCTTCGGTCGTTTTAGCTGAACTCGTGCAATAACTTCGGAGCAAGCGCGCCGTCTGGAACAGCAACAGGTGGAAACGAAAGACTTTCCAATATTGATTCCGTTGCTTTTCCCGACTGGAAGAAGAATCAAAGCCTAATTTGAATTATTTTCCTCTGCCGAAGTTTCATTGCGCAGCTCATTTTCTTTGCCATCCCACTCTCCCCCTAAGTAAATGACGGCGGCTTCCTTCTCGTCATCACCTTTAAAAGAAAAAATCTTTCTGATCCCCATCAACTTAATCACGAACTTCTGAACATCGAAACTAATCCTTCCCGTCTTCTTTTCTTTTCATTTCCTCCCGTTAACAAGATTTTCTCCTTTTCACGGCCATTTGTAAGCGACAAGAAATTAAGTTCCAATATATTTCTCGATCTCCTCAGAACTTTCTCTCTCTCTCTCTCTCTCTCTCTCTCCACCCCCCATCGGTTCCGATTGAACTATTTCAAGGACCAGTCCCTCTCGACATGCAACAATGTGCCGCTACACTAATTGGCTCTACAAGTTCGAACTTTGAAGTTGAAGAGGTGAGTGTAAAAGGAATGAAGAAAGCAGTAATATTGCAGGACTCCATAAGTTTTCCAGTTCCATATCTTCAGAGCCAATAAGAATTCATAGAAAGTAACTTCAGTAGGAAACTACTTGTTATACTCAAAGCGTTTATTCATTCGTAGTCTTCTTAAAAGCTTTCGTTCTTGCCCATAAGCACCCTTGATTTCGCGTTGGAGTTGGTCAGCTGTACTCTGTTCCAAGAGTCTGTGGAGCAAGCGAATGAAAACTAGTCTCTGCGCAAGTCGTGACTCGATGGGGCTATACCAATGAACGCGTGAGAAGGGAAAGGTATTGCATGCAGGGGTCAAAGCGACTGCAGCTACCAGCTGTAGCTGGTAGCTGCCCCGTCCACTCGCCTTCTCCCCTACTCTGCCGTTATGGGCGACATTGCTCCACAGAATCCTCGGGCGGAGTATAGGTTACAATGCCTGAAGATGAAACCATGTTGCGCAGAAAGACTTTAAACTATACAGATCTTATGCCAGTACAATATGTAGCAGCAGACAGACAGTATACAGGAGACTCGTGTAATTAATTCTGCCATCGTTTCAAAACGCATGCATTTTCCAGCGTTTCCGTTTCTCAAAAGGTGACTACATTCTGTTTCGTATATACGGACACTCGGTAGACTATGATTAGTACAGTTGGGTCCATGAGTATTACCGTGTAAATTGTCCATCACCATGTTCGTCCACTTTATTTGACACAATAAGAGCTTCAACAATTTAAAGAAAACTCAAAACAAGCTGTTGACAACTTCTGCAACAGCATACATAAAAATCCATCGGTTACAAACACACAGGATGTAAGAGAAAATTAATGGAAATAGTCATGGACAATTTGCACTGTAATATTCATAGATCCCACTGTACAAGGGATACCTGGGGTAGGTACTAGATACTACTGTTGTTAAGTGCTGAAAGTAAATTAATATTTGACGTTCGTTTGATTGATTGGTTGACTTTTGGCCAATAGCAAAGATGAGGATGAGTGATGATATGGTGAAATTGATGAAGGGACACTCACAAAGAACAACCATTCTTATATTGGGATTCGAACCCGGGCCCCCTGGTTTCATATCACGCTGTGCTAACCAATCCGCCACGTAGGTTTATCAGACGCTTGGAAAACATGTTAAAAGGATAGATAGCACATAACTACCTAAGTACTAACATATTCATTAAATATTTAATCGTTTCACACATTTCTTCCAGAAGTAAAAATATTAGTCTACCCTAAGTGTAGAACCTGTGATAGAAAAGCTTAGAAATTACCGAGATTTCTTCCTTTCATTTCAAACCTAGGACAAGTGTGGCCCAGGCTCTAGCATCTCGCTTGTACTTGATTAGTGAGCATTTCGTGCAGGTGTAAACTTCCTACCTGCATACTGCAAACGGCAGAGTGGGAGTGGGGGACGATTGAGTTGAAAGGTAAAAATACGGGTAATCCCCATCTGTTTCTCCTGTCACGATTATATTGCTACACTTCACTGTTACGAATCACATTATAAGAGATTTCCCATTGCACGAACGCGACCGACGAAGCCTCCTTCACTCACTCCCTTCTTTACACCCATCTTACTATGTTAACAGTACCTCTTCTCGCTCTGCAGTCTGACGACTCGGTTGCCGAGTTCGTTAACTGGTCTACTTTCGGACTCTCCACCAAAGTTTTCAGGTTCAATTCCCAGCCTGGGCAATGGTGATGTTTGTGTCATTTCATCAATTTCAACTAATCACTAATCCTCATCGTCGCGATTAGCGAAAAGTGGCAGAAAGCGACTTACAAATGCTGCCGCCCAAACGTGCCTATACGAGTGCGCTCTTCCGCAAATGTTGCGAGTTGCCGAGGCTTGATGTAGCCACACAAAATTAAAAACATATTTCTTCAAGTAGGGAAGTTACAACTATGTATATGAGAACCAGGTACAATGTCACAATAGAAGATAAACAAAAAGGTAAAGTTCTCCCCTGTGCATAGCACCACGCCATGAAGGCGTATAGGGGGTGTGGGGGTAACGGCCCACACTTTCTTGATCCGGTCGTGATTGGGGGTGATGTGATCAGCATTACGCCCCTGACCGCCAGTATAGGTGTTATTTGAATATTCGTAGATTTCAAATAAAGGTTGTAATAATGTCGAATTACGATTACAGGGTAACTGTTAAAATATTTCAAGGCCACACTGTTGATTCGTTGAAGAAAAAAATAATTAAACTACTGGTTTCGTCCGACACAGATAGCGAACTTCTTTCTCTAATAAATAATCCAAGTCTAACTCTACTATTTCTGTAGCTTTGAGGGTTTATAAATTATATAAATAAGGCAATTATAATATTAGGTTATCGTTTACATTTATGGAAATAACATTAAATTTCATATAATTAATATATTTGTACAAATAACAAAATGTTCTAATTCCCTTAGAAATTCCTTTACATAATTAATTTTTAAAATATTTTTTTAATGTTAAATGTTTATATCTGTTCGAAAATCCACAAACATTAAGGAATCATAATCTCAGATTACTATTAGTGATAATTCATTTCTTCTTGTTCCATGGTTTTGTTAGATTCTATGATTACTTTGTGACACATTTTCACTTTGATAAATTCGGACTTGCTGTTCTCTTTCATGGAATTGAATAAACTATTGTTTTTTTTCTGTTTCTTTATTTCTCTTTACATTATTTTCAAAATAACTTTCACACTTATGTATGTAGCGAATATTTGATTACGAATGAAAATTTTGCCCTTGAGATTCTGAGAAAATATGAAAAAATCTCGACGATTTTTAAATCCCAGAGTAACGAATCTGTACAGCAAGAAACAAATGAACATATACAATGAAGCAGATGAGGGAAAACGTTATTATGAATTTAAACTTTCTGATTTGTTCTTTCATCTACGAGAATCTAATAGGCCAAGTTCCACAAACTGTCTTTTAAAATATTTAGGAGAAAGTTTGCAAACTACGCAATGAATTATTCTTCAGCAGTAATTATAATCATGACCATTTTATTTCCATCTACGTTTTGCTTCCCACTCTCATCTGAAGATTAACTTCTTTGACTGCAGCTTAATTAATTCCCAGAAGATAGGGAAGCACAGTTGAGAACAGAAGTGAACTTCGAGCCACGAGCACCTAAAGTTTTGCAACTAGAATCGCACAACAAAGAGCCGCGTAACATATAATTCAAGAAACTCTGTTGAGATGGACACATTTTCCCTAGCGATACGTTCCTTTCTCTTCTATTATGATTGCTGTCTTTTACATCCTTTCCCTCTGTTGATATTACTTGTATTACACATAAAATACTGAAAAGCGGGACGCTAATTTTTAACGTTAATATAAATCCTTCCAGATTATACAATCTGCATCACTAGCGTGTTTTGTGTTGCCTGTCCATAAGGATGAGGCTTTTGGATCAAATTCGAAAGTAACTATTCTATATAAAGTCCTTGTATCGTTACCATACCTTGTACAGATATTCCGGTTGATGTTTTCTGTAATGGCCACGAATGTCATTTCAATTTTAGCTAAAAATTGGAAACCTTTGCGCCGGAGAGTGTAGTGCATGGCATGTTCTAGATTCGAGTCCTGGATAAGACACATGTAATTCATCACTTCATCCTCATCATCGTGATTAACTTAAAGAATTCGAAAAGTGACAAATACAGTCTAAAATAGAAAAAGTTTCAGGTTTTTTATGCCTCTACATTCTCCCCTGAATTTTAATATCATGACCGTATATGCTTAACTTTCATTCGAAAATAAACATTCCTTCAATATTTTTCAGTAGGTAGTCCTATATTTTACATCTATTCGCATAATAACTTCCTTATAGCGTGGTGGATAACGACCTTATCCAAGGGTCCCTGGTTCGATTCACGGTGAAGGTACATTGAATGGTGGTAAGGATTCGAATTTAAATCACAGTTTTAACCCTGATTAGCATATATTAGCATATTAGTGTAGATTTGAAACAAAGTTTGCCCTCTATTTTACGTGCTTTAAAGAAAACCTCAGTTTTCGAACGAAGGGGAGTATGATCCCATTTACCCCTCCCTCACAAGGCACTATTATCATCTTTTTTAATGTTAAAGAACTTAAACTGTTTCTGAAACTTGAAAATGAACCGCACTTCGAACTTCGCAATACTTCTGGTCCGTGTCGTACAAGGCTTTTCTTCTATCTTTACCCTTCCCTTCCAAGTTTTATTTTAGGAAAATTCCATGGAGATAGTTTTAAGTAGAGAGAGAGGGGTGGGGGACTAGCGGGACCTAAATTGCTGTCTCAACTTCAATCTTTTTACTGTAAAGTGAGAAGTTCTGCTTTTCGTGAGAGGAGCATAGTTCTTAGAAAGTCTTCACGTACCTTATAATGGGAGAGTACAGGCTTTGCGCTCAAAGGATTCTTCTTTAGAAGTTCATTGATTGAAAAATCGCAAATCTCGCAAGACATTAGTAGTTAAGACGGTAATTCTTCAGCGCTCCAGGTAACTAGCTCAAAACGAACTTGATATTACCTAGTAAGAAACTGAGCAGAACGAACGCATTATACAACTAACTTACATAATACTTTTTCATCATCTTTGATTAATACTCTTAAAATGAAATCAAAGAATTCCAAATATTAGCATACTTCGATTAGTCTTCATTTCTGCAGTAGTGCTATCACACGAACTATCGATATACGTAGCAATCGACTTGAACTGCAACGATAAACTTTTGAGAACTGATAACAGATTAGCTCGCAATTAGTAGTCATATTAGTAATTTAAATGGCATTCCTAGCTAGATATGCAATCAGTGAAATATCGGATGAATATGTTTGTGTTTTTCTTATTTTACGGCGTTTTTATCTTTACGCGACGACAAGAATGGATCTGATTAGAAAAGAACATCTATGTCAGTAGAATTTGTTTTCCAACGGGGATCAAAATCTAAAAGTTTTGTCCTTAAATGAGGAGAGAGAAGAGAAGAGAGTTTTCATGGAGACTGAGAGAAAAGAGGAGAAATGGAGAAGTGTTAGAGAGGAAGAGATAAGTAACAAAGACAAGGGGAGAGAAAGAAAGATATAAACAAAGTTGGACACACGAGCATATATAACAAAGCGAGAGAGAGAATACGTTGCCCATGTTTGTGTGTGTAAAAGAGTGAAAGAAAGAGATGGAATATTGATTGATTGATTTGGTGTTTTAAGTTCACTTTATGCACAGTAAGGCTAATCGGGACTGGACCTACAGTTTAAAGTGGAATCCGAACCACTGTGTGCCTCCACCGGGAATCGAACCCGGGACCCCTTGAATACAAGGCTACGACGCTACCACTGCACCATAGGGGAGACTCTAAAGGTAAAAAAGGTAAAGTGCTCCCCTGTGCATAGCACCACGCCATGAAGGCGTATAGGGGGTGTGGGGGTAACGCCCCACACTTTCTTGATCCGGTCGCGAGTGGGGTGATGTGATCAGCATCAAGCCCCTGACCGCCTTTACCCCCCAGGGTTTCTCCCAGGTGCCCATGTTATTCGACGCTGGGTGGGCGCCGGGGCCGCTTCCATCGTTAGAAAAGTTCCCGGATTTGAACTGGCCGGGGAGACCCTAAGAGATGGAATAGAAATGAAGGGTCGATCAATAGATAAACGAGGGAGTAGAGGGGAAAACGGAAGAGAAAATATAAAGAAACGATCTGATCACGAAGAGAGGGGACAAGCAAAAAGAAAAAGATAGACTGAGAAAATAAACTTTAAACCTAAAGAACAGAAGACACAAGAAAGAGATAAGCGTATTTTTGTTACTTCCGAAAGCAGAGGGTGCTTGATCCCTGTGGGTAGATGCTGAATACTCCCCATCGAAAGAGTGGGAGCTGTATAACACCTACGCATTTATATCGTATTTGCCGGCGTATCACTTTTTTTCTTTCAAAATAGGCCTGAAAAGCAGGGTGCGTCTTATATGCCAATACTCAGGTTACACCATCAGCAAGAAGGAACAGGCCTAACATTTCACAAGTTTGTAATGGGTCAAAGCTTCATGCGATGCTGTGAAAACTAAGACAGTGATTTTATAATTTACTGAGTGTGGCATTAGTAATGCACTGGATGGTACAGAGGACAATTTGTTGTAAGAAGACTCAGATTCTGATTTAGAAGAGGTTTGACATGACTCTTCATTTAGCTCTGGAGATGAATGTCTGGGTTTTGACGAAAAACAATTCACATGTATTCTTTCTTAGATAGATTAGGTATGTTTTTTGTAAAAAAATAGACCTACATATTACTATATATTTGAAATACTGTAAACTAATTATAATATTCAGTGATAAAGCTTTCTCCCCAAAAATGTGTATGCATGACTCTTTCTTTTCACACTACTATTTTGACAAAATATTTAATACTATCCAACAGCCCACCCTTTAGATAAGGTTATCGCGCTACCTTTGGCTATATACAGTGTGTAACAAAATAACTGCACCACTTAACACAATGGAACGCAAACTGTATTTTAGG